>NC_053040.3:131977647-132659647 GCF_002575655.3 Aegilops tauschii subsp. strangulata
TCCTTAGAGATGACATGCCCAAGATAGGTTACTTCGGGTAGCCAGAATTCACATTTGGAGAACTTGGCATATAGTTGATGCTCTCGTAGCTTTTCCAGCACAAGACGAAGATGTTCAGCATGCTCTTCTTCGATCTTGGAAAATACCAGGATATCATCCAGATAAACCATGATGAACTTGTCGAGGTAATCCATGAATATATAGTTCATCAGACGAGAGAAGGTGGCTAGAGCATTGGTTAAGCCGAATGACATGACAGTGTACTCGTATGAACCATATCGAGTCACGAAGGCGGTCTTTGGGATATCCTCTTCACGAACACGGATCTGGTGGTAACCCAACCTCAAGTCGAGTTTAGAGAACACTGATGAACCAGACAGATCATTGATCCGAGGAAGAGGATATTTATTCTGAATGGTAGCTTGGTTTATAGGTCAGTAGTCTTGGACTAATCGGTTTGTCCCATCCTTCTTCTTGACAAAGAGAGAAGGTGCTCCCCAAGGAGAGTAACTTGGGCGAATGAATCCTTTGCGAAGAGATTTGTCGATTTCCTCCTTAAGCTCAAGGAGTTCATGCGGCGGCATCTTGTAGAGCCGCTTGGCTATAGGAGTGGTGCCTGGTTTCAAGTCGATGATGAATTCGACAGCTATAGTAGGGGGAATCCCTAGAAGTTCTTCGGGAAAGACATCGAGGAATTCACGCACGACGGGAATGTTTTCAATGCCATCGAGTGGTGCAGCGTTCAATGCATTCAATGCATAGAGCCTTGCCTCGGCATTTTGCACCAGATGAGCTTGGTAAGTAACTATTTCATCTGAAGGGTGTAGCAGATGGACGGTCTTAGTGGCGCAAACGATTGAAGCAGTATGCGCTTTTAACCAATTCATTCCCAGAATGAGATCAATGCTACAGGACTTCAGTACGATGGGAGAGACAAGAAATTCTAGTCCTTCGATTTCAACGGGGACGTCATTGCAAATCATGGAGGTTCGACATTGGCCCGCAGGGGTGTGTACTAATAGTGAAGCATTCATGTCTTCGCTTTTAATGCCATGCATGAATGCAAAATCTTCTGACATGGATGAATGTGATGCACCTGTATCAAATAAAACGGATGTTGGTACTGAATTTATGAGGAGTGTACCCATCACAGTAGCAGGCTGGTCTTGAGCTTCGTTCAGATCAACGTGGTTGGCATGAACATGACCATAAGACTTGGCATTGTTGTTGCGGGGCTGGTTGCTTCCACGGCCAGCCGCGGGAAGGGCCAGTTGATTCTGATTCTGATAGCAGTTCCTGGCAAGGTGACCTAGTTGACCACACTTGTAGCACAGACCATTATTGGGAGTGGGAACAAGAGCTCCGGGTGGTGGAGCTGGAAGTCTTGGCTGCCTAGATGGTGGGGCAGGCAGACGAGGTGCAGCATAGGTCTGCCTTGGGGCAGGTGCATTTGGACGGTACATGCTGTTCGGGATCCATATCTTACGCTTCTGCGAGGGCGGGCCCAAAGATGAGCCTGTGTCACGGTTGCGCCTGTGAGAGCTCTGGTGTTCCTGCAGACCAGTCTCGACATTGATGGCCTTGTTCACCAAGGTGGCAAAATCGGCAAAGTCATGCACTAGAAGTGCGAGCTTGATGTCAGCTTGAAGGCCGTCACGGAACTTCTCCTGTCTGCGTGCATCAGTTGCAATGTCTTCTTCAGCATAGCGGGACAAGTCCAGAAACTCCCACTGATAAGCTTCCACAGTTTTATTGCCCTGGGTGAGGTTGCGGAACTCACGCTTCTTCCGGTCCATGACTCCCTGAGGAATGAAGCAGGCACGGAAAGCAGCTTGGAAGTCTGGCCAGGTGATGATTGTTCTAGCTGGCAGAGTACGCCTGTGGCTGTCCCACCATTGAGCTGCAGGTCCTTTCAGGAAGAAGGAAGCAAAGGTGACATAGCTGGCAGGGGCTACATCAGCAGACTCCATCTCATAGGTGATGTCACGGAGCCAGTCATCGGCATCCAGAGGCTGAGTTGAGCTGCGGTACACAGTTGGGTTGAGGCACATGAAATCCTGCAGAGTTACTGGGGTTGGCTGCTGGTTCATATTGGGGCGAGGAAACTGAGCCATCATATTTTCCATGAATTGGCGGTTCAGTTCGAACTGTTGGATCATACCAGCCATGTACTCAGGCGGTGGTGGGGCATTGCCACCACTACCACGACCACCTAGTCTAACCATCCTGGTAATATATAACAGGGGTAGTTCAGCATTGAGAAATTTGCAAAGACAAGAATCATTCATGATGAAACATGCATAATGAAAGGAGCACGATAGCTACTACATAGTAGTCGGCATAACTTACAAAAGGGATCATGCATAGAGTTCGGTACACAGAGTTCAGTACACAGACTAAAGACATCATAGGCGGCACGCAGGCTCGCGGCGAATGCATCTAATACTACAAGCAAGACTACATCAGTCCCAAGAGGAACTGTGGAGGTAGGTGTAGCCTGAAAGCTGGTAGTGTCGCATCGGGAACTCCACGTCAGCAACCTGGGGTCCGCGGATACTCTGGTGCAGAACCTGACGCTCAAGTGGCAGAAGAGGACCAAGTGCGGGAGAGTAGCCTCCCACATCTGGCCAACCGACACCCTGGGGCATCACGGTTCTGGCTGGGTATATCGCAAAACGCGCCAGACTATCAGATCGGACAAGAGGGTGCAACAGCGTCAGAGCACGGTAAAGGTGCTGACGGGTGGTGTACAACTCGTGGTGAAGAGCTCGGTTAGCTTGATCCAGCCCATCAGCATGGAGAACCAGGTTCTGATGGTAGAAGGGCTCTCGGGTGACAGTGGAGTAGGCAGCAGTGTAGTAACCCTCTGCACCAACATCGGATGCGATAGCAATGTGCCTGAAAGGGGAGGTGTCCAACTCCCGACACTCTCCATGAAGACGTGTCAGAGCAGCATAAGCAGCATCATGGACATCCATATCGATGGTCACTCCAACACCATGAGCGGTGTGAAGCACAGTAGTGGAGTCATACTCCCGAGAGTAGAGGTGGACGATGGCACGGTACTGCTCCTGGTTAAAGTCCTGGTACTCCTCGTAGATGGTGTACTTAGGGTGCCAGCGATAGCCCAGATAGGTCATCATCTCAGCTAGCACAGTAGGTGATCCCGAGGCACCAATGGCCGTCGTGTGGCGCACGACCTGCCTCGTGGGTTCCATCTGAAAGCAAAGATATTTCAAAGGAGTCAAATGACAGTGTGGGAATTGTTCAAAATACTATTCCAAGAAATAACTATGGCTTATCCAACTTTGGGGTGAATGTGGTCACGGGATCCTAGTGTTAGAGTTAGTAAATTAGTTTAACCCGAGTAGAAGAGAGTTCAGAGTCCCAGAGTAAAGGTCGAGGAGTAAAAGATCCTAGTACCACCCAATGGCGACGTGGGCCCGTAAGACACACAGCCATGTTAGTAAAAAGTTTTGCAATGTCTAGACTCGACTTCGGCCAAGGAGTGTGGAAGGGGGATTCCTACAGGCAGTCGGCTCTGATACCAACTTGTGACGCCCCTGATTCAATCGTACACTAATCATGCATGCAAACGTGTATGATCAAGATCAGGGACTCACGGGAAGATATCACAACACAACTCTAAAAACATAAATAAGTCATACAAGCATCATAATACAAGCCAGCGGCCTCGAGGGCTCGAATACAAGTGCTCGATCATAGACGAGTCAGCGGAAGCAACAATATCTGAGTACAGACATGAGTTAAACAAGTTTGCCTTAAGAAGGCTAGCACAACCTGGGATAGAGATCGAAAGAGGCGCATGCCTCCTGCCTGGGATCCTCCTAAACTACTCATGGTCGTCGTCAGCAGCCTGCACGTAGTAGTAGGCACCTCCGGTGTAGTAGGAGTCGTCGTCGACGGTGGCGTCTGGCTCCTGGGCTCCAGCATTTGGTTGCGACAACCAGGTAGAAGGGAAAGGGGGAAAAGAGGGAGAAAAGCAACCGTGAGTACTCATCCAAAGTACTCGCAAGCAATAAGCTACACTACATATGCATGGGTATATGTGTAAAGGACCATATTAGTGGACTGAACTGCAGAATTCCAGAATAAGAGGGGGATAGCTAATCCTGTCGAAGACTACGCTTCTGGTCACCTCCATCTTGCAACATGTAGAAGAGAGTAGATGGTAAGTTCACCAAGTAGCATCGTATAGCATACTCCTACCCGGCAACCCCCTCCTCGTCGCCCTGTTAGAGAGCGATCACCGGGTTGTATCTGGCACTTGGAAGGGTGTGTTTTATTAAGTATCCGGTTCTAGTTGTCATAAGGTCAAGGTACAACTCCTGGTCGTCCTTTTACTGAGGGACACGGCTATTCGAATAGATAAACTTCCCTGCAGGGGTGCACCACATAACCCAACACGCTCGATCCCATTTGGCCGGACACACTTTCCTGGGTCATGCCCGGCCTCGGAAGATCAACACGTCGCAGCCCTACCTAGGCACAACAGAGAGGTCAGCACGCCGGTCTAAATCCTATGCGCGCAGGGGTCTGGGCCCATCGCCCATTGCACACCTGCACGTTGCGTACGCGGCCGGAGAGCAGACCTAGCAACCTCCATTTCAAAGGAAGTTGCGTTACGCGGTCCAACCCGGCGCGCGCCGCTTAGTCGCTGACGTCACGAAGGCTTCGGCTGATACCACGACGTCGAGTGCCCATAACTGTTCCCGCGTAGTTGGTTAGTGCGTATAGATCAAATGGCCAGACTCAGATCAAATACCAAGATCTCGTTAAGCGTGTTAATTGATGTAACCACGAACACCGACCAGGGCCAGGCCCACCTCTCACCTAGGCGGTCTCAACCTGCCCTGTCGCTCCGCCACAAAGATCCACCCAGAGGGCCGTTGGGACAAAGGTCCTTTCAGCCCCCAATCCGTGAATCACTCGCGGGTGCTCCACGAGCCGACCCGACTTTAGTCACCACATGTATAATGTATAAAGTATATAGTATATAGTATAAACCCGTGATCACCTCCCGAGTGATCACTGCCCGATAGTATAGCACAGTAGACGAAAAAGAAGGTAGGACCACTGATGGAATACTAGCATCCTATACTAAGCATGTAGGATTGCAGGTAAAGGTAACAACAATAGTGGCAAAGACAGGCTATGCAGCAGAATATGATTAACGGAAAGCAGTAACATGCTACAGTACTCTAATGCAAGTAGTATAGAGAAGAATAGGCGATATATGGTGATCAAGGGGGGCGGGCTTGCCTGGTTGCTCTGGCAAGAAGGAGGGGTCGTCAACAGCGTAGTCGGACGGGGCACCAGCAGCGGCGTCGGTCTCAGAGTCTAGCGAGAGAAAAGGGGGAAGAAACAATAAATATAATGCAAACAAATGCATGACGATGCATGACATGACAAAGCGTGATGCTAGGTGTGCCCAATCGCGGTAGCAGGTGATACCGGCGAAGGGGGGAAACATCCGGGAAAGTATTCCCGGTGTTTCGCGTTTTCGGACAGACGAACCGGAGGGGGAAAGTTGCGAGTTCGATAGGTTAGGGATGTGTGGCGAACGAACGGGCTGCGTATCCGGATTCGTCTCGTCGTTCTGAGCAACTTTCATGTAGAAAATATTTTCATCTGAGCTACGGTTTATTTTATATGATTTTCTAAAGTTTTAAATCATTTTTAGAATCTATTTAATTAATTTAATTCAACATTATCCAAAACAGTGTTTGCTGATGTCATCATGACGTCAGCAGTCAACAGAGGTGTTGACTGGTCAAACTGACGTGTGGGCCCAATGGGTCCCACCTGTCATACACTGTTATGTTGATGAGGGTTTAGGTTAAACTAATTACTGTTTAATTAAACTAACAGGTTAATCAGATTAATTAAATAGGATTAATTAACTTAATTAATTTAGTTAATTAATTAATTAATTATTTTTTTAATTATTTTTAATTCCTTTTTTTAAACGTTCTAGGGGCTGGGCCCCTCTGTTCAGTGGCACAGAGGCCACACAAGGTGCGGGCGACGGGTTACGGGCGCGCCCCGTTCGGGCGCACGCCAAGGGGCACGTGGGCGTGGGCGCTGGCGGCCACGGTAGGGCACGACGCCGGCTAGGGGTGGGCGTAGCCTGGCTGGCCCTGGACGCCGGCCGGGGCGGAGGAGGTCGTCGACCAGGGCAGCCGGCCGGGACGGAGGAGGTCGCCGACCAGGGCAGGGGTCGCGGCCGGCGGGGCATGGCAGCGGAGCACTACGGCAGCGGCAGGTGTGCGCACGAGCAGCAACAGCGGGTGGTGCAGGAGGCGAGCGGCAGGCCAGCGTGCGGTGGCGAGCGGCGAGCGCGTAGCGGGAGGCGGCCGGCGGTCGGGCGGCGCGGCGCAGCGGAGTAGTAGAGCGCGTGGCAGAGCGTCTGAGGCGGGACGCGGGCGGGCGGACGAATGCGGTCGCCACGCGGCAAGCGCGAGCGCGCGCGTAGAGGGGGAGTCGGGGTGATCAGCGACGGGAGCGGGGCCGCGGCGACGCACGGGGTTCCAAGGGCACGGGCTCGGGCGCCCAGGCGCGTGCATGCCGGTGGACAGAGGGGATTAGGGAGGGGCAGCTAACGGTGTGGTGTAGGGTCATGGGCAACGGAGGGCGAGGAGGAGGACGGAGACGACGGCGGAGAGGAAGCAGGCAAGTGAGGGAGGTCTGGCGAGGTCCAGGCGGGGGGGGGGGGGGGGGGGGGGCGCCGGCGTGGTGGCGACGGGAACCGGCGGCGGCGTCAGGGGTCGCGGCGGGCGCGGTGTGGAACGAGCCCCCAATCCAGATCGGATCGGGAGGGGGAGGGAGCGATGGAGTGGGGGGGAGTGGGTAGCTGGATTAGGGTTTGGGAGGAGTGGGGGTGGCCGGTTGGGCCGGCCCGTTCGGGCGGCTGAGGCCAACTGGGCTGGCCGGTAGCTGGGCCGGTTGGCCTCGGGGGAATTGGGGGGTTGTGCTTTTCCTTTTCCTTTTTCTTTATTTCTTTTTCTGTTTTGTATTTTCTTTTATTATTTCTCTTTTATGTTTTAATTCACTTTATAATATTTAGGCAATTTCTAAAAATGAGTTTTCTCCACAATAATTACCTAGGAATTTAACATCACACTCCGAACATTTTTATGTTAATGTTTGAAAACTTTTGTTGCTTGCCATATTTTGAATTGATTTTTGAATCGGTTTTTGAACTAACGAAAGCTTAGCAACAGTAACGGAGGTGACGTGGCATCATTAGGAGAGTTTTACTGTAGCTTAATTATCCGAGCGTTACACCGTCGTCTTCGTCGTAGTCGTCCGGCACAGAGGTGGGGAAAGAGACGAGACGAGGGGCGATTCGAACTTTGCTTGGGTTGGAGGCGAATTAGGGATTTGAGCGCTCTCGGCGCGGAAGGGGACGGTGGAGAAGGGAGATTTTGCAGGGCTAGAATTGGGACCGCCAGATATTTCAATCTGAAACATGGAAGCGCAAACTTATTTTGTCGTCATTCTTTTTTTTTGGCGGGGGGGGGGGGGGGAGGGGAGTGGGTGGCTTGGTGCTAGCATCCATACAACACACGCGACACCATGGCACGACCCTGGTCTGCCTGGTGCGCCTACATTTGAGAATGCAAATGAATCTTCTTTCATTTGCAAACGAATCTGTATGTATTACCATGCCCGTGTTTTCCTTACAAATAATTAGTCATTCGAAACGAGATACTATAAATTAATTAATGAGGAGTTATTTGAATTAGAGTGTGTGTCACATAGCGATCTCCAATTCTAACGTGGATTTCACATTTCACGGTATCCATGCTACTTTTTTAATACAAATTCATATGTATATGATGAAAACCATGGTAGTGAGAAAACTTTGGATGGATTCAAACATATGACCTAAAAATAGCACAACAATCGAGTCAATGTCAACTTTTCCAAACCTAGTATGGCACGAATTCAAAATAATTACGGAAGCCATATGCATGGTCCTCAATTCAAATCTTACAATGTACACTAAATTGAAACGTCGATATTAAGTCTCATACTATCTACATTCAAATGTTGTTTTTAGCCCCCCCCCCTCGGCACACACGCTACATACTTCCTGTATCGATCAATCTCCCTCTCCTAACCACCTTAGGAAGCTATCGGTTTCCGACACACATTCATTCTTTCTCTTCATGTTTGCGATCTCTAACTCTCTCAACTACACAACCCCCCTTTCCCACTTTGTTACCAAATGTATCTACCTCACACACCCGCCATTGCACTCCATGCCGATCTCTCTCTCTCCCCCTCCCACCCTCTCTCGCTAGATACATGCATTGTCTATCTAGACCCCCCCCTCTCGTGCGCATGCACGCATATTGTCTATCTAGGTCACTCTCGAGAGACTGTCTCACTCTTTCTTCCGCACGACGGGCCACACTCGCTCAATCTCGCTCTCTTTATCTAAGTCTCGATTAACCTCGCTTTCTTTCACACAAAAATGATATATCTCCCTGTTTGGGCCTCAATCGACACACTCTATACTCTCTCACGCATATTGTCTATCTCGGTCAGTCCATCCAAGCCACTCCACTCTTTCGACCTCATGGCGGGCCACGCTCGTTCAATCTCTCTCTCTCTCTCTCTCTCTCTCTCTCTGTATGTCTCGATTGACCTCGCTCCTTCTCGGACACAAACGATATATCTCCATGTTTGAGCCCAATTCGACATATTCATATTGTAGAGTCTCTCACGCACATTGTCTATCTAGGTTACTCTCTCCAACCGGTCTCACTCTTTCGATCGCACGACGACCCACACTTGCTCAATCTCTCTCCCTTTATATACGTAATCAATTGACCTTGCTCCCTCCCACACACAAAATATATCTACATGTCTGTGACTGGATCATCTCTCAAGCTCTATCTTACAGCCCTCACCATTCCCAAAAGCTTAACCGGACAATATCTCTCCAGAGCATATATATCTTTTCAACGAATGCTGGACCACGCTCACTTTCTCTCTATCTATCCATGTCTCGATTGACCTCGCTGAGGGAGTCCTGGATTAAGGGGTCCTCAGGCGTTCGGACTATGGAACATGGGCCGGACTGATGGGCTGTGAAGATACAAGACCGAAGACTCTCTCCCGTGTCCGGATGGGACTCTCCTTGGCGTGGAAGGAAAGCTTGGCGCCCGGATATGAAGATTCCTTTCTCTGTAACTGACTTTGTACAACCCTAGTCCCCTCCGTTGTCTATATAAACCGGAGGGCTTAGTCCGTAGAGGCGATCATAATCATACAGGCTAGACTTCTAGGGTTTTAGCCATTACGATCTTGTGGTAGATCAACTCTTGTAATACTCATATTCATCAAGATCAATCAAGCAGGAAGTAGGGTATTACCTCCATAGAGAGGGCCCGAACCTGGGTAAACATCATGTCCCCTGTCTCCTGTTACCATCGACCTTAGATGCACAGTTCGGGACCCCCTACCCGAGATCCGCCGGTTTTGACACCGACATTGGTGCTTTCATTGAGAGTTCCGCCGCGTCGTCTTTAGGAGGTTCGATGGCCCCGTCAATCATCTACAACAATGCTGTCCAGGGGGAAGTCTTCCTCCCCAGACAGATCTTCGTATTCGGCGGCTTCGCACTGTGGGCCAACTCGCTTGGCCATCTGGAGCAGATCGACAGCTACGCCCCTGGCCATCAGGTCAGATTTGGAAGCTTGAACTATGTTGATATCCGCGGAGACTTGATCTTCGATGGATTCTGGCCCACGGCAGCTGCTCCCTGCCACCGTGATGAACATGACTTAAATATGTCATCGGACCATACCCAGGAGATAGCGCCTGTAACTGCTCTGGCCCTAGATCCGGAGCAGATCGCGTCATCCGAGGACGGGAAGCTCAACCCCGCCACGGAAGCCACAGACTCGGCGGCGTTGCGCCGCACACAGACCCAACCTCGAGTGGAATCTGTGCCACCAGAACCTCGGACTCGTTTCCGGCTACAGGTTCCGAACCACGTGCGTCCGCGTACGTGGAGCTTGATCAGGCATCGATCGTCGAATTCAGCTCCGCGGACATATTCCGGCACTCACCTTTAGGCGATGTGCTAAACTCATTAAAACACTCTCCTTAGCGAGGGACTCACAACCGAATTATATCCGGTTCGAACTGGAGGCTGATGACGGAGAATTTCGCTTCCCACCCACCGCCCACTTCATAGCCACTGTCGAAGACTTAACCAACATGCTCGATTACGGCTCCGAAGACATCGACGGTATGGACGACGATGCCGAAGAGGAGCAGGGCCAAAACCCGCCGTTTACCATGCGCTGGATGGCCACTTCTTCATACGACGTGTACATGGTGGATACACCCAAAGAGAATAATGGCGATAACGAGAGGGATCGAGTCGATGATAAACCTCCTGAGATACAGCCAAAACGCCGACGTCAGCGGCGCTGCTCTAAATCACGCCATGGAAAAGATAGCGATACCGACACAAGAGAAAACAATACTCCGGATGATGCCGAAGACAACGAATACCCCGTTGAGCCAACCTCCGAACGGGAGGACGGGCGAGTCAGCCTTGATGAACAGGCCGCAAACGAAGACTCGAAGGACAGTAATTATCTTCCACTCTCCAAGGATGAGGTGAGCCTCGGCAACGAGGATTTCATCATGCCTGAGGAACCTCTCGAGCAGGAGCGCTTTAAGTGCCGGCTAATAGCCACTGCAATGAGCCTGAAAAAGAAGCAGCAGCAGCTTCAAGCTGATCAAGATCTGCTCAACGACAGATGGACTAATGTCCTGGTAGCCGAGGAATACGACCTCAAACGCCCAACCAAAAGTTACCCGAAGCGCAAATTGTTACCCCAATTCGATGACGAGGCGTTCGAGCCCGTGCCATCAGTGCGTAATGCGGCTGACCAACCACCACGTGGCCGGGATAAAGCGGCACCTCAAGCCGAACACCAGCCCGTCCTACCTCACCGTAAAGGCAGAGATAAAACAGCTCGGGGTTATACATATGACCTGCGGCGGGACCTAAATAACAGAGCAGGTCAGACCAGATCGATCTACGGATCGCGGGGGCGTGCCTTGACCTGCGACGACGGCCATCTGGCCGGACGTGACAACCATAACCACGCCCGGGCCGAAAACCGCAGACAAACTACATCTGAACTACGTCGCGACTTGGCCCAATACAAAGGCGCCGCACACCCCCTGTGCTTCACTGACGAAGTAATGGAACATGAATTCCCAGAAGGGTTTAAACCCATAAATATCGAATCATATGATGGAACAACAGATCCCACGGTATGGATTGAGGATTTTCTTCTCCATATTCATATGGCCCGCGGTGATGACCTTCACGCCATCAAATACCTCCCGCTAAAACTCAAAGGGCCAGCTCGACACCGGTTAAACAGTCTGCCTAAAAACTCTATTGGCAGCTGGGAGGACTTGGAAGATGCCTTCCGCGATAACTTCCAAGGTACATACGTACGACCTCCAGATGCTGATGACTTAAGTCACATAGTTCAACAGCCCGGAAAGTCAGCCAGGAAATTCTGGACTAGGTTCCTAACTAAAAAGAACCAGATTGTCGACTGTCCGGATGCCGAAGCCCTAGCGGCCTTTAAGCATAGCATCCGCAACGAATGGCTCGCCCGTCACCTCGGCCAAGAAAAGCCGAAGTCCATGGAAGCCCTCACGGCACTCATGACCCGCTTTTGTGCGGGCGAGGATAGTTGGCTAGCCTGTAGCAATAACACTGCAAGCGAAGTTGGCACCTCTGAGGCCGAAAACAGGAACGGCAAGCCCCGACACAACAGGCACAAGCGTCGAAGCAATGGTGACAATACCAACGACACGACGGTCAACGCCGGATTCAGTGGCTCCAAGTCCGGCCAGCGGAAGAAGCCATATAAAAGAAACAATCCGGGCCTATCCAGCTTGGACCGCATACTCGATCGTCCATGCCAGATCCATGGCACCCCAGACAAACCAGCCAATCATACCAACAGAGACTGTTCGGTTTTTAAACAGGTCGACAAGTTAAATGCCGAGAACAAGGAGAAGGGGTCGCAAAGCGAGGACGATGATGAGGAATCCCGTCTGCCAAACACGGGAGGACAGAAGAAGTCCCCTCCCCCAAGTTAAAACAGTGAACATGATATACGCTACCCATATCCCCAAGAGGGAGCACAAACGCGCGCTCAGGGACGTCTACGCGATGGAGCTAGTCGCCCCAAAGTTCAACCCATGGTCTTCCTGCCCAATCACTTTCGATCGCAGGGACCATCCGACCAGTATCTGTCATGGCGGTTCAGCCGCACTGGTCCTCGACCAAATCATTGATGGATTCCATCTCACGCGAGTCTTCATGGATGGTGGCAGCAGCCTGAACCTGCTCTGTCAGGATACAGTGCGCAAAATGGGCATTAATCCCTCAAGGTAAAAAAAATCAAGCCCACAAAGACTACCTTTAAAGGAGTCATACCAGGTGTAGAGGCCCGTTGTACGGGCTCAATCACACTAGAGGTTGTCTTCGGATCCCCTGACAACTTCCAAAGCGATGAGTTGATCTTCGATATCGTCCCCTTCCACAGTGGCTATCACGCACTGCTTGGACGAACCGCATTTGCTCGATTCAACGCGGTGCCAGACTACGCTTATCTCAAGCTCAAGATGCCCGGACCACGCGGCATCATAACAGTCAATGGAAACACGAAACGCTCCCTCCGTACCGAGGAGCACACCGCTGCTTTAGCTGCAGAAGTACAGAGCGGCCTTTTCAAGCAGAACCTTAATTCGGCGGCCGAGCTCCCGGACACTGTCAAATGAGTCCGGACTACTCTGCAGTAGGACATCCCAGCTTGTCAAGAGCTCGACTAGCAATTTGGCCTCCGTCCCAGTCCCGACCAAGTGGCGGGGTTCGTACCATGCGTACATAACTACGCACTCAAAATACCATGGGCATAGACGGATGCATAACTAGATTGTGATCCATAATACGGCTCGACCTCCCCTGGACACACATACTTTCACTTTTTCTTTTTTATCCTTTTCAGGTTACTTTTCCACAGGCCTTTCCTGACGGCCTGATCACCGGTCCTTTCGAAGGATAGATACACCAAGACGGCAAGAAGCACTGACGTATAAGGGAATTTCTAGGTGGTCTGTTTAACAATCACTCTACCTGTTTTCAGGACCCGCATGTAGCTCCCCCTTGGTCGTGGCATATTAAATAGCCCTGTTTCTTATTGCACTACTTGTACAAATACGCTTTGACGTATTAATCAAACTATAATGGAAACAGCTTGCGGCCCAACTTCTGTGGCACTAGCTTGCTACCTTTTTTTGATAATCTTATCAAATTGCACCCGTACACTTTGGTACGCTTTAATCCGCCAGGGGCTTTATTGCACCCCATAATATGGCAACAAAGTCCGAACACTTTTTACAGTATAGTTCGACACCCCGAATTTAGCATTATATGCATTGGCTCCGAATCATGTCTTTGGTCGATAGTTGGGTTGCCCGGCTCCTGTCCTTACTACCTTACGTTCCGCTATATCGGCTAGGGTAGTAAAGGGAGAACTACTGTGATTGTGTCCTGGTTTATCCGGATGAGCACCTCAGTAGAGAAAGCCGAAAACTGACTGTCATGATGCGGCATGAGCCGGTCAGCTCTTCGGAGGTTTCAAATCTTTAGCGATTTTTCCGCATTATGTGATGAATCGGTTCTTACCCGATCAAGTGTTTACAACACCCTAGTTCGGATACTAAGGGCTGCGCCTAAATCTTTATTGTCAAACTCCTATGGCTAAGTGAGGGTGATAAAGCCACATTGTCCGAGTGCCTGGTTCGTTGCGCTAAACACCTCCTTCAAGGACCAAAATATTGGATCAAGAGTGTTTAGATTCCATCCCGAACACCCCCGTAGTACCTACGTGGGGGTTGAAGCCGACGACTGCTCTCAGATTTCATAAAATGGCCGCACAGGAGGTAAAATTTTAACAAGCATTATATTACATAATCGACTTTGTTTCATAATACAGGGCGAGATACTATGAATGTATTCATTCAAAGATCACATCTTTCGCACACTGCTCCGCCACAATGCGGGATCCCTCCAGGACATTGTCAAAATATAGCTCAGGCGTGCGGTGCTCCTTGCCATTTTGGTCCCTCGGTCGCGAGCTTGACGGCGTTCATCTTCGCCCACTGCACCTTGACGCGGGCGAAGGCCATCCGCGCACCCTCGATGCAGACCATTCGTTTGATAACGTCAAGCCGGGGGCAGGCATTGACCAGCCGCTTCACGAGCCCGAAGTAGCTGCTGGGTATAGCTTCGGCAAGCCACAGCCAGATTATTAAATCCTTCATGGCTGGTTCGACCACCCTATGTAGTTCGACCAGCTCTTTTAGCTAGTCGCTAAAGGGCACCGGATGTTCTGGCGCAAGGTATTGCGACCAAAACAGCTTCTCCATTGAGCTCCCCTCTTCGGCTCGGAAGAATTCCGCAGCGTCAGAAACACTGCGCGGCAAATCCACAAACGCTCCTGGAGAACTCCAAATCCGGGTTAGTAAGAGGTGCCTCTTCTTCACATATTTGCTCTGCATAATGAAGGCCTTACCCGCCGCAATCTTCTTGGCCTCTTGAATCTCCTCGAGAGCGCCCTGGGCTTCAACCCGGGCATCTTGTGCGCTTTGGCGAGCATTGGAGAGTTCGGTCTCTTGAGACGCAATATCGCGCTCCGAGGACTCGCATTTCTTCACGGCATCCAGGAGCTCTTGCTGGACCTCACCGACCCTGGTATCGTGCTTTTCGCGGGCGGCTTGTTCCTTGGCAGCTCTCTCCTCGGCCTCGGCCAGCGCCTTTTTAAGGGCCTCGACCTCTGTCGCCGCTCCTACAAATATCATGGCACTATGGTCAATACAAATCATTTATTCTTTCTAAATATACAGCAGGTCATTACATACCTTGCTTATCCTCCAGCTGCTTCCTTGCTAGGCCGAGCTCCTCCTCGGCCTGCTCCAGCCTCTGCTTCAGTCCGGAGACTTCAGCAGCGTGAGAGGTTGCAGTCAGCAACGACGCCTGCTTAATCACATAGACACATATGGTTAGTCTCCTGCGAAAATTCTTTGATCCTCTTTTCGGCTTTTCTTTCCGAACACCGGACAGAGTCTGAGGGGCTACTGTCTATGCTGTGACATTCATTTTACATAATCGCGTTGCTTACCTCAAAGCCTATTAGAAGGCTCGTGCAGGCTTTGGTCAGTCCGCTCTTCGCGGACTGAATCCTCTCAACCACCGTACACATAAGGGTACGGTGTTCCTCAACAATGGAGGCACTTCGCAGCGCTTCCATTAGAGTGTCCGGCGCCTCTGGCTGGACAGAGGTCACTGGCGGAATAGGCGCACCTCCTCCTTTCGAAGGAGGCTGCTTGCCGGGTTCTGTCACGACCGGTTTTCCAATAAAAATATTTATTGAGAAACCGATCCCTTTAATGGACCAGTAGAGAAAAATCTTTCTTACTGGTAGACAATTTCTTGATTACAGAAAAATCCAGGAGTACTAAATATAATACAAGGTTGAGCGGAGACTGCTCAACAATTTATTACAAGCACGCCGATATTACATATAAAGGCGGATATGGTGGCATAACTACTGACTCGCAATAAAAGCGGTGAAGAATATGTCACAGCGAAGTGGGTGACAGGACTCCTAAATCTTACAGCACATCGAGCGTCGGGTGAGGCTCGATGATTATTATTGTGGGTAGAGGAAGCGTATATAATACAAGTGATCAAATCCAGGATCGCACGGGACTGACTGGGACTCCTCTAGGCGTCGGACTCGCTATCAAACTCATCATCCATGAGATCGCCTTCGTCAACATCTGGCCAAATCAACAAGCCAGGTGAGTACTATGAAAGTACTCGCAAGACAGTTTGGACATAAGATATAACGAATGCAAACATGATGCACATGAGCAGATTAATAATGCGCTCTCAGATAATAAAAATAACAATGCATGGGAAATAAAAAAGGAAGTCGAGCGGTAGTCCTCCCGAAATCCCAAAGTAATACTGAAAGCCAATCGAGTGTCTGAAATGACTCCTCAAAGGGTACGGATAAATTAACAATGCCACAGTCGGGCGTCAGGGCGACACCACATAAAGGGCTTATAATGGAATATAAACGACAGTGCATGCCACAGTCGGACGTCTGAGCGACATCACGTAAAGGGCTTATATCGAAAGTAAATAACAAGAATGCCACAGTCGGACGTCTGAGCGACATCACATAAAGGGCTTATATCAAAAGTAAATAACAAGAGTGCCACAGTCGGACGTCAGAGCGACATCACATAAAGGGCTTATATTTCATAACTTGATATTCAGTAACTCCTGAATTTAAATCACCTCAAGGGAATATTCAGGTACGAAATAATAAACTGGTTAGTCCATCCACAGGAATAATATTCAACAGAGTTTACCACTCAAGCTTGTTCACCGAGATTCCCACAGAAACTGACATGAATATGGATATGTTGGCCACGGTCCTTGACCATGGACGCGATGACTCGGAAGGATTTAACTCTGCAGAGCTTGTACTATTTAACCACAGCCAACGGATTTAAGTAGTCACGAGGTACTAGTTCCGTTTACGGTATTTTAGGAGAAACACATCTAACCAGTACACACCCATTCAACATTCCGTTGCTAGGAATCACCCCAAGCAACGTTCAAGAAAAACCTTGAGACGGGGAGGCTACAACCTCGCGTAGCATGGGATCAAATTTATACCGCGCGCTCTAAGGGGTGCCCCCCTCTCGGTCCCAACCGGAAACACCCATGCCCCCTGACCGGATGACTGGCTTTAATCCAGGGCCATGGAACCCTCATCCCGGCCCCTCTATTTGGTGTGTACAAGGAAAGAGGTTAGCAACTTACTAAACCGTATTCTTTACAGGAGACATGTGGCAATACGAAAAGGGGACGAACGGTAACGTGGCTCGGTCCACGTTAACGTCGGAGTTTAACGGTTGACATAAGACTGGCATGCTACAACAATACCATCTTACTATCTCTCATGTCACCACATGATCAGGTCATCTCTCATCAAGAGATCACAGTAAACTTCGAAGCACACGGTTAGTTGCCTTGCTTGCAACGAAACGCTTACCGATGCCCATATTGCATGCACAAACTAATCAAGCAAACATGCAAAACACCCATCATATCAAAGGCTCAAACATGCTTGCCTGGTTCGGAGAAGTCGGAGTCTAGCTCGGCGAAGTTCGCGGCTCCGTCACCTCCTCTGGAACCTACGGTATAACGAAACCGTATACTAACGTGAAAACCGTTGCGTGTATAAAAATTGTTCCAAATTTTTTCCAAATAAATACTATAAAAAACTAGGCAAAAATATAAGACTGACAAAAAAAGAATCAATCAAAAAGCATCTTCTGTTAAAAGGATATCAGGGTTTTAGTCCAAGGACTAATCTGTGATGAAACAGAAAAGATCCAGGGACTTGTTTGAAAAAGCAGAAAACGCTTCGGTAAGAAATACGTTAGCCCAGAGAGAAAACACACTTTGCCCGAAGGCGCCTTCAGAAAACGGTTCGAAGGGAAAGGAAAGAGAGGCTGACGGGGGGGTCCCACCCGTCAGGTTCAAAATCCAACCGAGCTCGCCGGCGCCCGAAGGCTGCGGTGTTCGCCGGCGTCGATCCACGGTGAGGTAGGGTGATCGGAGGGTACCTATGGGTTCAGGGTGTCCTTTCGCGTCGGTGGGTGGTGGACTAGTCCGTCGGCGAGCACCACGTCGACAGCGACCCTATCTCCGGCGGACGGTGGTTCGGGCGAGGGTGGAGCTCTCCAGTGGGTGCTGCAAACTTCAAATTGGTGTGCGGGTCAGAGATGTGGATGCATTAGGAGACTACTGGCATAAGTTGAGAGGCAGGGGTGCACGCACGGGAGTGAATCGTGCTGGATCCCGAAGCGGGTCGAGGCGGCCGGAGTTGGGGAAGAAGACTCCCTCGGGGCTCTTCCAGTGGCTTGGCGTGGTACTTGTGGTGTGTAGAGATGGTGCGGGTTCGAGTTCGAGCTCGGGGCCTCCTTTTATAGGCGATCCGAGGGGGTGGCCGTGAACGGGATAACGCCGGCGAGGCAGAGGTTGGGCAGGGGTTTAGGTGGTTAGGCATCATCGTGGTGGATCACTGGCACCGTTTCTCTGCTCAAACCTCGTTCGGGCTTGCGTAATACACTGGCCCTTGACGGAACGGCCGTACGGGCACGACGGCGGCAGGGAGCGCCTTCCAGTTCATGACGACGGCCCTGCAGCGTGCACAGGTGAGTGGACGGCCACGCGGTGGCCTCTGGTGGCTTGGGCGGCGCTGGACGGCGCCGTCCAACACTGCCCCTCTCTGGCAGCCGCAAAGGGCGCTGCTGCCGCCACTCACGGGGAGGCGCACCTCTGCCAGCTCGTCGCCGACGCCTGCAAGCTTCCAGGCGATCGTGCGGCGCAGGGATAAGAAGGAGGCACAGGGCGCAAGGTGCCACTGTGGCTACTGGCGAGATCGAGGTAGGTTTCTGAAGAAAACGACATCGGCCACTGAAACTGTATCTCTGAACTTCGACAATAACAGTGCCCTTCAGGTGTTCGACGAAATGATTCGGCATGAGGAAAAAAATTTCTGGAGCTGGGACTTGGTGAGGTGACCTCTCGATGCATCCAGAGGCTGCCTGAATTTTCTCAGATTTTTAGGAGGAGAAAACAAATGAATTTCATCAAATTTGACAAATATGGTCCAAACTTGCAGCAAGCACAATTTGAAATTTATGAACTGGAGACCAGTGGATCTTCATGGATTTTGGTTGAGGGTTCTAAGGACTAGCCAGGGAAATTTGTTTGGAGGCAAAACTCAAAGGAGAAATGGTAGTTCCTTTGTAAATCTCCAAGGGTCAAACAGAGGACAGAAAAAGTTTTTGATTAGAAATAAATGGAGATAAAATCATGGGGGAGTTCAACTTGCTGGATTTGAAGTTTATCTTGACACAAGGAGGGGAGATGGCCTTTGGGAAGGGATTTCCACTTAGGTCATGGCAAGAGGAGATTTTAAAAGGGGAAAAGATCACTCCATAAGCCATAGGGCTATTTTTTAAAAGAAAAGATTTTCAAAAGCTTTCCCAAGGAAAAACGCTTGTGTTGAGCCAACATAAGATGAAAAACTTCCAAGATCAAAGATCAGGTCTTGGGTGAAACCAAACAAAATATTTGTCATAAATGGCAAGTTTTTGGGAAGGAGGGTTCTTTAGAAGAAAAATTTAAATAACCTCTTTCAAATCAAAATAAAGAATTTGATAAAACCAAATAAAAAAATTGGGTGTCACAACACCTACCCCCTTAGGAAAAATCTCGTCCCCGAGATTTCAGCTGACCCTCAAATAGATGTGGGTGCTCTGCCTGAAGAAAATCCTCTGTTTCCCATGTTGCTTCATCCTCGGTGTGATTGCTCCACTGAACCTTGAAAAATTTAATCGTTTTCTGACGGGTCCTCCTTTCAGACTCTTCCAATATTTTTACTGGTCGCTCTCTGTAGGTGAGGTCTGGTTGCACATCAATGCTCTCATGAGATACATTCTTTTCCGGGTTGCTCACACATTTCCTCAACTGTGAGACGTGGAACACGTCATGGACGTCTGACAGCTCTTTGGGTAGGTCTAGCTGGTAGGCTACTGTGCCTCTTCGTGCAACTACACAGAAGGGTCCAATAAATCTCGGGGCTAGCTTCCCTTTAATTTTGAACCGTTGCAGGCCCCTCATAGGAGACACTCGTAGGTATACATATTCACCGGGTTCAAAGCTGACCTCACGATGTTTTCGATCGTAGTAGCTCTTTTGTCGGCTTTGAGCTGTCTTGAGTCTGTCCCTGATCTGTTTAACTTTCTCCTCGGCTTCCTTGAGCATGTCTGGGCCGAAGATACGACTGTCACGTGTTTCTGACCAATTTAGTGGGGTACGACACCTCCGTCCGTACAATGCTTCAAAAGGTGCCATTTGTAGGCTGGCTTGGTAACTGTTGTTGTATGCGAACTCGGCATACGACAAGCTTTCTTCCCAACTGGATCCATAGGTGAGAACACAGGCTCTCAGCATGTCTTCTAGGATTTGGTTCACACGTTTCGTTTGTCCATCAGTCTGGGGGTGGTACGCTGTACTAAATGCTAGTTGTGTGCCCAGAGCTTGCTGTAAGTGATCCCAAAATTTAGAGACAAATTGAGTGCCCCGGTTGGATATTATAGTCTTTGGGACTCCATGTAGACAAATTATACGGGAGAGATAAAACTTAGCAAGCCTTTGAGTGGAGTAGGTCGTCTTCACGGGAATGAAATGTGCTACCTTGGTTAGCCTATCTGTGATGACCCATATGGCATCATTTCCGCGTTGTGATCGAGGTAGTCCGACGATGAAGTCCATTCCAATTTCATCCCATTTCCACTCAGGTATCCTGTTTGGCTATAGTAGCCCTGCTGGTTTTTGGTGCTCGGCTTTAATGCGCTGACACGAATCACAACATGCAATGAAAGTGGCTATATCCCTCTTCATACCGTGCCACCAAAATCTTTCCTGAATGTCTTTGTACATTTTGGTTCCTCCAGGGTGGATTGAATATGGGGCAGTGTGGCTTTCGGTTAGGATTTGCCGTTTAAGGTCCTCAATGTTTGGTACGCAAAGTCTGTCCCCGTACCATAATACTCCCTCATTGTCTATGAGGAACTCTGAAGCCTTGCCAAGGCTCATTTTTCTCTTTATACCTTCGATGCTGGGGTGTCCATGCTGAGCCTTCTTAATTTGTTCCATTAGGGTGGGATGTATCTCCAGATTTGATACGTTGCCCTCAGAGACTATCACCATGTTGAGTTTAGCGAACTCCTGCTGAAACTCAGGCCTCAAGTTCTGTGGACTGTCGTTGCCCGAGCTGGGGTTCCGACTAAGAGCGTCTGCCACTACATTTGCCTTCCCTGGATGGTAGTGAATGCCGACATCATAGTCTTTGACCAATTCCAACTAGCGCCGTTGTCGCAAGTTGAGTTCTGGTTGTGTGAAAATATATTTAAGGCTTTTATGATCCGTATATATCTCACAACGATTTCCCAGCAAAAAGTGCCTCCACTCTTTGAGTGCATGGATGACTGCTGCTAGCTCTAAGTCATGAGTAGGATAATTTTCTTCATGCTTCCGTAGTTGCCTGGAAGCATAAGCGACAACTTTGTCGTCCTGCATCAATACGCATCCGAGGCCCTTCCGGGATGCGTCACAGTATACTTCAAAACTTTTGTGTATGGCACTACCAAAACAGGTGATGTTGTTAACTTCCTTTTGAGCTCTTGGAAACTTTTCTCGCACGCTTCAGTCCATACAAATTTCTTGTCTTTCTTGAGCAACTGTGTCATTGGTTTTGCCATGGTGGAGAATCCCTCAATAAACCTTCGGTAATATCCAGCCATTCCTAGGAAACTCCGTACATCTGTTACGTTGCTGGTGGTTTCCAGTCAAGTATGGCTTTGACTTTTTCTGGGTCTACGGCCACGCCTTCTTGGGTCAATATATGGCCTAGAAAACCAACTTGCCTTAGCCAAAATTCACATTTGCTAAATTTGGCGTACAATTGGTGTTTCCTTAATTCTCCCAATACAATCCTGAGATGCTCAGCATGTTCTTCCGGTGTCTTAGAGTATACCAGAATATCGTCAATGACCACCACAACAAATTTGTCCATAAATTTCATAAACACTTTGTTCATGAGGTGGACGAAATATGCGGGGGCGTTTGTCAGTCCAAAAGGCATTACTGTGAACTCATATAATCCGTATCTGGAGGTGAAAGCTGTCTTAGGGATATCTTCTGTTCGTACCTTCAACTGATGATATCCCGATCTTAAATCAATTTTTGAGAACACCTTGGCTTGTGCGAGCTGGTCAAATAGATCATTTATCCGTGGCATCGGATATTTGTTTTTGATGGTGACCATGTTGAGTGCTCGATAGTCTATACACAATCTCAACGTCCCATCCTTCTTCTTGGCAAATAATACTGGTGAACCCCAAGGTGAGGAGCTGGCTCGTATAAATCCTTTGTCCAGTAATTCCTTTATTTGCTTCTTTAACTCTACCAACTCGGATGGCACCATTCTGTAAGGTTTCTTGTAAATGGGGGTGGTGCCAGGTGCTAGTTCAATGCTGAACTCTATTTCTCGGTCCGGTGGCATGCCTGGTAGTTCTTCGGGAAATACGTCGGGAAACTCACACACCACTGGAACTTTTCTCAATTCTGAAATGTCCACTTTGTTCAACTTGGGTTGCCGTGACCGTGGTCTCTCTAGAGCTGTAACTTTTATTGTCTTACCGTGATGATGAGTAAGAATCACAGTCCGATTGAAACAGTCGATAAATCCCTTGTTGGTGGTTAACCAGTCCATTCCTAGGATAACATCCAGTCCTTTATTTTCCAACACGATGAGATTAGCCTGAAACTTTAGTCCTTTCAACTCAATAATCACACCTTGGCAGTAAGTCTGAGTGATTTGCTTATTCCCGGGGGACTTGATGATCATGGAATTTTCCAAAGGGAGTATCGGAAAACCATGTTGCAAAACAAAACTCTTCGAAATGAACGAATGGGAAGCTCCAGAATCAAACAAAACTGTGGCAGGTATTGCGTTGACAGGGAACGTACCTAGTACGATGTCTGGGGCATTCTGTGCTTCCTCCCTGGTCACATGGTTCAGGTGACCTTTCTTATGATTGTTGCTGGGGTTGAAATTGTTACGCCTAGGGGCTGGATTATTCCCACCATTGTTCGGCTTGGGGGCCGAGTTCCTCGGCTTTGGGCACTGCTTGGCATAGTGACCTTCCTCTCCACAAGCATAGCAAGTGACACCTGGGCGGTACGTAAAGTCCTTGTCCCTTGAATGAAACTGTCTGGTTGGCCTTAGAGCAGTAGTCGTGGATTTTCTCGCTTCATTCCTCTGAACATCAGTCTTGCTCCGGTTGTTGCGAGCAAGAGTCGTCTTGTCCCTTTTTCGCTTGCGAATATCCTCCAGACTGCGGCGCTCATTCTCCAACGTAATGGCCTTGTCAACCAGTGTTTTGAAATCTGGGAAAGTGTGTACGACTAGTTGGCATTTTAGTGCTGGCGCCAGGCCGTCTAGGGATTTTTCCATCTTCTTATTCTCAGTCATATGTTCATCGTGGGCATAGCGAGATAATTGAGTAAATTGACTGTTGTACTCAGTCACTGTCATGCCTCTCTGCTTGAGGTCATCAAACTCCCTCTTCTTGATCTTTATAATGCTCCTGGGGATGTGCGCCCCACGGAAACCTTCCTTAAACTCTTCCCAGGTGATGTTATGTTCATTGGGGTGCATGTGTAGGAAATTTTCCCACCATGCTGCAGCTGCTCCAGTGAGGTAGTGGGGTGCATAAAGCACCTTCTCGCGATCTGAACATTGTGCAATAATCAACTTCCTTTCGATGTCACGAAGCCAATCATCGGCCTCAAGCGGCCTATCAGTGTGAGCGAACGTTGGAGGACGTGTCTTCTGTAGTTCAGACAGCTTGGAATGCGGTTGGTATGGTTCGCGGTGATTTCCCATATTGATGACGTGATTCATCATTTCTTGGTGCTGCTGCTGGCTTTGTTCGAAAAGGCGGCATACTTGAGATAATGCTGCCTCGCTGTCCTGCTGGCTAGACTGCCCCTGTGTGAAGTTGTTGCTTGTCTGGGTCCCATAGACTTCTTCCGGTAGGTTTGGCATGGAACGAGTCCAGGGACGAGGCATTTTCCACTCTGGGGTATTATTTTGCAAAACTCATGAGAAGAACTGTGTGGCACAAGGAAAATTTTGCAAGGGCGAGAATTTAAAAGACCTCAAGATTTTTCAAGAAAATACTTGATTGCGCACGGAGAAGGACTGCTCAGCATATCTTACACGCGATTCGTAATTATACAATATACCACTCAGGATGTGCGTACACATTCCTGACATGTTATTTAGGCTAGTGCACTCCTCCGGGATCCTACATGATGCGCACACAAACTACCACAAACCTATGTACATATAAAACATATCATACATGCAAGCACATCGCGCGGCGACTAGGCGCACTCAGTCGGAGATGGTGAAGATGTCCTTCTGCCTGCCGAGGGTAAGACCCAGCGGTGCAGGGGACTCAATCTCCACCTCCTCCCTAATAGGCTCCAGGCGCGTAGCACTACGCTGAGGAGTAGGTGCGGGTGCGGCAGGCGGTGCGGCTCTGACTGGAGTAGGAGCAATGGCCTGGTCAAACTCCTCAGTGGTAGGCAGACGGCGAGCGGTGGCCAAAATGGCAGGTGAATAGGATGCTGAGGACGAGACGAAAGTCAGTGGCGGTGCCATGTGGAGAAGCTCCCTCCAGTTGGCGGAATAGCCCTGAACTAAGTCCATATGGGCAGCCACAAGGTCGTCCACGAGGTTGTCGAAAGCTGCCTCCAGAGCTTTGAGATACTCAACAAGCATCTCGATAGCTTCATCCCTCTCTCCCCTATGGCAGGCGAATGCATAGTGACAAGTATATGGCACATGGCATGGGAGGTAGCGGTAGCGACGAGCCTTCATCGCAGGAAGAACATCCCGAAGACGAGCTATTGCCTCAGGGCGGCCATCTGCATGGCATGCCTCTCCGTAGGCATGGCCCTTCCCACAAAACGGAAGTTGCGAGACGCAGAACGTCCTCCCTTGAATTGCACCACGACCTGGTGCATAGACACGTCGTCGCTGAGCTTGTGCTGGTAAAGCGTGAACTCCGGACAAGTCGCTGGCCCGATCGTGAGCTTGGTGATGGAGACGAGGAGTTTGACAAACCCCTCGGGCACATTAGTGAACACCCGAGTCTCGCAGTCGCTGCCAGCCATCTACAAAAGTAGGCAAAAATTCTGAGTAGTCAAATCATAAATTTATGATGACCAACAGAAAATAGCTACATTTGCAAAATGCTGAAAAAGCACTAAAAACGCTAATAACCGATTAGCGATCGCACCTAGTGGCTTCCTACAGTCAGCCTGTCTCTGATACCAAGCTAGTCACGACCGGTTTTCCAATAAAAATATTTATTGAGAAACCGATCCCTTTAATGGACCAGTAGAGAAAAATCTTTCTTACTGGTAGACAATTTCTTGATTACAGAAAAATCCAGGAGTACTAAATATAATACAAGGTTGAGCGGAGACTGCTCAACAATTTATTACAAGCACGCCGATACTACATATAAAGGCAGATATGGTGGCATAACTACTGACTCGCAATAAAAGCGGTGAAGAATATGTCACAGCGAAGTGGGTGACAGGACTCCTAAATCTTACAGCACATCGAGCGTCGGGTGAGGCTCGATGATTATTATTGTGGGTAGCGGAAGCGTATATAATACAAGTGACCAAATCCAGGATCGCACGGGACTGACTGGGACTCCTCTAGGCGTCGGACTCGCTATCAAACTCATCATCCATGAGATCGCCTTCGTCAACATCTGGCCAAATCAACAAGCCAGGTGAGTACTATGAAAGTACTCGCAAGACAGTTTGGACATAAGATATAACGAATGCAAACATGATGCACATGAGCAGATTAATAATGCGCTCTCAGATAATAAAAATAACAATGCATGGGAAATAAAAAAGGAAGTCGGGCGGTAGTCCTCCCGAAATCCCAAAGTAATACTGAAAGCCAATCGAGTGTCTGAAATGACTCCTCAAAGGGTACGAATAAATTAACAATGCCACAGTCGGGCGTCAGGGCGACACCACATAAAGGGCTTATAATGGAATATAAACGACGGTGCATGCCACAGTCGGACGTCTGAGCGACATCACGTAAAGGGCTTATATCGAAAGTAAATAACAAGAATGCCACAGTCGGACGTCTGAGCGACATCACATAAAGGGCTTATATCAAAAGTAAATAACAAGAGTGCCACAGTCGGACGTCAGAGCGACATCACATAAAGTGCTTATATTTCATAACTTGATATTCAGTAACTCCTGAATTTAAATCACCTCAAGGGAATATTCAGGTACGAAATAATAAACTGGTTAGTCCATCCACAGGAATAATATTCAACAGAGTTTACCACTCAAGCTTGTTCACCTAGATTCCCACGGAAACTGACACGGGGACTGACATGAATATGGATATGTTGGCCACGGTCCTTGACCATGGACGCGATGACTCAGAAGGATTTAACTCTACAGAGCTTGTACTATTTAACCACAGCCAACGGATTTCAGTAGTCACGAGGGACTAGTTCCGTTTACGGTATTTTAGGAGAAACACATCTAACCAGTACACACCCATTCAACATTCCGTTGCTAGGAATCACCCCAAGCAACGTTCAAGAAAAACCTTGAGACGGGGAGGCTACAACCTCGCGTAGCATGGGATCAAATTTATACCGCGCGCTCTAAGGGGTGCCCCCCTCTCGGTCCCAACCGGAAACACCCATGCCCCCTGACCGGATGACTGGCTTTAATCCAGGGCCATGGAACCCTCATCCCGGCCCCTCTATTTGGTGTGTACAAGGAAAGAGGTTAGCAACTTACTAAACCGTATTCTTTACAGGAGACATGTGGCAGTACGAAAAGGGGACGAACGGTAACATGGCTCGGTCCACGTTAACGTCGGAGTTTAACGGTTGACATAAGACTGGCATGCTACAACAATACCATCTTACTATCTCTCATGTCACCACATGATCAGGTCATCTCTCATCAAGAGATCACAGTAAACTTCGAAGCACACGGTTAGTTGCCTTGCTTGCAACGAAACGCTTACCGATGCCCATATTGCATGCACAAACTAATCAAGCAAACATGCAAAACACCCATCATATCAAAGGTTCAAACATGCTTGCCTGGTTCGGAGAAGTCGGAGTCTAGCTCGGCGAAGTTCGCGGCTCCGTCACCTCCTCCGGAACCTACGGTATAACGAAACCGTATACTAACGTGAAAACCATTGCGTGTATAAAAAGTGTTCCAAATTTTTTCCAAATAAATACTATAAAAAACTAGACAAAAATATAAGACTGACAAAAAAAGAATCAATCAAAAAGCATCTTCTGTTAAAAGGATATCAAGGTTTTAGTCCAAGGACTAATCTGTGATGAAACAGAAAAGATCCAGGGACTTGTTTGAAAAAGCAGAAAACGCTTCGGTAAGAAATACGTTAGCCCAGAGAGAAAACACACTTTGCCCGAAGGCGCCTTCAGAAAACGGTTCGAAGGGAAAGGAAAGAGAGGCTGACGGGGGGGGGGGGGGTCCCACCCGTCAGGTTCAAAATCCAACCGAGCTCGCCGGCGCCCGAAGGCTGCGGTGGTCGCCGGCGTCGATCCACAGTGAGGTAGGGTGATCGGAGGGTACCTACGGGTTCAGGGTGTCCTTCCGCGTCGGTGGGTGGTGGACTAGTCCGTCGGCGAGCACCACGTCGACGGCGACCCTATCTCCGGCGGACGGTGGTTCGGGCGAGGGTGGAGCTCTCCGGTGGGTGCTGCAAACTTCAAATTGGTGTGCGGGTCAGAGATGTGGATGCATTAGGAGACTACTGGCATAAGCTGAGAGGCAGGGGTGCATGCACGGGAGTGAATCGTGCTGGATCCCGAAGCGGGTCGAGGCGGCCGGAGTTGGGGAAGAAGACTCCCTCGGGGCTCTTCCAATGGCTTGGCGTGGTACTTGTGGTGTGTAGAGATGGTGCGGGTTCGAGTTCGAGCTCGGGGCCTCCTTTTATAGGTGATCCGAGGGGGTGGCCGTGAACGGGATAACGCTGGCGAGAAATTACGGCGAGGCAGAGGTTGTGCAGGGGGTTTAGGTGGTTAGGCATCATCGTGGTGGATCACTGGCACCGTTTCTCTGCTCAAACCTCGGTCGGGCTTGCGTAATACACTGGCCCTCGACGGAACGGCCGTACGGGCACGACGGCGGCAGGGAGCGCCTTCCAGTTCACGACGATGGCCCTGCAGCGTGCACAGGTGAGTGGACGGCCACGCGGTGGCCTCTGGTGGCTTGGGCGGCACTGGACGGCGCCGTCCAACACTGCCCCTCTCTGGCAGCCGCAAAGGGCGCAGCTGCCGCCACTCACGGGGAGGCGCACCTCTGCGAGCTCGTCGCCGACGCCCGCAAGTTTCCAGGCGATCGTGCGGCGCAGGGATAAGAAGGAGGCACAGGGCGCAAGGTGCCACTGCGGCTACTGGCGAGATCGAGGTAGGTTTCTAAAGAAAACGACATCGGCCACTGAAACTGTATCTCTGAATCTCTGAACTTCGACAGTAACAGTGCCCTTCTGGTGTTTGACGAAATGATTCGGCATGAGGAAAAAAATTTCTGGAGCTGGGACTTGGTGAGGTGACCTCTCGATGCATCCAGAGGCTGCCTGAATTTTCTCAGATTTTTAGGAGGAGAAAACAAATGAATTTCATCAAATTTGACAAATATGGTCCAAACTTGCAGCAAGCACAATTTGAAATTTATGAACTGGAGACCAGTGGATCTTCATGGATTTTGGTTGATGGTTCTAAGGACTAGCCAGGGAAATTTGTTTGGAGGCAAAACTCGAAGGAGAAATGGTAGTTCCTTTGTAAATCTCCAAGGGTCAAACAGAGGACAGAAAAAGTTTTTGATTAGAAATAAATGTAGATAAAATCATGGGGGAGTTCAACTTGCTGGATTTGAAGTTTATCTTGACACAAGGAGGGGAGATGGCCTTTGGGAAGGGATTTCCACTTAGGTCATGGCAAGAGGAGATTTTAAAAGGGGAAAAGATCACTCCATAAGCCATAGGGCTATTTTTTAAAAGAAAAGATTTTCAAAAGCTTTCCCAAGGAAAAACGCTTATGTTGAGCCAACATAAGATGAAAAACTTCCAAGATCAAAGATCAGGTCTTGGGTGAAACCAAACAAAATATTTGTCATAAATGGCAAGTTTTTGGGAAGGAGGGTTCTTTAGAATAAAATTTTAAATAACCTCTTTCAAATCAAAATAAAGAATTTGATAAAACCAAATAAAAAAATTGGGTGTCACAGGTTCCGGAGCCGCATAGGTCTCCGCGATTGTATTCGGCTGGGGGCCGAACTGAATATGGCCCCCATCGCCAGTCTCCATGAGGATTTGCTCCCCCATTTGTCCGGCGGTCGAGGTTTCACCCTCCAGCGCCGCCCTGGCGCCCCCTGGGTCTCTCCCTAGCCTGGGATCCTTCGGGACAACACCTCGGTGTCATCCATGGCCTTGGGAGAGGAGGCCGCCGGAAGGGACCCGTTGTCCATCGCCTTCGGGTCCAGCGAATTCCCCGAAGATGAGGATCGCTCGAGGTCAGACCGAGCCGGACTGCAAGTGCATGATTCAACATGTTAAGACTATGAAGTGGAGAGGCCGGATATATGAATGCGTCCGGGTTTTTGAGTAATCACGATTCGGCCAGGGGCTTGTCTCGGGGGCGCCGCTCTGGGCTGCTGTCGATGTCCCACGCGGAGTTATCCGTGAGGGAACCCTTCCCCCTCTTGGACGCCTCTGCCTCCAGATTTGTGGAGGCCGCCCTCTTCTTCCTTCCCTTCACGGGGAGAGTTGCTTTCTTCCTCCTCCTTGCCGTCATCCTCGGCGGCGGAGGAGTGAGTATCGGTGTCTTCGGACGTCACATCCGAAGCGCCCTTGTGGCGGTGGCCACTTTTGGCCCCCTTGGCCTTCTTCCTGGCCTTCTTCTCCGGCGCCTGGTAGGGCGCCGGAACCAGCATCTTCATCAGAAGCGGGATGGTGATTCCTCGGGCAGCGGAGCCGGACACTTAATCCGCTCCGCCTTCTTTGTCCAGCCCTGAAAAAATAAATAGTGAGGTTTAGGTATCTTCCCTGAATAAGCAAGTAAAGGATACACCTTCAAACGCGAAGGACTTACCGCACTGGCTGGATGGGCCAGGTCGTGCCCACGGTACTCGGTCGTCTCCGGCCGCGTCTCGTTGCCCTTAAAGAGCACCTTCTAGATGTCTTCGTGCGTAGTTCCGAAGAACCGTAGCAAGGTCAGGTGCTCGGCCGGATTGAACTCCCATAAATGGCAAGTCCGGCTCTGGCATGGAAGGATTCGGCGAACTAGCATCACCTAGATCAAATTGAAGAGCTTGATGTTCTTGTCCACCATGCTCTGGATGCGCATTTGCAGCGCTGTCAGCTCGTCCGACGAAGACCAATTCAGGCCCTTCTCTAGCCAGGAGGTGAGCCGCACTGGGGCTCCGGACTTGAATTCGGGAGCCACGGCCCAGGTGGCGTCGTAGGGCTCTGTGACATCGAACCACAATTGCTGCCACCCTTTGACAGTCTCCACAAAGGTACCTTTGGCCATGTGACGTTGGGCATCTTGCTCACCATGGCACCTCTGCACTCTTTGTGTTGGCCATCCACCACCTTCGGCTTCACGTTGAAGATCTTAAGCCACAGTCCGTAGTGGGGTGGAATGCGGAGGAAGGCCTCGCACATGACAATAAATGCCAAGATGTTGAGGAAAGAGTTTGGGGCTAGATCATGGAAATCTAGTCTGTAATAGAACATGAGTCCGCGGACGAAAGGGTGGAGAGGAAACCCTAGCCCGCGGACGAAGTGGGGGATGAACACCACCCTCTCATTGGGCTTCGGGGTTGGCACGATCTGCCCCTTGGCCGAAAAGCCAGTGGGCGATTTCTTTGGCCAGGTACCTGGCCTCCCGAAGCTTGGTGATGTCCTTCTCCTTGACGGAGAAGGCCATCCACTTGCCTTGCGCTCCAAATCCGGACATGATCGAGTGCTTTCTTGAGGCGGAGAAGATGAGGACTTGGGCGCTGGAGCTCGTGAATGGCTGGGCAGAGAGAGAAAAGGCGTGGGTGAAAGGGGGTGAATCCTTATCCCTTTATAAAGGCAGCGAATATCAAGCGCCTCGCCACTCGCCTTAAAACTCGCCTGTTTGCCAAGGGCCGCACAGACGACATGGTTGGATTACCCACGCCCGTATTGATGAGAATCCCGTGGTAAGGGGACATGATCTCTGCTGCGACAAGACGTGCCAATGGAAACCGCATCTTGAAATGTGGAGTGGCAGGCCAAAAAACGGTTCGAAATAATAACCAGGCAGGGACGTGATGTCACGCTACAAAAAGTTGTCAGCAGATTGGACTCGTGAAATATTATACTCTCTACGGTTGTGTGCGGTACTTGTTTTGCAGAGCCGGACACGTTCGTTGTGTTCGAAGATTGTGTTGGAGTATTCGGAGAAGGAACCCGCCTTGCAATGCCGAAGACAATCTGCGCGTCGGACACCTCGTCATTGAAGCCAGGTTCAGGGGCTACTAAGGGAGTCCTGGATTAAGGGGTCCTCGGGCGTCCGTACTATGGAACGTGGGCCGGACTGATGGGCTGTGAAGATACAAGATCGAAGACTCTCTCCCGTGTCCAGATGGGACTCTCCTTGGCGTGGAAGGAAAGCTTGGCACCCGGATATGAAGATTCCTTTCTCTGTAACCGACTTTGTACAAACCTACTCCCCTCCGGTGTCTATATAAACCGGAGGGCTTAGTCCGTAGAGGCGATCATAATCATACAGGCTAGACTTCTAGGGTTTTTGCCATTACGATCTCGTGGTAGATCAACTCTTGTAATACTCATATTCATCAAGATCAATCAAGCGGGAAGTAGGGTATTACCTCCATAGAGAGGGCCCGAACTTGGGTAAGCATCGTGTCCCCTGTCTCCTGTTAACATCGACCTTAGACGCACAGTTCGGGACCCCCTACCCAAGATCTGCCGGTTTTGACACCGACACTCACTTTCTCACACCGTATCTTCCACACATTGAAGCTACCTCTCCATCCCTCGCAGAGCCGGAGCTATTTACATTGTGAGGGGGACTCCAACCTTGGATTAATTTGTGAAGGCATTTATTCCGGTGGGTTTAGATTATATTTTCGTAGCATTCGGCCCACAACTACTCCAAACACCGTCGCAACCCCCACACCTCCCCCAATTGCTTTCCCTCTGGCTCGGTCATAGCTCTCTCGCACGTCCTTTCTAACCTTCAACGTCGCACCATGGTATTTTATCAAAAAACTCTGTTGTTCTCTTTAATTATTACAAAGAAGCTACAAAACTACACACCGATAGTCCACCTGTAATGGAACAAATTTTGACCCACAAATTAAAGTGCTACAAACTACACACCGAGGGGCCCACCTGTCATGAAACAAATTTGGACCCATATATAAATTAAAAATTAAAAAGGACGAGGATCAAACATGCGACCAGGGCCTTCAAGCCGCACGTCAATAGGCAACATAATACAACAACGTTTGTTGTACCCCCTTTGTTGATATAATGTTTTTATATTACCACAACCTATTTAATGGATAACATGTTTTAATATTAATTTTAGTACATTAGTGGGTCCGAATCGTTAGCATGTACTATTCGCCTTCACTTACTGGTGGGTTCCATGTCTGCTCTCTCTCTCATCCCCTTCTACATTTAGACGCACAGGCAAACACGAAGAACTCGCGGACGATGTTGCCGTTGAGCATATCTGGACGCGTTCACAAGTTACGGCACCAGTTTCACGTACTAGTAGTACTAGTCAATGTGTACGTGCAATGCACGTTAATTTGGAAGTATATTAAGTGCATGCGGATATTAAGTAGAATATTATTTGCGTGTTATTATGTGATTAGCACTATTTTTGGCATGAAATTAACTGCACGCTAAACATGTTGAGCGCTCGACATTGAAGCAGTCTAGGTTGTTGGATTGGCATGATTTGATGGCCGAGATTAATTGGATCTGCCCCTTTGGTATAGATGGTATAGATATAGATTATACATGTAACAAGTTTTGGAACAAAAGTGACCGTGACGGACAAGTTATCTAGTACTATTTATCTACTACTCCGTAATAATTAAATGCATTGGTAAATAGATGTATCACCTAGTGCTCGAACAAGGGGACTGGTCGCGCCCTACAAGTATTTGGAATTGACTTCCCTAAGAATTTTTTTGGAATTGACGTGGTATTTAATATGAAATGTTTGCGATGAGAAGGAATACATGTGGCTTGATGACGTTTTATATTTAATTTGATACGGCTCTAACAGAACATTCAATCGATCAAACCATATATTTCAGTCAGTCTGACTCCGACTTTACATTCATACGACGATCGATCTAAAATAAATGGAAACGATAAACGTTCGGATTTTAAGCATGGCAATCCAAACGTTTTTCATGGCAAATTTAGATTAGACGGCGGCAGGGGCGTCTTGCGGTGGGAAGCGGCTCCTCTGCCGTGCTCTGTGCGTCGTCGGGCCACCGACCGATGGCGACGGCGGCCTCTTGCACCGTTGTTGGCGTACTCCTAGACGTTGGCCCTAGCTTCAAGGAAGGCCAGAATGTTCTGGACTTCGGTCTCCAGGAGTGAGTCAACTAGCGGGAGGAGGCGACTGGCGTTGGTGCAAGGAAGCGGTTGATGGCGGCCATCCATGCCGCTGAGGGGGCACTGGCACCCGCGAGGGGACATGCGCTGGCAACGGTGTGGCGGAGACATTCATGTGCACGGGCACCGGCACGGGCGTGAGAGTGCACGCGCAGGCGCATGCGCTGGCAGGTGCACGGGCGCGTGAAAGTCCGCTGGGACCTCATGGAACCCCGTGGCAGCAAGCTCAGCGACAATGTGTGGCTTCCAGCCCATCAATGCCACGGGGATGGGTGCTGGCGCAGTCGGGGCGATGGGAGCCGGAATGGGAGCGGGGACAGGCACACATCTTACCGCGAGGCCAGTTCAAGCTCGTCCCAAAGCGCCTTATGTTCTTGAGACTCCAGCTGGGTATCTTCCTCAGGAAACTAGAAGACTAAGGGCAAAACATCATGATGCGGCATGGCGTACGGTTCGGTCAGGCTGGTTGGAGGTAGACGACAGGAGAATCGGAGAGGAAGAGAGAAGATTGTAGCGATACCGGGTAGTGCGGGGGTGATTTTAAACTATGGTGCCGGCACCATTAAAAGTGGGGGCTGTAGGGATGAAGGTGGGCGGCGGAGCCTAATCAAAGGGCTCGCCTCACGGTGAGCCTACGCAACGGTCTGCTCGCACGCCTCCCGGACAGCTGACGCAGTGGTCTGCTCACACGCCTCCCGTCGACTCACACGCTTGCTCAGACGGCACTTGCCGATGAGAAGCGGGACTCATGGCGGCACGTAAACGCCCATGGTTTGAATAGTGAAAGCGTTCGCCTTATCGTGATAGGTCTTTGTTCCAAAATACCTTGGCTCTTCATTTGTGCAACTTCTCATAAGCAGCTTGTCTCAAATTGAAGAAAAAAATTACATAGGAATATTTGTGCCATATCATGAGACCATGCTTAGTTTCATGAATTTCCGGTCACTTTTGGATTTTCTTAAATTTAAAATCCATGATTCAAAACAATATCATAACCTGCATCATGCAATGAATTTTCAAGCGATACATCTTCACTGTTGTAGATGTTAATATTTCTTAAGAAAGGATTTGGTCAAACATTTTGCTTTAGACTTCAGACAAGTTATATATGCAGAGTAAAAGGATAATCCCTCCATACCAGTGCATTGCCTGATATATTAACTCAAGTACTAGGCACGAACTAACAGGGCTAAATTATGTGCTCATCCTGGTGTAGTACTCCTATTAGTACTAGGCAATGGAGTTGACGGGTGACCTAGGGTAGCGGCCACCGAGGGAATTGAACCGTTCTCGACACGGTAGGTAACGTTGTCTAGTTACTAAAGCATCCCTCCATTGTTCATCGGTAGTCATTATGGACCGGGGACATGAGGGGAATTTCCTAGGGCTGGAATTCTGGCCGCCAGATATTTCGACTCGAAACGCGGAGGCTCGACTGATTGGGGTTTGCTAATGTGCGTACCACGCACGCCACAAGAAGGACACAAGCCCGGATTTTTTAGGATCAACATGAACCAGGGTCTGGCTGGTACGCCGTTGGGTGCTACCATTTGAGAATACGAAAGTAATCTTTTAAATTGCCGAACGAATCTATATGTATTACAATGCCCGTATTTTCCTTGCAAATAGTAATCTCAACGTGGTAATTGATTTATTACGAGTTCTTGAATTAGAGTGAGTTTGTGATATAGTGATCTCAACATGGATTTCACATTTCATGGTATCCCTAGTAAGTTTTTCATTGCAAATTCAAATTTAAAAGATGAACGGTATGGTGGTGAGAAAACTTTGTATGTATCAAGCATATGACCACACACACACGAATACAACAACAATCCATTAAGTATAGTGCATCTATGTTTCCAAACCATGCATGTATGACACGAATTCAAAATACTCCCTCTGTTCCTAGATATTTGTCTTTTAGAGATTTCAACAAGTGACTACATATGGAGCAAAATGAGTGAATCTACACTCTAAAATATGTCTATATACATCCGTATGTGGCAGTCCATTTGAAATCTCTAAAAAGACTAATATTTAGGAACGAAGGGAGTAAAATGTAATACATGCATGGTCCTCAATTAAATATTTGAAATGAACAGGAAACTGAAACATGAATATTAAGTCTAGTACTACATACATGCAAATGTTGTGTTTAGGCGGAGCTATGTAGATTGTCGGGGGTTAACCCCTCGACCTTAGATAAAATTGTGAAGCTCTTTTAGGATTGTTTAGATTAATTATTTGAACATTATATTTGTCCCCACCCTCCCAAACACCGATTGGTTGTGCATCCCCCTCCCCAGGAGAATATCATGTGCCCCCACACCTTAGATGCTATATGCAGATACGAGTTGCTTGGAGCTTGTAGATCTAAGATATAGCAGCTCACAGGATGTCTTAATATTTTTACAGGAAACCTTAATGAGTTTGAGAATTGCACACAATTTGTACAAAAACTACTCAGATGCCCTTGGATCCCATATCCAACGACCTGGAAGCTCGTATCACCATAGCATCTAAGATGAAGGAGGACCTCATATTCTCTTGTATGTAAGAATATCATGTGCTACCACACCTTAGATGCTTTGGTGATACAAGCTCTTCGGAGCCGTTGGATCTATGATCCAACAACTCCTCGGTGGTTTGAAAGTTTTTTTGCAAAAAAAACCCCAAAGAGTTCGGCCACTGCTTACAAGCACAAAGACTGCTTAGATACCATTGGATCTCAGATCGAACAACCTTGAAGCTTGTATCACCGTAGCATCCAAGTTGCGCAAGCACCTGATGTTTTCTCACACGGGAGAATATGAGGTGCTCCCGCACCGTAGATTCTATGGTGATACGAGTTCCAGGAGATCTAACGGCTCACAGTAGGAGGTTTGAATGTTTTTTGAATATACGCCTGTAACATCCTAGTTTTTGGCCCTTTTCTTTTTCTTTTTGATTTATTGGTTTTTGCTCTGATTTTCTTTTTTTGAAAGGAGTTGTGGCCTTGCAACCTGGGAGATCATCATCATTTCTTCTCCCAAGTGGCACATCATTGTCAAACCTTTCCGAAGATCATGTCATTTCCATTCTAGCCCAACCCTAAAATTCTTTTCTAAGGAATATTCCTTTTTCTATTAAAGGAATAGTCATGTTTGCCCTAGGTTGTGAAGCAACCTATATTTCTGTCACTCCCAAAATTCCCAAATAATTCTCATAATTTCTTTGGGTCATATGTTGCTCCCAAACTTTCCTGTCCTAGCCAAAAAATAAGTCCCCAATAATTATTCTTCATTTCTGTCCAGTGTGGCTTTCTATGAAGGAAGTTCCACGTATCTTTCCTTGTTTGCTCCCAAACTTTTTGGGCAATCTTTACATCCAAATCATTGCCTCATGCCAAAATTCAACTTTATTTGCCTAGCCAATCTTCCTCAACAATTTTTCAAAGTTTCTGTCAGACAGAAGGCATTGTGAAGGAAGTACTAGCTAGGAGTATCCAAATGAGTTGAAATTTTGCACACCCCTTCATGTGCTCATACCATTACCCTCCTCCAATTTTCAGCTCCATCTCTTGATCCATGTGAGCACAGGATCAAATCTTTGCTTCTGTTAATATTTTCAGGTTGTGAAGCAAGTATATTTTATATTGCTTCATTAATTCTGAAAAAAATACCAGATCATGCTCCTACCCAAATAACATCTCTCCACCAAATTTGGGACCATTTCATCGAGCCATTTGCCCTCCAAAATTATTGCAAGTTTCTGGACAATGAGGATGTTTGTGAAGCAAGCACCATTTTGGCAAGCCCATTTGGTATGAAATTTTCACAACATCTTCATATGGCAAGATAACCCTGCCTTGCCAAAATTCAGCTCAAGTGGCTTCTTCATTTGAGTGCATCATCTTGATCTCTTTTCTGGGCCATTTTGGTCAGTTGCAAAGCAACTATATTAAGCGTTGGTCCATTTCTCCTCAAACTCCCCAGGATTATAGACCTTCCTAAGCTAAACCTCCCAGACAACTCCTTTGGCCCTTAGCATCTCTCTACTAATTACACTAACATGACCAAGTTTGATGCAGCAAACTTCAGAGCTTAGTTGCAACCCAACCATAGTGCCATTTCTTTCTCTATCACCTCAGTTGCAACCTACCCTAGAGGGACTACACCCTAGACATCATTTGGCCAACCGTGTGGCACTGTATGCACTAGTGCTCGCGGTGACCACCGACTTGGCATGCAGTGCGCGCATCCAGGACGTCATTTGTGCTTCGGCCTCTCCTCCTCTCGTCGTCTTCGCGCGCATGACCATGTCCAACATCTTCCTATCTTCGTTGCCTTCCCTCTGGACCACTCTCCCCCTCCAAAAACCTCCTCGTCAGCGCTCGCCGCCGCGCGCCCACGGGAGAACAGTGGCCGACATGGCATTGAATGTGCCTGTCTTCTTCATCCCCATGCTCCCTTGGCTCCCTCTGCCCCCGTGAGCTCCTCCCTGTGCCTCCCCATCATCTACCTCCGAGCTCGAGTGCGTGCACACGTGTCCATGGCTCCGGCCACGCATTCGCGGCAATGCCAGCTCGGCCATCTCCTCCCCTGCCTATATAAGCCACTCTCGAGGCCTCCTGAGCTCACCATCAGCCTCACCGACCTCCCAGCAACCTCCCCGATCAGTCCGTCGGCTCGAGCCACCCTCCTTATCCACCACTACCGCCATGTCCGCCGGCCATGCCCGGCTAAATTCGCTCGAGGTCAGCCCCCTCCCTCCTTCTCCCCACCTCCACAAGGAACTCCGACGTCCGACGAACCTCCCCACCTCCTTTCCTCTTCGCCAAGACCCCGGTAGCGTCGTCTCCATCCAGCCGACGCTGTTGTCCGCCTCGATGGATGTCCCGCTCGCTCCCGAGCCCACCGGCGGCCGTGCTATGCGTCAGCGGGTGCGTCTCGGCCTCCTGAGCACGGCGGTAGGCTGCACGGCTCGAGGGGTGGCCTGAAATGATGCTGGTCGTCGTCGGGGCCTTCCCCTCCCTTCGGCCGTGCGCAGGAGCGAGAGGTTGAAGGCGCTGACCTGGCCAGCCGGGCCCTACCCACACGACCCTACCAGTCAGTGACACAGGGAGTTGACCCCGCTCAGCTGATTTGGCAAGTGGAAGCGCATTCCGTAAACTACGCTTTCGTGTACTGAAAACGTACTTCTCAATGCCTTCTGTTAAGAATACGCTTTCAGTACAACGGAAACGTATTTCTGAAAATATGCTTTCTGTTTTTTTTCAGCCGCCGGCCGAAACCTTTATTTTGTGAACGTTCGCTTGTTAGCAACAGAAAAGCACATATTTTTATTTGTTTTTCTCCTAACGAACGAACGACCGTATCTTTTCAACTGTGACTCCGATTGAGGTGATTCCAAAGCCCACTTCTTCGTCTCGTCGAGCCGGTTCTGTTGGTCACATTTCACTATGTTTTCACATACTGGAAATGACCATTTTGCCCTTGCCCTTAATCATCCCCTTCCGAGAGAGAACCGTTTCCGGCAATTCTTTCCGCGAGCTTCTCACACTTCTTCCCGGTGAATCCCTCCATCCCAGGCAAGCCACACCCTCCATTTGCATAATTGCAATGCAGTGACATGGTTTACTTATTTAAACTTATTTAAAATATTGCAGTAGCTTTGTATGATTTGTTCATGGCATTTCTCGAAGTATTATTTTGATCTTGCTATTGCCATGATATTGTTTGGAGTTCTAGGACTAATATTTTGAAGCTTATGTGGATGACTTGTTGCCTTTGGATTATTAGTGGCTATTATGATTATTTTCATGATGGTGTTGATGCTATGCTTTGGAGTATTATTTTGGATATGGTGTTATCATGTGGATCTTAGGTTAATATTTTGATCTCGCTATTGGATTAATAGTATCTTGATTTCTTGGATTCATCATGATAGTAGTGTTATGCTACCCTCGGAGTATTTTGATATGACTAGGTTATGCTTTGGATTATTTGTTGGATAGAGCTATGACTTGGATTATAGGTTGATAGATGATATCGGAGTATCAGTTATCACTATTATATTTTTGGGGATAATTCCGTCATTAAGTTGGTCAGGTGCCATTGAACCGGGCTTTTCCAGTGCAACCACATTTGCCTTTATGGGAAGGCCCTAATCCGGTCTATTGTCATGTCTCTCACCGGTGCCTCCAACGAGGGAAGGTTATGGGCGTGCGTTACCCTAGCCCGGTAAGCAGACATAACCTTGTGTGCCCGTAGTTGTTGTTAGGCGCCTTTTTGTCCCTGTTTGGGACCGTTTATGTTTTGCCACGAAGGTGGCTGTTGGATGTCTTTGGTAGACATCGGGGCCACCCATGACTTAGCCCAAGAGGGGAGTTGGTCGGAGTGGCTGGGAGAGTGTCATGGCAGTAGATCGGTTTTGTCGGAACACCGTTGGTCCACCCGAATGGGAGCGTGAGGCCATGGGTTCCGTAGTGTGGGTACAATGTGCTAACCTCTGCAGAGTGTGTGTTTAATCTATCGATAGCCCCGTCCTCGGTCATGGGCACCAATTCGTACTAGGTCACACCGTTCGATCAACACTTACATGATGGAATGACTTATAGGTGATATATATATGTTGACATATATTGTGAGAAGTAATGGTTTGGCGGGATGTGGATGACGATGTTGGGATGATCTCGAGGATGATCAGTCAGTTTGTGATGTGGTCACGAGGTGATCATGTGGATGTTTTGATCACGAGGTGATCCTGTGGATGTTTTGATCACAAGGTGATCAGGTGGATCACGAGGTGATCGATGTGATATATTGCTTGGCCGGATAGCCAAGAGTGAGATGGTTATTGAGATCTGAGATGGTGGTTTATCAGCATTGTAGTAGTTTCATATCATGTTTAGTAGTTGCTTTCGCATCATAGTAGTTGTTAATTAATTAACCTGGTTAATGCTATGTTGTTGTTTTGCCTTGATGCTTTTGGTTGTTGTGAGCTTGCAAGTACATTCAATGTACTGACCTGGCATGTCATGCTAGATTGCAGGTGATGCCATGATTGATTGATTGCTTGTCGAGGTTACCGTGCGTGCGAGCTAGATCGTGTCCGAGCCAGAGTCCCTGCGGAGTGGAGTTCACCATCTTCGTCGTTGTTCCGCTGCTAGAAGTATTCCGCTGCTACGAGTTGTTCCATTGCTAGCATAGAAGCAAGTGTAGTATCGTTGGTGTAGTGTGCCGTACTGATGTGATCTTTTGTAACATCAGACCCTTGGATTCATTACCCTTTGTAATAAGAGCTGATTTGTTCTATGCCAAGCAGTGCCGTATTTCAGAAGACTTCATGTCGATCTCTGGGCTGGAATATGGGGCGTTCCGGTTTCTCTTAGCCGGGGTGCCACATCACCTGAGAGAGTTTGGGAATTGTGCAGAAAGTACAAGTACTACGCATGTGGCATCTCATCACATATCATATGACCTAGATGCTCGGATCACCGTAGTGGCTAATTAAGCTACGAGGAGCACCTAATATGAGCAACTGGGAGCCATTGGATCCAAGATGCAACGGCACACACGAGGCCTGAATGTTTTATTTGCAAAAAAACCTTAGAGAGTTTGGAAATTGCGCATAATACAAAGATTACTCCCAAGCCATTGGATCTTAGTTCCAATGACGTAAAAACTCCTATCACCAAGCATCTAAGCTGCGGGGTGGATGTGATATTCTTTGCCGCTGTCATTTTTGTTCCTAAACTTGCAAAATACGTGTAACTCGTGCCGTTACTTGTCTAACCGCGCAAAGTTTATGTTCAAGAAAAACATCCTACACTGAAATATAGGAACAACACACGGGGGTCCCACTTGTCATTGATCAAATTTGGACCTAAAACTAACAAATCTGAAAGATGAGATTCGAACCAGCAACCTGGACTACAAAGCGTAAGTCGATAGTCTGAAACAACAATGGTTGTTGGCTTTGTCCCATAACTTGATTCTATACAGTGTTACGTTGAGTAGAGTAGAGGGAGTGGCTCATCAGCACGTGCATGACGGTTGACTCACTTACTGGTGGGTCGCAGGTCTGCGATCTCTCTCTCCTCTCCATCGTCTAACCTTTAGAAGCACAGGCACACACGAAGAGCGGTACTAGCTTGCCGTGGTGTCATTATAACTAAAAAAAAGTTTGGAAAATAGAAGAATCGCCTAGAACAAGAGACGTTGTGGCTGGTCGAGACAGAGCTAACCACACCTATCCTCCGTGCCACGTGAGCATGATGAAGTTGTGTGCCTAGTGGGGTGTTTTTGACCGACTGGCTGGGTCCCGTGGTCGAACCATAGGTAGTACGTCTAATACTGTATATTTTTACACGCACATTTTTTCACCGTGCCGAGACGTGGCACACTCTACCGCGCGGTCTCGGTGTCCTCCCGGGTGGTGCACGCATAGTTTCTTCCTTGCCGAGATGTGGGATGCCCTACTGCGCGTTTTCTGCGCCCTCCTCGGTCATAGCGCCAAAGCAAGTAAATAAGTCATCAAATCACGAAAGACCACCTTTCCCGCCGAGTACATTAGTGAAGCACAGTAGCTAGCTAGTTGGGCTAGTGCGACCGATCGGCTAGGCCGCTGCCACATTTGTTTTTTCACCCGTTTTTTCTCTCCTTGCCGGCAGGTAAATTGAAATATCCACTGTGGCGTTGCTCTGGTCTTTGGGTGCGGCAGGCGCGACATGATTTTTAATTTTTGATTGACGGGAGCAAGCGCGACATGATTTTTAATTTTTTGATTGACGGGAGTAGGCGCGACAGCAATTAGTCACAATGACTCTGCCTGTAAAACCCACTACTCCCTGATGTGAAAAGTCGTCGACTGGTGTTTTCCCATGGTGAAAACCAAAAGATTCACCCCGCTCCTCGGCTGGCTCTGTTGGTGTCAAAACCGGCGGATCTCGGGTAGGGGGTCCCGAACTGTGCGTCTAAGGCGGATGATAACAGGAGGCGGGGGACACAATGTTTACCCAGGTTCAGGCCCTCTTGATGGAGGTAATACCCTTCTTCCTGCTTGATTGATCTTGATGATATGAGTATTACAAGAGTTGATCTACCACGGGATCATAGAGGCTAAACCCTAGAAGCTAGCTTATGATTATGATTGTTGTTGTCCTACGGACTAAACCCTCCAGTTTATATAGACACTGGAGGGGGCTAGGGTTACACAGAGTCGGTTAGAAGGGAGGAGATGTACATATCCGAATTGCCAAGCTTGCCTTCCACGCAAAGGAGAGTCCCATCCGGACACGGGACGCAGTCTTCAATCTTGTATCTTCATAGTCCAACAGTCCGGCCAAAGGATATAGTCCGGCTGTCCGAGGACCCCCTAATTCGGGACTCCCTCAGTAGCCCCTGAACCAGGCTTCAATGATGATGAGTCCGGCGCACAGATTGTCTTCGGCATTGCAAGGCGGGTTCCTCCTCCGAATACTCCATAGAAGATTTTGAACACAAGGATAGTGTCCGTCTCTGCAAAATAAATTCCACAAACCACTGTAGAGAGTATAATATTTCCACAAATCTAATCTGCTAACAACTTTTCATAACGTGACATCACGCCATGGTCCGGTCATTACGAACCGTTTTTCCCAGCCTGCCACTGCACGTGTTGCGAGGCAGTTTTATTGGCACGTCTTATCGAAGCAGAGATCGTGTTCCCCTTATCACGGGATTCTCATCAATACGGGTATGGGTAACACAATCGTGCCTGCTGGTATGACTCCTCGATTTTAGGCAAGTTCCAAACGGCCACGCGGAGGACGCTTGATATTCACCCCCTTTATAAAGGGGCCAAGGCCTGTCCTTTTCTTCTCGTGCTCGATCCTTGCCTTCCTCCACCTTGAATTCCAACACCCAAGGCTCAAGCTAAACGCTTTCGGACCTTCAATCATGTCCGGATCCAACCTTCAAGGCCAGTGGATGGCCTCCTCTGTCACAGAGGAGGACATCAAGAAGCTAAGAGAAGCCAGGTATCTGACCGCCGAAATATCGCACAGGCTGCCTGCTCAAGGGCAGGTCATCCCCACTCCCGAACCCAACGAGAGTGTCGTATTTGTTTCCCACTTCCTCCGAGGGCTAGGCTTTAGCCTTGATCCCTTTGTTAGAGGGCTTATGTTCTGTTATGGGCTCAATTTCCATGATTTGGCTCCGGATTCCATCCTTCACATCTCGTCGTTCATCGTCGTGTGTGAGGCCTTCCTCCGCATCACCCCACACTTCGGCTTATGGCTCAAGACCTTCAATGTGAAGCCGAAGATGATCAATGGGCGACACGTAGAATGCGGAGGTGCCGTAATAAGCAAAGGCGCCGATGCTCCATGGCCAAAGGGTTCCTTCCCGGAGATGCCCAACTTATGGCAGTGAGAGTGGTTTTATATCAGGGCTCCCCGAAGTACTAAGTGGACAGCTGCCCCCGCCTTTCGTTCGGGCCCCCCGCCACAACTGGCGTCATGGGTCAACAAGGGGCTGGACTTGGGGCCGGTTAATGACATGCCGACATTGCAGAGTCGCATCCGAGATCTCCTCAAGAGAGATGTCAGCCTTGTCAAGGTAATGCGAGTCATGCTAGTTCGTCGGGTCCTGCCATGCCAACGTCGTTCTCTCCGTATGTGGGAGTTCAACCCAGAAGGACCGCGAACTATTCAGCAATTCTTCAGCGTGACGCTCGAAGGGATGTATGGATTATTCTTTGGATCACAAATAAAGTGTCCGGACACCACCGAGGATGCGGGCCTAAACTGCAATCGTCCAGATACCCATGTAAGTAATTCCACGACCAAACATGCTGTCTTTTTATTTATCACAACATCATTCTGAAAAGTCGCTCTTTGACCACGACTGGATAAAAAAGGCGAAGATGATCAGGTGTTCGTCCCCCCTTCCCGAAGGCTCACCGGATCCTCTACTAGCCAGGATGCTTGAGCTCGCACCTTATCAAGCGCCATCAGGGGGAGATAAAGGGAGGAATAAAGAAGCCGCAAGCGGGCCTCACACATTACTCATCCAAACCGGGGAAATTAGTGTCTCCGCGAAGGAGGACAATCGGAGAGAAGAATCTGAAATTCCCTCTCCCCAAGGAAGGAAAAGGACCGCCCCTCAAGACTTGGGAACAAAGGTTTCCAAGCGAGGGAAGAAACCTTCGTCGGGGGGCCCCGCCCCGGAGGGCATCCTTACCGCACAGTGCCCGCAAGGGGATCAGCCCTCCACCGAGCTGTAAGTGAACAAGAGTAATTTATAGTAAATATATCCTGCTTCATCTCCGAGGACAATAACCGAGACGTATGTCTTACAGTTCGGATCGTAACCTTCTCAACAGAGTTCATCTTCGGGGGATCTTCTTCCGGAGATGATGGAGAGCGAAACGCCTCCCCGTGCCTCCCCGCCTCATGGGGCGGACGACCCTGAGGTGTCGTCGCGGAGGATTTCTCCTAATCCACCAAGGCCAGAAGGTAACCCTTCGGCCACCCGAAGTCTGGAGTATTCGGCTCCTAAGGAGAGCAACAGAAAGAGTCCGGGACTGTCCGGTGCATGACCGGACGCACTGACGGGTCTTCTAGAGCAAGCGGCTATCTCAGAGGCGCATCGTACTTTAATGGGTACGCTGGTTGAGAGGATTTCATCCGCCAAAAGTGGATTGCATGAAGCTTTTATGAGCCTGCTAAGAGGCTTTGAGGTACGCAAAGTAATATGTATATTTTTTTGGCGGTACCGCGCACGCTAGGTGTGCCCTATGCATATAGTAGCCCTGAGACTCTGGTTGCTGTCCAAAGGCGGCAATCAGAGGATCATAGTCCCAGGTAATGATCATGCTGCTTTCGTGTGCAGGCGGCTGAGGGTCCGGTGGCTGGCCGGACTGCTGAGTTTGCCGAACTGAGGAGGCAGCTTGACACGGTAGATGCCGACATCACGCTTGTGAACAAGCGGCTTGACGAGGCACAGGGTATGTATTTTCGGGTGGTCAACGGATATTAAGAGGAGCATGATGCTAGTATCTATAATATGCTGTGACTGCAGATGGAGCTGCCGCCGTGGAGACCCTTTGGGCGGATCTTGCCCGAGCCAAGCAACAAGCCAGGAGAAGCGATGCGGCCGCCCTAAAGGCGGCCGAAGAGTTAAAAGCCGAACAGGCTGCTCATCGCCAGAGCAAAGATAAAATAGCCAAGATGGCTGTTGAGCTGAAGGGTGCCGCCGACCGGTATGAGCTTCTTGAAAAGGAAAGCCAGGCAAAAGCGGTGGACCTGAAGAAAGCCATGGTAGCAGCCAAGGAAGCCCGCTCTAAAATCAGAGCGGCGAAGGAGGAGCTTCGTCAAGCCGGAGATATCACGGCTGGGAAGCCCTTTTTGTTGCGGTCGAAGTTTGGAGATCCGAAGTATGCCCCTCTGGATCAGTTATGGAGTGCTGCAGACGCGTATTCGGACTTGGCAACGAGTGCTGCTGATGCGACTGAGTTTTTCAAGGATCAAAAAGATCACGAAGTGGAAAAGTTGTTCTAGTCGCAGTTCAGTGCTCCAACGCGTCCGCTGCGGTTAAATGAACAAATGGCCGAGTGGGCTGAACTCCATAGATTGTCCGGACTTGCCATGAGGTCTGTCGTGGATCATCTTTGGCCGGAAGGACCGAGGCCCAATAGTTATTTTGGATTAGTGCAACGATTCCTTGGTGATGTGCCGCATATCGACTCTATAAAGAGGTCGGCGTGCATAGAGGGTGCGCGGATGGCTCTTGCCCGTGTTAAGACATACTGGGCAGGGATGGAGGCCACCGCTATTGCAACCCCAGATCCGGCCGTAGGCCAGGTCTCGGCCGAGCACTATTTTGAAGAAGTCCTAGAAGGTGCTCGTTTAATAAAGGCTCAGTGCTCGAAGAGTATCATGTTTGAGTGACATGTATCCCAATTGTAAGAACAATGCTATTTGGATTATAAAGGCTGTGTTTATACTTTTGCTTGAAAGTATTATGATGCCTCCTATGCGGCCGTTTATGTATGTATATAACCTGAAATTTTGCAGTCGTCGGCTTCAGCCCCCACGCATATAATGCGGGGGTGTTCGGAAAAGCGTGTATTCACACTTGATCCAACGTCTTGGTCCATTAAGGAGGTGAGAGCGCGGCGAACAAGGCAATCAGACTATATTGCTTCACTTTCACTTAGCCATAGGAGTTTGACAGTGGGGCTACTATATAGCCCCTGGTACTTCCGCGCTTATCTGAATACTGTGCGTGTACATACATGACCGGGAAACCGGTCCTTCGTTAATGCGAAGGAATCGCGAAGATTCTGCTGAGTCATCGAGTGGTTGAACAGTCTCGCGCTTTATCATGACAGTCAGTTTTCGGCTTTCTCTACTGAGGTGCTCATCCAGATGAACCAGGGCACAATCGCAGTAGTTCTCCCGGTGCCACCTTAGCCGATAGAGCGGAACGTAAGGTAGCAAAACATGGGAGCTGGGCAAACCCAACTATTGACCCAAGACATGATTCGGAGCTGATGCATATAAGGCCAAACTCGCGACGCCGAACACTCCCTAAGGTATTCAGACTTTACAACATATGCTGGGCTAAGTAACGCCCTCGATAATAAACCCTGAATTTCCAGGTACATGCATTAGTCTGACGTGACGAAATGTCAATAACGCCATCATCCCTCCCGGTTGTGTTGAGTATCCGGAGGGCGTGAAGCAACAAGAGACAGTAAAAAAGGTTTACACAGGGTCTTAATCTAAAAAGAAACCTTTGAATGGGGCCCTGTGTCTGTGTCTCCATTGTGCCGTATCCTGGAAGGGTGTAGCATGATGATCATCTGCAAAAGAGAAAAACCCAGGTGAAAGTCTTCGTGCGAAAAAATTGGTTATTCTTAATGAACCATTAAAATTCAACCTAAATAAGGTCAATCCGAACTGTAGTTCTTTTTACATGCGGGAAGCCCCTAGCACCACCTATGGGGGTATATCCATCGACCCAATCTCAGGTTTATCTGAGCTGTTACAGCCAGTGGTGCACCGGACACGTCTAGCCATGTCCGCGGTCTTGACGACCGATCATTTATTCTGGTTGAAGAGGTCGTTCAGTGGTCGCCTGCTAACGCCGCCACACATTCTTCCGCACGTAAGGAACATTCTGTATTTCCGCTAACTATGATGATGACACGTGGACCGGACATCTTAAGTTTAAGATAAGCGTAATGCGGTACTGCGTTAAAACGAGCGAAGGCCGTTCTTCCGAGTAGTGCTTGATAGCTGCTTCGGAATGGAGCGATGTCGAAGGTTAACTTTTCACTTTGGAAGTTGTCGGGAGAACCGAATACAACCTCTAGTACTAGAGAGCCCATACAACGGGCCTCTGGGCCTGGTATTACTCCTTTAAAGGTAGTATTGCTTTGGTTGATTCTTGCCGGGTCTATCCCCATTTTGCGGACTGTGTCCTGATATATCAGATTAAGACTACTGCCGCCGTCCATAAGGATTCGAGTGAGATGGTATCCGTCAATTATTGGGTCTAGCACCAAGGCGGCCGATCCTCCGTGCCGGATACTAGTCGGGTGATCCCTGCGATTGAAAGTGCTTGGGCAGACCGACCAAGGGCTGAACTTGGGGGCGACGGGCTCCATGGCGCATACGTCTCGGAGTGCGCATTTGCTCCTCCTCTTTGTTACGTGAATCATGTTCACTGTTTTGACCTTTGGTGGGAATTTTTTCTGTCCCCCAGTGTTTTGCTGGCGAGGCTCACCCTCGTCTTCACTTGGTATCTCCCTCCCCTTGTGTTCGGCGTTTAGCTTGCCGGCCTGCTTGAAGACCCAGCATTCTCTGTTGGTGTGATTTGCAGGTTTGTCGGAGGTGCCATGAATCTGACATAGTCTGTCTAGAATCTTGTTTAGGCTGGACGGTCCATCTCTGCTGCCTTTGAATGGCTTTTTCCGTTGACCGGGTCGAGAGCCCCTGAATCCGGTGTTCACCGCCGTGTTGTCTGGGCTATCTTCATTGTTTCGACGCTTACTTTTATTGCGTCGTGGTTTTCCATTGCCATCCCTAACTTCGGATGTGCCTGGGTCGCTGGTGCCGCTACGGGCCAGCCAACTATCTTCGCCCGCGCAAAAGCGGGTCATAAGGCTTGTTAGGGCTGCCATTGTCCTCGGTTTTTCCTGGCCGAGGTGTCTGGCGAGCCATTCGTCCCGGACACTGTGTTTGAAAGCCACTAAAGCTTCGGCGCCCGGGCAGTCGACAATTTGATTCTTCTTAGTGAGGAATCTTTTCCAAAGCTTTCGGACTGACTCTCCGGGCTGTTGAATTATATGACTTAAATTGTGTGCATCCGGAGGTCGGACATAGGTGCCTTGAAAATTAGCCCTGAAAGCATCCTCAAGCTCCTCCCAACTTCCAATTGAGTTTTTGGGGAGGCTCTTCAGCCAGTGCCGAGCTGGTCCCTTCAACTTGAGGGGTAAGTATTTGATGGCGTGGAGATCATCTCCGCGAGCCATGTGGATATGAAGGATAAAGTCCTCAATCCAGACCCCAGGGTCTGTCATTCCGTCGTATGCCTCTATGTTCACGGGTTTGAATCCCTCTGGAAATTCGTGATCCAGCACCTCATCGGTGAAGCATAGGGGGTGCGCGGCACCCCTGTATTTGGATGTGTCATGGCATTCTGATGGTTGTAGTGTTCGGTTTTGCTTCTATGCCAGAGCTCGCTTCCTAGATCCGTAGATGGACCTGGTCATACCGGATTTTTTGTGCAAGTCCTCACATAGATTGTGTGCTGACTTATGCGCGACATCGTTAGCCGCCCTATCGCGGCCACGGGGTGGTCGATCCGGCTGATCGGCCGTTTTATTTTTCGGCTGTATAGGCTCTAAAGCCTCGTCATTGAATTCAAGCAGCAGCTTGCGCTTTGAATAGCTTTTTGTGCGGTGACTGCCACCGTACTTTTCTTCAGTGTCGAGCACTTTGTTCCATCTACTGTTGAGTGTATTTTGCGCGGCCTTAAGCCTTTGCGTCTGCTTCTTTAGACTCCTCGCGGTGGCAATAAGCCTTCTATGGAGGTTCTGTTGCTCCAAGTGCCTTTCCGGGATGATGTGTGCATCGTCGTCCGGACTGTTCTCCTCTCCGGAGACAGGTTGATTAGCTTTACCCTCGGCGTCGCCATGATCGGACGGCGGCTCCGTACTATGTTCGCCATCCGCTGGTTCATCCCGCTCTGTCGCTGGATCTATCTGGTTGTCATTTCCTTTGGAGTCGACCAGGGTATTATTTTTCCCTGCGCTGTTGTCGCTGTTTTTGCCGAGGCGGGATTTGGAGCGGCGTCTACATCGTCGCTTTGGTTGCTTCTCGAGGGAACTATCCTTTGCTGCATCCTTCCATTCCTCGTCATTGTTTTCTTTGGGTGTATCCACCATATATATATCGTGTGATGAAGTGGCTGTCTAGCGCCCTGTGGGCGGTGGTTCCTGTTCCTCTCCTGCATCGTCGTCCATACCGTCGATGTTTTCAGAGTCGAAATTGAGCATGTCGGTTAGGTCGTCGACAGTGGCTATTAAGTGGGTGGGGAACGAATTTCTTCGTCGTCCTCTTCCCACTCAAGCCGGACATAGTTCGGCCAAGGGTCTCCTGACAAGGAGAGAAACCTTAATGAATTTAGCACGTCGCCCAGGGGCGAGTGCTGAAAGATATCCGCGGAGGAAAACTCCATGATCGGCGCCCAATCAGATTCGATAGGTACGGACGCAGGCGGTTCGGAGCCCGTGGCCGGGGACGAATTCAAGTGTCCGGCAACACATGTCTCATAGGAGGTGAAATCAGTATTCGGCTCTATCGCCACTGAGTGTGCGGCCTCCGTGGCGGGGTCCATCCACCCGTCCTCGGACGGCGCACTCTGCTCCGGATTTAGGGCCGGAGTAGCCACAGGTGTGATCTACTAAACACCGTCCGACGGCAGAGTTAGGTCATGCTCGTCGTGACCATGCGGCACACCTGATATAGGCTCGAATCCGTCAAAGATCAAATCTCCGCGGATGTCGGCAGTATAATTTAAATTTCCAAACCTGACCTGGCGGCTAGGGGCGTAACTCTCGATCTGCTCCAGATGGCCAAGCGAGTTGGCCCGCAGTGCGAAGCCGCCGAATACGAGGATCTGTCCGGGGAGAAAAACCTCACCCTGGATCGCATCGTTTCCGATGATCGAAGGAGCCATCGAGCCTTATGGTGACGGCACAGTGGAACTCTCAATGAAAGCACCAATGTCGGTGTCAAAACCGGCGGATCTCGGGTAGGGGGTCCCGAACTGTGCGTCTAAGGCGGATGATAACAGGAGGCGGGGGACACAATGTTTACCCAGGTTTGGGCCCTCTCGTTGGAGGTAATACCCTACTTCCTGCTTGATTGATCTTGATGATATGAGTATTACAAGAGTTGATCTACCATGAGATCGTAGAGGCTAAACCCTAGAAGCTAGCCTATGATTATGATTGTTGTTGTCCTACGGACTAAACCCTCCGGTTTATACAGACACCGAAGGGGGCTAGGGTTACACAAAGTCGGTTACAAGGGAGGAGATCTGCATATCCGAATTGCCAAGCTTGCCTTCCACGCAAAGGAGAGTCCCATCCGGACACGGGACGATGTCTTCAATCTTGCATCTTCATAGTCCAACAGTCCGGCTGTCCGAGGACCCCCTAATCCACGACTCCCTCAGGCTCCCTCCGCCTTCCCGTAGATTTCATTGCCTTTCAGCCGTTTAGCCCCTTTGCTTCCTCTCCCCATTGCTTCTACCTGGTTCCATGGCGGTGCACCAGATCACGGAGGCTGAAGTGAGGCGCCTGACACAGGAGCTCCAGGCCAAGGATGCGGAGCTCGGGGCCAAGGACGTGGAGCTCCGTGAGCTCAAGGAGGAGAGGAGTGCATGCTCCTCCTTTATGTGCGGGAGTTCACGAAGCTTGAAAAGCGGCAGGAATCCACCACAAAGATGCTCGAGGCATCAGCGGCGTTGCTGCAGAAAGCGGGAGATACGATAGGCGGTTAGGCGAGCTGGCTGGAGCGCGAGTGGGCCGATCGTGATGAGGTCCAGGATCGCCTCAGCCACTTGGTGGACCATGTTGCCACAGACGTGTTGCGGCTGCATGATGCCTACCGTCGTGCCACCGGGACCATGCCGGGCGTCGGGCTAAACCCGTTCGACCACCCTATCGACTTCAATGAGCTACGGCTTCCTGACCTGGTCTCCTTCTTCACCTATATCTCCGAGGAGCTGAGCCGTCTCTGCGCGATGGTGGGGGCGGAGCTGGACAAGGAGGGGTTGCGGGCTACCGTCGCCGTTGCTGGGTGAATCCTCTCAGGGCTCCATAACCGGAATCCATTCATGCCATTGGACACCGTCTTTGACGAGCTGGCTCCCGTCGACCGGGAGCGGGCTCTGCTGGCGGTGCCACCCTACATCACCAACGTCGTGCACCTCGAGAAGCAAAGGAACTTCGGTGGTGTTTAGGCGTCCTCTGCATGGGCATGTCCATGTCTCGGTGCAATATGACCGTTGGATCAAAATCAGATGGTGTGGATCAGTCACTATAGCACAAAGCATGTGGGTGTGTTTGGTTGCATTCTAATCTCAATATAGAGTAGTTGTTCCCTCTTCGTGCATGCTCATCTCAGCACCCCTCTTCATGCATGCTCATCTCAGCACCCCTCTTCATGCATGCTCCTAGTGTATTTGTGTTAACCTACTAAAGTGGACTCATGCACCCTTCATGCACTCTGCCAAACACCCAAAAGTGGGTCGAGAAGGGAAATTTGCTCTGATCCCATGCACCCTTCATACACCCTTTCTAACACTGATTTGTGCTTCATATGGTTCATGTTCCGTGGAGTACTGTAGCACCGTACTCTCCGTGCGCTGTAGACCTTGTTCTGTTAACATTGATCTCACCGTTCCTTCTCGACCGGACAGTCAAAAAAGGGGTACTATGTTACATTACTGTTCATATAGTTGACATGCGCACAACACCATTTGTTAACGTCATATCTTACTACACTAGCAACAAGATTATGTAGTACCGACGTATGAACCGCTGCACATGCCTAGTAGTAGGAGCACTATGTAAGTTCAAGTGGCTGCCGTGTTTCGCACTCCTTCGTCGTAAGAGTGGAAACGCTTGCTGTAATCATTTTTTCTTCAGAAATAGTAGATACGTTCTACCATGCGGATCCTCCTTGATGGTCGTCGGGAACCTTGCTACGCACTTTCACTGACGTGTGGGACAACCAACATCGGGGTCCACTAGCCATGCACTAAATTACTCCGTACTAGAGTGCTCAACTGCACGGTAGACTACCACGATCGAAGCGCCGCAGTAATGCCCAATGAGCCGTCAAATCACAAAACCCCTACCTTTCCAGCAGTAAGTTGGACAGACAAAGCAACCATCATTCACTACTAGAAAAAGGCTATTAGTGGCGCACCAGTTTTTGCTATTAATGGCGCACTATAGGTGCGCCATTAGTATGCCTAGAAGTGCGCCATTTCAGAAAAAAAAATTCAATTTTTTTTCGTTTTTTTCTTAATCTCGGGTCACTATGGCTTAATCTCGGGTCAATATGCTTAATCTCAAGTCAAATCGCACTCCGTGGTCAAACTTCCCGGAAGGTCACCCATCCTCACACTACTCCAGCCCGAGCATGCTTAACTTCTCAGTTCTATCCAACCCCAGCACCAGCTCACTTAACAGGCACTTGTTGATATATCTATCATATCAATCCTATTAAACCTTGTTGATGTCTAAGACTTTGTTCATGTTCATGAGTGTGATGAAATTTTGAAAAAAATATTTCAAACTTCCCGGTCATATCACGTATCATATTTTGAACATTTTTTCCAAAAAAAAATTCGAAACCAATTTTTTTCTATTACTAGTGGCGCACCTAGCAAATGGTGCGCCATTACTAAGTTTGAATTTTTTTCCATTTTCCCCCCTCTAGATCTTAAAAGCCCCGTATCTTTTATTCTGTTAGGTTTTTGGGGATTCTAAAAATCTTCAACGAGGTTCTCCCGGTTGAATTCAGATGTAACTTTTTGAGTAGATGATTTTTTATATAAAAAACTTTTTAATCCGAGTTCGTATGCGAAAGTTATGCCAATTTTACTAAATTCCAAATAGATTTTGCAAATAAAGTCAAAATTAAATATTTGTAAATTTTCCCAACAACTAGACCACATATCACATGGGAAACTTATTTTCTTTTATTTTTTGACATTTCCATCATTTTCTTATATTTTTTTAAAACTGAAAAGGCGGTCCACAAGGGGGGGTGCATTTAGTAATGGCGCACCTTCACAAAGTGCGTCATTACTATGTGTATGACTTGGTCAAACCTTGGTCAAACTTAGTAATGGCGCACTTTGTATAGGTGCGCTATTACTAAGTTTGACATAGTAATGGCGCACCTATGCAAAGTGCGCCATTACTAAGTTTGACCAAGGTTTGACCCAGTCATACACATAGTTATGGCGCACTTTGTAAAGGTGCGCCATTACTATGTCAACTTAGTAATGGCGCACCTATACAAAGTGCGCCATTACTATGTGTATGACTGGGTCAAACCTTGGTCAAACTTAGTAATGGCGCACTTTTCACCTGGTGCGCCATTACTGTTTTGGTTACTAATGGCGCACCTACACATGGTGCGCCATTACTATTTTGTATTAGTAATGGCGCACCACATGTATACTGCGCCATTAGTGTCCATATTGGCTATAGCTGTTTTTCTAGTAGTGATTTCACTCTTCTCCCTCAGCCCCCTCTCTCGAAGAAAACCCCAAGTCGCTTCTCCCTCATCTTGTTCCTCATTTCTTCAAGAAAACCCCGGCCTGCTTCTGCCATTGTTCTTCTCTCCCAAGGAAGGAAACGTGAGCGCATCAATGGTGTTGATTCTGGCCAAGGCCCGGTCTTGCAACCCCGAGACTGATCCTATAACTCCTTCTCTGTTCTTATTTTGGGTTTGCGATTATGGTTCCTTTTCTTTTATTTCTATTTGACAGATTCTTGATGGACCCTGAAGCACTGGCCGAAGTGATGTCTATGGCTCTGGCCAAAACCGTCGAGGCTCAGGGTACGGAGAAGCGCAAGCACCCCGCCGAGACTACCGCAGACAAGCTCAAGGCCATCGCCCTGTCCAAGGCACCCTCTCCGGGATCCCTCATTAAGCAGGTCCAGGTAATATCTCTTCTTGACGATCTTTTTCTCGACCTTGATCGTGTTTTTTTCATCTAACACGCGGTACTAGTATTAGTAGTACAACTTTCTAGGTGATCTTGCATCTGATTTTTGTGTGGCAAATGACGGTTCGAAATTTCTCTTTTGACCAAAACATGCAAGAGGTTGACACTAATTTCTTACAGATTACTTTCAACTACTTTATAAACATCAATGCTACCTTTGAAGAGAGTATATTAGCCCCAGTAACTTCTGTTATGGATATTGCAAGTAATCCATGTGCTCTCATGCCTTGGAAGACATGTTCTAGTGTCTTTGTTCACTCATTTCTGTGCGTATATGTAGTCTTATATGGAGTAAAATATCGAAAATCATCTTATATTTCTGAATGGAGGTAGTAATAAAATATTTGGTTTCTGTTTGAATTAGAACCAGGTCCGCGGTGGAGATGAAGTTCTCAAAGTCATGCCGTGTGAACTGGAAGACCTGAGGATGAGTTCTACTGCTAAACTATCTAGCTGCTGTGTCCTTGTCGCCATGTGTCCTGAACTAGTGTTTTCCTGTAGCATTGTTGTCAGGCGTGTTCTCGAGGGTGTACTTCACCACAAGAATTTCCTGGTTGTGCCTTCGATTACGAAGGGTGTGGTTCTTGTAAAGCTTCTCGACAAATCTGATGCGGTCTGTCTTCGTCGTCTTGTTTATGAGTGGAAAGACCACTCTGTTAGGTTCTCCAAGGTTGACGAGATGGTGATGGTGCTGGTAGACATCTCTCACGAAGTCCATGGCCTAGTCAGTTATGCGGGGTTCATCTCGTAGGTCGGTGGCAAGAAATAGTCTGCAGAATCTAATTAGTGCAACTTTGCTTGTCTGTAGTAAGTACTATTGTTCAGTACTTGATTTGTGTGTGTGAACCCTGTATTGTTTAGTACTGCCGCTTTTGTTGTGTGGTGAATCCTGAGAACAGTCTATGTTAATGTCTGTCCACTCAATTCAGTCATTATATTTTGAAGTATCCAGATCATATATTTTTAGGACAGTTAACCAATTATGGTTACACTCCAATATCTGTATGCATTGCAGGGTTTATCGCACCCACCAGGATTTCCAGTCCCATGGATGTTCGGTCCATATGATTTGTCACGACCTTTGGACTGTCCTGCTTGTGGAAGTAAGCGGGGGCCCTACATGCCACTCGTAATTGGACAATCAATCTTCTGTTTACAACTTCAACATAGTGATTTCCTTGTAAGGATTCACTCGTGTCACATCAAGTAAATCTTATTGATTTACTATCTAAATCTTATTGATTTAATGTCATGTTTTCTTACTTTTGCTACAATTTTACGATGCAGGTTTTGCCATGTGACATTCATCACAAAATAAACCGTTTGGTTTGCTCCATGATGGTTATTTTTGCAGGTTTTACTTCTTATGCCGTGTTTGTAATGAAGGCACTATCCATCCCTTATATTATTGGACACAATTGGATTAGTCTGTTGTATGAGCACAATCTGAAGCCCTATGATAAACTGCAGTTTGGTTTAACAAAGACACCACAATTAGTCCTTCTCGCGTTTAAAAGAAATGAAGAAAAAGACTGGATCACGGTCACGGAGCCTAGTCAAGTTAGAAAGCTGATCATAGCAGACCAGAGACGATCGCTGTTGTCTCGCACATCGGTACCACCTTCAGCAATGGATCGAGCATCGACACCTTCTCTGACGGCACTTGCTCTAGCACTGGCAGCGGCAACAACCACTACAAAAAAATACACTTCCGTGATGATACGTGTTTGTCACAGTAGATCACGTTTTCTGTCATGCATGTACATCCATGACAAATTTATGACAGAATCAAGATAGTCATACTTGTGCTGTCGTAGAAGTATTCCATGACATTACCAAAATTGTCATCACGGAAGTGTCCACTTCCATGACGATAAATCGCGCGTCTCAGAAGTGCTTTCGTCAAGGGTGACCGACACGTGGCATCCACCGTAACGGAGCACCGTTAAGCTATCGGGTCCGGTTTTGGATCCGATAACCCGTTAACAGCCCGGACCAATGGGGATTTTCCACGTGTAAAATTCTGATTGGCTGACGGAAACACGTGTCAGCTCCGCATTGGCACATGTGTCACTCATCCAATGGGCGAGATGCGCCTATGATATGTTGACACGTGGACCGGCCCAAAAGTGGCCCATAAATTTTAAATGGGCCAGCCCAACTAAAGGCCCACAAGATTTTGCGGTCCATAATGGGCAGGCCCAGCAAAAGGCCCACGAGCTTTTGTGTATCATAATGGCTCGGCCCAGCTAAAGGCCCACGTGATTTTGCAGGCCATAATGGGAAGGGAATCAGGCTGTGGAGTAACATTTTTTTACCACAATTTCTTAGGAAGCTGAGGGCAATAATTGAGTAGTTTTGCAAACTACCAGTACTACACCTGAAACGGTTCAAAACCTATACTCCCTTGCCGGCGCGCGCTTCCCGCGTGAAACGTTCAGCATCGCCCTGGAGCGTCAGTGCCACATTAATGCCCAACCAGAGCGGAGGCGACCTCACACTAGCACCGGCTTTGAAGCAGCGCGACGGCCGAGAGAGCGCCGCTTCCCGGTGCACCTACTGCTCCGCGTCGAGGCTGGCCATAGGCCCTGTTTGGATCCATGGGTTAGAGTTAGTTTGAGCTAGTTGGGGCTCAAATAGCCCTAAAGTATCCAAGCATGAGGGTTTAAATTGGAGCAAGTTGCACCGAACCCACCAAAAAAAACTATCCCACCCAAGAGGTGCTAACTGGAGATAGTTCTCATTGGGACCACTGAAAAATCACTTCTCTCTCTCCATCAAGTGCATTTATTGTCAATCTAACCCTGTCACCCAAACACCTCTTTGGCTACAGTTAGTTCAGGGTTAGTCATGAGTTAGTCTAACCTCTAGCTAAGTTAGAGTATCCAAACAGGAGCAGTATAGGACATGCAAGTTGCTCAAAGCATATAGTCAAATTCGTACGTGAAAGGATTTTTTTCTTTTTGAAAACGGAACGTGAAAGGAATTTTTTTAGAATGCTCTTGGCATGTCGCTAACATGTGATGAGTTAACCGACCTCAATAGACGGCAAAAACGCCAGCCCGCCGCACTTTGAGAGAGACGAGGAGGGAGAAGCGATACGGGCTGCTGGATTACTAGAGATAGGTGTCGCACGGAAGCCAAGAAATATGGTGATAGCGTGGGTTAGCCATGTACTAGTATGATGTAACTACACTGGGCTGCCGTGTTTCGTACTCTTCCAGTCCACTGTGGAGATGATTGGTTGATTTTATATCACTGAATAATATAAAATATTATGAGTGCAGACGCTCCACCCCGAGGTTCCTTGCTCCTTCTCGGTCGTCGGGAATCTATGTTCTTCAACTCTATTTTTTATGTGAGCTTTGTTCATCCTTTTGCCAACACGCGACACATCTAGCATCAAGGTGCACGTGTCAGGCAAGGATCGTTCCATCTATATGAAGAACATGTGGGACTGGAACTACGAGATGGACATGTACCCGGGAGTGGACGTGCGAACCTGTGTAATGTAGCGCAGTAAGTGAAGTAGAAAGGCACAAATAGTATGAACATGCGTGGCATATAGGCATTTGTCTCTTACTACCACTAAATGTTGTACGTGCAATGCCCGGTGATGTTATGGAGTACGTGACTAAGTACTCTACTACAACTATATTAATTGGAGGCACATATTAGGTTTTATATTTGTTTACGTGTATGCCCCGAGACCTTCCAACTAGACGTGTCTTTCTCTCCGGGTCGCACTTTGTATCGTTCATACCACTAGTACAGTAGTACTACTACGTGTAGTCTCCGACCCAGAAGTGGAGACGCTCTACCACGCTGTTCATGTCCCACTCCTTTCGCTGACGTGTGTGACATCCAGCACGTGCCGTGTGTTGGGCACTCCTTCGTCGTAAGAGTTGAAACGCTAGCATTCATTAGAAATAAAAAATAAATATAAATCACCAGTGATACTATACCACGCGGTTTCCTTGCTCCTCGATATCGGAAAGAATACTTCCGCTCGCCGACATGTGGGACGTCGACCATCCTGGTCCACTTGCCATGCCCGCAGAACTCCAAGGGAGAGTCACCCCGGTCGTCGCGCCGCAGTAATTACTAATGAGCCATCAAATCACAGGCCCAACCTTTTACCCACTGTGAAGTTGCTCGGACAAAGGAACCATCATGACTTCGTTGAATTCCCCTTCTTGAAGAAAACTACTGTACTAGCAGTACTGCTAGCTACAGTAGTTACTCCAGCAGAGGCCTCCTTTGGTCCATAGGATTGGAATTTTATAGAAATATGAAAATCATAGGAAGTGAGATGACATGCATCTCAATTCCTATAGAGAAAGAGATGCCATTTGATGCATAGGATAGGACTTTTCCATTGAGTCTAGGCTAATGTACTGTTAATTTGCTCTAAAAACTACAGTAGTAACTAGTAGTACTGTTACATGCTCGTAATTAATTAAACAAACGTACGGGCGACACAGACACACGCACTAACTACTAGTACTACTACTTCTCACATGCTGGCCAGATGCCGTCGTTCTCCTTCCCGGTTTTGTCGGCGACACCCCACCGTGCTTGGATCTCCGCCGACCTCTCTGCAGCAGCGCGTGCGTCCTCTTCTTTGTTGCGGCGGCGGGCCTCTCTTTTCTTGAGTGCTTTCTGACTTTTCCGCTCCCTCTGTGCGGCTTTGGCCGCCTCTTGCTCTACCGCCCATTCGGCCTTGGCAGCTTCAAATTCCGCCGACATAGGTGTGAGGTCGCGAGCGGCGATGAACTCGGCACGGCGGGATGCCATCGCTTGCCTACCATTCTGTGTGCGGTCGTGGGTGGCGAGGAACTCAGCGCGGCGGGATGCCATCGCTTCCTTACCGGTTAGTGTGCGGCGCGGTGGCATGAACGACGCTTGGTGTCAGCTCTGGTGTGGAGTGGCCGGACAACCGTAAAGTGCATTATTTTGTCAAGAGCTCAAGGACAGAATACGAAGGAAATTTGGATTCCCCTTCAATCCTGGTCATTTATTACCGAGTAAAATGCATTGGCGGTCATTGAACTTGTCTTGATAGCTCACTTTGATCATTGTATACGAGATATGGTGATTATACGGTCACTGGCTCAGCGTATAGCTCCGTATTTGTCTGGTTGAACAGTCAAACAGTCCGCATGCGCCTCATCAGCTCGTGTTCTTTATCTATCTATCTATGCGGGCCTACCTGTGAGTGGAGAAAGAAATAAAAACCAAAATTATGCGTATGTGACATTACTGTTTAGACGTTTGCTGGAGGCCTCACTACAACAAAAATGCACTTCCATGATGATACGTGTTTGTCACAGTAGGTCGCGTTTTTTGTCATGCATGTACATCCATGACGATTTTATGACAGAATCAAGATAGTCATACCTGTGCTCTCGTAGAAGTGTTCCATGACATTACCAAAATTATCATCATGGAAGTGTCCACTTCCATGACGATAAATCGCGCGTCACAGAAGTGCTTTCGTCAAGGGTGACCGACACGTGGCATCCACCGTAACGGAACGCCGTTAAGCTATCGGGTCGGGTTTTGGATCCGATAACCCGTTAACAGCCCCGACCAATGGGAAATTTCCACGTGTAAAATTCTTATTGGCCGGACGAAACACGTGTCGGCTCGTCAGTGGGTCAGATAGGCGCCTATGATATGTCGACACGTACCACGGCCCACCACTGGCCCATTTAGCTTACAAAGCCGGCCCGTTTGACTTGGTCAAAAGTTAATGGGCTGGCCCATGAAAAGCCTGTTAACGGCCTCTTCGCAAATAGCCCATTTTACGGCCCGTTAACTCATGGCCCGTTAGGCCCTAAAGGAAATTGGCCCAACAACGTCATGTGGGCCGTCGAATATAACACCAGCCCATTTCACTTTTGGCCCATGTATGGCCCACGACGTCTTTCGGCCCATATGAGGCCTTCGTATCTTTTGGCCCTTTACAGGCCCACGGTGATTCTAGCCCATAATGAACAGTAATTTTCTTTATACCCGTTAACGGCCCATGATTTACATGCGCTGTTTCCAGCCCGTGTTAGCTTTCGGCCTATTGACGGCCCATACGTTCTTGGGCTCCTTTTCGGTCCTCGATTACTTCCGGCCCGTTACTGGCCTATTCCCCTAATGGGCCAAATTCGGCCCATGGCAAGAGTCGGCCCGTTACTGGCCTGTTCCCCTAATGGGCCAAATTCGGCCCATGGCAAGAGTCGGCCCGTTACTGGCCTGTTACCCTAATGGGCCAAATTCGGCCCATGGCAAGAGTGGGCCCGTTTCTGGCCTGTTAACCCGTTGCACCGTTTCTAGCCCGTCCTATGTTCTGGCCCATTAACGACCCGTTATGCCTGTGACAGAATTAAGCCTTTGCTATCCTACGGCCTGTTAACGGCCTGTTACGTGCTGGGCCAATACCAATTACGCCCGATTACGGCCCTTTAGACCCATTTATCCGACGGCCCGAGGCCCACCGATTACAGACCCATTTATCGACGGCCCGTAGGAGACCCATGGATCCTACGGCCTATATATGGCCCATGGTAGTTGCGGCCACTAGCAAACCAGGGAAAAAGAAGACTAGGAAATAAATAAGGCCGAAACTAACGCTAGGCTATTAAGGCGATTGCACAGATTACATCCACTCGGCATCAAAGATCGCCACCAGTGCAAATATAGGGAACACCCTACACTATACAAAAATGGCTTGTTGTTTTCTTTAGCCGGTGGCTGCACGTTAAGAATAAATTTTGTATCGCACCAAAACAAATTACAACTATATAACAAAAGGAAGGTTGGCATAAAACTTAACAGTCTAGCAGATAAATGCACCACCAGAAGTTCAGAAGCTCAGTTCATTTGACCTGACTGTTACGTTTTCATGATGTATTGTCCGATGGAGCACCATAACCCTCTAGCAGATAAATGCACCACCAGAAGTTCAGAAGCTCAGTTCATTTGACCTGACTGTTACGTTTTCATGCTGTATTGTCCGATGGAGCACCATAACCTTCGCCTTCAGTTCTCCTAGACTCCTGAACAACATAGCAAATGTCTGATAGTCTGGTTCCAAAACCATGCATATCTTGACAACATCGAACAATGTCTCTCCTTGTTTCACAAAGGGTCTCTGTTAGGGAATGGACTTGTGTCTGGAACGCAGATACAACATTGTTTTGAGCTTGCATATCTTGATCATGAGGCATTTTGGACGAGATTAGCTTAACAACCAACCCAGTATTACGCAGGAACGTGCTTTTGGCACTGTTAGTGGACAAGTACTGACCCACTGCAGCAAGAGCTGACATTGCGGTTATAGTTGCCTCGCCACCTTCAGAAGGTGGCGCTTCCACCATTTTTTCCATAGATCGCTGAAAAGTTGTGGTTTTACATTAGTAGTACCAGAACAGAAGATATTAAGGAGGCAGCAAAACCAAACAAAATAGCTTTGGTCTATATACAAAACTTATTCTGGTGAACCCATGTAAAATAATAGTTGTATTTTATTGCAAAGTACATAATAAAACCAGGTTCCAAACATATGACCATGTACCATCGCTAATGTATTGTCTATTTCTTCACATTGTATTGAGGGCTAAGGATAAAGAGACGAAGTTTATAATACGGTAAGCATAGTATGAAATCATTCATATCACAAAACAACTGAGAACAGACAAACATGCAATTGTAACGTTGTGTGGGCAAGTCCAGCACGGAACTAGATTACGGGTCAAGATCAAAGGAACATCACTCCTCTGTTTTAAACCTTGTAAGGTGCAATGATACGCTAAGACAATTGTGTATAAAATTGAAAAGATTAATAGACATTGGCTGCAAACCATGCAGTTCAAGGCACAAGTCAGAGTAAGTAGTAGTTAAAAGGCATGAGGATTAAGGACTTACAACAACGGCTTTGACTGGTGTAGTCATGCCCTTCTTCTTGTTGGTGTGACAGTCCTTGAAGATTTCCATAGCATTTGGTTCAGGTACTTTTTGGTCCTTGCGGGCTTTCCTCTGCATTTCGAACAAGTCAATATAGATCTGATAATATGGTACAGCAAAAAGAGCGAAACAACAGCTAATTACAAGAGCCTCGCAGTGTGCAATATAGCTACGAGATCATGTCGTCTGTTGGAATTTCACTTTCGTACGGTTGGCCTTGTTCTTTGAAGAGTTCACCTACAAGAAGATAGATTTGTGTGGCACATGCGTAAATAGGACTTCAACATGTGCTCTGATCACATATATATAATGTACCTGATACTTCGGATCAGACCAGTGTTTAACAAGGCCCCTCCAGTCTTCATCCGATATATTTTCCACTGGAGATGTTTGGGAAAGTTCACTGTTAGCCTTGCCTTCAAAGTGAGTTTTCCTCAAGTTGTACCGATACTGTCGCAGAGCAGACTTGAAAACATGGGTGCAAGCTTGTCTGGTTGCATCATCTTGGCTATCCAACTTGAACCTCATCTGTTGAAAATTATGGGAGTCTCATTATCAGCAACCTAGAAAGTATGGGACAGAGCAAGACGATATTACTAGTTTCCATACATAACCATACTTACAGATAAATGGTCGAGGAAGGTGTTGAACTGGGTTTCGTCTTTGTCATTCCTGTACTGAATCCATGTTGGGAGGATACGTACATGACACCTAACGGCAACCGCTGCCTCTGATACTAACTTGGCTGACTCTGTAGCATCACGTGGCCTTTTTAAACCTGCCTCAAAACGGATCTCCATTCTTCCTCCTCTAGATTTAGTTAACCTATCGAGCATTATCCCTGATGTTTGTTTCCTCTTGCGCCTAGGTGCTAGTACAACAACGAACATAGGAAGTGTTAGTGTACATCAAACTGTGAGACTACATATAAAGAAGCATGCAACTGTAACTTGACTCCAGCAACTACCTTCTTGTTGTTGAAGCTCACAAGGTTCATCTGATATTGCCAACTCGTCTTGTGTCAAGAGTGCTTGGGAAGTAGTGTCAGGTGGAAAGGGAGCTTGGGAACGTGCTGCTAGCTCAGTTGACGCACGAGTAAGTCGTGCAGTTGGTAGTACTGTGGTAGGTGTTGCAAGAACTAGGGCTGTCTCTGCTTGTTTGGTGGCAGCTATTTGTTTCTATTTGGCTTTTTTTGCAACTCATGTAGCATGGGATGCCGTGTTTGTAGAATTTTCCGCTGGACTTTGACCTTCTATTGCACCATCAGTACCAGCAGAATCTGCAGGATTCATCCGCTTCTCATTCCCTGCCATTCTGTGTTTCTTCCTCTTTCTCTGTGCCATGTTAAGTCAAGCCGACAAGAAAAACGAATAACAATTTAGTTCTTCAGAACAAATTGGTGCGTGATGCAGACGAACTGCTTTGATGTTAGACAACCACATGATAGGAGGATGTAATATGTATGAAAAACAGGACGGAAGAGATAACCAGAACTATGATGTGTAAACTAAGAAGACATTTCACCAAATTAGAAGCAATGCAATGGAAGGTAGACACCATATGAAAGATGCTACAAATATCGCTCTGCCAAGTTAACAGTGTCTCATCATAAATGGCGTTTAAACAAATGTGAAGCAGTACAAGAAATAAATCATATGCAAGATGCAAACAACATCACACTACCATGTTAGAGGTCTCTCATCATTAGTGCCATTGCATATTCACAGCATTGCATATTCACAGCTTATGATGTGTAAACTAAGGAGAAGGCATTTCAACAAATTAGAAGCAATGAAAGCTAGACACCATATGAAAGATGCAACGAATATCACTCTACCAAGTTAAAACTGTCTCGTCATAAGTGCCATTTCAACAAATTAGTAGTACAAGCTAGAAAAGAATGTGAGATGTAACCTATATCACACTCCGAAGTCAAACGTGTCTTATGATAAGTGATTGTTGCAGGTTACACAACAGTAGTAATTTGATGTAAGAACATGGTGTGATAGACAGATATTGTATGTTCTAGAAACAGGAACACGTGTCTTATTCAAGTATAATGTGTAAAGTAAGCATATGGAATTCAACAAAATTAGAAGCAATACAAGCTAGACATCACACATAACATGCAACCACATATAACAGTGCCAAGTTAGAGGGAGCACCGGTGATGCTGCACTAGGGGAGACGTGCTCATCATAAACACAGCTTTGTTGAGTGTCTATGCATGTGTTGTCTTGGAAATCATCTTGGGGGTGTGGAGGAGTAGAAACTGTAGAGGCCCTCCGTTCGGAAGGAGCACCTTTATCCGCTGCCTTGCTAACTTCCTTCCGCTTTATTGATTTTGAATTGTCAAGTAAAACCGACAAGAAAAAGCAATAACATTCTCTCTTCAGAACTCATTCATGCATGATACTGACAATCACTACTTTGATGTAAGGCAAACACATGATACCAGGATGGAATATGTATGAAAAACAGGACGACATGGCATGTTCACAACTGTTTGTGTAAACTAAGCAGAAACCATTCCAGCAAATAAGAAGCAATGCAAGCTAGACACCACATGAAAGATGCAACCAATATGACTCTGCCAAGTTAAAAGCGTCCCATCATAAATGGAATTTCAACAAATTAGAAGTAGCGCATGCTATAAATCATATGAAAGATGCAACTAATATCGCACTGCATATACTAAAGGTGTCTCATCATGTTGATTGATGCGGGATACAAAAAAACAATAGTTTTATGTAAGGACATGCTTAATAGACAGATGTACTATGTACTAAATACAGGAAGGCATGTCACATTAACAGGTATAATGTATAAGCTAAGCAGACTAGCACATGCAGTTTAACCAGATTGGAAGAATTACAATCTAGACACCATATGCAACATGCAACCACATATCACGCTGCCAAGTTAGAGCAAGCACCTGTGATGCTAGTGTAGGGGAAATGCTGTAATCAACTACAGAGCTACGTTCACTATCTTCATCTAGCATTTCTGTTTCTTGAGAATCATGTCGGGAGGCTGACGCTGCATTCTTTAAATGAGGAGTAGTCCCCTTGCCTGCCTGCCTCGTCATAAGTGATTGATGAGGGATACACAAGAACATTAGTTTGATGTAAGAACATGGTTAATACACAGATGTACTAGTATGTACCAAAACAGAAAGGCATGTCATATTCAAAGGTATAATGTGTAAGCTAAGCAGATGCAATTTAGCCAAATTGGAAGCAATACAAGCTAGACATCCGGCTGGAGTGGTGAGCATGATCATCTAGGACCTGAGAGCCTGGTGGGAGGCGGGCTGCTTCGCCACCATCGCAGCTTTTTAGTTGGCTTCCAGGTGATGCCTATCTTTGCTGGGCTTGTCACTGGCTCGGCCAGTGCCCTGACTAGCTATATGTCTTCTGGTGCTCATGGGATGGTGGTTCATGTAAAAAAATATCTTTCCTTATCTTGCCGACTTCGGCCTTTTGAATACAAGCTAGACACCATATGGAACATGCAACCACATATGACACCGCGAAGTTAAAGCAAGCACCTGGGATGGTGGTTCATTGCGAGCGAGGTCATCAACTCCAGAGCTACGTTTACCGTCTCCATCTGCTAACACTGCACCCTTTATAGCGCTGTAACGTGTCTTGCCTACCCGCATACGAAGCTGGAGCGACTTCTCTCTTTTCTTTTTGGCTTCTCTCATGGCAGCAAAGTCTAAAATACCCTTGCATAAAAACACAATAGTGAGAGTAAGGGTGAAGTGTGTGCAAAACTAGTGCACTGTAAAAGTAGCAGATAGCAGGTGGCTGAAAAATAAATGACAGGAGACATATGATAGCTCTACAACATTGCATGGCAAACATAAGTAGATTCTACTCCGTATGATTTTGTAATATATGAGCACAGGAAATGCAGGTACTCCTCCAGCACACCACCACATGTGGTCATATCTAAGATAACAGTCGACTGAAAATAAATAGGTCAGTCGATTTTTGTAATGAACCATCCGATCTATAAGGAACGGGCAGATGGCATTCGTCTACCTCCCGCCAGTCACTGTTGACGATCTTTCTCGAACCGTTAGCGACCACCGGCCCAGACCCCTGCCTCTGCCGCCCCGCCCTCCCATCGACCTCACACCACCGCCGTGCTTGGCAGCGCCCCCAGGCCATCCCTTTAATCCCGGCCGACCTCCAAATCGGGCGCCAGTAGCTCTAGCCGCACACGCCCCTAAGATAAACACCAAGGCGCTGCTTCCCCGGCGTAATGGGCGTACTAGCGCCTGTTACGCCGGGGAATGCTTCCATTAATTGGGAATCAACTGGCCAGAAATTGAAATTCAGGGGGCGACGGACCTCTAGCTAAGGTGAAATAGTATATGAGGAGAAACCTTGTGCATCGCGAGTTACTAGGAACATCTATTATCAAGAAGAAGCGGTCAACCAGTGTCTTCTGTGGGATGAATACCGTGCAAGCAGAGACGTAAGATTTGCACGAATAAGGGAAGAGGGGTACCTTTTTCGGTTGCCGGTGTGGTCACCTCCACATGTCGCGCCGATCTTCTTCTTTTTACCGGGGAAACCGATGTTCTGGAGGGTGCAGGCTTGGACGAAGCCATGGCCAAATTGTTGACTGTGTTGTCGTGGCCGTATGTCGGTGGAGGGGAAGCAGATCCGAGGCGGCGAAGGACGGCGTAGCAGGAACAACTCCGGTGCGGTGGAGGGTGGCGAAGTTGGAGCGGCAGCGGTGAGGCGCATGACGGCGTGGTTGAACTGGCTCGGGTACGGACGGCTCGGCCTCGGCTTCAACTACTAGCCGTGGAGGGCGTTGTGGTTGAGGTTGCGGTGGACGACGACGTCGGGGTATCAGCTCCGGCGTGATGGAGGAGGGCGGCTGTTGATGGGTGGGATGGGGTGGCGGACGGAGGACGCCGGGATTTCGCAGCTGGTGGAGAGGTAGTTTTGGCGCCCACGGAGTACGAATGGGGAGTCAGACGGGTGGGGGGGAACCATGTTTCGGTCTGGGACGCGCTTGTTTTTGGCTTTTTTGAACAGAAGATGGGACGCGCTTGTTTGAAATTTGGGGAAAGTACAAACTTTGCCCCCCTCTTAAATTTCGGACCTACTACGGGTCGGGGGTAGGATGGTAATCCCAGGTGTCCCAAATAGTGGGCGGGAGCGATTTCGGCCGCGCGCATGTGTGCTTAGGCGGCCATTGTGTATGAATGTTTTTCGCATGCGGTTGCGTGGCGTCTAGATGAAGCTACAAACCTACCCCGGTTTAGACCTTTGGACGTCGGGCCGGTAGGTTTCACGGGTCGGAGTTATTAGAAAAGTAATTTCCTTGTACTACCAAACATTGGTCTCACGCGGTTTCAGGCGAGTAGAGGCTCTTTTGGCGCTTCGTTCGAAATTTTGAAACACAAGCATTCACGTTTAGAGTACTCTTGAACTATGAGGATTGACCTAAATAGACAACGTTATATTTGACCTTGTATGTTTGAAAACCTCATTAAATTATCCACTTCTTTTCAAAATTTTGACACTTGAAAATCCTATAACTACGATTATTTTGGAATGGAGGAGCTAAATTTGAATCTATTTTGTGCACGACTACATATGCTATTATGTACAAAATCGGAGCAAAGAATGGTGCCCCCATAATTTAGGTATGGTTTACAAATGCCATGATATCAAATTCAAATAATTGAATGGACTTCATGTTGAATTCGATTTTTTTAAACCACCTTAAGTTGAATTCGAATGTATGCTAGTTCATAGGTAGCTATTTATAATGTCCATTGTGTAACTTTCGTATGTATAATGTGCTTTACACACACAACATGAACTATACTCACGTTTATATTCGATTGCTAAAGCGATGCATTGTCTGGAGTTCAAAATACTAACTATGTGGATCAATTGTGTCGAATAATAACATAGACATGCTCAAATTCGATAGAATCTAGATGTCTGATGGATCAATGACCGCTCCTTACGCGAATTGCAAATATCATGATCCCATCCTAATATTTGGATACAATTTATATCTTTAATCAATGTGTAGAGCAGTCTTTTACGTGTAGTTTCACTCTCCATCGGTGGTCTCTCACACATGCTCACACACTCTCTCCCGAGGTGTCTTTCTCGCACACATGCTCTAGATATAACCCTTCCTCCCTCTCGTAACCATTTACAACTGTTTTCACTAACCTTTATCACAAGCACTCTTCCTCTCGCAAACATACACACGCACAATCCTCATCGACCCTTTCTATATACATGGACCTGCCTACGTGTCTCATGTACGCACATTATCTTTACGCCTGTCTCTCACGCATTGTCTCACACCTCTCTTCCTAATCGACGAGTATGATTCTAGCAGAGCATTCTGTAGGATGCCCCTTAAAGTTAGGTTGGATGAATAGTAATATTAGAGATAAAGGGGTTACCTAGAACCTAGGGTTACAAATCCTAGCCGGCTTTGTGAGTGGACACAGAGTCCTTCACAATTCTGCTATCTTTGTCATGTACGACTAGTCATCCATGGGTCTTCCCAAATGCGTCACGGGCCGACCAATGTGGCGCAGGACGGAACTGAACGAAGGGCCTCACCTCGATCCACCGGACCTCACGCGGTGACACAGCCTCTGCCCCCACGTCTCATTATCTTCTCACACCCACACATACCAACACAAACACCACACACACAGAAAATTTCTCCTGGTGCCTCTATTCCCTCCCCCCTTGCATATACACACTCAAGGGAATGGAATCTCTTGTCGTGACATCATATTCGTCTCTCTCTCTCTAGACCACTCTCATTTCTCGTGCTATCTCTCCCACGCCCCCCGTCGGCCCCTCTATCCATGCCTCTCTCGAATACGTAATACACACACATACCTCTCTAGGCCCCGCCAAATGCATCAACTACACATTCACACATGTTACATCACGTACCCCATTGATCTAAAAAGCCCTCTCTTCACATTTATTTCGCATACAACATTCCTTTTGAATAAAGTGTGGCCAAAAAATTATTTTAGAGTTTCTACATATATACAACATAACAAAGTTATATGGAGGAGTACGAACGTTAATTTGCATTGCATGGTGCCCACAATGATATTTATTCCGCACTGTGAATTTGTATATTTTTATACTATATACAAAGTTAGTCATAATAAAGAGAAACGAAGAGCATCTCTCTCTCCATCGCATACCCCCCTGTAGGCCCCTTTCACGTATGCACACAAAACTATCTCCAGGTCCTCTAAAAGTAAGCCCCCAGAAAATTCACGCATGTTTCATCTTTCTCTCGCGATATATGCAATGACGATCATTGTATTTGAAGCGAAAGCACGATACGTACATTGGACTTCAGAATCCACTCATTACGGTCACCATTTATGTTTAGTGGTTATTATACAGTCACGGGCTCACCGTACAACTCTGTATTTTCTCATGACATGACTAGTTGACCAGTTAAACGCTCCACGTGGCACCTCTAGTGTTGCATCACATTATCTCACTACCATCGTGCCCACCTGTCGACTTGTATATACTCTACATCTACACTCTTATAAAATACATAAAATACACTCTTATAAAAAACAGAGTTGGTGATGATTGTGTGCATGCCATCCTGCAATATAGGCCGTCCGATTTATATCTGACGGATAGGAAAGAAACTATGGCAATTTTGCAAAAAGGTACCCAGACACCTCTCCACATTTGCAAATAAGGCCTTCCCTCGTTCATCCTTTTCTCTCACAAGATAAACAAGTCATACAAATGCATCTTGATGTTACGTGCAACGCACGAGCATCTTGCTAGTAAGAATGAAAACAAACGACAAAAAAGAATTTGGACGGTGGTTCGAAGTCATGACCGCGGGCACAGCGGACAAGGTGGCCTTGTATTGGTATGCTGAGTCGTCTGTTTTAACACACAGGAGCTGGTGTGGTGATTATACACACACGCACGCATGCACACGAACTGCATCCACGCAACACTCACACAAACACATGCACCCACGCACGCACGCAACACTCACACGTACACACGCAGCCACGCACGCACGCAACACTCACACGCACGCACGCAACACTCACACGCACATCGCACGCATGCATGCACACACCAGTACACCACACGACCAACACACACTCTCACGCTCAAGTGCTCAACCTACATGTGCATGCGCACACATCAGGCCCTGACAGACACATACACAACCAGGTGATTCCCGCGCACGGGTTGGAGCCTTGTCGCCCCTGCGTAAATTCGTGTTTATCTGACCTTTTGCCTATGCGAACTGACAGGTGGGACCCACAAGGAACGTGGTCAATTTAACTAGTCAACATGGCACCACGCAGACTATTTGGCCGGTCAACAAAAGTGCAATCCGATGCTGAACTACGAGCAAGTGACCGTATAATCACCACAAAACGTATATAGTGACCGTAATCAGCTTATTCTGAAGTTCGGTGACCGTATTACGCTTTTCTATCTGTAGGCCCTCCAAAACTACATCTCTACACGTTCTCGCATGTTACATCTAACAACTATGCAATACGGCACTACTACTACACTCTAACACAATAAATCATATGTGTTTTTAGTTTTACTAGATATCATATTGTTACTTATAATTAGTCAGTTTGCATACATTAAAATTGCCTTTGAAATGTATGGCCAGTATCATCTACCGCGCGGGAAAAATCCCGCCCTTTCCTGTTCAATCGGGTTTGTATCGATGGATCGTGCGAAACAGCAAAACTATAGTACTATACAGTACAAGTGACAGTTGACTGGGCCGTCGTGTCGTCTACTCCTCTGTCGTAAGAGTGGAGCGCTCGCTTTCATAAATCTTCTAGTCCCTTTCGCCGACATGTGGGACATCAAGCTACCGGGTCCACGTGCCATACCGGAATACAGTGCAGAGCAGCCGGGGTGAAGCACCCCAGTCATGGCGCCGGCGTAGTAATGAGCAATGAGGCGTCAAATCACAAAGCTGCACCTTTCTCGCAGTTAAGTTGGAGGGATGAAGCAACCATCATTTCGCTCGTTGCTGAATCCGCTTCTCCATCATCTTCTTCAACTTAACCACGTGTTGCTTCTACCGTTGTTCTGCCTCATGTGGGACGCGGATCGACTTGGTAAAGCACTGACATGTGGGACCGCATGTTAGCAAACCGCCAGGACAACGCCCTCCGAAAATAAGAAGCCTAATCCTAGACTTACAAAGGGCTATGTAGCTGCTACGTATACTTTCCATCTAATCTATATATGCCCCCCCTGATTTTCAGGTGAGGTGGGCCTAATCCTCTCCTTTAATCCAATCAAATAGTCCCACATCACATCAGTTTGTAACTTTACGTAAACCATTACGTGGATGTAGCATTGCTCAAATAAGAAACCTCCCCCGCCATCCGCGCGGCAAAATCACCTCCTTTTTACTAATCTTGATTCTATAATTTTTTAGATCAATATAATTGAGATTTGTATAGATAGCACACAGGAGCAAAACCAAGTGGTACGGTTAAGGGCATCCACAATGTGTAGCCAAATGTGAAAATAGCTTTTGGCATCATGGGAACCATTGTGGACGGTGTTGCCAAAGCCAAAAAGATGGAACAGAAGCTCCCTGATTGATTGATTGAAGAAATAGAAAAATGCAACGTCTCTCCTCTTTCTCCCATGCTTGGACGCATGTAGTACAGTATAGAGCATAGAGTCTACTCCCCTGTCCCTTCTATCACAAATCACAAAGCAGTGAGGCGTCAAATCACAAAAGCACAGACAAAGCAACCATCATTTCACTCTTCGCTGACTCCGCTTCTCCATCATCTTCTTCGTGAAACCATCTCACCGCACTAGTACTCCTAGTAGTACTAGTAAAGGACTTCCTGGATGCAAATAAGACTTCCTGCCGCATTAGTTATCGACCTTTATTTTTTAACATACAATCTGAGTGGATAGCTCCTGTGGCCATCATACGTGAGCAGATATATAGGTGGGCTAGGTGGGCAGGCGGCAACAATCTAAGTGCTAAAAGAGTTGATCTGGAAAAAAGAGTTGATCCAATGCTTGGTTTTGTTTGGATTTTCCAACTATGACCATTGGATAGAGTGGAGCAATGGCTTACGTTCAAAGTTATTCTCATTCTATAGAATGGTATAGGAAAGTGGAGAGATTTGGTTGATTTTATATCACTGAATAATATAAAATATTATGAGTGCACACGCTCCACCCCGAGGTTTGTAGCTCCTTCTCGGCCGTCGGGAATCTATGTTCTTCCACTCTTCATTTAAGACATGAGCTTTGTTCATCCTGTTGCCGACACGCGGGACATCTATATTCCTCCATTTTACAAAATCATACTATATGCCTCCATGACACGCGGGACATCTAGCATCAAGGTGGCGTGTCATGCAAGAAAATGGAGATATGCAGTGCGTAAGTGAGTCGTGCACTTCGATGGCACCTAGTACTACGCAATATTTTTTCTCCTCGATGGCACGTGAATAGTGCACGTACTCAATGACAAAGCACGGGATGGTAGCCATGGACATGGTCGGCCCTTTTTGAAGAGAGTACTAATAAATAACTTTGATGTGTCCCGTCAACTCGCAGAACGACGAGAAGCTTGCTTACTACGCCTTCTCCCTCGCCAACGCGTGCATGGTGGCTCGCGGCACGAGGAGAAACTTTTGCTTACAAGCGCTGGACGTGCAGTAGTTCATTTGGTGTCAGATTGCCAAAATTACTGTAGTACCATAATTATTGTTCGACTTCCGGAAGAGGAGAAGAGCCAAGCACAAGGTCACCTACTAACCTAGTACAGTACTACTATAGCCAAAGCTGGTCCACCTTTTTAGAGCATGGTTAATTAATATAGGCGGCTCTTGCAGCGGCACATCATTTAGAGCAAGTACCTCTTCGTAGGAATAAAGGAAGTGAAACAAAAGTTGGAGTGGATGCTAGATTGCCAATTAAAACATGATTACATAGGAAAAAGAATCCTATAGCATTCTATCCTATGAATCAAACGACCAATGTAGGAAAATTATGAGGGGGGTCTCTCCAACAGTGTTCCTTGGCTCGCACCTAGCATCACGGTGGTCGAACTTGGAGTCATTCATCTGGTACACGTGGCATCTCAGATCTGGACACAAGGTGATGCGAAGGAGGTACACTTGCGCATGGCTGTCGCGGTCGCACCGCACCCTCACACGGTCGCTCCTGCACGCCGCGGTCGCACCGCACCCTCACACAGTCGCTCCTGCACGCCGCAACCCCAACCAAGGGAACGCACCCTCACTGACACGTGCGGTCGCATGTGAACAAACCAAACTCAGCCATCCTATCGCTGACACATAATTTTCGTTCATAGAGTATGTTTATCCAACCGCATGTTGGGGAGTATCCGTACGGCCCGTGCGGTGGTCTGTTGGGGAAGAAGAAGAGGTGAGGAAGAAGGAAAGAAGGGTTAGGAGACGTAGGATATTCATCCAACCGCCTGAAATGGTAGACTGACCCAAGTCAGGCGACTTGCATAACAAATATACGTTTTTACACAGCAAAAGATCCATAAAACAACAACATAAAGAAAAACTATCACTGCTCGCGGAAAGAGACGGCCTCGTCGTCTTTGGCTGCCGGCACGAACCAGCCGTCGCTGCTGACATGTGTCTCTGCACCGTGGTTCTCCTCGGCCTCCAGCTACTCGTTCAAGCGGAGCGTGCGGGCGCTCTGCACGGACGAGAGCATAGCCCGGTTCAAGTCGAGGACGTCCGGTTCCACCTGCAGGAGGGCCTCGATGGCAGCGGCATCCGCGCGCTCCGCGTCGACTCGAGCCTCCGCCGCCCGGTTCAAGTCCAGGACATCCGGTTCCGCCTACAGGAGGGCATCGATGATAGCGGCATCTGCGCGCTCTGCGTCGAGTCGAGCCTCTGCCACCCGGTTCAAGTCCAGGACGTCCGGTTCCGCCTGCAGGAGGGCCTCGATGGCAGCGGCATCCGCGCGCTCCGCCTCAAGTTGAGCCTCCGCCGCCCGGTTCACATCCACGACATCCGGTTCCGCCTGCAGGAGAGCCTCGATGGAAGCGGCATGCGCGCGCTCCGCGTCGAGTTGAGCCTCTGTCTCCCGGTCCTCCTTTAGTATCGCCATGTTGAACCGCTGGTCCGCCTGCACCATGGGGGACTCTGACGCTGGCACGAAGTCGACGTCCATCGTCTCATACCCATCGGGGGCCTTTTGCGCCGCGACCTCCGCCATGAACATTGGATCAGCTTCCTCCTCCTTGTAGCTTGGCTCCAGAGAACTCGGGGATTGGCCCGCGGCAAAGCGAGCTTGGGAACGGAGGTCTGTGGCGCCGACCGCCGCCGCGATTTCTGCGCGGCGCTCCGGCGTCAGCATCTTGTAGTAAGTGATCTTGCGGCGCACCATGGCTTTCCGGTGAACTAGGGGACGCTTCATGCGGGCTAGGGGATCAAAAGGTGGGGGAATGGGCTAGAGATTTGGCGTGGTTTTAGGGCAGTGGCTGGCGTAGGCCGAGCAGCGAAGGTTCTGGTGTGAATAGTGGTTCCGGTGACGACCGGTCAATCGGTTTTGACTGTAAATTGCTCTTGTCGCATTCGCGTTGCAGCCCGGCACGCTGGACCCTCCACGTCGCTCACCGAATGGAACGCGCTTCGTCTTGCATTTTCGCTCGCTTGTGGGACCGCAGTTGAGAGCAAACCGACGTCCCTCCCCCTCCCCCGCCCGTGTCATTTATTATACCACCACTCCCTCCATTTTATGCGGAGTAAATAAAAACAGAGGGAGTATACTACGGATGAGGATCCCCTGACGTGGCCGAACCCATTGAGTAACTGACATGCGGGGCCTAGCAAGCATGGGGTCCGCCAGTAAGTGACCGAAAGGGAGGGTAAGGCAGGGATACCTACGTCAGAGGATCCACTTCCACTATACTACTTTGACCAAATGTTAGAGTAATAATATATGACATGCAACTTACACAAAGCATACGGTCAAATTCGTATGTGAAAGGAGTTTCCAATGATATAATTTTCACATTATACATCTCATGTACTATTAATCTTGTCAATAGTCAAATTGGAAACCATCTTGAGTACAAATCTAGGAGTATGTACGAATCTAACAATATTGATTGGGCGTTGTTGAATGTTGATACCTTTTTTTATCAAAGTAGAGATACTTTGACTACACATAAAACTTATATGTAAACTAGAAAGGATAGGGGGAGTATACTGTACGTTCAAAAATGAAATGAACATTGAATGCCCTTTATATATGATTTGTGGATGCTATGATCACCGGTTCAAAATTTTGAATCCGCCTTAGGTATCACGTGCCCCCACTCGTTCCCTCTCGATTTCATCTCGTGGTCCGGAGATCTATTGAAAGAGGACTAGGGTGGGTACATGCGAATGATACTCGGCGGAATGTTCAAATGAGGCATGCGGGAGGATGGACTCGACTGGAGGGCGACATGATCGATGGAGAAGAGGGTTGGAGAGGAATGAGAAATAAGCAAATGCCACATGATTATACTTGAATGGCTCAAATAAACAATAAGTTGTCTCGCTTGGCCTACATAGTGAAAGGCCTAATGCGCAACGCGGAGCACTGACGCTCGAATATGGCCGGGAAAACAGGGAAACCGACATGTGGGGCACACCCGTCGGGACGATGTAGTGCAGACTAGTCCAATGGAGGAGCTGGCCCACGACCTCCTCGCCACCGACAACTGTTCATGTGGGTCGTTGGGGCCAACAATGGGGCGCAGCTCCAGCACCACCTCTGGACACGGCGACCGCGCTGAGTGACACTCTCATATCATCGCTAGACATGGTCGGTTTCAGTGTGCCGAGGGTGGCGTTAGTGATGTGGCACGACCAACAGTATGTTTGGTTTGTTCCCAAGGTTGCCCTATCAAAGCATTGTGTAGCCAAAATTTTGGTTAAGTTATTGGTTGCCCATGATTTGGCCGACATTGGCAAGAAAAATGAACTAGAGTTGGCTAGAGTTCATTGGCATGCCAAAGAAATGGCAACCATCCAAACAAAGACCAATCTTTGGGTCATGACCAAAATTTTGGTTGAGGTATTGGTTGCCCATGATTTGGCCGACATTGGCAAGAAAAATGAACTAGAGTTGGCTAGAGTTCATTGACATGCCACAAAAATGGCAACCATCCAAACAAAGACCAATCTTTGGGTCATGACCAAAATTTTGGTAAGGTGCACTTTGGCCACAATCCAAACACACCCCAACACCCGGCTCGTCGAGGATGCACTGGGCGCCACGACGCGTCCCCGGAGTGGTGTAGCGCGGCCAACTGCATCCTGTGGACCTGAGACCATGCCAGGTCGTCTTGCTTTTTCAATGACATGCGGGGATCGCATGTGAGCAAATGGCATCTCCAACGTTACCACGACCGCAGCTGACTAACCTAGCACACCAAAACCCTCGTCACTCACGCCGTCGCGCGGTGCGTTCCCAGCCGGCGCCAGCTGCCCGCATTCATGCCGTCCGTTCGTATGTCGTCGTTAAGAGGCTCGGTGCCCGAGGAACCAACTCTGGTGACTTAATGACGCACCCGGACGCTTGGCCTCACCGGAATGCGCTACTTAAAGCGGTAACGCCCAGCTAACCTCCACACCATAGCGCATCGTCCTCCTACCTGGCACCACATCCGCCATGACCGCAAGTGCGAACGCTCTGCGGGAGAGCTTGTCTTCGGGAATGAAGCTCGAGGTTGCCGCCCTTGCTCAAGTCGCCTCTCGCGACGCAATAGCGGCGTAGCCGGACGCGGACGCGACCGCACAAGCGGTGGCCACGCTGGCGGCCGACGACGGGAGCACCTTCAGCCACGCATCCTACTTGCCGCCGTCCAACGTCCGGCACCGCCGAGGTCGGGGACTCCTCCGACGATGAGTAGGGCACGGGAGGCGGCAGGGCATGGTGTGCCAACTGGCCGGTCCGTATTCCGTGTTCTACTCTTCCTCGCCGGAGACCGCACCTTCACTTCACGGGTCTTGAACCCCGCCCCCGTACATAGAGATCGCAGATGGAGGACGTCGGTCGCCGCCGTAGAATAGGTTTAGGGTCGGGTTTCTTTTATTTTTCTGTCCTATAAAAGTTCGAAATGTAATGAAAATCTGCCTTGTTTGCATTAATCTCGGCCGGTGTATATGAACTTTCACAATAATATACATATTGTAGGAGTACTAGCAAGATGCCCGTGCGTTGCACGGAACATCAAGATCTTGTGGGAGAAAAGGATGAACGAGGGAAAGCCTTATCTGCAAATGTGGAGAGGAGTGCGGGTAAATTGTCATAGTTTCCTTCCTATCCGTTAGATATAGATCGGACGGCCTATATTGCAGGATGACAGGCACACTCATCACCAACTCTGCTTTTTATTGAACCGAGACAAATCTAACATGCGAAGTAAAATAAACACATAGGGTCTATACATACACAAATTAACTTAGGCACTCCAATAGTACGTCCACTACACATTCACGCATTTCACATCTTTCTACATCTACGGGAACCTACGAAAGGGTTAACGTAAATTGCCTCTCTCTCTCTCCTCCCCTGATTTTCATGGTGGTGGGCCCCTCCCTCCCCCAATCTACAATCAACAGCTCACACATTTCACATTATGTTAATGACGTAACTGGGATTACGTAGGTGTAGCATTACTCGTCCTAAAAAACCCAACTAAGCCAACCTCCCAGCATATCGCGCGGGAAAAGACCCGGCCGCGCCGTTTTAGTCGGGATTACCGGATTACTAGTAGTAGTATCGATGGATCGCGCGAAGCAACAAATTTTTTTTTGAGGGGGCGAAGCACCTAGTTTAAAAGGAAAAAAAGGCGGTACACTCACAGCACTCCTGTCGCGGTCGCATTGCACCCCACACACGTTCGGTCCTGCACACGGCTCACGCAAACGGAACGCGCTTCGGCTTGCCTCTTCACTGACACGTGGGACTGCACTTGGAGAAATCGACCATGCGCCAAACTCCGCCCGCCCACCGCGCGAAAATCCTCCCCCCCACACCCAAAAATTCCCCCCAAATCCGATTCAACCGCCCTTCGGCCAACTAGCCAATAATATTCCCCAAACCCCCTGTCCCCCTCCACTCCGTTCGCTCCACCAAAGCCGCCCTCCCCGCCGCACCGATACGTCGGCGCCGCGGTTCGGCGATCCTCTCGCTCCCACAGTACGCTCTCGTAGACTGCCGTCCTCTAGCCGTGCCGCCACCTCTGGCTACATTCTTGTGGAGGCGCACGGCGGTCAGCGCCGCCACCGCTGGCGACGTTCGTGTGCAGACGCACGGCGGTCAGCTTCTCCCACAGTACGCGCATTCTAGACTGAGGCCCCGTTCATGTCGGTGTAGCGCTGAATGTTAGCTGATAGGCGCTGTTAATGTCACTGTTTGCCGAAGTAGTTTACTGTCAATATGCTCTGCTTAAGAATCTTCCTTGCCCTGTTCTGCACTCAATCTGCTTAGCTGAGATGGCATGCCAAGGCCGATTAGTTGCTAAAATATCCTGCCATATATTTATTGTGACGTAGATTGCCATGGTCTAGTAGCCAATCTGTTAGGTGAAATAGCTCTACACCGTTTTATACTCGATCTTTGTTGCTGCGATGGCCTTCGGTACTTTGATGGCTGTGTGCTCGGCCTCATTGACTGCTGAAACAGCCTGCCATAATTTGGCACTCAAATCTGTTTGCTGAATTAGCTTTACATATATTTCGTTACTTAGATCTGCTCGTCCAAATATCTTGCCATAGCTTTAGACATCGACCTAGGTATTTTTTTTCTGGACTTCATAAAAAAGCATATATGTTTTTCCTGTAATATCTAGTAGAAGAACTAATTTGTATGTCTAACAGATGGACAGGACTTGGATAACTTCTGCTCGAAGATTCTCCGCTGCATATGTCGAGGGGGTTGAAAACTTCATGAACTTTATCAGAGCTGAGTACGGTGGTCCGAAATCAGATGTGCTCTGCCCGTGTAGCAGTTGTATGAATTCAGTTACAAGACCCCAGTCAACTGTGCAAAATCATCTACACTTGTATGGGATGTCGGTCACATATACCAGGTGGGTTCATCATGGTGAAGCTGTGAACGTCAATGTTATTGACTACGTGGAAGCAGCAGATCACCATCTTGATCTGCCTGATGCTCAGGTGGAAGAGGAGGAGGAGGTGGTGGTGGCGGAGCCAGTGAGTTTGACCAACATTGAAACAATGCTACGAAATGCTCGTGCATTCTGTGAACTTTCACCTGCAGAAGAAAAACGGTGGGCCCGCATGTTGGAACAATGCAACATTGCTGTCACCCCAGGAAATAAGCTGTCAGTATTCTCAGCTATGGTCACCTTTCTTCAGGTGAAGACATCTGAGCGGATGCCCAACAAATCATTCGATGCGATGTTGGCTGCTTTTCGCAAATCTTTCCCAGATGCGTCTGAGCTGCCACACACCTACAATAAAATGAAGAATTTCCTTCGTGCAGTTGGAATTGGATATGATATGATCCATGTTTGTAAGAATAATTGTGTTCTGTTCCGGAAGGATTATGCCAACTTAAGTGAATGCCCGAAATGCAAGTCATCAAGATGGAAAGATGGCGATGCTGTGAAGAGGATTCCTCATAATGTTCTGAGACATTTTCCAATTACACCAAGATTGCAGAGGTTGTTTCATGATGCTGAAACAAGAGAGGATGTACTGTGGCATTCTAGGAACCAGGAGTACAGAGATCAGAATGTAATGAGCCATCCATCTCATGGTAGTGAGTGGAAAAGCTTCAATGATAAACACAAGAGTTTGCTGCTGACCTGAGAAACATTAGACTTGGCTTAGCTTCAGACGGATTTAACCCATTTGGCCACCAGAGCGCCACATATAGCATGTGGCCAGTGCTTGTTATCCCTTACAACATGCCTCCAAATGTCTGCACCAAAGAATCAAACTACATGATGGCCTTGCTCATCCCAGGTCCAAAAAGTCCTGGAAAGGATTTTGATTTGTTCATGGAGCCTCTTGTGGAGGAACTTCAACAGCTATGGAAGGGTGTTCTCACTCGAGACCTATATAGCAGCCCATCAGCTGATTTCTTTCTGCGTGCTGTTATAATTTGGTGCATCCATGATTATCCGGCTTTGGGCACTATGTCAGGGCGAACGAAACATGGTTACGATGCATGTGTTCGCTGTGACAGGAATCCACTGTCATACGCAATACTTAGCAAGATCTTTTACATTGGACACCGCCGTTTCCTTGCCAAGGACAAGCCGCATCCTAGAAAATACCGAAGACATGTGTTCAATGCAAAGCATGAAAACCGTGATGCGCCAAAGAGGCTCACCGCCGATGAGTTGCAAGTGGAATTAGAGAAGGTCAGGCATATTACACCAGGAAACCATCCTGGTAATGGTAGCGGGAAAAGGAAGCGTGGCAGGGTAGAAGAGATATTATTGTTTACCCGCAGGTCCACTTTGTGGGACTTGGAGTATTGGAAAGATTTGGATCTGCAGCATAATCTTGATGTGATGCACATCGAGAAAAATATATGTGACAGCATTATCGGCACACTTCTTAATATTGAAGGCAAGACGAAAGATACCTTAAAATCTAGGATTGATTTGACACACCTGGGTGTCAGAAAGGATTTGCAGGTGCAAGATGAAGGTAAACCACGGGATATGGCATCAGCTGTGTACGTCTTGGACAAGGTAAAAAGAAAAGAATTCTGCGAGGTCCTGTCACGTGTGAGATTCCCACATGGATTTGCTTCCAACCCTGAAAGGAGAGTCAGTGCAGATGGAAACAAGGTACAAGGGTTGAAAACTCATGACTGCCACGTCCTACTTCAAAGGGTTTTACCTGTTATCCGTAGAGGATTGGGCCGCCCTGACTTATACAGAGCAGTTGCAGAGTTGGGACAATTCTTCAGGGAACTCTGCAGTAGGAATATCAGGATAGATGCTTTGGAGCGTCTTAGAGACAAGATACCAACTATCCTATGCGACCTTGAGAAGATATATCCTCCAGCCTTCTTTGATGTGATGGTGCATTTGGCTGTTCATCTACCTGATGAGGCACTACTTAGAGGTCCAGTACAGTATGGCTAGATGTACCCTATTGAAAGGCGGCTAGGCACTTTCAAGGGCTATGTTAGGAACAGAGCCAGACCCGAGGGTTCCATTGCAGAGGCCTACATTGCTACAGAAGCATTGACATTCTGCTCAAAATACATTGAAATAGCTGATCAGCTTAGCAAAGAGGTGGGTGAAGACAATCTCGGGCTCAATGTTTTCGATTATTCTGTTCGAGTTACAGGGAAGAGTCGACAAGAGGACAAACCTAAAGATTTGGACAAAATGGTTTGGTATGTGTTGAATAACTGTCCTGAAATACTACCTTATATCAAGTAAGTGCAGTACTGCAGCTTATACATCGTAATCTACTAAACTTGCAGCACATTCTTATATATTTAGATGTTTGACGCGATCACTATGTTGTGCAGCATCTACAAAGAGGAGTTACTGCTGCAAAATCCAAGAAACATTGACAAACTGGTTATGGCAGGATTTGCGAAATGGTTCAAGAACCATGTAAGCTTTTGAAGTGCACTGTCAGTTTTTTTAATACATTGAGTACATAAGATGATCAACTTGTCTATTTTCTAACCATAGGTTAAGAAGATGCGGGAGGATGGGCAGGCAGTTGATGATGCCCTTTACTCACTAGCAATGGGTCCTGATACTCGGGTAAGACATTATGAATCTTGCGTTGTTGGAGATGTGCGCTACAACACCCTTGCACGAGACGAAGGCAGGAAGACACAAAACAGTGCCGTCATGAGCACGGATACGTATGACAAAGAGACAACTGAAATGTATGCTAACATAACAGACATTGTTCAGTTGCAGTGTATCTCTAGTTTCGAGGATCATCGGTGTGTGGTTCTATTGTGCTGTCGTTGGTATAACCTGTTTTCCAGGATCGCAAAACCCAGAGCTGATGATTATTTCAAATCCATCAATGTCAAGGCGGCGTACCAGACCAACGAGCCTTTTATTTTGGCAAATCAAGCAACACAAATATTTTTCTTGGAAGACACATTTGCACGTAGAGATGACTGGAGAGTATTGCAAAGGTTTGAGCAGAGGAATTCGTTTAATGAAGTTGCACAACAAGATGATGCTTACACTGCTCCTGATGTATAAGATAACACAGATGTTCCTAATATCTTTGAGAACCATCACGTCAATGATGCCGGCGAAAAGATTGCCTGTCGTGCTGTGGACATACAAGAGTTGATCAAGAAGAAGCCAACGTTCGAGGACGTTGAGGACGAAGAAGAAGATGACACCATGGGGAATTACGATTCAGACTGATACACATGGCGAAGATGTTGACGCTGCTGCTGCGGATGATGATTACATTGCTTTTGTCATATTTGCCTCTCAGAAGACGTTTTTTATCTACTATGTGAAATTGTGTTTGCTATGACAACTGAAACCTGATGAACATGTTGTTTAGTATTTTGCTGTGAGAACATCACTTGTTATGTATGCTGATTTGTGTTTGGTGATTGTATGACAACTAAAACATGATGACATTTTTGTTTAGTTGTACTCATATTTGGCTGTGAAACTTGAATTTGACACTGCAAATAAAGAGACAATCATCCTACAGAGCACATCGATTTTGCCCATTATCTTCACAAGCTCTTTCATCTCCTCATTGTTGTCAAGGCCGTTCAGCAGCTGTTGATTGGCCATGATCAGAGGAACTGCATCTTTAACCTTCTGCTCTGCATCTTCCTCTTCTGCCGTTCCTTCAGTTACTTGTCCAACACCCCAACCTGCTGGTATTGGGATTCGTCGGCTAACCAAATAATCAGCGTAGTTGCATTCCCCCACATCAGCAACTTCCTAGAAATACAAATCACACGAATCTTCCCTTTTCTGCACGAATCAAATTGGAAGATCATCAACCAAACTATTAAAAAAATCAGAAACTGAAAGCAGCAGAACAACACTTATACATATTATTACCCCATGATTCGGGCATTTGTAGAAGACTCAGCCAGGGTTGCGGATTGTGGTTGAGACGCGACGGATGACTCTGCGTGATTTGCAGCAGTGGCACCACACCAACGGCAGCGGGTTGCGATGAGCAATCGGCTGTGGTGCGTGTGCCGACGGGGGTTTGATGAGACCCATAGGCGATGGTACGGGTGGCGACTTGGTGCATATCTGGTTGTTGCCTGCTGAAGAGCAGGTGGACGAGCAGCCAGCGGACATGGTTGCTACAGCCAGAGCTTCTGATGCTAGGCAGAGTAAGTAGAGAAGAGGAGAAGCGAACGTTGGATATGTCAGTTTCATTACTTGCAGAGTAGCATAGCACCATATATAGTCATAGTCTAGGTTTGGATTCGAACCAGCTACAGGAGCACGTCTTTCTTTTTTCTAAAACTCGTTAACGTCTCTTTACTGGTACACTAGCTTGTTCTGTACGCCTTCCCAAGTCTTTGATTTTCTTTCCCTTTTTTTGCGAGGAAGGAAGGAGGACAAAATTGAGAGTTCCTGGGACTCGAACCCAAGACCTCTTGGTTGAAAACTAAGGGTGCTAGTCACTTTTGTGGCGAACGTTCCCTGTGAGGAGGACGGCAGACGAACGCATTTTCCTCGCAGTTTTCTTCCTATATATAAAAAAGTATGCTACTTGGTGTCCGCTTAGTCAACAAACGATTGTGCCAACCTTGACCGTTGGATTGACATTCAACGTCTGTCGCGTTTCTTCAGTCTCTTCTTCCTCAAGCCGCCAAAGCCAAACCAGCGCCGGCGGGACCGCCTGCTCCCGCCTCCCATGGCTGGCTGTGATCTTCCCCGGCTCCTGTTCGTTCCCGTCCGAGGCCTCACCATCGTCCTCCGCCTTGGTTCGCTCGCTGCGGCGCCGCCCTCCGGTGTTGTCAACATGGTCAACAACCGAGAGGAATAAGGAGATGACTGTACATGGTGAGGATGACAGTAGGGACCCAGCAGCGCGCGCAGTAATTTTGTTTTTTCGGGACGGAGAAGGGTATCAACTGGGTTGTGCGGGACCCGTGGCCCGTGTAGCCCAGGCTTTTATTTCATATGTTTAGCACATGACCAGCCCAGTTTGTTTTTTTCCTTTCTGAAAATGGCTAGCCAGCTATTTTGTTTTTTGCAGAATAACAAACGTAGGCCTACTTGCTTTTCTACGCCCTGCTGGGCCAGAAATCTTTCAAGACGAGGAGGGATGCATTTTGCCCAGAAAATGGGCTATAAGTAATAAGAAATGGGCTATAAGTAATAATAAATGGGCTGTAAAATGAAAAAATACAGCAAACAGGCAATTAGTTCCAAAATACTGTTTTCTTTCGGATTTTGATATTTTAAATTTCATTGTTTTTGTGCGGGTAAAATTTCATTGAATTTAAATTAAGGTATATTTAGATTTAAAATTAATTTGAATCTGGCTAGAAACTTCGGGCTGTATGCTGTTTGGGACAGATTTGGAGGCTGACTTGTGGGTCTACTAGGTTGACGTGTACTTTGGCTTTATCAACTTAGTCCACAAATGATTCTAGCAGTAGTGACCGTTGGATGTTAATCCAACGGCCGTGCTGCTTCTTCAATATCTGATCTTCTTGCTCCAGCCGCCCAAACCAGCTCCGGTGGGACTGCCTGCTCCCGCCTCCCGTGGCCGGCTGTGCTGCCGCACAGGCCGCACCGCCCCACCCTACTTCATTGCTGGCCAGGCCATTCCTCTACTCACACACACCTCCTGTTATTTTCTGGCGACGGCAGCCGGACCATTAAACCCTCGTACTCCCCACCGCATGGGCAACCATTGCCGAGTCTTCCCCGGCTCCGTGTCGTTCCCTTCCTAGGCCTCGCCGTCGTCCACCGCCATGGTGCTCTCGGCGCGGCCTGGTCAACATGGTCAACGAACGACATCCATCGGCCGTGGATTGTATGCACAAAATGGTTCCTCCACCTGACAGCTGGGACCCACCGAAAGGGCCTCTGTATTTCGTGAAAAAAACGTTCCCCCTGCTGACATGTCGGACCCACCAGCTATATCTTCGCATGCAAGGAAGTGCCTCCTTATTACGCACAAAAAAATGAATACCCCCTGCTAGCTGGGATCCACCATAGTGGGAGGATGACTTGTGGGCCAACTAAGTTGACGGGGACGGAGGGTTTTGTCAACTTAGTCAATATGAACGATTCTAGCTCCAGTGACCGTACGATGTCCATCCAACGGCCGTAGTGCTTCTTCAACCTCTGGTCTTCTTGCTCCAGCCGCCGAAAGCAGCGCCGGTCGTGCCGCATGCTCCTGCCTCCCGTGGCCGGCTGTGCTGCCGCAGAGGCCTCACCGCCCCTTACTATTCCCACCGCTGGCCAGGCCCTGCAGCGACGGCAGCCTCACACCGCAGTCGAACCAGTGAACCCTCGTACTCCTCTCCGCGCGGGCTTCCACTGCCGCGTCTTCTCTGGCTCCGCGTCGTCCCCTTCATAGGCCCCGTCGTCGTCCACCGCCATGGTGCTCTCGGCGCGGCCTGGTCAACGTGGTCAAGGAATGACTTCCATCGGACGTGGACTGTACGTGGAGAGGCTGACAGCTGGGTCCACAGCTGCAGCAAGGAAGTGCCTCCTTATTACGCGGAAAATAATGATTCCTCCACCTAACAGCTGGGACCCACCGGACGGGCCACTGTATTTCGTGGAAAAAATGTTCCCCCCTGACTGATGGGACCCACTAGCTTCATCTTCACACGCAAGGAAGTGCGTCCGGGCAAAAAAAATGATTTGCCCCCCTGACTGCTGGGACCCACCAGCTACACCTTCGCACGCAAGGAAGTGCGTCCGGGCAAAAAAAACCGATTCGCCCCCTGACTGCTGGGACCCACCAGCTACATCTTCGCACGCAAGGAAGTGCGTCCGAGCAAAAAAAAAACAATTCGCCCCCTGACTGCTGGGACCCACCAGCTACATCTTCGCACGCAAGGAAGTGCCTGACAGTCGGGACCCACCTGGTCGAAGCGTACGTAGCATTGTCATTCTGGTCGCGAACGTGTACGTACATACTGGTCGATGTAGAGGCGCGCACGTGTCGTAGTAGAAGCGCGAACGTAGCATGTACACGTACGTACAACGGCCAGGGTGCAACAAAGAAAATACGGCCACGTATGTGTACATACGGGCGGGGTCTCGAACGCCTACTCAAGCATACGTACGGCCAGGGCTTGCGTACATGGCTGGGTCGGAACGGAGAAACAACGTCGTCGTCGTGTTCATGGGGAGGCAACGGAATGCGTCGTGTTCATGGGGAGGCAATGGAATGCTTCGTGTTCATCGGGACGCAACGGAACGCGTGGGAGCCAACCGGCTGGGTCGGAACGGAATGCGTGGTTGTGTTCATCGGGAGGGCTTGGATGGAATAGGCGATGGAAACGAGGCCTGGCATACCGCAAAACGGAGGAAACGGACCTCCGACATTCGGAACGGGGTCCTGTTGATCGGGAGGGGTGTGGCATACCTCAAAACGGAGGAAACAGACCACCTACGGTCGAAATGGGGGTCCTGTTGATCGGGAGGGGTGTGGCGTACCACAAAACGGACGAAACGGACCTCCTACGGTCGAAACGGGGGTCCTGTTGATCGGGAGGGGTGTGGCGTACCACAAAACGGACGAAACGGACCTCCTACGGTCGAAACGGGGGTCCTGTTGATCGGGAGGGGTGTGGCGTACCGCAAAACGGACGAAACGGATCTCCTACGATCGATTCGGGGGTCATGTTCATCGGGAGGCGTGTGGCGTACCACAAAACGGGACTCCACGGGATACTGTTCATCTCCACCGTCGACCTCCTCCAGCCTCCACGGGCTACCGTCGACCTCCTCCAGCCTCCACGGGCTCCTGTTCATCCAGCCTCCATCGCGCGCTACTCCACCGGCTACTGTTCAACCACACCTCCACGGGCACCCCTCCACTGTCTACTGTTCATCAAGCCCTCCACACCACGGGGTCCTGTTCAACCACCCCTCCACGGGCACCCCTCCACCGTCTACTGTTCATCCAGCCCTCCACCACACCACGGGGTCCTGTTCATCCAGAGGCAACGCCACCGCTCACTGTTCATCTAAACCCCCCCGCAACACTCACTGTTCATCCCAGAGGCAGCATCGATCGACTTCAGTTACCAGCAGTAGCGAAGGAATCGCTCGATCGGGCTCAGTTAACAGCCATCAATCGATCGCTCGGGTTCAGTAATGCGTAGCCTGCAGTGCAATCGCTTGGGTTCAGTTAGAGCCCAACGCCTCGCTCGAGTTCAGTTAGAGCCAACGCCTCGCACACACGCGTGTACGTGTACGAGAGAAACGCGCATCGCTCGGCCCCCGACCTCCCACCGTAACCGGGAACTCCCCGAAATTTTCCTCCCCCTCGCTTCGACCACGGTTTTTTCCATCATGGACGGCCCAAAGAATGTCATGCAGCTGCGTCTCCGGCCCGCCCAGGACGAAAAGCCCATTTTCTGTCATGATTTTTTGTCATAGAAGTAGGAGCCCACCACATCTATGATGATACCGGGTTTTGTCACAATTATCGCCATAGAAGTGTCATATGTATGATAGAAAAAAAATCGTTCGGCCCAAAATGTCTCCGCGAACACCGAGCATGTATTCACCTGGCTCAACACCAACGGTCATACTCGTGACTCGGTGCCTTCCTCATGTATATCGTCCATCACAATGACAATCTATAAAACAGCCTAGCTAGAGAGGGTACTATGGTGCGGAGTATGTACTATCGTGAGCAACCGATCATAGTGCCACTGCACATGAGTGTGTGTCTGATCGATTCGTCCATTATTTGTAAGTTATGTATGGTTGTGTGGTGTCTAATGGTGGTCGTCGAATGCTACCTGGCGACAAGAGCGGTTGCATGGACGCCTGGTTGTCAATACGTGCCGCATACGCTTCAAAGGCTCGTCATCCATGAGTTCACATTTTACCACCACGTCAGCGTCTACCCACCCTGGCCTACCGAAACCCCTTCCATCGCTAGCGCGCGCTTCCCGCCTGAAACGATCACCGTCTCTCCAGAACGTCAATGCCGCATTCACCGGCCTTAACTGCAGGTGCAGTTGGTGTGTCACTGACATGCGGGCATGATGCCCGTTGGGCCCACCTGTCAGTGAGACAACGCACCTATGGTTAAGTCACTGAAGCAGCGTCCGCATTCACGCCCGACGCGACCTCTCACTGGCGCCGGCATTGCAGCAGCGCGACGGTTGAGAGAGCGCCACGCGCGCGGCATCCCGGTGCAAGCGACTGCTCCGCGTTAATGACACCACGGCTGCCGACGAACCTACTCCGGTGCCAGCCGTGCATCCGTCTGCCGCGGCTCATTGCCATTCGCCCGCTATATTAACTTCAGCCCCGGCTCCCAGCCATAGCCAAAGACCCACACTCATTCTCCTCCAGTCCCTTCCTTCTGTTGGCACCACTCCAACCATGGCCTTCAGGCACTCAAAAGCTCTCTTGGACATACTGTCGCAGGAGTAGACGAAGGACATCGGTGGCTCCGCTCCGGGCGTGCTCCAAAGCTCTCTTGGACGTACTATCGCAGGAGCAGACGAAGGAGATCGCCGGCTCCCCCCCCGGCCGCCCTCCGCCGCCATGAGCACGAAGCCGGCGCGCGTGCGCGCGCGCAGCCGGCAGCGAGGAAGAGTAGTACACGGTAGGTCGCCACCGCTCTGGTCCCAGGAAGGCCACCGCTCCTCCACTCAGTCGACGCCAAGCTTGGTGGGATAAAAATCAGCGGTCGATTAGCAGCTTGACGGCGACGTGGAGGCGGAAATCTTCATAACCTTGTGCTCTAGAGGAGGAGGTTATCGAGGCGGATAAGGAGGAGGCAAAGGCAATGGCCGGTTTTCTCGGGTTCATGGCCGGACATGGTGGTCGGGGCCCGGCGATCGTTTAGATAAGGTTTACAGTAGGTTTTAGTACGGTTTGTGCGAAATATGTAATGAATTTCGTCCAGTTTATAGGAAAAGTTCTCGAAATGTAATGAATTTCATCCGGTCAATTTGAAATTTTCTTTGTTTGCACGAATTTCGTCCGGTTAGTTCATATAGTTGTCGAAAGGTATGCGGGCAACATTGGATGCCATCCATTAGTGTCCTCGGATAGATGCCGGTGTAAATTTGAGGGCCAGCGCTGGAGATGCCCTAATTATCATGCTATAATCGCTAACAGTGCTCCATTATTTCGCAGGGAACAGTTATCCCTCGATCAAAATCAGATCCGCCGTGTTTCGCACTCCTCCCACGTAAGAGTGTAGACTCTTGCTTACATAAAAATGGAGCAAGTGGACAGCACTATAGCACGTCATATCACTCAAACTAGCCCGCCTAACGCGCGGGAAAGCACCGCCCTCGTCATTTTGTTTTGGATTTCTATCAATCGATCGCATGAAAATGTTACGCTTTGCAAGTTCAAAAGGAAAAGGCGGCACACTTACAACTCATACACGTCGCACCCCCGATAGTCCGGCTCGCACGTCGCTCACCAGAGGGGACACGCGTTGTCTTGCATTTTCACTGACATGTGGGACTGCAATTGAATAAACCATCGATAGCCGAAATCTTATCGCTCGGCGGGCGTCGGCTGAGAGGAGAGAGACGGGGGAGGGAGAAGAGATCGCCCGCCCGCCGTGCATGGACTCCAAGAAATATGTGGTGATAATGTGAGGTGGGCCATGTGGGAGTCCGCACCGCTTCCAAGCCCGCTTCTTACCGCCCTGGCCCACCAGAACCCCTCCCCCACCCCACCACCTCCCCACGCGCGCTCCCCCCTCAGAGGCCAGCTGCCCGCATTCATAGCAAGTACTATAGCTCGCACTGGTAAAATTCCGGGCTATAAAGGGCATGTACAATGGTTGATAAGATAGTCTTATCATAAGTCTTGCATGTAATTTAGAGATGACAAAAAACATGTGTACAATGGATCATCTCTTAGCCTTATCTTCAATAACTAGTTATTCCTAAAAACATGGTGAAACATATTGTGCTAAGAGATCATCTCTTGTCTTCTCGACAAACCCGCTTATGTGGAGGAGAGAGAGGCATTGACAAAGTCAAGGAGTGGGATCTACAGGAGCCCGTCTCTACACGTGCTCCTAGGTATAAAAAAACTAATTCTAAAAAAAGAGGCATAAAAACAATTATGTCTAAAAAAGAAAGGTAAAAAACATTTGAGAGGAAATAGATAGAGAGAAAGTGAGAAAAAGTTGTAAGCTTATAGTCAACACTATGGTAGTATTACATGAGGAAGGAGGGAGTGGTGCACATGCCAAGTTCACTGGGCTGCCATGTTTCACACTCCTCCGTCGTAATAGTGGAGACAATAGGTTTCATCAAAAATAAACAATGAATACTCGTTGCTTGTCCACTATATTGGAAAGAATACTTTCATTCGCCGACATGTGGGACGTCGACCATCCTGGTCCACCTGCCATGCACAAAATTATCCTGGTCCACCTGCCATGCACAAAGTTAGTCGAACGAAGGAACCATCATGACTTTGTTGAATTCCGCTTCTTCATAAAAACTTACTCTACCCGCAGTACTGCTACCACACGCGAAGACTGGACGGCACTGTACCACGTCATATCACTAAAATCCACTAGGCCAAACTAGCCCGCCTAGGATTTGTACTCCCGCCATTTCAAAGTTAGTAGTACAAAGTTGACTCATCTATTTTGGAACAGAGGGACGTCTCTGTACTGCTATGATTTTGTGTTGTACGTCTCTGTACTTTTGCTATCATTTTCCTACCCTATGAACCAAATGAGGCCTGAATGTATCCGTGTCGACTATTGTCTGATCGATCGCTAAGCCTACAATTTTAGGAGCTTGGGCTATTGGCCAATCGACGACGGATCAGTATAAGCGTACCACGAGCTCATCAGCCCCAACATTTCTCTTCGGTGAGTGTTTTGCAAGTACTATAGCTCGCGCAGTAGCTAGCCTACTAACACCAAGAATCATCAAATAAGCCCCGCTGATATGATAAACAGTTCAAACTTACATCTAAGCATGCCATATATTACATCAAAAGGTGGTGAGGATACATCTCTTTCCATAACTCGGAGAGGGTTCGCATGATTCACTATCAAACAATAGTAGCAAGTACCGCCCACACAAGACAGTGCACTAGCCCTAAGATGGTTTGATAACACGCATCGTTCTGGTAATTAAACACATGGCAATGCAAACTACCCTGAAGGATTAGCGTGACCAACTATTTCTTGTAATCGATCTCTTGGGCAATGACCACAGCACAGACAGCGGCATGGGAATCGATCTCTGGCGCGATGTCCACAGGACTGACCGCGACATCGGAATCGATCTCTGGGGCGATGTCCACAGGATGGACAGCGGCATCGGAATCGATCTCCGGGGCGATGCCAACAGGACGGACCGCAACATCGAAAACGATCTCTGGGGCGTTGTCCACAGGACGGGCCGCGACATCGGAATCATCAAGGACGTCCACCGGCACCTGCACAACCCTAACATATTAGCAAGCACATTGCAAATAATCAAAAACCACAACTTTCGGTAATAAGCCATTATTTTTTACCTTGTGCAGCTCACCGGGGATCCCATCACTCCGGGGGCCATCTCCTCGTCCTCGATGGGGGCCATCACCTTGCCAGGGGAATACTGCTTCTCAGCGGCGACTATCTCCTCAAACTCGGCCTTGAGCCTCGCATAGGTGGCCATCAGAGTTTCTGGGGTAGGCACGATGGGGCCCTTTCTGTTCTTCCAACTTTCTTTGAGGAGTTCGTCCGCCAACGTCGTCAACTCTTTGGCCAGTGCTTGTTTCTTGGAGTTCTTCGTCTCCATGGGTTGGCCCGCCAACATGGTCAACTCGTTGGTCGGTGGTCGCTTCCTGGAGATCGCTGTCTCCAGTGGGTTGTCCGCCGGCAACTCTTTGCCTAGTGCTCCAGGATCCATCAATGAACTGACAAACAAAAAACAATCGAAAGGAAACAACAATCGCAATGAAAACGGGAAAAGAATAGGCTGTGAGAATCGGTCGGTGCTTCGCAAAAAGAAGATTCTTGGAATTAAAATATAGCAGCATCACTGATTCGCCCACCTTTCCTTTGTCGGTACAGAAGAAAAATGGCAGAAGTGAGTAGCCTGGAGTGAGGTTTTCTTCAAGAAAGGGGAGAAAGGGCTTCAACGAGCGTTCCAATGAAATGATGGTTGCTTCGTCCTGTCCAACTTCGAGGCCACTTTACCACTACTGGTAAAGGTGTGGGTTTTGTGATATGACGGGTCATGACGGCCACACCGGGGTGACCGATGAGTTTCGACTGTAGCACCTCACTGTGATTTGGTGGATGGCACGCGGGCCCGGATGCTTTGATGTCCCACATGTAGATAGAGCGGCTAGTCATATAGGAGTGCTCAATATTGTGCACCGCGACCAAGGCGGAGAGGAAAACGAGAGAACTACGTAATTAATGCATGAGTTTAATTAGGGTAGTTTTGTAAAGTACGAGATTCATTCCTCCAATCGCAAAATGCCTTGGTTGATGAGATTTGAGATTTGAGCCCTATAAACCGGAAGGGAGATTTGAGATTTAAGATTTGAGATACTGCACGCGGTGTAGTCTAGTCACTTGTTGGAATCTCTAGAAAGACTTATACCACATGATTCTTTGCTCCTTCTTACTACTACGTACTACTTCGCCGACGTGTGGGACAGCCAGCAGCATCTGGGTCGACGTAATACGTGTCATGCACCGGATTAGAGTGCTGAACGGAAGGGGGGCATCACCCTGGTCGTACCGCCTGACCCTGTTTGGATACTCTAACTCAATTAAAGGTTAGAGTTAGATTCTAATCCTGAACTAACCATGAAGTAACTCTAGCGAAAGAGGTGTTTGGATGACAGGGTTAGATGGAGCGCGGATACGGCGAGGTGCCTTCATGGGCGGTGCGAGAGGGACGGAGGGAGAGGACGAGAAGCTTCGAGCAAGTGGGGAGGGATCTGCTGCGGGGAGAGTGAGAGAAAAATGTGTTTTTTAGTGCCCCGAGAAGAACTAACCCAAATAAGCACCTCTTGGGTGGGTTAGATTTTTTTTGGGTTAGTTGAGTTCAAACTAACCCAAACTAACTCTAACACATGGATCCAAACAGTAACCCAAACTAACCCTCCTGTTTGGATATTTTTGGGTTAGTTGAGTTCAAACTAACCCAAACTAACTCTAACACATGGATCCAAGCAGTAACGCACCGTCAAATCGCACAGCCCGACCTTTCCAGCAATAAGTAAGTTGAATCCGCTACTCCCTCACCCTCCTCGCCTCTCTGTCAAACCGCCTACGCGAAAACTGCCGCGCGTACTGCCCGGGAAAAGCCCCGCCCTCAACTTTTAACTACGCGAAAATAGTTCGAGCTTGTTCGTTCTATATAAATACTAGTACTGTATGTTTATTCACCCGTGGGGTTGTTCAATGAATGGAGGGCCGGGGAGCACAAGTGAACAATACTACTACTACTAGTAGTAAGTAGGAGTCGTATAGGTAGTCACCTTAAATAGAGAGTTTCTTTTCTTTAATGCCACGTACACAAATTGAAACGCTTGTTGTGGAGACAAAAAGATAATCACTCCACTATATATGTACGAAGGGGCCTGAGCACTTGTTTTACTAGGGTTGCTCTCTTAATTCTCTCATCCTCTCCAGATATAAACAAGACAGCGGTAGCGACATTTTCTCTCTGCTCACCGCTGGTCACAGATTCGGTCGGATCCCTTCGGCTGGTGTGTGTAGAGGACTAGGTGCATCGTTCACGCGGTAATCACCGGCGAGGGAGGAAACCCATAGCTGCCGGAGGGACCCGATCCTCTGCCCGTGCCGTTCTCTCCGACACAGCGCCGGCTCGGGAGGTCCTCCGACCCTTCTTCCTCCCTGCCGTATTGTCCGCAGATCCGACCTGCCACCACCGACACCCCGACGACCCTCGGGTATAAGTTCTTGGAAAGCGGCCTTACTCTAATGCCCCAGCTCCCCACGTGTCTGCATGTGCATCTTTTTCTACTCCCATCAGCTCTTCCAAAGCCACCTAAATTTTTAGTATTATTAGAGGTAAAGCTACTTCATGCATTCGAATCTAGGGCTTTGTTCAAACAACGAAGAAAGGGGGGAAAGTTGTAGCATGAATCTAGGACTTGATTCAAAGAGAAAATAATATGGTGAAAGTAGTAGAGACCGGATACCCAACCGGTCTCTTGGTTGAAAAGGGAAATAATGGGAAAACGCAGTACAAACTGGATAAGGAATAGATCTATTATTGGTTGAAAAAAGGATAGAAAGTGGCGGCTGGTGGACAAGTCAACAGAGTATGTCCAGGATTAGATTTGTTGCCCTCACATAGTAAAAGGTCTCCAGGATTAGAATTGCTGCCCTCACATAGTATAAGGTCTCAGGATTAGATTTGATGCCCTCACATAGTAAAAGGTCTCCAGGATTAGATTTGCTGCCCTCACATAGTAAAAGGTCTCCTGGATTAGATTTGCTGCCCTCACATAGTACAAGGTCTCCAGGATTAGGTTTGCTGCCCTCACATAGTAAAAGGTCTCTAGGATTAGATTTGCTGCCCTCACATAGCATGAACAAACTCGGCATCAGCACTTTATGCCTCCTTGTAGGTACATTGTGCTGATGCGTCCACTGTTGCATGTCCTTATACCAACCTTTTGCTGTTGTTAATGTAAGGGCGCATGTAAAATGAAGTGATCACACTATTACCTTAGGGACATGTCTAAGCAGTGTTATTGTTAATCTAATGCCTCCAGTGATAAGATGCAATTAAACTGTGTTACAAATGGCACTCCTGCTATTTTCCCTAGTATGATAAGTTGCTCCTTTATGCTGCTGAGTGTCCTGGTGTCCCCATGGTCCCATGCCCTTAAACAACCTCTTTAGCTGCTGTTGACTTACTGTATCTGGTAAACAAGCAATGCCACCATTAAAGTAATCCCGTATTTGAGGAATCTCATTGTTGATCGTAATCCTTTTGGTAACATGAAGCATTGCTAACATTTTAAAATTTCTACTGTCCTTGCGTGATTGCCATGAACATAATTAAGATGCTTCTTTTCATTTCGAATATGTTTCGTATATTCTTATTGACCAGCAACTGTTTACTTTCTATCTTTTTGTGCAGATAGGGATATCCATTTCACCTTGTTGCTATTGTGACCTTTTGGTGAACTGCACAAAACATTTCTTTTGGAATGAGTGTCTTGTGCAGTTCAACTAAAATGTCACGTGGGCAACATCTCCCAATTTTGGTGGAACTGCACAAAATGGTGATTGGAGTTTCCAAAATCTCCGTCAAGTTCTGCTGGTAATCTCGTGCAACATTTTATAAGCCTTTGCAAGATGAGCCGTCACTGTCACCACAATGGCACTTTATTTTAGTGGAACTGCACAAAAGGAGAAGAAAATTATAGTTGCACCTTACATGAGCCGGACAGCCAACCTTAATGTTCCTCAATTTTAGTGCAACTACTAAAGAAGAACCTGCTAGCTCACGCGAGCAAGTACTTCTTGCTAGCTGAATGATGCAATCTTTGCTTCATTTCAGGTGAGCTGTAGAAAAAGGCGCATGAATTGAATCATGGAACTCTAGGCAGGCCTCATCCGAGTGGAGATGCAGGTTGAGTTCAAGGAGGCCACTATTAAAGTGAAATCATGCTCTTCTTGTTTGTGTTGTGCAAACAGGAATACTCAACTACAGATGTTGTGACGGTCAAGAGCATTCGCCAAGTTCTTCGATTGTATGACATGGCTAGCCAAGATGGATTTAATCCCGATATTCACTTTATCAAAAGGATCTAATGGGTTGCTGAATCTTGCAAGCTGGGAATCACTGAGATGTGTAGGCATCTTTGTTGTACTTATTATTTGAATCTTATTTGTTGGTTCTGAATCTTGCAAGCTGGGAATCAATGAGATGTGTAGGCATCTTTGTTGTACTTATTATTTGGATCTTATTTGTTGGTTCTGAATCTTGCAAGCTAGGAATCAATGAGATGTGTAGGCATCTTTGTTGTACTTATTATTTGGATCTTATTTGTTGGTTCTGAATCTTGCAAGCTGGGAAACACGGCATGATGATGCAGAGGACAACAACCATAACAAACAGTTCAAACTTGGTAGTATTATCTTTGTGAAAGTGCGACAAATGTGCTAATCGTGTGCGTCCTGAGAATAATAATTCTAATTGTTGTGCATGTTGATCCTGTGGCACTGATAGAACAAGCCAATGCATTGCTTGTTTTAAGTATAAATTTCTATTAAAGCTAATTAAATTTAAGTAAAGTGACCACTAACTCCTGTTATTACAGTACCAATACAGACCCGCTCGTGAACCGACGTGTGGCCGGAGTAGGTTTCTTAATGGAGGCATTTTAATGCGCCGAGGGTGCATCTTCTGCCAGGCGTGCAGCGGACGAGGGAGGGTAGTAGCTGTTGTCGCCTGTACACACTCAGTTTACTGTTGAATCCAGTTCCCCAAGAGCTGAAAAATGATCTGCTGCCGCCGCCTACACACTCGTTCACTTGAAGAGACTCCAATGCGATCCGAGGGGTGAGCCTGCTGGATATGGACTTCAGCAAGGAGTTCCCCTTTGAGTTCGTCGTTCAGTCCTATGGCTCCACCAAGTTGAATGTGATGTACACCAACGATCCGGACTCGGTGCAGCTCTGCCTCGCCAAGTTCAAGCAGTACCTACAAGACGAGAAAGCACAAGGTTGCAGGACTAGACCTTGTGCCCATCCATTCGTCTCCTGACAGGGACCAGCGGATCGCCATCGCCCAGGTATGTGTGCGGGACAAGGTTCTCATCTACCACTTCTGTATGGCCATCAGAGGTTCTAGAGCATTCGCTCGTTTCATCGGCAGCGCCGACTGCACCTTGGCTACGATGGAGAGAAGGAAGAACGCGATGATTCGGCCATCTAGTGCAACAAGCTTGTCGACATCCAGAAGCAATACAAGATCATCAGCAACGGGCAGGAGAAGGACTTCGTGGTTGACCTCGCCGAGACCATCATCAACCCCTGATACGCCAACATGACAGAAGGCAACGATACCAAGGACCTGAACACGTGGGAGGTACCTCTGAATCTAGCCTGCATAACACACGCGGCCAAGGACGCATACGCATGCTACGACATGTACAGGCAGACCTTGGACATGAGGGCATGTCTGCTTCCCGTAACCGACGAGCACACGGACAGCCGCAACGTCATGATCAAGCATGCCAGGAAGGTCTAGATATTGTACTTTACCTGTTTATAAGCACCTTTATCATCTGAGTGTTTCATGCATTAGCCTATGTGTCGTGATTATCTATTTTGTCCGAAATATTTCTTTTAAGAACCCATTAATCTGTTTGCTTTTTTAGTGGCTATTTGCTTATGTATGTAACTAGTTCACTTGTTTGTTAAACAAAACTAGTTCACTCGGCTGCCGTGCTTTGAATCTCCTTCCTCCCAACATATTCCCCTCCTCAGGTGGACCCAGCAGGTCTCGTACACAGACATATGGGACCAACCACCTATCCATTTGTATTTCTTTATTTTGTTCAATCTTTCGTCCTCTTCCTATACAACGGCTGGCCATCATAGCCTATGGCGTTGGCCAGGCCATCCCTCTACTACCACACATTGTCCGGCGGCGGCAGCTCCACCGGCCCACCCTGCACCCGAACAAGTCAACCCTCATACTCCCCTCCGCCTGCGTCTTCCCCCCCTCTGGTTCGTTCGGTCCGAGGTCTCGACGTCGTCCTCCGCCTTGGTGCTCTAGCCGCGGCGCCGCCGTCTGTCGTTCCCAACATGGTCAGAAAAACAAGAGGAATCGGGAGACAACTGTTCGTCGAGAGGCTGACAGCCCCGGGCCCACCAGGTCCATGGCCTAGGTTTTGTTGTTTAACATGGGCAGCCCACGACATGTTTCAACATTTTTTGGATCCAGCAGGTATCAAGCGGCCTCTGGGCCTCCCAACCTAGCTTGTCTATAACATCAGCAGCCCAAGTTATGTTTGTTTTTTCAAGACGACGCACATCTCTGTTCTATTTTTCTATAAGAATGCAAAACTGAACCTATATTTATATCTTATTTTATTACACACACATATATATATTAGAAACAACATAAGTTTCCGTTAAACCTGTCGTTCGTCCAACCATTTTATAGACCTTCCCACTTCCTTTATTTTTCGTTTTCATTAATCCTATATCTGAATTTTCTCCCACTTTCTTTTTCGATGTAAACTGAGTTTTCTCCCAGTACTTTTCCCTAGAACCAACTCAACTGTCCCACGTCTAGCCTAAAAAAATAATACCCCACGTACTATTAACTCATCAAATTAAAATGATATTTTATTTCGTAAGTTGGAAGTTCTTAGAAAATAATAATAATAATTGTTTATATATAACTTGGCAAGTTAACTCCTAGTGATTGCGTACATAAGCTTGCAAAGATTTTACTGACCAATGGAGTAATAGACGTGCAATCATGTGTTTATGTTTTTATAACATTTCTCCGTCTAGCCCAACATGATATTTTCACCCAGCCCAGCAAGTCCGCGGATTTCGAGAAAAATGCAAATGGGTTTTAAATTCTACCATATATATAAACGGGCTGCATAGATGCTACATCATTGTTTCACCCAGCCCACCAAATGGACTAAAAAACAAATGGACTGACTGACATGTGGGCCAGTAGGTCGAAGCCTAAGAAGGCGTTGGATTTACATCCAACGGCCAGCATTCTTCTTCAATCTCTCGCCTTCTTCCCCCAGCGCTGCCGGGACAGCCTGCTCTAGCCTCCGGCGTCCAGTGGCATTGTTTTGCGCTCCTCAGCGAAATGCTACCCCGCCGACGGCCAGGCCATCCTTCCACTCTGCACCTACTGTTATTCTCTGCCGAGTGTAGGCCCACCCCGCACCCAAACCAGTCAAGTTTCCCACTCCTCTCCGACTGCGACTCCACTGCCGCGTCTTCCCCATCTCCGGGTCGTTCCAGTCTGGGGCCTCGCCGTCGTCCACCGCCTCGGTGCGCTCGGCGCGGCGTGGTCAACATACGAGAGTCATCGGAAGAGGACTATACGTGGAGAGCCTGACGGCTGGGACCCGCAAGGTCCATGGTCGCACGCAAGGAAAGTTCCTCCTTATTACACACTGTATGTGGACTGTACGTGGGAAGGGCTTCTGTATTTCGCGAAAAAAACATTCCCCCCGCTGACAGGTCGGACCCACCAGCTATATCTTCGCACGCAAGGAAGTGCCTCCTTATTACGCACAAAAAATGAATACCCCCTGCTAGCTGGGACCCACCATAGTGGGTGGCTGACTTGTGGGCCTACTAAGTTGATGGGGACGGAGGGCTTTGTCAACTTAGTCAATATGAACTATTCTAGCTCCAGTGACCGTACGATGTCCATCCAACGGCCATAGTGCTTCTTCAACCTCTGGTCTTCTTGCTCCAGCCGCCCAAAGCAGCGCCGGTCGTGCCGCCTGCTCCTGCCTCCCGTGGCCCCCTTACTACTCCCACCGCTGGCCAGGCAATCCCTCCACTCACCCACACCCCCTGTTATTCTACGGCGACGGCAGCCTCACACCGCAGCCGAACCAGTGAACCCTCGTACTCCTCTCCGCATGGGCATCCACTGCCGCGTCTTCCCCGGCTCCACGTCGTCCCCTTCCTAGGCCTCGTTGTCGTCCACCGCCTTGGTGCTCTCGGCGTGGCATGGTCAATGTGGTCAACGACCGACTTCCATCGGAAGAGTACTGTACGTGGAGAGGTTGACAGCTGGGTCCAGGGCCGCAGGTGGGTCCACGGCCACAGCCCAGTTTTTTTGTGATTTGCCAAGTAAGTCGCTTTGTCAGGCTTGTTGGGCTGCAAATCTTTCAAGATGAGGAGAGCTTCATTCGGCTGGCCGAGAAAATGGCCTATCAGTAATGAGAAATGGGCTGTACATTTTTAAAACACATCAAACCGGCAATTAGTTTCAAATTTCTTTTTTTCATTTCGAGATTTTTAATTGCATTGATTTTTATGCATGGACAATTTGTTGGATTTTATATTGATATACATTTATTTTTAAAATCAGTTTGAATGTGACTCGATATTTCAGGATTAAAAACAGTTCGGACCGCACCGAAATATGCAAAATTTCGTACAATTTTTTAACCGTGGCCACAATATGGGTTGTAATGCTAACAAAAAGAATATGGGCTCCAAAAAAACCTTAAGAATTAGGAAATGGGCTGTAAATTATTAGAAATAATGGCAGATGGGCTGTATGCTGTTTTCCACAGATTTGAGGCTTTCCTAAAAAAAGGCTGACGCACAAGCAGTGACTGTTGGATGTCCATCCAACGGCCGTCGTGCTTCTTTAATCTCTGCTCTTCCTGCTCCAGCCGCTCAAACAAGCGCCGGCGGGACTGCCTGCTCCCTCCTCCCCACGGCCGGCTGTGCTGCCGCGCAGGCCTCACCGCCCCACCGTACACCCATCGCTGGCCTAGCCATCCCTCTACTCACCCACACCTGCTGTTATTCTCCGGCGACAGCAAACGAACCAGTAAACCCTCATACAGTCGTACTCCCCTCCGCATGGGAAACAACTGCCGAGTCTTCCCTGGCTCCGTGTTGTTCCCTTCCTAGGCCTCGCCGTCGTCCACCGCCCTGGTGCTCTCAGCGCGGCCTGGTCAACATGGTCAATGATCGACATGCATCTGAAGTGGACTGTACGTGGAGAGGCTGACAGCTGGGTCCATGGCCGCATGCAAGGAAATGCCTCCTTATTACGCGCAAAATAATGATTCCTCCACCTGACATGTGGGACCCATCGAAAGGGCCTCTGTATTTCGTGAAAAAAATGTTACCGCCGCTGACAGCTCGGACCCACTAGCTATATCTTCGCACTTAAGGAAGTGCCTCCTTATTACGCAGAAAAAAATGAATACTCCCCCTGTTAGATGGGACCCATTATAGTGGCAGGCTGACTTGTGGGCCTACTAAGTTGACGGGGATGGAGGGCTTTGTCAACTTAGTCAATATGCATGAATCTAGCTCCAGTGACCGTACGATGTCCATCCAACGGCCGTAGTGCTTCTTCAACCTCTGGTCTTCTTGCTCCAGCCGCCCAAACTAGCACCGGTCGTGCCTCGTGCTCCTGCCTCCCATGGTCGGCTGTGCTGCCACGGAGGCCTCACCGCCCCCTACTACTCCCATAGCTAGCCAGGCCATCCCTCCACTCACCCACACCCCCTCTTATTCTACGGCGATGACAGCCTCACACCGCAGCCGAACCAGTGAACCCTCGTACTCCTCTCCGCGCGGGCTTCCACTGCCGCGTCTTCCCCGGCTCCGCGTCGTCCCCTTCCTAGGCCTCGTCGTCGTCCACCGCCCTGGTGCTCTCGGCACGGCATGGTCAACGTGGTCAAGGAATGGCTTCCATCGGACGTGGACTATATGTGGAGAGGCTGACAGCTGGGTCCATGGCCGCAGCAAGGAAGTGCCTCCTTATTACGTGCAAAAAAATTATTCCTCCACTTCACAGCGGGGATCCACCGGACGGGCCACCGTATTTCGGGAAAAAAACATTTCCCGCTGACTGCAGGGACCCACCAGCTACATCTTCGCACGCAAGGAAGTGCGTCCGAAAAAAATGATTCGCCCCCTGACTACTGGGACCCACCAGCTACATCTTCGCACGCAAGGAGGTGCCTGACAATCGGGACCCACCTGGTCGAAACATAGCATTGTCATTCTGGTCGCGAACTTGTACATACATACTGGTCGATGTAGAGACGCGCACGTGTCATAGTAGAGGTGCGCACGTAGCATGTACACGTACGTACAGCGGCCGGTGTGCAAGAAAGAAAATACGGCCACGTACGTACATACAGGCAGGGTCTCAAACGCCTACACGCGCATACGTATGGCCAGGGCTCGTATACATGGCTGGGCCGGAATGGAGAAACAGCGTCGTCGTCGTGTTCATGGGGACCCAACAGGCTGGGTCAGAACAGAATGCGTCGTCGTGTTCATCGGGAGGGCTTGGACGGAAACGACGCTTGGCGTACCGCAGAACGGAGGAAACGGCCTTGTGTTCGACCGGCCACGTTCGAAACGGGATCCTGTTCATCGGGAGGGGTCTGGCGTACCGCAAAACGGAGGAAATGGACCTCCTACGGTCGAAACGGGGCTCCTGTTGATCGGGAGGGGTGTGGCGTACCGCAAAACGGAGGAAACGGACTTGTGTTGGAGCGCTACGGTCGAAACGGGGGTCCTGTTCATCGGGAGGGGTGTGGCGTACCGCAAAACGGGACTCCACGGGATACTGTTCATCTCCACCATCGACCCCCTCGAGCCTCCACGTGCTACTGTTCATCCACCGTCGACCTCCTCTAGCCTCCACCTGCGACTGTTCATCCACGGGCTCCTGTTCATCCGGCCTCCACCGCGTGCTACTCCACCGGCTACTGTTCAACCAGCCCTGTCCACGGGCTCCTGTTCAACCTGTCGGCGTTCTGGGAACGGGGCTCCCCAGACTTGCCTGCCTGCGGCCCACGGCGTGGCTCTACGCGTGGGCCCGTACGGCCCATCTTCATCAACAAGGCGTTCAAGACCCTCGCGAGGGGCCAAGCCTCGCGAGGCGGACGACACAAGACCTCCTCAAGAGCGGCCTCACCAGGTTGGCTCACGAGGGGCGGAGAGATCAAGGCAAGGAAAACCTCGTGAGGTTCTCGTGACGTGAGCCATGATGATCAAGATCAGGCGGGCGCCAGCGCGCGCAGTGTCCTTGTTTCCTCTTCGGCGCAAAGGGGGCAAGCTCAGGCGCGGAGTATCGAGGCGTCAAGCAAAGGTTTCCATATCGGTGCAACGAGACCAAGTCCAGCAGGACGGCAAGACGGAGGTCACCATGGAGCCCGAGGCGGCGTCACCACCAGAGCCTTTTGCAGGCGAAGACCGCTTTTGTCAGGATAAGCTGTACTAGTTGTACCCTTTCAAATTGGCCGTTGTTGACTCCCTTCCCGCTCAATATTTGGGAAGAGGACCAGGGCCTATATAAGTAGAACTAGCCACCACCGTAGGGGGCATCTCATCTTGAGTAATCCTCACCCACAGAGAGTATCCTCACCCAGAGAGAGTAATCCTCACCCACACACAGAGCGCAAGAACATCACAACCTCAGGAGGCTGTTCTTCCCCTTGTAACCGTTCATCCATAGCCCAAGAGGCAATCCACCACCACCACACTGGAGTAGGGTATTACACCACAATGGTGGCCCGAACCAGTATAAATCTTGCGTCCCTCGTGTTGTGAGTTCGTTGAGTTTGCCCTTGAGCAAGCTAGGACGTGGATCGGTAGGGGGAGAACTTGGCGCGCACCCTAGAGTTCGAACCTTAAGGGTTTTGCCAGAACCCGTGATCCGACACAACCACCCCTCCACGGGCTACTGTTCATCCAGCCCTCCACCGTCTATTGTTTATCTAGTCCTCCACTGGGTGGTCCTGTTCATCCAGCCCTCCACGGGGTCCTGTTCATCCAGCCCCAACCGGCTCGATCGATCGGGGCCCTGTTCATCCAGAGGCAACACAACGGGGTCCTGTTCATCCACCCCCACCGGGAACTGTTCATCCAAACCCCCCCAGCAACGCTCATTGTTCATCCAGAGGCAGCATCGGTCGGCTTCAGTTAGCAGCAGTAGCGAAGGAATCGCTCGATCGGGTTCAGTTAACAGCCATCGATCAATCGCTCGGGTTCAGTAACGCGTAGCCTGCAGTGCAATCTCTCGGGTTCAGTTAGAGCCCAACGCCTCGCTCGGGTTTAGTTAGAGCCCAATGCCTCGCACCCACGAGCGTGCGTGTATGAGAGAAATGCGCATCGCTCGGCCCTGACCACCCACCGTAACCGGGAACACCCCGATATTTTCCTCGCCCTTGCTTCTACCACGGTTTTTTCCGTCATGGACGGCCCAAAGAATGTCATGCAACTGCGTCTCCGGCCCGCCCAGGATGAAAAGCCCATTTTTTGTCATGATTTTTTGTCATAGAAGTAGGACCCCACCACATCTATGATGATACCGGGTTTTGTCACAATTATCGTCATAGAAGTGTCATAAGTATGAAAAAAATTCGTTCGGCCCAAAATGTCACGGATGTGTCTTTTTTTGTAGTGAACTCAGACCGATCCACCTGAGGATTAGGCACCGACTGCGTCAGCAGATCAGGCTGATCTGCCGGAGGATCGGGCATCGACATCGGCACCTGCTCTCACACCGGCACCAGCTCCACAAGGAGCACCATCTCCGGCAGCAGCAGCGGCACTACGAGTCGCACCGGGACGGGCACCAGGAACGGCTCCGACACCTGCACCAACACTTGAAGTTGCACTTGCATCTGCTCTGTCCCGTGCAGCGGCAACGGAACCAGCAGTTGCACCAACAATAGACTGGGCTGCAGTTTGCACTGCATATACCAAAGTCCTTACAAAAACCGACATCTCACCTTCTTGGTAAGCATTGGCCGCCCAAGTGCTTCGTTCTTTTTTCTTTCCATGTTGTTTCACATGATTCACTGTGTTGATCTAACTGATTGTGTATGTCTTCTTGTTTGCAAACAGAGAATTTCTAGATCAACAAGGGAGTCGTTCAACAATCCGGGCGACCGTGGCCAAGTTTCTCTTACCATGTGCAACCTTGGTGTGAATGAACTTGCTCAATATACCATAAGTACGAAGTATGGTCACATGATGATTGATGCTAAAGGATGGTCAAGGTTCAAATCTAAATAAAATCTTGCGGTAGGGGATGATGTCAAAATCGAACTTTCTCGGCAAGGAGAGCTGGTCCAAATCAACTTTGAAATTCTTCAGTAGCAGCACGCAACTGCTGAACTGATCTATCCTCCGAGAGATTTTGATGTAATAATATGGCATGGTGAAACAAGTGTCCTGTGTGTATAAGTAGTACGATAGTATTATTTATCACGTAGGATATCATGAAAGAATTGCAACTCTGATTGTTGGTTAGGAACTGTTGTTCGATTTCGTTCTAACAACTGCCATGCTTTATTCAATTTTTTGTATTCGCCTTGCGACCGCATCTAAAACCAGCGGCGCACCGATCGCTTGCAATATGAAATGCGCTGAGTTAGAACACATGGGCCCCCAAACATGCAAGCCCACCGGCCTATGGCCCAAAGTCCAAAACCGTGAGCCTGTCTGAGTATTATATTCTCAGCTGAACCCCCATATTATGTTATATATATTCCCCTTGATTTCTCTTATGTATAAAGTTGTGACATAAAAGATTTTTATATTTCTTTACAGAGGGAGTATCTCTCTGTCAAAAATATATTTATGTGTAACTAGTTATTCCTGCCTTTCTACTTCCTTTCGCTGATATGTGGGTCATCCGGCAATAGGGTCCACATGCCATGCACCAAATTAGAGTGCACAACTGCACGGTAGACTCACCCCGGTCGTAGCACCACAATAATGCCCAATGAGCCGTCAAATCACAAAACCCCCACCTTTCCAGCTTTAGCAGTAAGCTGGATGGACGAAGCAACAATATTTCACTGGGCCCGAATCCCCTTCTCCCTCGTCTGCTTGTTCAGAGAAAACCCCCTCTCGGCGATTGCATAGGGTTTTATCATGGAGAACCAGGTACGAATTCTTCATCCATCCCCGATAAATCAAAGTCCCTTGGTCACGGGTAATCCTAGGACGGTAGCCACTGCCATTGATGCATTTTTCTTCCTACTAAACCTAGTGTGTTTCATTTGCAGTGCCAAAAGTGCGAGGACCCTACAGGTTTCTGCGCCCTCGGCAAGACGCCACACTTGTTCCTTCTCATCCTAACACATGATTTTAAAACACGCACAATATGTTCCTAGAATCCTCTTTTCTATTCGGAGGGTGGGTTTCTTGAACATGCTGTCGACTAATTTGGAAATTTGGATTGCTATATTTGGATAAAAGGTACTGGTATCCTGGCCAACACTGACGTGAAGGAGGACATTATTTCTAGTCCTCATATTATTTTTCTTGCAGTGCATTCCTTGCTCTACCAGAACACATGTACTCAAGATGGTTGGCCTTGCCATAACTGAATACACCAGTTTAATGGTCACATTGAAGACAAGCCATGGATATAAGTTCCGAGTTGGGTTCATGAACCAAGAAGACCGCTGCTTTTTTTTATGGCCGAACTTGGATAAACTTCCTCAAGTGTTACGGACTGAAAGTTGGCGCGCGAATGTTGATGGGAATAGCAGAACCTGGTCTCATCTTCACTATGATCTTCCACCCCGACGTCGTTCCAGTAGTTCATCCATGTTAGTTTTGTATTTGGTTCTTGCTTGTTGCCTCGATTACTTCTTAATCCACCTCTTCTGTCTAACTAATCATAATTTAACTTTAGACGTAGCAACGATTTGTGATTCCCTTCTCTCACGAAGATGCTACTTATAACTAATATTTCTTATAACTGGTGGCACGTGTAGGTTATTTCAAAGTTAAGCAGGCTACTCGTTTGTTATTCTATAAGAACTCGACTGCTACTGATGGCACTGAAGTGACTGGGATGACATCCACAAGTTCCTACACTTTATTGATCGTCTTGAGGTCCTTGTGGGGCGTTTCAATGGTGGATGGCCACATGGGATATGTGTGCCACTGCTGCATACGTTGAACAGGTCCAACTGTGTCGAGAAACTTATGGTACGAGCTGTTTTCTGTTATATATGTTGTTCATAAACTCTAGCTTATACATAGTTTTACAGCTGTGATCTTCATGAAACAGAAACTGCCCAGTTCTATTGTTCCTATACAGATGCCTAACCTTGGTGGGGCCAGACTTGCGCTTGGTCACAACATGATGTTTATGTCGACCTACTCCATTACCCTTGGAGGTGAAAAGATACTTATTCATGAGTAATTTCAAATAATGAAGGCTCGTCCATCTTGGAGAACAGGACAGAAGGTTATGCTCATGCTTTTCGATGGCTCTAAAGCGAATATCCTATTTATTGACCACATTGCGAGATGAAGCCGCTTTCAGAAGGTTGTGGATGGGCGGGGTGTCGCCTAGGCCTTGTCCTGGGGCTTGGTGGCCTCACCCTTGGTTAACTGCAGGCAAACTAGCACTGTTCCAGGCGTGCTTTGTACGGTTGAACCTGTATAAGTACTCATACTGCTTTCAGCTATGGTTGTCAAGTGCCCCTGCTGGTTTCAGTTAAGATTGTTAAGTACTCCTGGTGCTTTTACAATGTGTCATGTTCCTGCAGTCATGTCTTCCTCCAGCCGCCAAAACCAAACCAGCGCCATCGGGGCCGCCTAGTTCCGCCTCCCACGACTGGCTGTGCCTCAGCGCATGCATTGCCGCCCACCGTCTCCTAAATCGTTAATGCCGACGTCCGAGGCCTTGCCGTCGTCCGCTGCGTGCTTTGGTGCGCTCGCCGCGGCACCGCCCTCTCGCGTTGCCAGTATGATCAACAAACAAGAAGAATTAGGAGAGGACTGTACGTGGAGAGGATGACAGTAGGGGCCCACCATGTCCATGGCCGTACGCAAGGAAGTTCCTCATTTTTTGTTATATATACTCCATTGTCAGCGTATAGAAAAAGAAAATGCTTCCTCCTAGTGGTTTCCTGACATCTGGGATCCACGACATTGTCAGCGTATATAGTCAATAGACAAGAGAACAACACAAGCTCGGCTGACACCTAGGATGTAGCTGCTCCAGCAGTATTTTTTTGTTATTGTTGAGATGGAGCAGGGTTTCAACTGGGTTGTGGCCCGTCTAGCCTAGGCTTATATTTTACGTTCACCACATGACCAGCCCAACTATTTTTTCTTTGTGAAAATGAGCCCAGTTTATTTTTTCTGAAGAATACCCAATCCAGGCCTACTTATTTTTCTACGCCCTGATGGGCTGCAACTCTTTCAAGACGGCTGCAAATATTGAAAGTAATATGAAATGGGCTGTAAATATAAAAAACAGACGACAAATTGGCAATTACTTTATAATTTCTGAATTTTTTCACATTTTCATATTCCAATTTCACTGGGCTTTAATCTAATTTAAATTTATCTCCAAATTCTTTAAATCTGGCTCGACATTTCGGTATTTAAAATAGTTTGGACCCCATAGAAATATGCAAAATTTTGTTTCAATTTTTAGCCCTGGCCAACAAAAAATAATGGACTGCAATAAATTGGATAAGAAGTTGCAATGAGATGTAAATTATTAAAAAAATAGGTAATGGTCTGACTTGTGGGCCTATTAAGTTGACGCGTGTGCAAGATTTTTTTACTTATTATATACATCAACAAACGATTCGAGCAGATGTAACCGTTGGATGTCAATCCAACGGCCGTTGTGCTTCTTCAATCTCTGATCTTCTTGCTCCAGCCGCCAAATCCAGCGCCGGCAGGACCGCCTGCTCCCGCCTCCCGTGGCCGGCTGTGCAGCCGCGTGGGCCTCACCGCCCCCTACTACTCCCACCGCTGGCCAGGCCATCCCTCTACTCACCCACATCCCTCCACTGTTGTGGCTTCCCTGCCTCCGGGTCATTCCCTTCCTGGGTCCCGCCATTGTCCATCGCGTTGGTGTTCTCGGCACGGCGTGGTCCACATTATCAACAAACGACAACATCAGAAGAGGGATGTACATGGAGAGGCTGATAGTTGGGACCCACATGGTCCATGGCTACACGCAAGCAAGTACCTCCTTATTACGCCAAAAAGAATGAATCCACCCAATGACAGCTGGGACCCACCAGCTATATCTTGGCATGGAAGGAAGTGCCTCCTTATTAAGCAAAAAATAATGAGTGCTCCCCATGACAGCTGGGGCCCACCAGATTTGGAGTCTGACTTGTGGCCCTACTAAGTTGACGCGTAGGGAGGGCGTTGTCAACTTAGTCAACGAACAATTCTATCACGAGTGACCGTTGGATTGTTAACATCCAACGGTCGTCCTGCTTCTTCAACCTCTGATTTTCTTGCTCCAGCCGTCCAAACCATCGCGTGCTCCTGCCTCCCGTGACCGTATCTCATGCCGCGGAGGCCTCACCGCCCCTACTACTCCCACCGCTAGCCCGGCCATCCCTCTACTCACACACACCCCCTGTTACTCTGCGGCGACGACACCCTCACACCGCAGCCGAACCAGTTAACCCTCGTACTCCTCATCACGTGGGCATCCACTTCCGCGTCTTCCCCGGCTCTGCGCCGTCCCCTTCCTAGGCCTCGCCGTCGTCCACCGCCTTGCTGCTCTCGGCACGACGTGATCAATGTGGTCAAGGAAAAGACTTCCATCAGAAGAGTACTGTACGTGGAGAGGCTGACAGCTAGGTCCACGGCCGCAGCAAGGAAGTGCCTCCTTATTACGCGCAAAATAATGATTCCTCCACCTGACAGCAGGGACCCAGCAGACGGACCACCGTATTTCACAAAAAAATGTTTCCCCCTGGCTGTTGGGACCCACCAGCTACATCTTAACACGCAAGGAAGTGCCTCCTTATCCTCCCTGACAGTCGGGACCCACCTGGTCAAAGTTTACGTAGCGTTTTCATTTTGGTCGCGAATGTGTACATACATACTGGTCGATAGGTCTGTCTGCAGGCTGCAGCAATGAACCGTGGCCGAGTAAGGAAGTGCACGTGTCGTAGTAGAGGCGCAGACATAGCATGTCAGGCAGTCCCGTCAATATCGTGTACACGTACGTACAGCCAGGGTGCAAGAAAGTAAATACGGCCATGTACGTACATACAGGCAGGGTCTCGAATGCCTACTCGTGCATACGTACGACCAGGGCTCGTGTACATGGAGAGGCAGCGACGGCGTCCTGTTCATCGACAGCCAACCGGCTGGGTCGGAATGGAGAAACTGCGTTGTTGTGTTCATCGGGAGGCAACGAAATGTGTCGTGTTCATCGGGAGCCAACCGGATTGGACGGAACATCCGAAACGAGGCCTGGCGTACTGCAGAACGAAGGAAACAGCCTTGTGTTCGACCGCCTACGGTCGAAACAGGATCCTGTTCACCGGGAGGGGTCTGGCGTACCACAAAACAGAGGAAACGGACTTCTCTTGGACCTCCTACGGTCGAAATGGGGTCCTGTTGATCGGGAGGGGTGTGGCGTACCGTAAAACGGAGGAAACAGACTTCTCTTTGACCTCCTATGGTCGAAACTGGGATCCTGTTGATAGGGAGGGGTGTGGCGTACCGCAAAACGGGACTCCACGGGCTACTGTTCATCCACCATCTACTGCCTCGCTCCAGCCTCCACGGGCTACTGTTCATCCACCATCGACCTCCTCCAGCCTCCACCTACGACTCTTCATCCACGACATCTCCCTCCTGCCTCCACCAGCTACTGTTCATCCACAGGCTCCTGTTCATCCAGCCTCCACCGGCTACTGTTCAACAAGCCCTCTCCACAAGGTCCTGTTCAATCAGCCCTCCAAGGGCTACTGTTCATCCAGCCCTCCACCAGCTATTGTTCAACTAGCCCTCAACCGGCTGCTATTTATCCAGCCCTCCACGGGGTCCTGTTCATCCACCCTCAACCGGCTCGATCAGGGTCCTGTTCATCCAGCAGCAACGGCCTCTACTACCACAGGGTCCTGTTCATCCAACCCCCATCGGGAACTGTTCATCCAACCCCCAACAATACTCACTATTCATCAAGAGGCAGCACGTTCGATCAGCTTCAGTTAGCAGCAGTAGCGAAGAAATCGCTCGATCTGGTTCAGTTAATAGCTAGTGATCAATCAATCGCTCGGGTTCAGTAACGCATAGCCTGCAGTGCAATCGCTCGGGTTCAGTTAGACCCCAACGCCTCACACCTACGTGCGTACGTGTACGAGAGAAACGCACATTGCTCGGCCCCGACCACCCACCGTAACCAGGAACTCCCCGATATTTTCCTCGCCCTCGTATCTACCACAGTTTTTTCCGTCATGGACGGCCCAAAGAATGTCCTGCAGTTGCGTCTCCGGCCCGCCCAGGATGAAAAGCCCATTTTCTGTCATGATTTTTTGTCATAGAAGTAGGAGCCCACCACATCTATGATGATACTGAGTTTTGTCACAATTATCGTCATATAAGTGTCATAAGCATGACAGGAAAAAAATTCGTTCGGCCCAAAATGTCATGGATGTGTCTTTTTTTGTAGTGGGGGCTCTCTCCCCCTCTCTCCTAGTGGCGCCGGAACACCGCCGGGGCCATCATCGTGACGGTGATCTACACCAACAACTTCACCGCAATCATCACCAACTCTCCCCCCTCTATGTAGCGGTGTAACCTCTCTTTTACCCGCTGTAATCTCTACTTAAACATGGTGCTCAATGCTATATATTATTTCCCAATGATGTATGGCTATCCTATAATGTTTGAGTAGATCTGTTTTGTCCTATGGGTTGATTGATGACCGTGATTGGTTTGAGTTGAATGTTTTATTATTGGTGTTGTCCTATGGTGCTCTGCGTGTAGCTCAAGCGTGGGGGATCCCTGTTGTAGGGTTTGCAATATGTTCAGGATTTGCTTATGGTGGGTGCTACTTCTTGAGCTTGCGTTGGTTTTTGCCTTGAAGAGGAAAGGGTGATGCAGTAAAGTAGAGTAAGTATTTCCCTCAGTTTGAGAACCAAGGTATCAATCCAGTAGGAGACAACGCACAAGTCACCAAATACCTGCACAAACAATCAACAACTTGCACCCAACGCGATAAAGGGGTTGTCATTCCCTTCACGGTTACTTGCAAAGGTGAAATCTGATAGAGATAGATAAATGGTAAAGTAAATATTTTTAGTATTTTTGGTTTATAGAACGGAGAAGTAAAGATTGCAAAAGGAGTAAATAGGAAACTAATATTGTAGATCGGAAACTTATATGATGGAAAATAGAAACTTATATGATGGAAAATAGACCCGGGGGGCATAGGTTTCACAAGAGGCTTCTCTCAAGATAGAAAATGTTACGGTGGGTGAACAAATTACTGCCGAGCAATTGATAGAAGAGCGCATAATTATGACGACATCTAAGGCAATGATCATGAATATAGGCATCACGTCTGTGTCAAGTAGACCGAAACGATTCTGCATCTACTACTATTGCTCCACACATCGACCGCTACCCAGCATGCATCTAGAGTATTAAGTTCATAAAGAATGGAGTAACGCATTAAGCAAGATGACATGATGTAGAGGAATTAACTCAAACAATATGATGAAAACCCCATATTTTTATCCTCAATGACAACAATACAATACGTGCCTTGCTGCCCCTATTGTCACTGGGACAGGACACCACAAGATTGAACCCAAAGCTAAGCACTTCTCCCATTGCCAGAAAAACCAATCTAGTTGGCCAAACCAAACCGATAGTTCGAAGAGAATTACAAAGATATCAAAACATGCATATAAGAATTCAGAGGAGATTCAAATAATATTCATAGATAAGCTGATCATAAATCCACAATTCATCGGATCTCGGCAAACACACCACAAAAAAGTATTACATCGAATAGATCTCCAAGAACATAGAGGAGAACATGCTATTGAGAATCAAAGAGAGAAAAGAAGCCATCTAGCTACTAGCTATGGACTCGTAGGTCTGTGGTAAACTACTCACGCTTCATCGGAAGGGCAATAGGGTTGATGTAGAAGCCCTTTGTGATCGAATCCCCCTCCAGTAGGACGCCGGAAAAGGTCCCTAGATGGGATCTCATGGGTACAGAAGGTTGCGACGGTGGAAAAGTGTTTTCATGGCTCTCTCTGTTGGTTTTGGGATATATGGGAATATATAGGCGGAAGAAATAGGTCGGCGGAGTCATGAGGGGCCCACAAGGGTGGGGGCGCGCCCTCCGTCCTTGTGGCCGCCTCATGGCTTCCCTGACTTGCACTCAAAGTCCTCTGGATGTCTTCTGGTCCAAGAAAAATCATCGCGAAAGTTTTTATTCCGTTTGGACTCCGTTTGGTATTCCTTTTCTGCGAAACTCAAAAACAAGGAAAAAGCAAGAACTGGCAGTGGGCTCTAGGTTAATAGGTTAGTCCCAAAAATAATATAAAGTAGCATAATAATGCATATAAAACATACAAAACAGATAATATAATACTCCCTTCGTTCCTTTATCTAAGGTGCATTTTTTCCAGCTCGGTGACCAAGGCAGCAATTTTTGGAGCATCTAGGACAATACTACCCCTAGTATTAATTTAGCGTTGGAAATCAATTAGGTGAGCCTCCACTGAATGCAGATACGCTGCCGGCCTTGCATGGCACATGCAATCCCCATATCCCAAGAAATCAGCGATGCACATAACTGTGTTGCCTCCTATAGGAAAATGAGCTCGCGCGGCAAACAGAAAAAGGGAGGGAAGTCACTTGGCGCCAACAGAATGAAGATTTCAAAATATGTTCTCGTGTACAAAATGAGTCAACTCCCCCTGTTTTTCTTCATTTCCCCCTTCTTCCAGTACGTGGCCAACAGAAAACATGGTTGATCTAGACTTGCATCCAGCACCTAATTGGGATTCAATTGAGGAGAACGAAGACAGGGCCTGTGATCTTGGATACGACTATGACTGGCTAGCTTCTGATGACTCCGACGACGGTATGTTCTTGTGCAATCTCACCTTTTTGCAGTAATAGCGAGATAATTTTTTCATTGCGGGCTCCATGTAGAAGTTGAGCATTACCTCCATGACGGCAATGGAGGCGAGCATGATCGACTTCATGCCAGCAAAGAAGCTGATGATGAGGCGGACCTCCTTGAACACACGCGAGCTGCTTCTGCGGAGCACGGGCGACTTGACGTACACACGCCGGCAGAAGACGCGGGGCGCGGCCAACGTGCCGGCGGGCGCGGACGTGGGCACGGCCAAGGCGCAGGCGGGCGCGGATGCGGGCACGGCCAATGCGGGTGTGGACACGGGGACGGCCACGGCCAACGCGCCGGCGGGCGGGGACGCGTGCGAGGCCAACATGCAGACGGACCCGGCCACGCAGTGGATGCAACGCAGGCTTCACAGGTACGTATTGTATGTATTCCATACTCCTTGAACCAGATCATGTACTCCGGGGTAGTACTTGACCTGTTGTGTCACCATCTCTGCTCAGGTCGATCGCCGAGGCGCTGGTGGACGAGGCCACGTAGAGGATGGAATACAGTGCAAGCCGCCGGTGAATCCAGCATAGAAGTGGTGTTATTTGATGGATAAGAGCAAACATATAAGTGGGAGTAACCAAAAATAGGTGATGCTATTTGACATGACGGATATTCCGTACATACGGCAAAGGTCAGTGCGCCGAGCATTGCTTGACATGGCATGCTTGAAGAGGCCGATGCGGCGTACGGTTCGGACACCGCACAGTTCACGACCTCGTTGACGGTGGCGATTCCCGCCTTGGAAGAAGTTACAGACCGGATGTCGAGCACCATGTGTGCGCAATAGCCCGGCTTGTTGGACACCGCCGTTGTCGGTCGTGGCCGCATCATGCAAAATCTGGTCGCTGTGCTTCACGTCGGACAACAGAGACGACGAGTCCTCGGCGAGACACCGGCCGTGGTCTTGCACCTCACTAAACAGGCCCAAGGACTCATCCGTTTCTTCCACCTGACTGAACAGTTCCATAGCGGGATCATCCTATTGGCTAAAAACATGCAGCAACGAGTTGAACCTATGTTCCTCTAGCGTGAACGGATCCATGGTGGAAGAGAAAGGGCGTCCGTTCAGAAGTTTTGTTCGTGTGATGTTTTCTGTTCTCAGGAGAAAGGAGAAGGCTTGGATCAGGTAGAGAAAATTGTTCTATACGCTCTCAAAAGGAAACACTAAAATAATGGGATTGCATGGGACGGGAGGATATACATTTTCCTAATTAATGATGGGGGCCTTTTTTTCCCAACAAACGCATTAAGTGCTTGGCTTGATTTTAGCATCAAGAGGATAGCTACCATGTATGTGGCGGTGGGGGGGGGGAGGGTAAAAGAGGGATTAAGTGAGATTACAACAAATACACCTTACATTGTGAAATTTTTGTAAAAAAATGCACCTTATATAAAGGAACGGAGGGAGTAACATGGAACAATCAAAAATTATAGATACGTTGGAGATGTATCAGGCATCCCCAAGCTTAATTCCTGCTCGTCCTCGAGTAGGTAAATGATAAAAACAGAAATTTTGATGTGGAATGCTACCTAATATATTTATCCATGTAATTTCTTTATTGTGGCATGAATGTTCAGATCCGTATAATTCAAAACAAAACTTTAATATTGACATAAAAACAATAATACTTCAAGCATACTAACAAGGCAATTATGTCTTCTCAAAATACCATGGCCAAAGAAAGCTTATCCCTACAAAATCATATAGTCTAGCTATGCTCCATCTTCATCACACAAAATATTTAAATCATGCACAACCCCGATGACAAGCCAAGCAATTGTTTCATACTTTTGATGTTCTCAAACTTTTTCAACTTTCGCGCAATACGTGAGCGTGAGCCATGGACATAGCACTATAGGTGGAATAGACGGTGGTTGTGGAGAAGACAAAAAGAAGGAGATAGTCTCACGTCAACTAGGTGTATCAACGGGGTATGGAGATGCCCATCAATAGATATCAATGTGAGTGAGTAGGGATTGCCATGCAACGGATGTACTAGAGTGATATGTCTCCAACGTATCTATAATTTTTTATTGTTCCATGCTATTATATTATCTGTTTTGGATGTTCAATGGGCTTTATTATACACTTTTATATTATATTTGGGACTAACCTATTAACCGGAGGCCCAGCCCAAATTGCTGTTATTTTTCCTATTTCAATGTTTCGAAGGAAAGGAATATCAAACGGAGTCCAAACGGAATGAAACCTTCGGGAATGTGATTTTTGGAACAAACATGATCCAGAGAAATTGGAGTGGGCGTCAAGCAATCAACGAGGAGGCCGCGAGGTAGGGAGGCGCGCCTGCCCCCCTAGGCGCGCCCCCACCCTCGTGGGCCCCTCGTAGCTCTCCTGATCGACCTCTTTCGCCTATATATACTCATATACCCTGGAAACATCAGAACAGGAGCCGAAACCCTATTTCCACCGTCGCAACTCTCTGTACCCGTGAGATCCCATCTTGGGGCCTTTTCTGGCGCTTCGCCGGAGGGGGCATTGATCACGGAGGGCTTCAACATCAACACCATAGCCTCTCCGATGTTGTGTGAGTAGTTTACCTCAGACCTTCGTGTCCATAGGTATTAGCTAGATGGCTTCTTCTCTCTCTTTGGATCTCAATACAAAGTTCTCCTCGATTCTCTTGGAGATCTATTCGATGTAATCTTCTTTTGGGGTGTGTTTGTCGAGATCCGATAAATTGTGGGTTTATGATCAAGATTAACTATGAACAATATTTGAATCTTCTCTGAATTCTTTTATGTATGATTTGTTATCTTTGCAAGTCTCTTCGAATTATCAGTTTGGTTTGGCCTACTAGATTGATCTTTCTTGCAATGGGAGAAGTGCTTAGCTTTGGGTTCAATCTTGCGGTGCTCGATCCTAGTGATAGTAGGGGAAACGACACGTATTGTATTGTTGCCATCGAGGATAAAAAGATGGGGTTTATATCATATTGCTTGAGTTTATCCCTCTACATCATGTCATCTTGCTTAAAGCGTTACTCTGTTCTTATGAACTTAATACTCTAGATGCATGCTGGATAGCAGTTGATGTGTGGAGTAATAGTAGTAGATGCAGGCAGGAGTCGGTCTACTTGTCACGGACGTGATGCCTATATACATGATCATACCTAGATATTCTCATAACTATGCTCAATTCTATCAATTGCTCGACAGCAATTTGTTCACCCACCGCAATACTTATGCTATCTTGAGAGAAGCCACTAGTGAAACTTATGGCCCTGGGGTCTATTCTCTATCATATTAATCTATCGTTATTTCTATTACCGTTTATTTTTTCTTTCTTTACTTTTAGTCTTTATCATAAAAATACCAAAATATTATCTTATCATCTCTATCAGATCTCACTTTTGCAAGTGGCCGTGAAGGGATTGACAACCCCTTTATCGCGTTGGTTGCAAGGTTCTTATTTGTTTGTGTAGGTACGAGGGACTTGCGTGTGGCCTCCTACTGGATTGATACCTTAGTTCTCAAAACTGAGGGAAATACTTACACTACTTTACTGCATCACCCTTCCCTCTTCAAGGGAAAACCAACGCAGTGCTCAAGAGGTAGCAAGAAAGATTTCTGGCGCCGTTGCCGGGGAGGCTTACACCAAGTCAAGTCAAGATTTGATCTCCCAACAATGAGCCATTTTTGGCGCCGTTGCCGGGGAGTCTACGCACAAGTCAAGACATACCAAGTACCCATCACAGACTCTTATCCCTCGCATAACATTATTTGCCATTTGCCTCTCGTCTTCCTCTCCCCCACTTCACCCCTTGCCGTTTTCTTCGCTTCTCTCTCATTTGCCTTGATGTCTTACCTGGCTCGTTTGCTCATTTGGTTGGAATAGTTGTGTATTTATTGCTAAATAGAGAACCTAAGATCTATGGATCCTCATCCGTTTGCCAATCTTTTTAAGAGATCCAATTATGATGAACCAATTGCTAGTGAGTTTTGTGCACTAGATTATCTTTATGAAGTTTTGCTTGAAATTCGTGAATCCGAAAATTGTGATGAAGTAATTTATGAAGTGACTAATGATAGATCTTTGAATAAAAAGCATGATTGCAATGATGATATTATAAATTCTATTAATGTCAATTGTGCTAATAATATGCAAAACCCTAAGCTTGGGGATGCTAGTTTTGCTATGTCCACTACTTGTTGCAATGATCATGATTGGGGTGATTCTTCTTACGATCTTGAAAATTTATTTAAGCCCCATGATGAATATGAGATTGATAATAATGTTTGCAATAGTATTGAAAGTGGGTTTGGAGAGGTCATGACTTTAGTTAATGATAATCCCACTATTTTGGAAGAGTGTCAACTTCGCATGTATGTGGATCGTGTTGAGAATATGTTATGTGATAGCTATTTTGTGGAATTTTCCTATGATCCTACATGTAACTATTATGAGAGAGGAAAGTATGGTTGTAGAAATTTTTGTCTCACTAAATTACCTCTCGTTATGTTGAGATTGCTATTGTTTCTTTCCACTTCCTTGCATATGCTAGTTTTTGCTTGCCTTGCAAATTTGTTTGCATATAATATGCCTATGCATAGGAAGTATGTTAGACTTAGATGTGTTTGTCACGTGTTTCATGATGCTCTCTTTGCGCTTCAATTCTTGTCTTTCATGTGAGCATCCTTAAAATTATCAATGCCTAGCTAAAAGGCTTTAAAGAAAAGCGCTTGTTGGGAGACAACCCAATATTTTTCCTTTCTGTTGTTGAATAAATATTTGATCTAGCCTCTGGTTAGATTTGTTTTTATGTTTTAATTAGTTTTTGTGCCAAGTGAAACCTATAGGATCTTCTTGGATGATAGTTATTTGATCTTGCTGAAAATTCCAGAAACTTTCTGTTCACGAAAACAATTGTTAAAAATCACCACAACGTGATAAAATATTGATTCCAATTTAAGTAGATAAATAATCAAATTATCTAGGTCTTCCTATTTTGGTAGATTTTTCTGAGTTACAGAAGTTTGCGTTAGATACAGATTACTAAAGACTGTTCTGTTTTTGACAGATTCTGTTTTTCGTGTGTTGTTTGCTTATTTTGATGAATCTATGGCTAGTAAAAGAGTTATAAACCATAGAGAAGTTGGAATACAGTGGGTTTAACACCAATATAAATAAAGAATGAGTTCAATACAGTACCTTAAAGTGGTGGTTTGTTTTATTTCGCTAATGGAGCTCATGAGATTTTCTGTTGAGTTTTGTGTTGTGAAGTTTTCAAGTTTTGGGTAAAGATTTGATGGATTATGGAACAAGGATTGGCAAGATCCTAAGCTTGGGGATTCCCAAGTCACCCCAAGGTAAAATTCAAGGACAACCAAAAGCTTAAGCTTGGGGATGCCCCGGAAGGCATCCCCTCTTTCGTCTTCGTCCATCGGTAACTTTACTTAGGGCTATATTTTTATTCACCACATGATATGTGTTTTGCTTGGAGCATCTTGTACGATTTGAGTATTTGCTTTTTAGATTACCACAATCATCCTTGCTGTACACACCTTTTGAGAGACACACACATGATTCAGAATTTATTAGAATACTCTATGTGCTTCACTTATATCTTTTGAGCTATATAGTTTTTGCTCTAGTGCTTCACTTATATCTTTTAGAGCACGGTGGTGGTTTTATTTTATAGAAATTATTGATCTCTCATGCTTCACATATATTCTTTTGAGAGTCTTAAACAACATGGTAATTTGCTTTAATTGTGGAATTAGTCCTAATATGATAGGCATCCAAGATGTGTATAATAAAAACTTCCATATTGAGTTCATTGAATATCGTGAGAAGTTTGATACTTGATAAGTGTTTTGAGATATAAAGGTGGTAATATTAGAGTGTGCTAGTTGAGTAATTGTGAAATTGAGAAATACTTGTGTTAAGGTTGGCAAGTCCCGTAGCATGCACGTATGGTAAAAGTTGTGTGACAAATTTGACGCATAAGGTGTTCTTTTATTGCTTTCCTTATGAGTGGCGGTCGGGGACGGGCGATGGTCTTTTCCTACCAACCTATCCCTCTAGGGGCATGCATAGTAGTACTTTGTTTCGAGGGCTGATAAACTTTTGCAATAAGTATATGAGTTCTTTATGACTAATGTGAGTCCATGGATTATACGCACTCTCACCCTTCCACAATTTTCTAGCCACTACGGTAGCGTGCATTGCCCTTTCTCACCTTGGGAGTTGGTGCAAACTTCGCCAGTGCATCCAAACCCCGTGATATGATACACTCTATCACACATAAACCTCCTTATATCTTCCTCAAAACAGCCACCATACCTACCTATCATGGCATTTCCATAGCAATTCCGAGATATATTACCATGCAACTTTCCACCGTTTCGTTTATTATGACACGCTCCATCATTGTAATATTGCTTTGCATGATCATGTAGTTGACATTGTATTTGTGGCAAAGCCACCATTCATAATTTTTCATACATGTCGCTCTTGATTCATTGCATATCCCGGTACACCGCCGGAGGCATTCACATAGAGTCATATTTTGTTCTAAGTATTGAGTTGTAAGAAATTAAAAGTGTGATGATCATCATTATTAGATCATTGTCCCATGTGAGGAAAGGATGATGGAGACTATGATTCCCCCACAAGTCGGGACGAGATTCTGGACTAAATAAAAAAAGAAAAGAAAAAAAGGAGGCCAAAAAGAAGAGAAGGCCAAAGAAAAAAATGAGAGAAAAAGAGAGAAGGGACAATGTTACTATCCTTTTTCCACACTTGTGCTTCAAAGTAGCACCGTGATCCTCATGATAGAGAGTCTCCTATGTTGTCACTTTCATATACTAGTGGGAATTTTTCATTATAGAACTTGGCTTGTACATTCCAATGATGGGCTTCCTCAAAATGCCCTAGGTCTTCGTGAGCAAGCAAGTTGGATGCACACCCACTTAGTTTCTTTTGTTGAGCTTCCATATATTTATAGCTCTAGTGCATCCGTTGCATGGCAATCCCTACTCCCCACATTGACATCAATTGATGGGCATCTCCATAGCCTATTGATTAGCCGCGTCAATGTGAGACTTTCTTCCTTTTTGTCTTCTCACATAACCCCCATCATTATACTTTATTCCACCCATAGTGCTATATCCATGGCTTGCGCTCATGTATTGCGTAAGGGTTGAAAAGTCTGAAGCGCGTTAAAAAGTATGAACCAATTGCTCGGCTTGTCATCGGGGTTATGCATGATGAGAACGTGTTGTGTGACGAAGTTGAAGCATGGCCTAACTATATGATTTTGTAGGGATAAGCTTTCTTTGGCTATGTTATTTTGATAACACATAATTGCTTGGTTAGCATGTTTGAAGTATTATTTTTTTATGTCAACATTAAACTTTTATCTTGAATCTTTCGGATCTAAATATTCATGCCACAATAAAAAGAATTACATTGAAAATTATGCTAAGTAGCATTCCACATCAAAAAAACTGTTTTTATCATTTACCTACTCGAGGACGAGCAGGAATTAAGCTTTGAGAGACCGAACTCGCCAAGGCTCATCAGAGCGCGGAGACGGCCCGGAATGAGGCCCAGGGCGCCCTCTAGGAGATCCATGAGGCCAGGAAGATCGCGGCGGGTAAGGCATTTAGTATGCAAAGCAAGTGTATGAAGAAGAAGTATTTCTTACTAACCCGGATTCGGAGTTCTCCAGGAGCCTACGCAAATTTGCCGCACAGTGTGTCCGACGCCGCGGAGTTCTTTCGAGACGAAGGAGGGAGCTCCACGGAGAAATTGTTCTAGTCACAGTATCTTGCGCCAGAGCAACCCGTGCCCTTCACCGATCAGCTGAAACAGCTGGTGGAGCTGCATAGGGTGGCCGAACTAGCCATGAAGGATTTGATAATCCGGCTATGGCCAGCCGAAGCTATGCCCGGCAGCTACTTCGGACTCGTGAAGCGACTGGTGAACGCCTCTCCTCGGCTGGACGTCGTCAAGCGGTCGGCCTGTATTGAAGGTGCGCGCATGGCCTTCGCCGGTTGCAAGATGTGGTGGGCGAAGATGGATGCCGTCGAGGTGGCCAGGGCCCCGCCATAGGGCAAGGAGCACCGCACACCCGAGCGCTATTTTGTGGACGTCCTAGAGGGGTCTCGCATTGTGGCAACGCAGTGTGGGCAAGACATTATTTTCGAATGAATATATTCGTGTGTCTTTGCCTTGTATGATGAGTCGGTTTGTAATATAATGCTTGTTATGTTTTAATTTTTTCCTCTTGTGCGGCCGTGTTGTATGAAATCTGAGGTTGGCCAGTCGTCGGCTTCTGCCCCACGTAGGTAGTACGGAGGTGTTCGGGATGGAATCTAAACAATCTTGATCCAATCATATGGTCCTTGAAGGAGTTGTTAGCGCAACGAACCAGGCAATCAGACTATGCGGCTTAAACACCCTCACTTAGCCATAGGAGTTTTATAATAAAACATGGGCGCAGCCCCTGGTATCCGAACCAGAGTGCTATGAGCGTTTGATCGGGAAGTACCGATCCTTCGCGTAATGCGGAAAAAATCTCCAACGATATGCAACCTCCGAACAGCTGACCGGCTCTCGCCGTATCATGACAGTCAGTTTCCGGCTTTCTCTACTGAGGTGCTCCTTTGGATAAACCAGGGCACAATCGCAGCAGTTCTCCCTTTACTACCTTAGCCGATATAGCGGAACGTAAGGTAGCAAGCACAGGAGACGGGCAACCCAACTATTGACCAAAGACATGATTCGGAGCCAATGCATATAATGCTAAATTCGGGGTGCCGAACTATACTGTAAAAGTGTTCGGACTTTTGTTGCCATGTTGTGGGGTGCTATGAAGCCCCTGGCAAGGTAGAACACACTGAGTGTACGGGTGTTATATGATAGAATTACCAGGAAGAAAAAGGCAAAAAGAAAGAAAGAGGAAGAACCGGTGGTAAGCGAAAGCCGTGGAAATTTAGGCCGCAAATTGTTTATACTATAATTTTATTGGTGCGTTAAAGCGTGTTCGTACAACTGGTGCAATAAGCAGAAAGGCTATTTACTATGCCTTCACCAAGAAAGAGCTGCGTATGGGTCCTGAAAAACAGGTAGAGTGATCGTTTAACGAAACCACGTAGAGAAGTCCCCCATATGTCTGCGGCTCTCCCGTGCCGAGCTTGTATAATACCATCCTACTGGGTCAACTGACCGCTCTGATTCTTGCCGTCTTGGTGTGCTTGTCCTTCGAGAGGATCCATGATCAGGCCATCGTATGGGATCTGCGGGATTGAGACCTGAAAGGAAAAAGTGAAAGTTAAAGTATGTGTGTATCCGGTGCGGTTGAGCCGCACCGTGGATCACAAGCTAGCTGTGCCTCTGTCGATGCCCATGGAATTTTGACTGCGTAGTTATGTACGTGCGGCACGAATGCCACCGCTTGATCGGGACTGAGACGGAGGCCGGATTGCTAATCGAGCTCCTAACGAGCCGCGCTGTCCTGCTGCGGGGTAGTTCGGACCCTCTTAACGGTGTCTGTGGGCTTGGCAGCCGCATTAGGGTTCTGCTTGAGAAGGCCGCTCTGTACTTCTGCTGCTAAGGCAGCTGTGTGCTCTTTTGTATGGAGGAAGCGTTCCGTATTTCCGTTAACCGTGATGACGCCGAGTGGACCGGGCATCTTGAGCTTAAGATAAGCATGGTGTGGCACTGCATTGAATCGAGCGAATGCGGTTCGTCCCAGCAGTGCGTATAGCCGCTGCGAAAGGGGACGATGTCGAAGATTAACTCCTCACTTCAGAAATTGTCCGGAGACCCGAAGACAACTTCCAGCATGATTGTGCCCGTACAGCGGGCCTCGACACCTGGTATGACTCCTTTGAAGGTAGTCTTTGTGGGCTTGATCTGTGATGGGTTAATGCCCATTTTGCACACTGTATCCTGATAGAGCAGATTGAGGCTGCTGCCACCGTCCATGAGGACTCGTGTTAGGTGGAATCCATCACTGATTGGGTCCAGGACTAGTGCGGCTGATCCGCCATGCCGGATACTGCTCGGATGATCCCGACGATCAAAAGTGATCGGGCACGATGACCATGGGTTCAATTTTGGGGCGACTGGCTCTATCGCATAAACGTCCCTTAGTGCGCGCTTGCGCTCCCTTTTGGGGATGTGTGTAGCATATATCAGGTTCACCGTTTTGACCTGAGGGGGAAACTTCTTCTGTCCCCCTATGTTTGTCTGTCGGGGCTCCTCATCGTCGTCCTCGCTTTGCGATCACTTTTCCCAGTTCTCGGCGTTTAATTTGCCGGCCTGTTTAAAAACCCAACAATCTCTGTTGGTGTGATTAGCTGGTTTGTCTGGGGTGCCATGTATCTGGCACGGGCGTCGTTACTGTTCTTAACCTCGGAGGGCCCTGCCTCGCTGGCTGTGTTTTTGCTACGTGCCAACCAACTATCCTCATCCGCGCAAAAGCGGGTCATGAGTGCCGTGAGGGCTGCCATAGATTTTGGCTTTTCTTGGCCGAGGTGGCGGGCGAGCCATTCGTCGCAGATGCTATGTTTAAAGGCCGCTAGGGCTTCGACATCCGGACAGTCGACAATCTGGTTCTTTTTAGTTAGGAACCTAGTCCAGAACTTCCCGGCTGACTCCCCGGGCTGTTGAACTATGTGACTTAAGTCATCGGCATCTCGTGGCCGAACATATGTACCTTGGAAGTTGTCGAGGAAAGATTCTTCAAGGTCCTCCTAGCTGCCAATAGAATTCTCGGGCAGACTGTTTAGCCAGTGCCGGGCTGGTCCTTTAAGTTTTAGTGGGAGGTATTTGATGGCGTGAAGATCATCCCCGCGGGCCATGTGGATGTGGAGAATAAAATCCTCGATCCATACCGCGGGATCGGTTGTTCCATCGTATGATTTGATGTTTACGGGTTTAAACCCTTCTAGGAATTTGTGGTCCATTACTTCGCCAGTGAAGCAAAGAGGGTGTGCGGTGCCTCTATACCGAGTCGCATCGCGACGTAGCTCTGATGGAGTCCGTCTGCGGTTTTCGGCCCGGGCGTGACTAGGTTTGTCACGTCTGAATAGGTAGCTGTCCTCGCGCGTTAAAGCACGTCCTCGCGATCTGTAGATAGATCTTGTATGTTCTGCTCTACTGTCCAGGTCTTGACGGAGGTCATATGTATAGCCCCGAGCTGTCTTATCCTTGCCTTTACGGCGGGGTGGGACAGTCTGGTTTTCGGCTCATGTTGCCGTTTTATCCCGACCACGCGGTGGCCGATCAACCGCATTGTGTGATGCTGGTGCAGGGTCTGGCGCCTCATCGTCGAACTGAGGTAGTAATCTGCGCTTCGGGTAACTTTTTGCTGGGCGTTTAAGGCCGTATTCCTCTGCTGCCAGGACATCGGTCCATCTGCCATTGAGCGGGTCTTGATCAGCTTGAAGCTGCTGCTGCTTCTTTTTCAGGCTCCTCGCGGTGGCTATTAGCTGAAGCTTAAAGCGCTCCTGCTCGAGAGGTTCCTCAGGCACAATGAAGTCTTCATTGCCGAGGCTCACCTCCTCCTCGGAGGGCGTACGGTAACTACCGTCCTCCGAGTCTTCTTCTATGGCCCGTTCGTCAGGGCTGACATGCCCTGATTCCCGATTGTCTTGTTCGGTAGTTTGTTCATCGGGTTCTGCTGTGTCTTCGGCACCATCCGGAGTGTTGTCGTCTCCTGTGCTGGTGTTGCTGTCCCAGCTGTGGCGGGATTTAGAGCGGCGCCGCTGACGCCGGCGCTTTGGTTGTGTTTTAGGAGGGTCCTCCTTTGCTGTGTTTTCCTTGTCATCGCCGCTATTATTTTCCGGCGTAATTACCATGTATACGTCATATGAGGAAGTGGTCGTCCATCGTCCAGTGAACGGCGGGTTTTGGGCCTCCTTGTCTTTGGCATCGTCGTCCATACCGTCGATGTCTTCGGAGTCATAGTCAAGCGTGTCGGTTAAGTCTTCGACAGTGGCTATGAAGTGGGTGGTGGGTGGGAAGCGAAATTCTCCCCCATCATCAGCCTCCAGCTCGAACCGGACATAATTCGGCTGTGAGTCCCCCGCCAAGGACAGATTTCTTAATGAATTTAGCACATCGCCCAAGGGCGAATGCTGGAAGATGTCTGCGGCGCTAAACTCAAAGATCGATAAGCGATCAAGTTCAGCATCCGCGGATACACATGGCTCGGAATTTATGACCAGAGACGAGTCCGGAGTTCTAGTGAAAAAGACGTCGTCTGACTTTAGGTCTATCTTCGGCTCCAACGCCGTGGAATCTGTGGCCTTCGCGGTGGGGTTGAGCCTCCCGTCCTTGGATGGCGCAGTATGCTCCGGATCTAGGGCCAGAGCAGTTACAGGAGCTATCTCCTGGATGCGGTCTGACGACAGATTTAGGTCATGTTCATCAAGGTGACGAGGAGTGGTTGCCGCGGTCTCGAATCCGGTGAAGATCAAATCTCCACGGATGTCCGCGACGTAGTTCAAGCTCCCAAATCTGACCTGATGGCCAGGGGCATAGCTATCGATCTGCTCCAGGTGGCCAAACGAGTTGGCCCGCAGCGCGAAGCCGCCGAACATGAAGATCTGTCCGGGGAGGAAGGTTTCTCCTTGGACAGCGTCATTGTTGATGATTGAACGGGCCATCCAACCTTTTGAGGACGGCACAGTGGAACTCTCAATGAAAGCACCAATGTCGGTGTCAAAACCAGCGAATCTCGGGTAGGGGCCCCGAACTGTGCGTCTAAGGTCGATGGTAACAGGAGACGGGGGACACAATGTTTACCCAGGTTCGGGTCCTCTCTATGGAGGTAATACCCTACTTCCTGCTTGATTGATCTTGATGAATATGAATATTACAAGAGTTGATCCACCACGAGATTGTAATGGCTAAACCCTAGAAGTCTAGCCTATATGACTATGGTAATGAGTATCTCTCCGGACTAAGTCCTCCGCCTTATATAGACACTGGGAGGATCTAGGGTTACACAAGGTCGGTTAGAAAGAAAGGAATCTACATATTCGGTCGCCAAGCTTGCCTTCCACGCCATGGTGAGTCCTATCCGGACACGGGTACGGTCTTCGGTCTTCGTATCTTCATAGCCCATCAGTCCGCCCCATGGCTAACAGGCCGGACGCCCGAGGACCCCTTAGTCCAGGACTCCCTCACTCATTGGTATCATGCTTGGGTGGAATAGATCTAAGTTTCAAAGCATCAACATCAAGAGAAATTATATCCACGTTCCTAGCCAAATCATCAATCTTAAGCAAATTTCTTCAATCAAAGCATTGAAATTCTTTTGCGAACTGATAAATTCTTTAACACTATTCTCGAAATCAGAGGGCATCTTATTATAATTTCCATAAGAATTGTTGTAGGAATTATCATAATTGTTAGAGGAATTACTAGGGAACGGCCTAGGATTAAAATTACCTCTATACGCGTTATTACCAAAATTGTTCCTACCAACAAAATTCACATCCATAGATTCATTATTATTCTCAATCAAAGTAGACCAAGGCATATCATTAGGATCAATAGGAGCACTCTTGCTAGCAAATAATTTCATAAGCTCATCCATCTTTCCACTCAAAACATTAATCTCTTCAATTGCATGCACTTTTTTACTAGTGAAAGATCTTGCGGTGTGCCATTGAGAATAATTAACCATAATATTATCTAGGAGTTTAGTAGCTTCTCCTAAAGTAATTTCCATTAAAGTACCTCCTGCGGCCGAATCTAAAAGATTTCTAGAAGCAAAATTCAATCCATCATAAATTTTTTGTATAATTATCCACAAATGCAAACCATGAGTAGGGCAATTTCTTATCATCAATTTCATCCTATCCCAAGATTGTGCAACATGTTCATGATCAGGTTGCTTAAAATTCATAATATCGTTCCTAAGGGAGATGATTTTCGCGGGAGGAAAATACTTAGAAATAAAAGCATCTTTACAATTATTACATGAATCAATACTATTTTTAGGCAAAGATGAAAACCAAGTTTTAGCACGATCTCGAAGCGAGAACGGAAATAGATTCAATTTAACAATATCATTATCCACATTTTTTTCTTTTGCATGAAGTGTTCCGAGCCTCGACCCGCCGCTGCCACGCCGCAAGCCGTTGCTCCGAGCGACGGCGTCCGCCTCAACCGAGGCCTCATGAGTCGCACCTGTCGTGGAGCTGCTCCCTTGAGCCGCCACTCCACCTCAGCTGTGGGTGAGCCACCCCCTGCTCCGTTGACTCGCCGTGACTCGCCACAGTTAAATCACCGTTGCTTGAGCCGCCGCTTCTGACTCACGCTGACGAGCGCCTCCCGCCGCTGCCTCCGCTAGGCGTCGCCCCTGCTATGAGCGTCGCCCACGTTATACCGCGTTGATCTGCCGATTTCTATGCGGCATTGCAAGTTGCAAAAAGATTAGGTCTTGAGGTTGCAAGTGAAAGCTTAAATCGCCAAGGCGTCTATTTGTGTTGCTGCTCTCCACGTTGTCACATAAGGGGTCAGTAGAGTTGCCGCTGGTTACTGATGCCAGTCATGAAGCGTTCGTCTGGAATCAATTGAGCGAAGCTGATTCAGTTACGGAGTAGTACTAGTTGAGTACTGTTTATGTAAAGGCCAGGTTGACAAGACAAGAGGAGAAGATTCCTCCTGATGACTTGGTGCAATCAAACAAAAGATGAGCATGCAATATTAAAATAATGATGGAGAATTAAGGCTGGGACTGCTTTGGTTGATTAAGCAGGACCCCCAAGTACCGCTCCTGGTGGTCGACACAAAGAGACAGTGCCAGGTGATATACATAAGTTCATACGCCGCTGCCTGGAAGTGCTACCAGCAAAACTACATGTGTTGCCACAACAAGATATCAGATCATGCCAATATAAAAGGGAAGCACGCCCTCAATCAAGCGCAAAGGGCAAAGCGATGCACGGTCCATGTTAAGATGACAGAATAAATTCATCGGGGACCGGAGTCCGCAAGAATGAGGGACACGACCCACTTAAAAACTGGATGGATGCGTGGTTATTTGTTTGGCTGTCAAGGCCATCACTGGGTCAAATTGCCGTGCAGTTGTTTCATCCGAAAAATATATCAGGTGATACCCATCCAATCTATTTCATCTGTATACAATAATCTGTCTGCGAACAGTTACTCTGTCTTCAATATTTTATGCGGGATGATTATTTATGACAAACGTGATGTTATACCACGGATATGGAGCGCGCACCAGCATTATTCTGCACTCGTGTTCGTCCATGCTGAACTGTTTAACAGATGTGCACAAGCCGCGGCCTCTGCGGCCCAGTCTACATCAACACGATGCGGCTGACTCGCCCGTCTATGCAGCTTACTGTGCATGTGATTGACTCACCCGTCCACGTGGCTTACCGCGGCTGCAATTGCATCGCCCGTCGGCGCTGGCTTACAACGCCGCGGCCGGCTCATCTGTCTGCTCCCGTGGCCGACTCGGCCGTGATTGATTTCAGCTTCACCGTGGTGATCATCAACTCCGCGGTGGATAATTTCTGGCCTGACATATCAGGTGAAATCCATCCAGTATGTTTTTATATTACATATTGCTTTCTTTAAAAGAGCAATTACTCCGGCTTGCAAGTTCTCTAATGCAGGACAAGTTGTCTACTGCAAAAGGGACCATTATGTCACTGAGTTGTTGAATGACTCATACCGGGAGTATATAACAGTCAAATATGGAGAATCTTAAGCCAACTCCTCGAGTACTCTTAAGACTCGGGGGCTACATGGACATGGCTCAGTAAATGTTGCCAGTTGAAGACGATTCAAGAACTCCGGGTCATTGGAGTAAATGTTGCCAGTTTAAGCAGATTCAAGAACTCCGGGTCATTGGCTACTGTTATATTGATGAAAACTTAAAGGCCATCAGAATATTTCCGGCTTAAAAAGAAGGATTCCGGTTTAATATCCGATTCAAGGGAAATTTGTCTCTCACAAAGCGGTGAAGCTCTCAATATCCGGTTTAAAAATTTGGTTCAAGGGAAATCTGTCTCCCAAAAAGCATTGAAGCTCTCAGTATCCGGTTTAAAATCTGGCTCAAGGGAAATCTGTATCTCATGAAGCTTTAAAGCTCTCAATATCCGGTTTAAAATTCTGGTTCAAAAAGTATTCATCTCTCGCAAGTTCGAGTTCTCAGAAAAATTAAAGGTTGCCAAAGAGAACTTGCTGCCATGATGCGCGGTTCAAACATGGGTATCTTGCCTTATGGGTTGATCTTATTATGATCACTTGGGGGCTTCCTGCTCATTGAGCATAGCTATGACTACCCTCTTGATCCGGCTTGTATGCCATGATTACCAAATACTTGGGGGCTTCCTGCTCATTGAGCATAGCTATGACTGCCCTATTGATCCGGCTTGTAAGCCTGGAATGAAATATTACTTGGGGGCTCTTTGTCAATGAACAAGAGCTTTGTTGACCCGTGTAATAGGCTCGGATGCCATGTGTATTCACCAAAAAATCTGGGTTATCCTACCTTTTTTAAGTCTGCCACTCCGCTCAGGTAATCCTGGAATGACTCGTCGTACTCTTGACAGTCAATATTATACAGACCTTGAACTTGTCAAAGTTAAAACAGGGATTGGTCATGTGAGGCCCGGCTTACAATGTTGAATGAAGGTTTAACTCAGTGGCTGTGCGGCCCTTGAAAAGCACTTGACTTGAAGGCTTGGCAGCCTGTGAAAGCTTTGTTTTGTTTTTTGATTTATATTTGATTTGAACATATTTTGAGGTTCATCTCTTGTGATATGTTAATACATGGTTGAAAACCGATGAGAGCTATGTTGCCTTATGGTTCATATATGAATCTATCCGAAGTTTATTAACCCGGCCTGGCTTTGGACGATAAGTCACTGGTGTGCTTTGATTATGTGCTTGGAGATTTTCACTCTAAGTATTTGGGATGTTACCCTTGCTGCATATGGCGTTGTAGGCCGACAGTATGAACTGATTTCACAGGCCATGTAGCCTTGATTATATGGCTCATCATTGAGCATCTTTGGGTTTGATAACCCGCCCTGATAGCAGACTATTAAGTCGCTAGGATATTTTGCCTTGAGCAATCAAAATGATGATATTTCATGATTCTGGGTTGATATTGGCCCCGGATTATAATTGTCAAGGCATCACCATGGTATTAATCTACAGGTATGTCCTTCAATAATGATATGAATATTTTGGGTTTGATAAACCGCCCTGGCTATGGACTTTAAGTCACCAGTATCATTTGGATTGTGCAATTGGGATTATGCACTTATAAATCATTGGATTAATACCCTCCCTGGATGTGGCGCTGTAAGCCGGCAATTTGAGCCAATCTTCCAGGTATATTTTTAAATTGTTGGATGAATATGCGAGGTTTGATAACCCGCCCTGGCTTTGGACGTTAAGTCGCCAGTATATTTTGGATTGCGCCATTGGAATCATGCACTTATAAATCATTGGATTATTGCCTTCATTGGATATGGCGATGTAAGCTGGCACTATGAGCCAATTCTACACGTATGTTTTCCTGGTTATATAAATATGCGAGGTTTGATAACCCACTCTGGCTATTGACTTTAAGTCGCCAGTATGTTTAGGCTTGAATGGCCTTAATTCAAGTCTTTTCCATAATTGCATAAGACTGTATTGTGTTTGGGTTGTTGCCCACCCTGGCTTTGACGTTAAGTCGCCAGGGCATATGTTGTTTAAACTTTGCGTAGGACATGCAGAGCTTTACACATAAGAATACTGCTATTGGTCATATGAATCATTGCGTTTAAACCCATCATCTGGCCAACTGAAGATATTGCCGGGTTATCCAGCTCCGGGTTATATTGTTCAATATTGAATTTATTGAGGCTATATAAGCCACCAAAGTGATCTTTTCAAAAATTGGACATGACTATGAGCCGCCATGGATGGGGTTATCAATTCCTGATTTTTTGGCGAAGGTTATAAGCCGCCAGGTTGCATCCCGGAGGACAATGGATGCGCATTAAGTCACTATTGGCCAAGAGACACCGGATTACATTATTTCAATCTTTAATAGCCAACTTGGCTGGATTTTCATTATGATATTGAATGATTGAGGTTTTCAAAGTCGCTTCAGCGCAATGGCTATTATTTCTTTTGAAGGAAATATGTCCTAGAGGCAATAATAAAGTTGTTTTTTATATTTCCTTATATCATGATAAATGTTTATTATTCATGCTAGAATTGTATTAACCAGAAACTTAGTACATGTGTGAATACATAGACAAAAACAGAGTGTCCCTAGTATGCCTCTACTTGACTAGCTCGTTAATCAAAGATGGTTAAGTTTCCTAACCATAGACATGTGTTGTCATTTGATGAACGGGATCACATCATTAGAGAATGATGTGATGGACAAGACCCATCCGTTAGCTTAGCATTAATGATCGTTTAGTTTTATTGCTATTTCTTTCATCATGACTTATACATGTTCCTATGACTATGAGATTATGCAACTCCCGAATACCGGAGGAACACTTAGTGTGCTATCAAACGTCACAACGTAACTGGGTGATTATAAAGATGCTCTACAGGTGTCTCTGATGGTTTTTGTTGAGTTGGCATAGATCGAGATTAGGATTTGTCACTCAAATTGTCGGAGAGGTATCTCTGGGCCCTCTCGGTAATGCTCATCACTATAAGCCTTGCAAGCAATGTGACTAATGAGTTAGTTACGGGATGATGCATTACGGAACGAGTAAAGAGACTTGCCAGTAACGAGATTGAACTAGGTATGGTGATACCGAAGATCGAATCTCAGGCAAGTAAGATACCGATGACAAAGGGAACAACGTATGTTGTTATGCGGATTGACCGATAAAGATCTTCGTAGAATATGTAGGAGCCAATATTAGCATCCAGGTTCCGCTATTGGTTATTGACCGGAGAGGTGTCTCGGTCATGTCTACATAGTTTTCGAACCCGTAGGGTTCGCACGCTTAACGTTCGATGACGATTTGTATTATGAGTTATGTGATTTGATGTACCGAAGGTTGTTCGGAGTCCCGAATGAGATCACGGACATGACGAGGAGTCTCAAAATGATCGATACATAAAGATTGGTATATTGGAAGGTTATATTCGGACACCGGAATGGTTCCGAAGTGTATCGGGTATTTTCCGAAGTACCGGGGGGTTACCGGAACCCCCCGGGGGGTTAATGGGCCTTCATGGGCCCTAGTGGAAGAGAGAAGGCAGCAGCCAGGTGGAGGCGCGCCCCCCCCCAAGCCCAAACCGAATTGGACTAGGGGTTGGGGCTGGCCCCCCATTTCCTTTCTCTTCTCCTCCTCTTTCCCCCTTCTCCTTGTAGGAATAGGAAAGGGGGGGGCGAATCCTACTTGGAGTAGGACTCCCCCTCTTTGGGCGCGCCACCCTTGGCAGGCCTCCTCCTCTCTCCCTCCTTGATATATGTGGGGAGGGGGCACCCTAGAACAGACAAGTTGATCTTTTAGCCGTGTGCGGTGCCCCCTTCACAGAAACACACCTCGGTCATATCGTCGTAGTGCTTAGGCGAAGCCCTGCACCGGTAACTTCATCATCACTGTCACCACGCCGTCGTGCTAACGAAACACTCCCTCGGCCTCAACTGGATCAAGAGTTCGAGGGACGTCACCGAGTTGAACGTGTGCAGATCGCGGAGGTGCCATGCGTTCGGTACTTGGATCGGTTGGATTGCGAAGACGTTCGACTACATCAACCGCGTTACTAAACGCTTCCACTTTCGGTCTACGAGGGCACGTGGACACACTCTCCCCGCTCATTTTATGCATCTCCTAGATAGATCTTGCATGATCGTAGGTAAATTTTTTGAAATACTATATTCCCCACCAGTGGCATCCGAGCCAGGTCTATGCGTAGATGTTATATGCATGAGTAGAACACAAAGAGTTGTGGGCGATAATAGTCATACTGCTTACCAGCATGTCATACTTTGATTCGGCGGTATTGTTGGATGAAGCGGCCCAGACGGACATTACATGACCGCGTTCATGAGACTGGTTCTACCGCCGTGCTCTGCACATAGGTAACTAGTGGTCTGTTTCTCCAGCTATAGTTGAATCGAGTTTGACTACGCCGGGTCCTTGTTGAAGGTTAAAACAACACACTTGATGAAAAATCGTTGTGGTTTTGATGCGTAGGTAAGAACGGTTCTTGCTAGAAGCCCGTAGCAGCCACGTAAAACTTTCAACAACAAAGTAGAGGACGTCTAACTTGTTTTTGCAGGGCTTGCTGTGATGTGATATGGTCAAGACGTGATAAGATATAAATTGTTGTATGAGATGATCATGTTTTGTAATAGTTATCGGCAACTGGCAGGAGCCATATGGTTGTCACTTTATTGTATGAAATGTAATCGCCATGTAATTGCTTTACTTTATCACTAAGGGGTAGTGATAATCGTAGAAGCAATAGTTGGCGAGACGACAACGATGCTACGATGGAGATCAAGGTGTCGCGCCGGTGACGATGGTGATCATGACGGTGCTTTGGAGATGGAGATCAAAGGCACAAGATGATGATGGCCATATCATATCACTTATTTTGATTGCATGTGATGTTTATCTTTTATGCATCTTATTTTGCTTAGTAAGGCGGTAGCATTATAAGATGATCTCTCACTAAATTTCAAGGTATAAGTGTTCTCCCTGAGTATGCACCATTGCTACAGTTCATCGTTCCGAGACACCACGTGATGATCGGGTGTGATAAGCTCTACGTTCACATACAACGGGTGCAAGCAAGTTTTGCACACACAGAATACTCGGGTTAAACTTGACGAGCCTAGCATATGTAGATATGGCCTCGGAGCACTGAGATCAAAAGATCGAACGTGAATCATATAGTAGATATGATCAACATAGTGATGTTCACCATTGAAAACTACTCCATCTCACGTGATGATCGAACATGGTTCAGTTAATATGGATCACGTGATCATTTAGATGACTCGAGGGATGTCTATCTAAGTGGGAGTTCTTAAGTAATATTATTGATTGAACTTAAATTTATCATGAACTTAGTCCTGATAGTATTTGCATATCTATGTTGTAGATCAATAGCTCGCGTATAGCTTCCCCGTTTTATTTATGATATGTTCCTAGAGAAAACTAAGTTGAAAGATGATAGTAGCAATGATGCGGACTTGGTCCATGATCTGAGGATTATCCTCATTGCTGCACAGAAGAATTATGTCCTTGATGCACCGCTAGGTGACGGACCTATTGCAGGAGCAGATGCAGATGTTATGAACGTTTGGCAAAGCTCGGTATGATGACTACTTGATAGTTTAGTGCACCATGCTTTACGACTTAGAACCGGGACTTCAAAAACCGTTTTGAACGCCACGGAGCATATATTATGTTCCAAGAGCTGAAATTTGTATTTCAGACTCATGCCCGAGTCGAGAGGTATGAGACCTCGGACAACTATTTTGCCTACAAGATGGAGGAGAATAGCTCAACCAGTGAGCATGTGCTCAGAATGTTTGAGTACTACAATCGCTTGAATCAAGTGGGAGTTAATCTTCTAGATAAGATAGTGATTGACAGAGTTCTCTAGTCACTATCACCAAGTTACTAGAACTTCACGATGAACTATAATATGTAAGGGATGACGAAAACGATTCCCGAGCTCTTCACGATGTTGAAATAAGCGAAGGTAGAAATCAAGAAAAGCATCAAGTGTTGATGGTTGACAAGACCACTAGTTTCAAGTAAAAGGGCAAGGAAAGAAAGGGAACTTCAAGAACAACGGCAAGCAAGTTGCCACTCCCATGAAGAAGCCCAAAGCTAGACCCAATCCAGAAACTGAGTGCTTCTACTGCAAAGGAAATGGTCACTGGAAGTGGAACTGCCCTAAATACTTGGCGGATAAGAAGGATGGCAAAGTGAACAAAGGTATATTTGATATACATGTTATTGATGTGTACTTTACTAGTGTTTATAGCAACCCCTCGGTATTTGATACTGGTTCAGTTGCTAAGAGTAGTAACTCGAAATAGGAGTTGCAAAATAAATAGAGACTAGTTAAGGATGAGGTGACGATGTGTGTTGGAAGTGATTCCAAGGTTGATAAGATCACCATCGCACGCTCCCTTTACCTTCAGGATTAGTGTTGAACCTAAAATAAATGTTATTTGGTGTTTGCGTTGAGCATGAATATGAATGGATCATGTTTCTTGCAGTACGGTTATTCATTTAAGTCAAAGAATAATTGTTGTTCTGTTTACATGAATAAAACCTTCTATGGTCATACACTTAATATAAATGGTTTATTGAATCTCGACCGTAGTGATACACATATTCATAATATTGATGCCAAAAGATGCAAAGTTGATAATGATAGTGCAACTTACTTGTGGCACTGCCGTTTAGGTCGTATTGGTGTAAAGCGCATGAAGAAACTCCATGCAGATGGACTTTTGGAATCACTTGATGCTTGTGAACCATGCCTCATGGGCAAGATGACTAAGACTCCATTCTCCGGAACAATGGAGCGAGCCACTGACTTATTGGAAACAATACATACCGATGTATGCGGTCCGATGAGTGTTGAGGCTCACGGCGGGTATCGTTATTTTCTAACCTTCACAGATGATTTGAGCAGATATGGGTATATCTACTTGATGAAACATAAGTCTGAAACATTTGAAAAGTTCAAAGGATTTCAGAGTGAAGTGGAAAGTCATCGTAACAAGAAAATAAAGTTTCTACGTTCTGATCGTGGAGGTGAATATTTGAGTTACGAGTTTGGTCTTCATGTGAAACAATGTGGAATAATTTCGCAACTCACGCCACCTGAAACAGCATAGCGTAATGGTGTGTCCGAACGTCGCAACCGCACTTTATTAGATATGGTGTGATCTATGATGTCTCTTACCAATTTACCACTATCATTTTGGGGTTATGCATTAGAGACAGCTGCATTCGCGTTAAATAGGGCACCATCTAAATCCGTTGAGACGACACCATATGAACTGTGGTTTGGCAAGAAACCAAATTTGTCGTTTCTTAAAGTTTGGGGCTGTGATGCTTGTGTGAAAAAGCTTCAACCTGATATGCTCGAACCCAAATCAGAGAAATGTGTCTTCATAGGGTACCCAAAAGAGACTGTTGGGTACACCTTCTATCACTGGTCCGAAGGCAAGATATTCATTGCTAAGAATGTATCCTTTGTAGAGAAGGAGTTTCCCTCGAAAGAAGTGAGTGGGAGGAAAGTAGAACTTGATGAGGTAATTGTACCTTCTCCCGAATTGGAAAATAGTACATCACAGAAATCAGTTCTAGTGATTTGTACACCAGTCAGTGAGGAAGCTAATGATGATGATCATGAAACTTCAGATCAAGTTACTACTGAACCTCGTAGGTCAACCAGATTATGGTCCGCACCAGAGTGGTACAGTAATCCTTTCTGGAAGTCATGTTACTAGACCATGACGAACCTACAAACTATGAAGAAGCGATGATCAGCCCAGATTCCGCAAAATGGCTTGGGGCCATGAAATCTGAGATGGGATCCATCTATGAGAACAAAGTATGGACTTTGGTTGACTTGCCCGATGATTGGCAAGCCATTGAGAATAAATGGATCTTCAAGAGGAAGACGGACGCTGATAGTAGTGTTTCTATCTACAAAGCTCGAATCGTCGCAAAAAGTTTTTGACAAGTTCAAGGTGTTGACTACGATGAGATTTTCTCACTCATAGCGATGCTTAAGTCTATCTGAATCATGTTAGCAATTGCCACATTTTATGAAATCTAGCAAATGGATGTCAAAACTGCATTCCTTAATGGATTTCTTAAAGAAGAGTTGTATATGATACAACAAGAAGGTTTTGTCAATCCTAAAGGTGCTAACAAAGTGTGCAAGCTCCAGCGATCCATCTATGGACTGGTGCAAGCACCTAGGAGTAGGAATATATGCTTTGATGAGTTGATCAAAGCATATAGTTTTATACAGACTTGCAGTGAAGCATGTATTTACAAGAAACTGAGTGGGAGCACTACTGCCTTTCCGATAAGTATATGTGAAAGACATATTGTTGATCGGAAATGATGTAGAATTTTCTGGAAAGCATAAAGGAGTGTTTGAAAGGAGTTTTTCAAAGAAAGACCTCGGTGAAGCTACTTACATATTGGGCATCAAGATCTATAGTGATAGATCAAGACGCTTGATAAGTTTTTTCAATGAGTACACACCTTGACAAGTTTTTGAAGTAGTTCAAAATGGTACAGTCAAAGAAGGAGTTCTTGCCTGTGTTGCAAGGTGTGAAATTGAGTAAAGACTCAAAACCCGACCACGGTAGAAAATAGATAGAGAATGAAAAGTCATTCCCTATGCCTCAGTCATAGGTTCTATACAGTATGTTATGCTGTGTACCAGACCTATTGTGTACCTCACCATGAGTTTGGCAAGAGGCTACAATAGTGATCCAAGAGTGGATCACTGGACAGCGGTCAAAATTATCCTTAGTGGAATAAGGATATGTTTCTCGGTTATGGAAGTGACAAAAAAGTTCGTCGTAAAGGGTTATGTCAATGCAAGCTTTGACACTGATCCAGATGACTCTAAGTCTCAATCTGGATACATATTGAAAGTGGGAGAAATTAGCTAGAGTAGCTCCGTGCAGAGCATTGTAGACATAGAAATTTGCAAAATACATACGGATCTGAATGTCGCAGACCCGTTGACTAAACTTCTCTCACAAGCAAAACATGATCACACCTTAGTACTCTTTGGGTGTTAATCACATGGCGATGTGAACTAGATTGTTGACTCTAGTAAACCTTTTGGGTATTGGTCACATGGCGATGTGAACTATAGAGTGTTAAATCACATGACAATGTGAACTATTGGTGTTAAATCACATGGCGATGTGAACTAGATTATTGACTCTAGTGCATGTCGGAGACTGAAGGAAATATGCCCTAGAGGCAATAATAAAGTTGTTATTTATATTTCCTTATATCATGATAAATGTTTATTATTCATGCTTGAATTGTATTAACCAGAAACTTAGTACATGTGTGAATACATAGGCAAAAACAGAGTGTCCCTAGTATGCCTCTACTTGACTAGCTCATTAATCAAAGATGGTTAAGTTTCCTAACCATAGACATGTGTTGTCATTTGATGAACAGGATCACATCATTAGAGAATGATGTGATGGACAAGACCCATCCGTTAGCTTAGCATTAATGATCATTTAGTTTTATTGCTATTGCTTTCATCATGACTTATACATGTTCCTCTGACTATGAGATTATGCAACTCCCGAATACTGGAGGAACACTTAGTGTGCTATCAAACGTCACAACGTAACTGGGTGATTATAAAGATGCTCTACAGGTGTCTCCGATGGTGTTTGTTGAGTTGGCATAGATCAAGATTAGGATTTGTCACTCCGATTGTCGGAGAGGTATCTCTGGGCCCTCTCGGTAATGCTCATCACTATAAGCCTTGCAAGTAATGTGACTAATGAGTTAGTTACGGGATGATGCATTACGGAACGAGTAAAGAGACTTGCCAGTAACGAGATTGAACTAGGTATGGTGATACCGAAGATCGAATCTCAGGCAAGTAACATACCGATGACAAAGGGAACAACGTATGTTGTTATGCGGATTGACCAATAAAGATCTTCGTAGAATATGTAGGAGCCAATAGAGCATCCAGGTTCCGCTATTGGTTATTGACCGGAGAGGTGTCTCGGTCATGTCTACATAGTTTTCGAACCCGTAGGGTCCGCACGCTTAACGTTCGGAGTCCCGGATGAGATCACGGACATGACGAGGAGTCTTGAAATTATTGAGACATAAATATTGATATATTGGAAGGTTATATTCGGACAGCGGAATGGTTCCGAAGTGTATCGGGTATTTTCCGAAGTACCGGGGGGTTGCCGGAACCCCCCGGGGGGTTAATGGGCCTTCATGGGCCCTACTGGAAGAGAGAAGGCAACAGCCAGGTGGAGGCGCGCGCCCCCCAAGCCCAAACCGAATTGGACTAGGGGTTGGGGGCGGCCCCCCATTTCCTTTCTCTTCTCCTCCTCTTTCCCCCTTCTCCTTGTAGGATAGGAAAGGGGGGGCGAATCCTACTTGGAGTAGGACTCCCCCCACCTTTGGGCGCGCCACCCTTTGCCGGCCTCCTCCTCTCTCCCTCCTTGATATACGTGGGGAGGGGGCACCCTAGAACAGACAAGTTGATCTTTTAGCCGTGTGCGGTGCCCCCCTTCACAGAAACACACCTCGGTCATATCGTCGTAGTGCTTAGGCGAAGCCCTGAGCCGGTAACTTCATCATCACTGTCACCACGCCGTCGTGCTAATAAAACACTCCCTCGCCCTCAACTGGATCAAGAGTTCGAGGGACGTCACCGAGTTGAACGTGTGCAGATCGCGGAGGTGCCATGCGTTCGGTACTTGGATCGGTTGGATCGCGAAGACGTTCGACTACATCAACCGCGTTACTAAACGCTTCCACTTTCGGTCTACGAGGGTACGTGGACACACTCTCCCCGCTCGTTGATATGCATCTCCTAGATAGATCTTGCGTGATTGTAGGCAATTTTTTTGAAATACTGCATTCCCCAACATCTTTATCAATGGATATGATTTATTCTGCAATGGAAGGAATTGTCCCGAGTCGCTGCAGGCTTACGACCCGGCACTTGGGGGCTACATTATTCAAATTGAGATCATGCCAAATATGGAAGTCCCATGTCGCTGCAAGCATGCACCATGACACTTGGGGGCTAATGCAAGGTCATTTTTTTACTTGCCTTATTGAAGATCCGACTCATCACATCGTAATGAGCCGGCCCTTGGGGGCTACCAATTTCTCCTGTCAAAAATTCAAAGTACACAAGCCTTAAACCATTATATTGAAAGGTCCATTGCTCAGTTGGTAGAGCACAAGGCTCTTAACCTTGTGGTCATGGGTTCAAGCCCTACGATGGAGGCTACATCATATGATGTTATTTTCAATGAAGTATATATAAAGTCCCAGCTCAGTATTGTCTTGCTGAGCCGGCCCTTAGGGGCTACACATTTCTGTTCAAGTCCCTTCTTATTATTGCATAATGACCCGGCCCTTGGGGGCAACACTGGTTGAAATTTTTTATGAGCATACGGCAATTACAAGTCCCAGGTTGCTGCAAGCATGACAACCCGGCACTTGGGGGCTACATATGTGGGATATTCAGTTTTGACTAGTGACTGAGATGAACAACCTGGATTTCTTCAAGGTTGAGACATTTATATCGAAGTAAGTCTTAAGTTCTTACTACGCTCCCTTCTTAATACTTGGGGGCTACAAGTGACATGCATATAAGGGAGGTACATTTTCAAGCTTGATATGACCCGGTGCCATCAATATTTACAAACCGGCAAGTTCTACATCTTCAAGCCGGCTGAAAATCAGATGAGTATTTCAAGACCAATATTTTTGTTAAGCATTGGGAGCTGAACCAAATGAATTATTCTTCACAATATTTTTCTGTGAGAAACCAATGTTAGCAAATTGATTATGAAGTTGGCCTATTGACCCGGACTTTTCAGAAGAAGTACCTGCATTTTTTGCATTGGCAAAGTTTAAACATATCTGCTAAAGAAGATTTGCTATGAGATCATGGACATGTATATATCAACAAGGAAATGACAAGGACTTAAGGATGATCAGGTGTCGGCTCAGAAGAACCTTCGACCCGGCGGATAATCTATCAAAGTTGGTCTTGTTTTGCAGGATAAGTTTACCATGGATAAATCCAAGCTAAACTGGGGGCTAATGTCGGGGATATACCCCGCGATATGACCCGGCCGGAGGTATGACCCGGCTGGGATTTGGCGTTTCATTGGTAAACCGCCCGGAGCTTGGCGACTCACTGGTGACTTGCCCAGAGCTTGGATACTTACTGGTCGTGGCGACTCACTGATGACCCTGATGGCGGGTCAGATGGATGACAAGGCCCAAGGCCCAGAAGGCCGGCTCATGTTATGGTGGGCCAGCTTAAGAGGAAAGGCATGAGGAATATTTCCCTTACAAGGAATCAAGACCCGGACTTGTATCTGTCTTGTAATAGAAGATAGACTAAGCCTAATCCTACTAGGAATCCATATGTAACCTGCCCCTCCAACTTATATAAGGAGGGCAGGGCACCCCAAGAGGGACAGGCTGAATAATCTCGAGGGCTAGACACAACTAGAGGAGAGCCGGTTTATGCGGCGGCTCCCTCATGAGCATACGGAATACAACCTAGCCACAAACAGCATGTAGGGTTATTACCGAATGATGTTTCCTGGGCCTGAAGCTGTCTAAATCTTGTCTCGTGTGTTAACTCACCTCGACGATCTCCTTGCATCTCTCGGTTCCGACCAACCCCTCTCAAGCTACTACGTAGATGCGTTGGCCTCACGACTAAGTCCTTTTCACGAGGACATCTGCCGTGACAAATCTGCGATAGTTGGCACCCACCGTGGGGCCTGCGCACGGTGGTGTTGAGTTCTTGGAGGGATCTCTCCTAGGGATCAAGAAGTTCACAATTTTTTCGGATGAAGAAAGGCTGGCGTGGGATAATTTCTTGGCAGAACCGGCAAATTCAATGTTTGTGGTCAAGTTATTTATCTTGGAGCTGGCAATATGAGTTTTGAGACCAAGGGAAATTAGGGTCTGACGTTCTTTTGTGCGATGCAACGCGATCTGTCGAATCCGAATAGAAGATCAAAATTTTAATGCCACAACCGCGTATTGCTGAGGCCGTTAGGAGTTTTTCTGTAGCTACCGTAGGCCGGGTCAGATCAATCCTTATCAACACGTGCGTGAGAAGGCAATACTACTTTTTTGCTGCTCCATCAAATACTTGAGTATTGTTCATGATTAAAGCTCAGATTTTGAGGAGGCAACCTGTCCAGAGAAGAAATAATATTTGTTGAAACTACTCCACGTGAGCATGCATGTTTGGGAAAAGGACTACAACACTAGATCGGACTGACGGATCAACAGGTCCAATCTCCAGCACCACACGCATAACGAAACTCGCTGTCAAAACTGCCCTGTCCTCCGAATCGCCCGCAGCACGCAAACTGCCGTCGCTACGCCTCCCCTCAGCGGGCCCAGCTTTGAGACGGCCGGCTTCTACCGTCGCTACCTTGGCCTCACTCTATGTCGCCAGGAGGGCTTTGTTCCGAATTGCTCCGAACCGCCGTCGCCAAGCCTCGGATGGTTTCCGCCGCTGTCGAGCCACCCCGGATGACGAGTTGACTCTGCCGCGGCGAACTGCTGCCTAGGCGGCCTGCACTGAGCTGCCATCTCCACCACCGTGCTTATGCTCCGCCTTCGAGTCGCCCTGTCAGGCCACCCCCGCAACCCTGTCGCACTCCGATCCGCTGCAGTCGCCACCGCGACCTTTGAATTGTCAAGCTGTTGTGAGCCTCCGCTTTCATCTCGTGCTCCCCTATGATCTCCGTCGGGGCCGGTTATTCATCACGGAGTCATGAAGTGTTCCGAGCCTCGACCCATCGCTACCGCACCGCAAGCCATTGCTCCGAGCCACGACGTCCGCCTCAACCGAGGCATCGCGAGTCGCACCTGTCCTGGAGCTGCTCCCTTGAGCCGCCACTCCACCTCTGCTGTGGGTGAGCCACCCCCTACTCCGTTGGCTCGCCGCGACTCGCCATGGTTAAATCACCGTTGCTTGAGCCGCCGCTTCCGACTCACGCTGACGAGCGCCTCCCGCCGCTGCCTCCGCTAGGTGTCGCCCCTGCTTTAAGCGTCGCCCGCATTGTACCGCGTTGAGCTGCCGATTTCTGTGCGGCATTGCAAGTTGCTAAAAGATCAGGTCCTGAGGTTGCAAGTGAAATCTTAAATCGCCAAGGCGTCTGTTTGTGCTTCTGCTCTCCACGTTGTCACATAAGGGCTCAGTAGAGTTGCTGCTGCTTACTGATGCCAGTCATGAAGTGTTCGTCTGGAATTAATTGAGCGAAGCAGATTCAGTTACGGAGTAGTACTAGTTGAGTACTGTTTATTTAAAGGCCAGGTTGACAAGACAAGAGGAGAAGATTCCTCCTGATGACTTGGTGCAATCAAACAAAAGATGAGCATGCAATATTAAAATAATGATGGAGAATTAAGGCTGGGACTGCTTTGGTTGACTAAGCAGGACACCCAAGTACTGCTCCTCGTGGTCGACGCAAAGAGACAGTGCTAGGTGATATACATAAGTTCCAACGCTGCTGCCTGGAAGTGCTACCAGCAAAACTACATGTGTTGCCACATCAAGATACCAGATCATGCCAATATAAAAGGGGAGCACGCCCTCAATCAAGTGCAAAGGGCAAATCGATTCATGGTCCATGTTAAGATGACAGAATAAATTCATCGGGGACCGGAGTCCGCGAGAATGAGGGACACGACCCACTTAAAACTGGATGGATGTGTGGTTATTTGCTTGGCTATCAAGGCCATCACTCGGTCAAATTGCCGTGCAGTTGTTTCATCAAAAAATATATCAGGTGATACCCATCCTTTCTATTTCATCTGTATACAATAATTTGTTTGCGAACAGTTACTCTGTCTTGCAATATTTTATGCAGGACTATTATTTATGACAAACGTGATGTTATACCACGGATATGGAGCACGCACCAGCATTATTCTGCACTCGTGTTCGTCCGTGCCGCAGTGTTTAATGGATGTGCACAAGCCGCGACCTCTACGGCCCAGTCTACATCAACACGATGCGGCTGACTCGCCCGTCTGCGCAGCTTACTGTGCCTGTGATTGACTCACCCGTCCGAGGCGGCTTACCGCGCCTGCGATTGCATCGCCCGTCCGCGCTTGCTTACAACACCGCGGCCGGCTCATCTGTCTGCTCCCACGGCCGACTCGGCCGTGATTGATGCTTCACCGTGGTGATCATCAACTCCGCGGTGGATAATTTCTGGCCTGACATATCAGGTGAAATCCATCCGGTATGCCTTTATATTTCATATTGCTTTCTTTAAAAGAGCAATTACTCTGGCTTGCAAGTTCTCTAATGCAGGACAAGTTGTCTACTACAAAAGGGACCATTATGTCACTGAGCTGTTGAATGACTCATACCAGGTGTATATAACAGTCAAATATGGAGAATCTTAAGCCAACTCCTCGAGTCATCTTAAGACTCGGGGGCTACATGGACATGGCTCGGTAAATGTTGCCAGTTTAAGCCGATTCAAGAACTCCGGGTCATTGGACTAAATGTTGCCAGTTTAAGCAGATTCAAGAACTCCGGGTCATTGGAGGGAAGATAACCTGGTCCCGGAGGTTACTGTTATATTGATGAAAATTTAAAGGCCGTCAGAATATTTCCGGCTTAAAAAGAAGGATTCCGGTTTAATATCCGATTCAAGGGAAATTTGTCTCTCACAAAGCGCTGAAGCTCGCAATATCCGGTTTAAAAATCCGGTTCAAGGGAAATTTGTCCCCCCCAAAGCATTGAAGCTCTCAGTATCCGGTTTAAAATCCGGCTCAAGGGAAATCTATCTCTCACGAAGCTTTGAAGATCTCAATATCCGGTTTAAAATTCCGGTTCAAAAAGAATTCATCTCTCGCAAGTTCGAGTTTTCAGAAAAATTAAAGGTTGCCAAAGAGAACTTGCTGCCATGATGCGCGGTTCAAACATGGGTATCCTGCCTTATGGGCTAATATTATTATGATCACTTGGGGGCTTCCTGCTTTAATTAACAAGAGCTTTGTTGACCCGTGTAATAGGCTTGGACGCCAGGTGTATTCACCAAAAAATCCGGGTTATCCAGCCATTTTTAAGTCTGCCACTCCGCCCAGGTAATCCTGGAATGACTCACCGTACTCTTGACAGTCAATCTTATACAGACCCTGAACTTATCAAAGTTAAAACGGCTATTGGTCATGTGAGGCCCGGCTTACAAGGTTGAATGAAGGTTTAACTCAGTGGCTGTGCGGCCCTTGAAAAGCACTTGACTTGAAGGCTTGGCAGCCTGTGAAAGCCTTGTTTTGTTTTTTGATTTATATTTGATTTGAACATTTTTTGAGGTTCATCTCTTGTGATATGTTAATACATGGTTGAAAACCGATGAGGGCTATGTTGCCTTATGGTTCATATATAAATCTATCCGGAGTTTATTAACCCGGCCTGGCTTTTGACGATAAGTCGCTAGTGTGCTTTGATTATGTGCTTGGAGATTTTCACTCTAAGTATTCCTCCAGTTATGTTGTGACGTTTGATAGCACACAAGGTGTTCCTCCGGTATTCGGAAGTTGCATAATCTCATAGTCAGAGGAATATGTATAAGTCATGAAGAAAGCAATAGCAATAAAACTTGACAATCATTATGCTAAGCTAACGGATGGGTCTTGTCCATCACATCATTCTCCTAATGATGTGATCCCATTCATCAAATGACAACACATGTCTATGGTCAGGAAACTTAACCATCTTTGATCAACGAGCTAGTCTAGTAGAGGCATACTAGGGACACTTTGTTTTGTCTATGTATTCACACATGTATCAAGTTTCCGGTTAATACAATTCTAGCATGAATAATAAAAAATTATCATGATATAAGGAAATATAAATAACAACTTTATTATTGCCTCTAGGGCATATTTCCTTCAGTCTCCCACTTGCACTAGAGTCAATAATCTAGATTACATTGTAATGATTCTAACACCCATGGAGTCTTGGTGATGATCATGTTTTGCTCGTGGAAGAGGCTTAGTCAACGTGTCTACAACATTCCGATCCATATGTATTTTGCAAATCTCTATGTCTCCCTCCTTGACTTGATGGCGGATGGAGTTGAAGCGTCTCTTGATGTGTTTGGTTCCCTTGTGAAAACTGGATTCCTTCGCTAAGCCAATTGCTCCAGTATTGTCACAAAATATTTTCATTGGACCCGATGCACTATGTATTACACCTAGATCGGATATGAATTCCTTCATCCAGACTCCTTCATTTGCTGCTTCCGAAGCAGCTATGTACTCCGCTTCACACGTAGATCCCGCCACGACGCTCTCCTTGGAACTGCACCAACTTATAGCTCCACCATTCAATATAAATACGTATCCGGTTTGCGACTTAGAGTCATCCGGATCAGTGTCAAAGCTTGCATCGACGTAAACATTTACGACAAGCCCTTTGTCACCTCCTTAAACGAGAAACATATCCTTAGTCCTTTTTAGGTATTTCAGGATGTTCTTGACCGCTATCCAGTGATCCACTCCTGGATTACTTTGGTACCTCTCTGCTAAACTTATAGCAAGGCACACATCAGGTCTGGTACACAGCATTGCATACATGATAGAACCTATGGCTGAGGCATAGGGAATGACTTTCATTTTCTCTCTATCTTCTGCAGTGGTTGGGCATTGATTCTGACTCAACTTCACACCTTGTAACACAGACAAGAACCCTTTCTTTGACTGATCCATTTTGAACTTCTTGAAAACTTTATCAAGGTATGTGCTTTGTGAAAGTCCAATTAAGCGTCTTGATCTATCTCTATAGATCGTGATGCCCAATATATAAGCACCTTCACCGAGGTCTTTCATTGGAAAATTCTTATTCAAGTATCCTTTTATGCTATCCAGAAATTTTGTATTATTTCCAATCAACAATAAGTCATCCACATATAATATTAGAAATGCTACAGAGCTCCCACTCACTTTCTTGTAAATACAGGCTTCTCCAAAAGTCTGTATAAAACCATATGCTTTGATCACACTATCAAAGCTTATATTCCAACTCCGAGATGCTTGCACCAGTCCATAAATGGATCGCTGGAGCTTACACACTTATTAGCACCTTTAGGATCGACAAAACCTTCTGGTTGCATCATATACAACTCTTCTTTAAGAAATCCATTAGGGAATGCAGTTTTGACATCCATTTCCAACTTTCATAATCATAAAATGCGGCAGTTGCTAACATGATTCGGACAGACTTAAGCATCGCTACGGGTGAGAAGGTCTCATCATGGTCAACTCCTTAAACTTGTCAAAAACCTATCGCAACGGGTCGAGCTTTGTAGACAGTAACATTACCGTCATCGCCAGTCTTCTTCTTGAAGATCCATTTATTCTCTATGGCTTGCCGATCATCGGGCAAGTCAAGCCAAGTCCAAACTTTGTTCTCATACATGGATCCCATCTCAGATTTCATGGCCTCAAGCCATTTCGCGGAATCTGGGCTCATCATCGCTTCCTCATAGTTCGTAGGTTCGTGATGGTCTAGTAACATGACTTCCAGAACAGGATTTCATACCACTCTGGTGCGGAACGTACTCTGGTTGACCTATGAGGTTCGGTAGTAACTTGATCTAAAGTTTCATGATCATCATCATTAACTTCCTCACTAGTTGGTGTAGGCATCACTAGAACTGATTTCTGTGATGAACTACTTTCCAATTCGAGAGAAGGTACAACTACCTCATCAAGTTCTACTTTCCTCCCACTCACTTCTTTCGAGAGAAACTCCTTCTCTAGAAAGGATCCATTCTTAGCAACGAATATCTTGCCTTCAGATCTGTGATAGAAGGTGTACCCAACAGTTTCCTTTAGGTATCCTATGAAGACGCATTTCTCCTATTTGGGTTCGAGCTTATCAGGTTGAAGCTTTTTCACATAAGCATCGCAACCCCAAACTTTAAGAAACGACAGCTTAGGTTTCTTGCCAAACCACAGTTCATATGGTGTCGTCTCAACGGATTTAGATGGTGCCCTATTTAACGTGAATGAAGCCGTCTCTAAAGCATAACCCCAAAATGATAGTGGTAAATGGGTAAGAGACATCATAGATCGCGCCATATCTAATAAAGTATAGTTACGACATGCGGACACACCGAGGGAGTCCTGGATTAAGGGGTCCTGGGATGGTCGAGTTATTTGACGTGGGCCGGACTAATGGGCCGTCAAGGTACAAGATAGAATGCCTCTCTTCGTGTCCGGATGGGGCTCTCCTTGGCGTGGATAGCAAGCTTGGTGGCTAGTCGTATAGTTTCCTTTCTCTGTAAACCAACTTTGTACAACCTTGGCCCTCTCCGGTGTCCGTATAAACCAGAGGGTTCAGTCCGTAGAGGCGATCACAATCATACAGACTAGACATCTAGGGTTTAGCCATTACGATCTCGAGGTAGATCAACTCTTGTAACCCCTATACTCATCAAAGTCAATCAAGCAGGAAGTAGGGTATTACCTCCATTAAGAGGGCCCGAACCTGGGTAAACATCGTGTCCCCCACCTCCTGTTACCTTCGATCCTCAGACGCACAGTTCGGGACCCCCTACCCGAGATCAGCCGGTTTTCACACTGACATTGGTGCTTTCATTGAGAGTTCCTCTGTGTTGTCGATAGAAGGATCAATTGCTCGCCTTGTCGTCAACGACAAGATCACCTCTGGAAGGGCCCTAGTTCCTGGGCAGATCCTCCAGATCGGCAGTTTCACCATGGGCGCCCGCCCGGCCGTTTAGCCCAAAGCGGTCCACCAGATTGCCAAAAACCATCTCTGCATCAACCCCGAAAGCGTCGATAAGATGGATCCGGCAGATATCTCATCTTTAAACAAGCTGCTAGATCACATCGCCGCCCTAGGGGTCGCAACAGATTATGATCTGATTGGGCTTAAACCCGATCAGAGGGAAATCAGGTCCCCACCTGTCACCCACCTGGTGACCATTGTGGAAGAGCAAGTTGAGGATACCACTCCTCCTACGCTAAAAACAAACTATGTTCGGATCTTCGAGTCCTGCGAGCCGGACACCCATCTTCGAGAAGAGGCCATCTGTCCTCCGAACATAGAATTAGGCGTTGAGCCTAAAAAACCCCAGGACACACCAGATCCTGGGCTAGTGCCTGAGAAATTTTTCAAAATCCGGATTCCACAGTGGGTCAGGGTTCGGATTTAGACCCACCCGCCCACCACAATCAATACTCTCCAAGCAATTCCGGTCCCCCGGACATATGTGACTTAATGTATATACGGCAGCAACCTCAGGAAATAGTCCATCACTTTTGGGCTGGATTCCTACTCGTTAAAAACAAGATTAAAGATTGCTGCGACGACGATGCGGTATCAGTATTTTTCCGCAACTGTATGGACAAGGGGATCCTTAATGCCCTCAACCGACGCTGCATACTGCACTTTGCGGATTTGACACACATAGTACAGAAGTATTGCGCAATGGAGAGCGCCTGGAAAGCCCAGACAGCTTGGTGGGAACCATCGGCCTTTAAGCCATCCACCGGCCAGGCAAAAAGGATGCACCCTCACGGGGCACCTGATCATCGCTTCACGGACAAGAAAATTAAGCCCTTAACAGGACATAGAACTATCCTTGATGAATGGCTCGACAAGCCTTGCTAGATACACACGATGCCGAATTCCAAACCAACACATAGCCTTCGGGCATGTTGGATACTCCGACAGGTGGCTAAAAGCGGTGAGGCCATCCTCACCAACACTACCCAAGTGAGGTACTCCTCTAAGGATAATGATTCAATGTATTTATGGTCTTCGGGACCTTTTCCTCAAATAATCGGCGTAAAAGGGTGCTCCGCGGCCTCTTCGAAGTTAACCAAGTAGCCGCAATGAACCCTTGGAACGAGATGGCGATAACTTTCAACGCCACTGACGAACCACGGGCCCGATCAGTCCGAGCACCAGCCGCTTTAGTTCTAAACCCAATTGTGGATGGCTTTCAGCTTACTAAAGTGCTCATGGACGGGGACAGCGGATTGAACCTCATGTACGAGGACACGCTCGACAAAATGTAAATAGACAAGAGCCGCATCGAGCAAAGCAGCACAACCTTTCAAGGTATTTTCCCCAGCTGAGAAGCGCTGTGTTCGGGAAAAATAAAACTTGATGTGGTATTCGGCACGCTTGAGAACTACAGGTCCGAAGAGTTAATCTTCCAGGTGGCACCTTTCAACAGCGGATATCATGCCCTGTTGGGGTGAGATGCATTCACACGCTTTCAAGCCATACCTCATTACGGGTACATGGACCTCAAAATGTCCGGGCCCAACGGAGTTATCACTATCGCCAGTAATCCGGATAGCACTCCGCGCCAAAAACAAAACCGCATCCCTGGCCCTCGAGGCACTATCCGAGGCCCTTGCGGCCGAGGAGCTCACCGATCTGCGTTCCACAGTGGATAGAGATGACGTAATCCTCGACAAAAGGCCAAAATTCACTTCTTTCAAACCGAGAGACGAAATAGTCAAATTCCAAGTTCACCCGACGGATCCTAATAAAATAGCAGCCATTGGAGCACAGCTGGATCCGACGATCGACACTGCTCTAAGAGCATTCCTGCGCGAGAATTGGGACATTTTTGCCTGGCACCCTTCGGATATGCCAGGAATCACATGCAGACTGGCCGAACACGGCCTTAACATAATAAAGGGGTTCAAGCCAGTTAAGCAAACGCTACGGCGATTTTCTGAACCCAAGCGACAAGCTATGGGGGAGGAGCTAGCCAAACTACTTGAAGCCGGGTTTATTCGAGAAATAAAACACCCGGATTGGCTAGCAAACCTGGTCATGGTGCCAAAGAAGGACAAATCCTGGCGCCTGTGTGTCGATTTTAAAGACCTCAATAAAGCCTTCCCTAAGGACCCCTTCCCACTGCCCGGCATTGACCAAATCATTGATGCAACTGCAGGACACGATTCACTGTGTTTCCTTGACGCATACTTAGGATACCACCAGATTAAGATGAAGGAATCCGATCAGGCCGCAACGGCATTCATTACCCCGTACGGGCCCTTCTGCTTCAACACTATGCCTTTCGGACTCAAAAACGTCGGCGCCACATACCAGCGCGTGATTCAAACATGCCTGGAAAAACAAATTGGCAAGACGGTGGAGGCATATGTAGATGATGTAGTCATCAAAACTAAACATGTCGAATCATTGGTGGAAGACTTACGCCTTACATTCGACAACCTTCGAACATATGACATACGGCTCAATTCGGAAAAAGTGTTCCGGCCGGAAAGCTACTCGGGTTCATTGTTTCCAATAGACGAATTGAAGCAAACCCAGCCACAATCCGAGCCTTGTTACAGTTGGCAATACCAACAAACCTAAAACAGGTCCAAAAACTAGTCGGGTGCGTGGCAGCCTTGAGCCGCTTTATCTCCAGACTGGGAGAGAAGGCGTTGCCGCTATATCGCCTACTTTGATGTACCGACCACTTTGAGTGGACGGACGCGGCAACAGCCGGGTTGGAAGAGATAAAAACTCTGCTCGCAAACAACCCAATCCTTGCCGCACCTAACATTGGCGAACCTATGCTACTGTATATATCTGCAACTCACCAGGTGGTGAGCGCAGTACTCATTGTCGAACGAGAGGAAGAGGGACATAAATTCCCACTCCAAAAACCCCGTATACTACATATCGGCGGTTCTCACACCATGCAAATCCCGATACCCGCACTATCAAAAGATAGCATATGCGGTTTTCATGGCATCTCGGAAGCCGCGACACTACTTTCAAGAGTGCTCGATCACGGTGGCCTTCGAGGTACCACTCAATGACATCATAAATATTCGAGACGCCACCGGCGCCCGTATTGCAAAATGGGCCATCGAGCTCCTACCATTTGAAATAACGTATAAACCACGCCGAGCCAATAAATCTCAGGTGCTGGCCAATTTCGTCGCCGAATGGACGGAAGCCGAACTCCCTAAAGTGTACGGCACATACTCCAACTAGGTGATGTACTTCGACGGCTCAAAAATGTTAGCAGGATTGGGGGCCGGTGTCATCCTAACATCCCCTACAGGGGACACAGTCCGTTGCGTGTTGCAAATCATGTATACGGACTCCAATAACGCAGCCGAATATGAGGCACTACTGCATGGTCTTCGGATGGCTGTTTCTATAGGCATACAACGCCTCGAGGTGCACGGGGATTCAAATCTCGCAATATCCCAAATAAACGGAGAATTCAATGCAAAAGATCCAAAGATGGTAGCTTACCGCAATGCCATGCTCAAAATATCAGCTCGGTTCGAGGGGCTCGAGTACCATCATGTGGCCCGAGACAGTAACCAAGCAGCGAACTTCCTTGCCCGAATGGGCACTAAACGTGACCTCGTCCCGCCTAACACCTTCGTGGAAAGGCTCTTCAAGCCATCCGTGGTATGGCAGGACGAGAGTGGAAACACCAGTCCAGCGCCGATCACGCCCCCAGATGCCGAACACGACTCGGACATCATAGGGGGCTCGGGCACAGAACCAACGCCTTCCGCACATGTAATCATGGCGGTAATCGCTTCATGGACCGAACCCTTCCTGGCCTACCTTAATACGCGGGAGTTCCCTGAGGACCAGAGTGAGGCTCATTGCATTGTTCGACGCTCGAAAGCCTACAAGGTTCATGAAGGAGAGCTCTACAAGAAAAGTACTACCGGAGTCCTTCAATGATGTATCTCCGAAGAGGAGGGGCGGCAGCTCTTGGCCGAAATCCATGCTAGTCTTGGTGGCCACCACGCCGCAGCTCGGGCCCTTGTAAGCAAGGCCTTCCGTACTGGTTTTTTCTGTCCTACGGCCCAAGCAGATGCACAGGACCTCGTCCAATGCTGTGTCGGATTCCAGCTTTTCGCTAATCAAAGCCATATGCCGCCTACCGCCCTACGAACAATGCCCATTACATGGCCTTTTGCGGTTTGGGGGCTGGACATGGTCGGACCCTGATAACCCACAAGTATAGGGGATCGCAACAGTTTCCGAGGGTAGAGTATTCAACCCAAATTTATTGATTCGACACAAGGGGGAGCGAAAGAATATTCTCAAGGCAGCTGAGTTGTCAATTCAACCACACCTGGATAACTTAGTATCTGCAGCAAAGTATTTAGTAGCAAAGTAATATGGAAGTAACGGTAGCGGTAGCAAAAGTAATATTTTTGGGTTTTGTGGTGATTGTAACAGTAGCAACGGGAAAGTAAATAAGCGGAGAACAATATGTGAAAAGCTCGTAGGCATTGGATCGGTGGTGGAGAATTATGCTAGATGCGGTTCATCATGTAACAATCATAACATAGGGTGACACAGAACTAGCTCCAATTCATCAATATAATGTAGGCATGTATTCCGAATATAGTTATACGTGTTTATGGAAAAGAACTTGCATGACATCTTTTGTGCTACCCTCCCGTGGCAGCGGGGTCCTAATGGAAACTAAGGGATATTAAGGCCTCCTTTTAATAGAGTGCCGGACCAAAGCATTAACACATAGTGAATACATGGACTCCTCAAACTATGGTCATCACCGGGAGTGGTCCCGATTATTGTCACTTCGGGGTTGCCGGATCATAACACATAGTAGGTGACTATAGACTTGCAAGATAGGATCAAGAACTCACATATATTCATGAAAACATAATAGGTTCAGATCTAAAATCATGGCACTCGGGCCCTAGTGACAAGCATTAAGCATAGCAAAGTCATAGCAACATCAATCTCAGAACATAGTGGATACTAGGGATCAAACCCTAACAAATCTAACTCGATTACATGATAAATCTCATCCAACCCATCACCGTCCAGCAAGCCTACGATGGAATTACTCACGCACGGCAGTGAGCATCATGAAATTAGTGATGGAGGATGGTTGATGATGACGACGGCGACGGATTCCCCTCTCCGGATCCCCGAACGGACTCCAGATCAGCCCTCCCGAGAGGTTTTAGGGCTTGGCGGCGGTTCCGTATCGTAAAATGTGATGAATCTTTCTATCTGATTTTTTTCTCCCCGAACATGAATATATGGAGTTGGAGTTGAGGTCGGTGGAGCAACATGGGGCCCATGAGGCAGGGGGCGCGCCCAGGGGGGCAGGTGCGCCCCCACCCTCGTGGACAGGTGGAGGCCCCCCTGACGTGGATTCTTCTTCCAGTATTTTTAATATTTTCCAAAAATAAGTTCCGTGGAGTTTCAGGTCATTCTGAGAACTTTTGTTTCTGCACACAAATAACACCATGGCAATTCTGCTGAAAATAGCCTCAGTTCAGGTTAGTTCCATTCAAATCATGCAAGTTAGAGTCCAAAACAAGGGCAAAAGTGTTTGGAAAAGTAGATACGACGGAGACGTATCAACTCCCCCAAGCTTAAACCTTTGCTTGTCCTCAAGCAATTCAGTTGATAAACTGAAAGTGATAAAGAAAAACTTTTACAAACTCTGTTTGCTCTTGTTGTTGTAAATATGTAAAGCCAGCATTCAAGTTTTCAGCAAAGATTATGACTAACCACATTCACAATAACACTTAGGTCTCTTGTTTACTCATATCAATGGCATAATCAACTAGCGAGCAATAATAATAAATCTCGGATGACAACACTTTCTCAAAATAATCATAATATGATATAACAAGATGGTATCTCGCTAGCCCTTTCTGAGACCGCAAAACATAAATGTAGAGCACCTTTAAAGATCAAGGACTCACTAAACATTGTAATTCATGGTAAAAGAGATCCAATCATAGTCATACCCAATATAAATTAATAGAAATGGATGCAAATGACAGCGGTGCTCTCCAGCTGGTGCTTATGATAAGAGGGTGATGACTCAACATAAAAGTAAATAGATAGGCCCTTCGTAGAGGGAAGCAGGGATTTGTAGAGGTGTCAGAGCTCGATTTTGAAATAGAGATAAATAATATTTTGAGCGGCATACTTTCATTGTCAACATAACAACCAAGAGATGGCGATATCTTCCATGCTACACACATTATAGGCGGTTCCCAAACAGAATGGTAAAGTTTATACTCCCCCTCCACCAACAAGCATCAATCCATGGCTTGCTCGAAACAAAGAGTGCCTCCAACTAACAACAGTCCCAGGGGGAGTTTTGTTTGCAATTATTTTGATTTAGTTTGCATAAAGCATGGGACTGGGCATCCCTATGACCAGCCATTTTCTCGTGAGTGAGGAGCAGAGTCCACTCCTCTTGAGAATAACCCGCCTAGCATGGAAGATACGGACAGCCCTAGTTGATACATGAGCTATTCGAGCATACAAAACAGAATTTCATTTGAAGGTTTAGAGTTTGGCACATACAAATTTACTTGGAACGGCAGGTAGATACCGCATATAGGAAAGTATAGTGGACTCATATGGAATAACTTTGGGGTTTAAGGTATTGGATGCACAAGCAGTATTCCCGCTTAGTACAAGTGAGGGCTAGCAAAAGACTGGGAAGCGACCAACTAGAGAGCGACAACAGTCATGAACATGCATTAAAATTAATAAACATTGAGTACAAGCATGAGTAGGATATAATCCACCATGAACATAAATATCGTGAAAGCTATGTTGATTTTGTTTCAACTACATGCGTGAACATGTGCCAAGTCAAGTCACTTGAATCATTCAAAGGAGGATACCACCCCACTATACCACATCACAACCATTTTAATAGCTTGTTGGCACGCGAGGTAAACCATTATAACTCGTAGCTAATCAAGCATGGCATGAGCAACTATAATCTCTAATTGTCATTGCAAACATGTTTATTCAGAATAGGCTGAATCAAGAACGATGAACTAATCATATTTACAAAAACAAGAGAGGTCGAGTTCATACCAGCTTCTCTCATATCAATCAGTCCATCATATATCGTCATAATTGTCTTTCACTTGCACGACCGAACGATGTGAATAATAATAATAGTGCACGTGCATTGGACTAAGCTGTAATCTGGGAGCATTCAATAAACAGGAGAAGACAAGGCAATATGGGCTCTTGGTTAAATCGACAATAATGCATATAAGAGCCACTTCAACAATTTAATTATGGTCTTCTCCTATCGACCCCCAAAGAAAAGAAAAGAAATAAAACTATTTACACGGGAAAGCTCCCAACAAGCAAAAGAAGATTGGGAAATCTTTTTGGGTTTTCTTTTAATTATTACTACAGCAAGAAAGGTAAACTAACTAAAAGCTACACTATTTTTTTTGGTTTTCTTAAGGTTTATTAAACACACAAGAAGAAAGCAAGAAAAAGGAAAATAAACTAGCATGGATATTACAGTGAAAGAGTATGAGCACCGACAACTAGCAATGAGTGTGTGAACATGAATGTAAGGTTGGTGAGAAATACGTACTCCCCCAAGCTTAGGCTTTTGGCCTAAGTTGGTTTATTGCCACGGATGGCCTGGCGGATATCCAAAGTTATAACCGGGGTCGTACTGAGATGCAGCGGTCATTGCATCGTGTGTTGCAGCTTGGAGGCGAGCTATCTCAGCCCTCCTCTTATACTCCTCTGCCTCATCTCTGGTTATGTAATGTCTCCCTTTTTCTTGAAAGTCAAAGAAAGCGGGAGCAGGGAGGACAATATTGACAGCGTGACGCCTGTCAAAGATTAGTGGGTACTGGGGAGGCGGTTCATTCCTCTCAACAAACTGATGGTGAACCATAGCATTAAAGACTATATAAGTAGGAGGCAATTCAATATCATCATCACGTATGGTTACACCAAGAAAATCAGCTAAGCGGGTTGCATAAATTCCTCCAAAGACATCTCCATTAATTTTATTATTATGCAACCTACGTGCAACAATAGCTCCCAAATTATAAGATTTATCTCCTAACACGGCACTCCTTAGAATACTGAGGTCAGGGACACACATGTGACATGCTTCATCCTTACCATTTATGCACCTACCTATGAAGAGAGCAAAATAATGTATAGCAGGAAAATGAATACTCCCTATTGTAGCTTGTGTTATGTCTCTAGATTCACCCACAGTTATACTGCCAAGAAAATCTCTAAATTCAGGTTTGCGAGGTTCATGAGGGCTACCCCATTGTGGAAGTTTGCAAGCAGTGGTAAAATCCTCTAAGTCCATAGTATAAGATTTTTCATAAAGATCAAACAGGACAGTTTGAGAATTGCGTGAAGATGAAAATTCAAACCTCCTCACAAAGGAACTAGTGAGATAGTGGTACTGGTGGCACTTTTCCTCCTTGAATCTCACAAGATCAGCGTTACGCAAATATGCGTTAAATTCTTCCTTGATTCCTGCTCGATCCATAAAGTCTTCTGAAGGCCATTCACAAGGCCGCACTGGAGCGTTCCTTGGTGGATCATCATCGGCATCGCGCATTGCGAGCCTGGGTCCTTGCTTCCTTGAAGGGTCACCTTTGTACATTTTCCTAAACATATTTCTTCCTCTGAAAAATTTCTGAAATTTTTAGTAACTTCAAATAAAAGTGAACCAAGCTCAACAAAATTGATAGCAACTACTCCTACAAGTGCCTAGAAACTTTATCATGCGTTAGAACTACTTGGAACCATATAAATTTGACATGCAAGCTCAAGAACATGGTCACTTAGGCAGCACAAATTTGCAATGAATAAAGCACTAGAACAAAAACAAATTGGACCATTGGAGGAGTCACATACCAAGGAACAACCTCCCAAAGCAGTTTTGTGAGAGGTGCTTTGAGCAAGGAGATTGAAAATCGCAGCAAAATGAGCTAGAACTCGTGCTTGAGCTGGATGGTGATTTTTTTGGGAGGAAGAAGAAGTGTGTGGGTGCAGGAATAAGTGGAGGGGAGCCGCCATGGGCCCACAACCTGTAGGGGTGGGCGTGCCCTGGACCCTCGTGGCCAGGTGCTTGCTCCCCCTGCTGTGTTCTCAGTGCCAGATATTCTCAAATATTCCAGAAAAAATCATATTAAATTGGCAGGGCATTTGGAGAACTTTTATTTTCGGGGTATCTTTATATTGCACAGATAATTCAGAAAACAGACAGAAAAATACTATTTTCACTTTATTTCAACTAAATAGCAGAAAGTACAAAGAGGGTACAGAAGGTTGTGCCTTCTAACTTCATCCATCTCATTCTCATCAAAAGGAATCCACTAACAAGGTTGATCAAGTCTTGTTAACAAAGTCATTCCGACTAAGATGGAAACCGGAGAAATTTCGAATAACACTATGTTACCTCAACGGGGATATGCACATCCCCAATAATAAGAATATCATATTTCTCCTTGACAGTAGGTAGAGGAAATTCAAAACCTCCAAAAATAATTGATGAAAATTTTCCAATAGAATTGATACTGTGGACTTGAGGTTGTTTCCTCGGAAAGTGTACCGTATGCTCATTACCATTAACGTGAAAAGTGACATTGCCTTTGTTGCAATCAATAACAGCCCCTGCAGTCTTCAAAAAGGGTCTTCCAAGAATAATAGACATACTATCGTCCTCGGGAATATCAAGAATAACAAACTCCGTTAAAATAGTAACGTTTGCAACCACAACAGGCACATCCTCACAAATACCGATAGGTATATCAGTTGATTTATCGGCCATTTGCAAAGATATTTCAGTGGGTGTCAACTTATTCAAATCAAGTCTACGATATAAAGAGAGAGGCATAACACTAACACCGGCTCCAAGATCACACAAAGCAGTTTTAACATAATTTCTCTTAATGGAGCATGGTATAGTTGGTACTCCTGGATCTCCAAGTTTCTTAGGTATTCCACCCTTAAAAGTATAATTAGCAAGCATGGTGGAAATCTCAGCTTCCGGTCTTTTTTTTCTTTTATTAGTAACAATTTCTTTCATGTACTTAGCATAAGGATTCATTTTGAGCATATCAGTTAATCGCATACGCAAAAAGATAGGTCTAATCGTTTTAGCAAAGCGCTCAAAATCCTCATCATCCTTTTTCTTGGATGGTTTGGGAGGATAAGGCATGGGTTTCTGAACCCATGGCTCTCTTTCTTTACTGTGTTTCCTAGCAACAAAGTCTCTCTTATCATAACGTTGATTCTTTGATTGTGGGTTATAAAGATGAACAGCAGGTTCAATTTCTACATCATTATCATTGCTAGGTTGAGCATCAACATGAACATCATCATTAATATTATCACTAGGTTCATGTTCGTTGCCAGATTGTGTTTCAGCATCAGAGATAGAAATATCATTTGGATTCTTAGGTGTTTCAGCAACAGGTTCACTAGAAGCATGCAAAGTCCTATCATTTTTCTTTTTCTTCTTTTTAGAAGGACTAGGTGCATCTAAATTATTTCTTTGAGAATCCTGCTCAATTCTCTTAGGGTGGCCTTCAGGATACAAAGGTTCCTGAGTCATTTTACCAGTTCTAGTAGCCACTCTAACAGCAAAACCATTTTTCTTACTATTCATTTCATTGAGCAAATCATTTTGAGCTTTAAGTACTTGTTCTAATTGAGTGGTAACCATAGAAGCATGTTTACTAATGAGTTTAAGTTCACCTTTAACTCTAGACATATAATCACCCAAGTGTTCAATCATATAAGCATTTTGTTTTAATTTTCTACCAAAATAAGCATTAAAATCTTCTTGCTTAACCATAAAGTTATCAAATTCATCCAAACATTGGCTGGCAAACCTAGTAGGAGGGATTTCAGCTTTATCATATCTATAGAGAGAATTTCCCTTTACTACCTGTGTCGGGTTATCAAGACCATGTGTTTCTTCAATAGGTAATGGATCAAGATCATATATTTCTTCAACAGGCGGTAAATTAAGACCATGTATTTCTTCAATAGGTGGTAAATTCTTAACATCTCCAGCATTAATACCCTTTTCTTTCATAGATTTCTTTGCCTCTTGCATATCTTCAGGACTGAGAATTAGAACACCTCTTTTCTTCAGAGTTGGTTTAGGAATAGGCTCAGGAAGCACTACAAAAAAAGAAACATCCGTGACATTTTGGGCCGAACGAAAAAAATTATGTCATGCATATGACACTTCTATGACGATAATTGTGACAAAACCCGGTATCATCATAGATGTGGTGGGCTCCTACTTCTATGACAAAAAATCATGACAGAAAATGGGCTTTTCGTCCTGGGCGGGCCGGAGACGCAGCTGCATGACATTCTTTGGGCCGTCCATGACGGAAAAAACAGTGGTAGAAGCGAGGGGGAGGAAAATTTCGGGGAGTTCCCGGTTACGGTGGGAGGTCGGGGGCCGAGCGATGCGCGTTTCTCTCGTACACGTACGCGCGTGTGTGCGAGGCGTTGGCTCTAACTGAACCCGAGCGAGGCGTTGGGCTCTAACTGAACCCGAGCGATTGCACTGCAGGCTACGCGTTACTGAACCCGAGCGATCGATCGATGGCTATTAACTGAACCCGATCGAGCGATTCCTTCGCTACTGCTGCTAACTGAAGCCAATCGATTGGATGAACAGTGAGTGTTGCGGGGGGGTTGGATGAACAGGACCCCGTGGTGTGGAGGGCTGGATGAACAGTAGACGGTGGAGGGGTGCCCGTGGAGGGGTGGTTGAACAGGACCCCGTGGTGTGGAGGGCTGGATGAACAGTAGACGGTGGAGGGGTGGTTGAACAGGACCCCGTGGTGTGGAGGGCTGGATGAACAGTAGACGGTGGAGGGGTGGTGGAACAGTAGCCGGTGGAGTAGCGCGGTGGAGGCTGGATGAACATGAGCCCGTGGAGGCTGGAGGAGGTCAACGGTAGCCCGTGGAGGCTGGAGGAGGTCGATGGTGGAGATGAACAGTATCCCGTGGAGTCCCGTTTTGCGGTACGCCACACCCCTCCCGATCAACAGGACCCCCGTTTCGACCGTAGCGCTCCAACACAAGTCCGTTTCCTCCGTTTTGCGGTACGCCACACCCCTCCCGATCAACAGGACCCCCGTTTCGACCGTAGGAGGTCCGTTTCCTCCGTTTTGCGGTACGCCAGACCCCTCCCGATGAACAGGCACTACAGGAAACAGCTATTTTGCCGTCTGCCACGGCGGACGGCAAAGGCTCGAACGGCGGACGGCAAAGGCCTTTGCCGTCAGCCGCGGACGGCAAAAGGCTCCGGCAAAGTAGGCTATGGTAAACAGGTCCTTTGCCGTCTGCTTTTTATGGCGGACGGCAAAGAGTCCTTTGCCTACAGCGGCGGACGGCAAAGAGGAGGGACGGCAAAAATACTGGACGTCCGCCAGCGTTAGTCCGTTAGGCGGCTAACGGCGGCCTTTGCCGTCCGCCAGCGGACGACAAATTTGAGCGCCTCTTTGCCGTCCGCCAGTTGACATCAGCAATGTGTCAGCGCCCGCTATTTTTTGCCGTCTCCCACGGCGGACGGCAAAGGCAAAGTCTTTGCCATCAGCTTAGCTTTGCCGTCCGCCACGGTAGGCAAATATGCGAAATGGCCCATCTCTCAGGAAGCACAGGTGGGCGCCACGTGCCCCCTTTGCTGTCTGCCACCGATGGCAAAGGTGTCTTTGCCGTCCGCGACGGACGGCAAAGAGCCTGCACTGCCTCTTTTTATTCTGTTTTTCTTATATCCAACAATTATCACAGGAAATATATCACAGCAAATATATCACAGGAGCCAGCACATATATATCCAACATAATAAATATCCAGCACATATATATCCATACATACATAGTAGGTTGCACATAGTTCCATCGATCCATACATATTACAATATGCAAAGTTTCATCATAGCAATCTAGTTTCATCATAGCAAGCGAGCAGAATACAAGAAGTGCATCAAAGGAAAAAAAAGCAATCCATCATAGAAAGCTGGCTTCCGTGAAGTGAACGAAACCTGCAAAATGACAAATAAGAAAGTTAGAAAAAGAAGACTAGAAGAAGAATTACACTAGAAGAAAAAGAATAGAAGAAGAAGAAGAAGAAGACTAGAAGAAGAAGTATATGCCATTTATTAGCTAACCTAGGTGAAATGGATCGTTTATGAGCTATCTTAGGTGAAATGGATCGTTTATGAGCTAAGTTCGGTGAAATGGATCGTTTATGAGCTAACCTAGGTGAAATGGATCGTTTATGAGCTAACCTAGGTGAAATGGGTCGTTTATGAGCTAACCTAGGTGAAATAGGTCGTTTATGAGCTAACCTAGGTGAAATGGGTCGTTTATGAGCTAACCTAGGTGAAATGGGTCGTTTATGAGTTAACCTAGGTGAAATGGGTCGTTTATGAGTTAACCTAGGTGAAATGGGTCGTTTATGAGCTAATTATGCAATTTTTGACATAAGTTAGCTAAGTACATATCGTTTTAGAGCTAACTTAGGTAAAATGGATGGTTTATGAGGTCAGTAAGCTTATTAAGTCATTTTGGAGGAAAAGAAGCTAACTCTAGGTCATTATGGTAAGCATATTGGAGGAAATAAAGCTAAGTCTAGGTCTTTATGCATTTGTTAAGCAAAACACTAGAGAAACTTACCGTGATCAGGGAGGTGTAGGAGCGGGGTGGCTAGTGCCGCTACCTGGAGAAGGATCGTGCGATGCATTTCTGGAGTTAAGCTGCACCAAAGATCATTTCCAATGTCTCGTTAGCATTATGACACTCAAATGTTAAGACTAGCAAGTAATGTCCATTCAAATTAAACTCACCGTGCTCCCAGGAGCAATCACTGGCATCAGCGGAGCGGGCTGACCGGACTTCTCGCACACAGACTGCACATTTGGTTTTCACAACAGAGTCATACTAGTTAGTAATGAGACTCAAATGTTAAGACTAGCAAGTAATCTGCAGAAGAAACTTACCACAAGGAGCTCGTACATGGCCCTTGCCTGCATGTCATTCCGTGCCCTCTCCTCCTCCATCATCTTTCTCGTCCTCTCCTCCATCTCCCGCTGCATCTCCGCCGCCTCCGCCAGAAGTTTCTCCGTTCTATCTCTCTCAGTCTGTATAGCAGCCTGCAACACCACTCACATGACCATTTGTAATCATTGATGGAAGCGCACACAATGTAATGGAGAAAGATAACTGAGTACGTATCACTAACCTTGATGGCGAGTTGCACTGGCCGTTCACGAGGCCTTATCTCAGGAGCGGAGCTCGACTGGCGCGCCTTGATCTCCGGAAGAGTGCTAGGACAACGGATAAGTCCATCTCCAATGGCTATGGAGCCATGGGACCTCCCTCCACCAGATATCATCACCAGCTCTGGATCAATGGGACCCTGGCTCGGGTTAAAGTCCTCCCCTTTCCTCGCCTTCCCCTCATCTCTATATCTCACGAGCTTGTTGTGGGAGGAGATGTTGGTGAAGTTGTTTGCATCATCGAGGTCAGACTGAGAGAAAGCCTTGACTTTCTTGAAAGAGCCAGTGTGGGCCATGGCATACAGGTCGTACACCTCTGGCACCTTATCTGCCTTATTGTAGCGTGCCTGAAAGAGAGAAACAATGAAAATTAGTAATTAAAGGGCTCAAGCTAGCATGATGAATGAATTGCATGAAGCATGAAGCAAACCACATACCCAGTTGCGCCCGAACTGATATAAGTTGGAGCTGCCTTGATGGTGTGGCACACCTTCCATTTGGGCTCCTTGGCCTCGTTGTGGAGGGCTAGCCATTCTTTTGAGCACCACTCATCGACCAACACCTCCCAACAATCCATCCGATCCGCACACCATCTCGGAGGCGCCTAAGTTAGCAAATAGAAACTTGAGCGCTACGGCTAAGAATTACTAAATGAAGGAACTTAAGTAGAAGGCCTTAAGAATTACCTTCATGTACCGCTCCTTACTCAAGAACTTATCGCGGCACGCCGGCTTGGTCTTCTTGATACCACGCAAGGCGTAGTAGTCTCGAACAGCCTGCACCCGAGCCTCGTGCCGTAAGTTCTGGAGTAGGCGCTTGCAGACGTTCTGGATAACATTTGCCGCGTCCTCCTCGTATCCCTCCTCACACCTGTAGAATGTCTGCAATCAAATGAGAAAATATTGATTAGTACAATTAATAACTAGCTAGTTGAAGATTTTGAAATGTGTAAAGGAGAAATTACCCAGAACGTCCTGATCACCATGTCTGCCCTCGTGTCGCACACGACACCGTCGATAATGACATCCGGCGGGGCCGGGGCAGCCACGTAGTGCTCCTAGCTCAACCCAAGCTCTGGAAGCCGACCCTCACCAGGCAACGTGACAAACCCCGGGAAGTTTTGCCGGCAAAGAACTCCAAGGACGGAGTTGGGCTGGCGGACACTATGATGGTGGTCCCAACCCCTGCAGCATGACAAGGCCAACGCATTAGTTATTTGAAGAAACGTGAATGCAGAAGGTACAAAAAAATTAAATGCACATACGTACCTCTCCCCATCAGGGAAAATCAACCACCTCTGCTCGCGGGTCGCCGGCACGGACGGGAGCCGTGTAGCACCACGCTGGTAGACGGTGCCACCCTCCTCCTCAAGATCAGTCGGCTCCCCGCCATCATCAGCATGGCCACTCGGCTCCTCTGGCTGATCCGGCCAGGTACCCCATCCGGACGTGTGCTCCTCCGGGGTCTCGTGGGCCGAACTCTTGTGGGCCGAAGGCCAGTCGACCCGAGGCTCGTGGGCCCAAGACCCGTGGACCGGAGGCTCATGGACCGGAGTCCGTGTAGCCTCCTCCTCGGACGAGTCCACCCTAGCAGTCACGTGCTCGGGTGAAACAGCTGGGGGTGGCGGCGAGGAAGGCGCCGTAGCAGTCACCCTACCTCCTCTCCCGCGACCACGTGCCCCACCTCCTCTCTTCCTACCTCGTCCCCTGCTGGGCACCGCGGTCAACGAAGAAGGGCCCGGCGGTGTGGACATACTGTCCAGCAACGCTCGGCGGAGAGGTACGTCTGGAATCGAAGACCTCATACCACGCGCCGACGAAGAAGGGGCCTTGGCGCGCTCCCGACCAGCGCCCACCATCTTTCAACACCTGCCATGACAAACAGTAAACGAAATTAGTACAACATAAAAAAAAGACCGACATGAATAATAATATGTGTATCACTTAAGTGTATCATCATCAAGTACAACATTAAAAAATTTAATACCTGACACTACTAATAATCTCGATCAATATCAACAATAAATGCATAATCATCATCATCACTATAATCAATGACGGGCTCATAGGGTTCAGTGGCATCAACATGTGCAAGGCCACCTTGACGTAATCGGTCAAGCAATGACAGGTCATCCGCAGCAGTAACCTCTTCTTGTTCCGGCTCTTCTTGTTCCTCCTCTGGGGTGATGTCGGATTCACTGTCGCTGTCTACTTCAATGTTTTGGGGTGAAGTATAGCGGTTCTTGAAACGCTTTTTGGAAAGACGTGTCTCTTGGAAGAATTCTCCTTCATATGTGTCTGGGTTAATGTGAGGTTCATAATCCTCTTCCTTTGGGGGAGATAGTCTAGCACGTGGCGGCACTTCATAAACGACATCCCAACCTTTCAGATTTGGATTAGTTTGGCAGGCCCACGGTAGATAGAATACTTGGGTCGCCTGTTGAGCCGTAATATAGACATCAGGAACATCTAAATGGGTGCTTTGGTTGATTTCAACTAGCCCTATATGTTCATGAGTCCTTCGAGTCTCCTTCGGCTGAAACCAATAACATTTGAAGACTACGACATTCGGTGGGTTTTCACCATAGAATAGAAGTTCATAAATTGCTTCAACTCTCCCATAATACTCGGTACCTCCTTCGCCGATAGCAGATACACAACAATTTGTAGACTTTCGGTCGGCCATAGATAGCTCTTTGCCATAGGTACGAAAGCGATACCCGTTGATGTCGTATTTGTCAAATGAACGGATCTTATAGTCAAAACCATTAGCGACTTGTCTCAATTCGGCGTCCATAGACTCTGAATTAGCCTACAAGTTTAATATGAAAGGATTGTTGCATTACGCACAAATTAGCGAATGAAACCGGGATAGCCGCCTACAAATTAGCCTACAAGTCTAATAAATTACCGTTTGTTTGAACCAAGAGATGAAACCGGGATAGCCGCTCCTTGCTTTGCGAGAAGCTCATACTCTTTGACAGAACCCTTTTGGATCGCCGCTCCATACGAGAATAAGGCGACGTATCGACTGTATGAAATATCTAGGAATAAGAGCAGTTCAAAGGAAATAGAAGTTGCGAAACTATGTACCGAGAACTTACTCGATGTACGGCCGCACTTCTATCAGGTTGTTGAAGATATACAACGAAATGGTCCGCCATTGTTCGTTATCCAAAGATACTGGATTTGAAACACTGGCTGGTGTGAGATTCCCTTTGAATAGGCTGAGGTTGGATCCACCCTTTTTAGGGTCGTCAGTATTGTACCGAGGCTTCGGATTATGCAAATGACGATTTTTGGCTTCGTAGTGTGCTGTCACGAAGTTTGCCGCCTCCTCAGTGATGAATGCCTCAGCCATCGATGCTTCAATTCTACGTTTATTTTTACATTTTTGTCGGAGCGTCTTCTGCATCCTCTCAGTTGGGTAGCACCAACGATTTTGCACGGGCCCCCCAATCTTGCCTCGGTCGGGAGATGCAAAATCAAATGTTGCATTGGATTAAAGAAGCCCGGTGGAAATATCTTCTCTAACTTGCAGATCAACTCCGGCGCCAACTCTTCCATTTCTTCTAGCACGCCAGGCGATAGTTCTTTCGCACAAAGAACACGGAAGAAATAGCTGAGTTCTGCCAGTACTAGCCATTCATCCTCAGGGATGAAGCCACGCAACATCACCGGCATTACCCGCTCAATCCATATGTGCCAATCATGACTCTTGAGACCAAATATCTTCAATTTATCAAGACTGGCTCCCCTCTGTAGATTCGCTGCATACCCATCGGGGAACATCAACTGCATTTTCACCCACAAGATAATTTCCCTCATAGCTGGCCTTCCAAGATTGAACCATGCCTTTGGCTTCGTCCAGTTCTGCTTTCCTTTCGGTTCTTTCATGTTTTGTAACGGCCTATCACATAGCGCCTCCAGATCGACTCTAGCCTTAGTATTATCCTTTGACTTCCCATCTATGCCAAACAATGTACCAAAAAGTGCCTCGGCGATATTCTTCTCAGTGTGCATCACGTCGATGTTGTGTGGGCAAAGGAGGTCTTTGAAGTAAGGCAGATCCCATAAGCATGTTTTGTGAGTCCAGGCGTGCTTAGCATTATACCCCTTGAAGTACCCTGGACGCTCTGGATCTGGCTCGAGAGTGTTTAACTGATCCAAGGTCTGTTGGCCTGTCAATGCAGGTGGTGCAGAGTTTTTGACAACTCTACCTCTGATGAAGTTCTTCTTGTCTTTCCTGAACTTATGGCGAGGATTCAGGAACTGTCTACGCATGTCGAAGCAAGAAAACTTGCGACCGGCCTGAAGCCAACGAAACTCAAGAGCTCCCTTGCATGTGGGGCACGGGAACCTTCCATGCACACACCAGCCAACGAATAGCGCATACGCCGGCAAGTCATGCGTCGAGTACATGTACCAGACACGCATTATGAAGTTCCGTTTGCTATAGGCATCGTATGTCTTGAACCCATTATCCCAGGCTTCTTGCAATTCGTCCTTAAGCGGTTGCATGTACACATTCATATTTTTCCCCGGATAGTTGGGCCCTGGAATTATCAACGTCAGGAAAATGTTCTTTCTTTGCATAATCTGTCCGGGGGGAGATTGAGTGGAAAGACAAATACGGGCCAACAACTGTATTGGGATGCCGTCATACCAAACACACTGAACCCATCCGTGCTGATGCCGACTCGAGGATGCCTCGGATCTGCCGCTTTGTCACCATGTAATTCATCAAACTTTTTCCACGCAACACCATCCGATGTGTGTACAATCATCAGATTCCCATCTGCATCTAGTTCGGTTCTTTTGCCCGTTTTGTGCCATGTCATCTGTCTGGCCGTCTCTTCGACCATGAAAAGACGTTGAAGTCTTGGTACGATTGGCATATACCGAAGAACACTAACGGGGATTTTGGTCTGTGTCTTCTCACCCATACCGTTGTCTACCACAACATACCTGGAAGACTTGCAAATGGGACAATAGTTCAAGTCCGCATAGTCAAGCCTAAACAAGACACATCCTTTCTCACAGGCATGTATCTTATCATAGGGCATCTTCAGTGCACGGAGGATTTTGTCCGACTGGTACAGGTTTGCAGGCATTACATGGCCTTTGGGTAGAAAGCGTCCAAATACTGTCATCATTGCATCGTAGCATTCTCTGCCCAAGTTGAACTGAGCCTTCAGAGCCATTACTTGTGAGATGGCATCCAACTGACAAAGCTCAGTGTGCTCATGGAGCGGACGTTTTGAAGACTCCAACATTTCATTGAAGGCCTTTGCAGATTCCTCCATCTCCTCGTCCGAATCCCGAGCATCATCAAAGTCTTGCACCATGTTTTCCATCCCGGTACCATGCTCGTCGGTGCGACGACGATCCACCTCAGCTCGGTCACGTTGGGCAGACTCGCCATGAAATGTCCACACCGTATAATCGGGCGTAAAACCACTCTTCTGCAGGTGTTTGCCCATTTCAGCCTCTGTCCTCTTTTCCCAATTGCCGCACCGTAAACAGGGGCACCAGGTTTTCCTCTGGCCATTTGCAAATGCGGCTCACACAAACCCCCTGGTTTTTGTGAACCATTCAGTGCTCCATTTGTTCTGACCAGTGTGACCGGTGTACATCCACGCACGATCACTCATCTTGACTTTCAGAGCTACTAGACACACAACAAATATATATATATATATAATTCACCATGTATATATTCATCAGTTGATCTACTTTGTCAATTTTATTACGTCCATGCAATCTACACTCTAATAGGTAATGATAGGTCCTAATCCCACCCGAGTATGTTTAGATTGGGTTCATTTTCCCATCCTATGCTCCGGATCCTACGCAAAATTTCGGCAGTACCTCCCCGCTGTTCTCCTGATACATGTCTCTGCAATAAACAGAGAGGATGTGTACCCGGAGAACAACAGGGGAGGCACTGACGAAATTTGTGCGTCGGATCCGGAGCAAAGCATATGGGAAAACGAACCCAATCTAAACATACTCGGGCTGTCCATGGATAGCGTTGGACAATTCGAAAGAATCAAGGTTACAAATATGCAAATGCATGCATATTTATAACTATGACGCTTTCGAACGGGAGACACATATTGGTTACGCATACTGATGATTCAAGACACATATGTAGCTAGCTATCAATTTTCATCGGAATAGATCAAATAAATAATGGGGGAGGAGGACATGTCATTTGTGCTCACCCACGAACGAAGGGGCAGAGCTCGTCAAACGCACGGCGAGGTCGTCGAACACCAAACCTCGCAGCGATGAAACAACTGCACATTTAAAACTACCCGATCAACACAATTATATATGATGTTTTTCATAACAAAATCAAAAGATATATGACCTAACTAATAATTCACAAATATATGACCCCCTCGGCTTCTGGAAGGCCAAAGAACACCTTTTCGGGAGGTGTCGGGGGTCGGGGTGTCGTGTCGGTCTCGGGGTGCCGTGTCGGGGTCGGGGTCTCGGGGTCGGGTTGTCGGGTCGGGGTGCCGGGTCGGGGTCGGGGTGCCGTGTCGGTGTCGGGGTCGGGGTGTCGGGTCAGGCTCGGGGTCGGGGTGTCGGGGTCCGGGTCGGGGTCTCGGGGTCGGGGTGCCGGGTCGGGGTCGGGGTGCCGTGTCGGTGTCGGGGTCGGGGTGTCGGGTCAGGCTCGGGGTCGGGGTCTCGGGGTCGGGGTCTCGGGTCGGGGTCGGGGTGCCGTGTCGGTGTCGGGGTCGGCGTGTCGGGTCAAGCTCGGGGTCGGGGTGTCCGGTCGGGGTGCCGGGTCGGGGTGTCGGGTCGGGGTGTCGGGTCGGGGTGCCGTCTCGGGGTCGGGGTGTCGGGGTCGGGGTTGGGGTCGGGGTGTCGGGGTCGGGGTCTAGGGGTCGGGGTGTCGTGTCGGGGTGCCGGGTCGGGGTCGGGGTGCCGTGTCGGGTCGGGGTTTTTTCCTCTTTTTTCCTTTTCTTCTTCTTCCTATTCTTCCTTTTCTTCCTCTTCTTCTTTTTTCTTCTCCTCCTCCTCTTCTTCTTCTTCCTTTCCTTTTTCCTCTTCTTCTCTCCTCTTTTTTCTTCTTCTTCTTCCTCTTCTTCTTTTTTCTTCTCCTCCTCCTCTTCTTCTTCTTCCTTTCCTTTTTCCTCTTCTTCTTCTCCTCCTCTCCTCTGTTTTCTTCTTCTTCTTCTTTCCTCAAACTAAACTAAACCTAAAACTAAAACTAAAACTAAACCTAAAACTAAAACTAAACCTACAACTAAAACTAAATCTAAACTAAAACTAAAACTAAAAAGGAAAAAAACAGAAAAAAAACAGAAAAAAACAGAAAAAAAGGAGGGCTCACCTGGGGGGTGGAGGAGGCTGGTGGAGCAGGGGGGCGGGGCGGTGGAGGAGGCGGCCTGGGGCGGCGGGGGGCCGGGCCCTGGCGGTGGGGCGCGGGGCGGCGGGGGGCCGGGGCGGGGGGGCGACGGGGCGGTGGGGGCGACGGGGCGGCGGGGGCGACGGGGCGGCGGGGGGCCGGGCCCGGGCGGTGGGGCGCGGGGCGGCGGGGGGGGCGACGGGGCGACGGGCCCCCGGGGCGGCGGCGAGCCGGGGCGGCGGGGGCGACGGGGCGGCGGCGGCGGCGGGGTGGGACGAGAGAAACGGCGAGGGAGAGAAGAAGTGAGTAACGGGCGGGGGGTACGGGCCGTTAGGTAGTGAGCTCTTTGCCGTCCGCCCCTCTTTGCCGTCCGCTTTTTTGCCTCTTTGCCGTCTGCTAGCGGACGACAAAGAGGTGGCCCGTTAAGTTTTTCCCAAACGGGCGGGGGGTGGGGGCCACCTCACTCTTTGCCGTCCGCCAGCGGACGGCAAAGATTCTTTGCCGTCTGCTGGCAGACGGCAAAGAGCTGGCAGATGGCAAAGAGCTTCTTTGTCGTCTGCCCTTTCTTTGCCGTCTGCTTTTGGGTAGCTGATGGCAAAGAGCTTCTTTGCCGTCAGCTAGCAGACGGCAAAGAGCTGGCAGATGGCAAATTAGCTGATTCCAGTAGTGAGGATCCCGTTTCGAACGTGGCCGGTCGAACACAAGGCCGTTTCCTCTGTTTTGCGGTACGCCGGGCCTCGTTTCCATCGCCTGTTCCGTCCAAGCCCTCCCGATGAACACGACCACGCATTCTGTTCCGACCCAGCCGGTTGGCTCGCACGTGTTCCGTTGCCTCCCAATGAACACGACGCATTCCGTTGCCTCCCCATGAACACGACGCATTCCGTTGCCTCCCCATGAACACGACGACGACGCTGTTTCTCCGTTCCGACCCAGCCATGTACACGAGCCCTGGCCGTACGTATGCGTGAGTAGGCGCTCGAGACCCTGCCCGTATGTACATACGTGGCCGTATTTTCTTTCTTGCACCCTGGCCGTTGTACGTACGTGTACATGCTACGTGCGCGCCTCTACTACGACACGTGCGCGCCTCTATATCGACCAGTACATATGTACGTACACGTTCGCGACCAGAATGACAACGCTACGTACGCTTCGACCAGGTGGGTCACGACTGTCAGGCACTTCCTTGCCTGCGAAGATGTAGCTGGTGGGTCCCAGCAGTCAGGGGGGCGAATCGTTTTTTTGCCCGGACGCACTTCCTTGCGTGCGAAGGTGTAGCTGCTGGGTCCCAGCAGTCAGGGGGGAATCATTTTGTTTATTTTTTGCCCGGACGCACTTCCGTGCGTGCGAAGATGTAGCTAGTGGGTCCCAGCAGTCAGGGGGCGAATCGTTTTTTTTTCGGACGCACTTCCTTGTGTGCGAAGATGTAGCTGGTGGGTCCCAGCAGTCAGGGGGAAACGTTTTTTTCGCGAAATACGGTGGCCCGTCCGGTGGGTCCCCGCTGTCAGGTGGAGGAATAATTATTTTGCGCGTAATAAGGAGGCACTTCCTTGCTGCGGCCGTGGACCCAGCTGTCAGCCTCTCCACGTACAGTCCATGTCCGATGAAAGCCATTCCTTGACCATGTTGACCACGCCGCGCTGAGAGCACCATGGCGGTGGACGACGGCGAGGCCTAGGAAGGGGACGACGCGGAGCTGGGGAAGACGCGGCAGTGGATGCCCACGCGTAGAGGAGTATGAGGATTCACTCGTTCGGCTGCGGTGTGAGGCTGCCGTCGCCGCAGAATAACAGGGGGTGTGGGTGCGTAGAGGGATGGCCTGGCCAGCGGTGGGAGTAGTAGGGGGTGGTGAGGCCTCCGCGGCATCACAGCCGGCCACGGGCGGCAGGAGCAGGCGGCACGACCGGCGCTGCTTTGGGTGGCTGGAGCAAGAAGACCAGAGGTTGAAGAAGCACTACGGCCGTTGGATGGACATCATACGGTCACTGGAGCTAGAATCGTTCATATATTGACGAAATTGACAAAGGCCTCCGTCCCAGTCAACTTAGTAGGCCCACAAGTCAGCCTCCCACCAAGGTGGGTCCCAGCTAGCAGGGGGTATTCATTTTTTGTGCGTAATAAGGAGGCACTTCCGGTGGGTCCGAGCTGAGAGCGGGGGGAACGTTTTCTCGCAAAATACGGTGGCCTGTCATGTGGGTCCCAACAGTCAGGGGGGAATGTTTTTTTTCGTGAAATACTGGTGGCCCGTCCGATGGGTCCCTGCTGTCAGGTGGAGGAATAATTATTTTCCGCGTAATAAGGAGGCACTTCCTTGCGGCTACCGTGGACCCAGCTGTCAGCCTCTCCACGTACAGTACTCTTCCGATGGAAGTCGGTCGTTGACCACATTGAGCACACCGCACTGAGAGCACCACGGCGGTGGACGACGGCGAGGCCTAGGAAGGGGACGACGCGGAGCCGGGGAAGACGCGGCAGTGGAAGCCCGCGCGGAGAGGAGTATGAGGGTTCACCGGTTCGGCTGCGGTGTGAGGCTGTCGTCACCGCAGAATAACAGGGGGTGTGGGTGAGTAGAGGGATGCCCTGGCCAGCAGTGGGAGTAGTAGGGGGCGCTAAGGCCTGCGCGTCGGCACAGCCAGCCACGGGAGGTGGGAGTAGGCGGTCCCTCCGGCGCTGCTTTGGCGGCTGGAGCAAGAAGATCAGAGATTGAAGAAACACGACGGCCGTTGGATTGACATCCAACGGTTACGTCTGCTAGAATCGTTTGTTGGCGTATATAATAACTAAAAAATCTTGCATACGCGTCAACTAAACAGGCCCACAAGTCAGACCACTCCCTCTTTTTTTAATAATTTATATATAGCTCATGGCAACTTCTTATGCAATTTATTTCAGTCGTTTTTTTTTGGTTGGCCAGGGCCAATTTCGCATATTTCTGTGGGTTCCAAACTATTTTTAATACCGAAATGTCAAGCCAGATTTAAAGTACTTTGAAGATATATTTAAATTAGGTTAATGCCCAGTGAAATAGGAATCTGAAAATGTGAAAAAATTCAGAAATTATAAAGTAATTGCCAATTTGTCATCTGTTTTTATATTTACAACCCATTTCATATTACTTTCAAGATTTGCAGGCGTCTTGAAAGAGTTGCAGCCCAGCAGGGCGTAGAAAAATAAGTAGGCCTGGATTGGGTATTCTTCAGAAAAAATAAACTGGGCTCATTTTCACAAAGAAAAAATGGCTGGGCTGGTCACATGGTGAACATAAAATATAAGCCTGGGCTAGACGGGCCACAGCCCAGTTCAAACCCTGCTCCGTCTCAACAATACCAAACAAAAAAATACTGCTCGAGTAGCTACATCCCAGGTGTCAGCCGATCTTGTGCTGTTCTCTTGTCTATTGACTATATACGCTCACAATGTCGTGGGTCCCAGATGTCAGGAAAACACTAGGAGGAAGCATTTTATTTTTCCATGCGCTGACGTGGTGGGCCCCTACTGTCATCCTCTCCATGTACTTCTGCCGATTCCTGTTGTTTGTTGACCATGTTGACAACGCGAGAGGGCGGCGCCTCGGCGAGCGCACCAAAGCGCGCGGAGGACATCAGCGTTAACGATTTAGGAGACGGTGGGGCAGCGATGCGTGCGCTGAGGCGCAGCCAGCCGTGGGAGGTGGAAGCAGGCGGCCCCGCCGGCGCTGGTTTGGTTTTGGCGGCTGGAGGAAGACAGGACTGAAGAAACACGACAGACTGTAAAAGCAGCAGGAGTACTTAACAACCTTAACTGAAACCAGCAGGGGCACTTAACCACCAAAGCTGAAAGCAACGTGGTCAATAAACATGATATTCGCTTTAGAGCCATGGAAAAGCATGAACATAATCTTCTGTCCTATTCTCCAAGATGGACGGGCCTTCATTATTTGAGACCACCCATGAATAAGTATCTTTTCACCTCCAAGGGGAATTGAGTAGGTCGACATAAACATCATGTTGTGACCAAGTGCAAGTCTGACCCGACCATGGTCAGGCATCTGTATAGGAACAATAGAACTCGGCAGTTCCTGTTTCAAGAAGATCACAACTGTAAAACTGTGTATAAGCAGAAGTTTATGAACAACATATATAACAGAAAACAGCTCGTACCATAAGTTTCTCGACACAGTTGGACCTGTTCAACGAGTGCAGCAGTGGCACACATATCCCACGTGGCCTTCCACCATTGAAACGCCCCACAAGGACCTCAAGACGATCAATAAAGTGTAGGAACTTGTGGATGTCGATCCAGTCAACTTCAGTGCCATTAGTAACAGTCGAGTTATTACAGAGTAACAAACGAGCAGACTGCTTAACTCTGAAAAAACCTACACGTGCCACCAATTATAAGAAAATATTAGTTAGAAGTAGCATCTTCGTGAGAGATTCATTGCTACTTCTAAAGTTAAATTGTGATTAGTTAGACAAAATAGGTGGATTAAGAAGTAATCGAGGCAACAAGCAAGAACCAGATACAAAACTAACATGGATGAACAATTGGAACGACGTCGGGTGGAAGATCGCAATGAAGATGAGACCAGGTTCTGCTATTTCCATCAACATTCGTGCGCCAACTTTCAGTCCGTAACACTTGAGAAAGTTTATCCAAGTTCGGCCATAAAAAAAGCAGCGATCTTCTTGATTCATGAACCCAACCCGGAACTTATATCCATGGCTTGTCTTCACTGTGACTATTAAACTAGTGTATTCAGTTATGGCAAGGCCGAGCATCTTGAGTACATGTGTTCTGGCAGAGCAAATAATACACTGCAGGAAAAATAATATGAGAACACAGCATGTTCAAATAATCCCCACCCTCCCGGATAGAAAAGAGGATTCTAGGAACATACTGTGCGTGTTTCAAAATGCTGTGTTAGGATGAGAAGGAACAAGTGTGGCGTCTCGCCGAGGGCGCAGAAACCTGTAGGGTACTCGCACTTTGGGCACTGCAAATGAAACACACTAGATTCAGTAGGAAGAAAAATGCATCAACGGCGGCGGCTGCCATCCTAGGATTACCTGCGACCAAGGGACTTGGATTTATAGGGGATGGATGAAGAATTCGTACCTGGTTCTCCATGAGAAAACCCTATGCAATCGCCGAGAGGGGGTTTTCTTTGAACAAGCAGACGAGGGAGAAGGGGATTCAGGCGCAGTGAAATATTGCCGCTTCGTCTGTCCAGCTTACTGCTAAAGCTGGAAAGGGGGGTTGTGATTTGACGGCTCATTGGGCATTACTGCGGCGCTATGACTGAGGTGTGTCTACCGTGAAGTTGTGCACTCTAATTTGTGCATATGGCACGTGGACCCCGTTGCCGGTTGCCCCACATATCAGCGAAAGGAAGTAGAAAGACAGGAGTAACTAGTTACACATAAATATATATCTTGACAGAGAGATGCTCCCTCTGTAAAGAAATATACAAATCTTTTATATCACAGGCTCACCTTGCCGAGAAATATACTCCCTCTGCAACGCACGGGCATTATGGGGGTTCAGCTTTTTTTATGGGGGTCCAGCTGAGAATATAATACTCAGATAGGCTCACGGTTCTGGACTTTGGGCCGCAGGCCGACCCTGCATGTTTGGGGGCCCATGTGTTCTACCTCAGCGCTTTTCATATTGCAAGCGATCAGTACGGCGCTGGTTTTAGATGCTGTCGCAAGGCGAATACACAAAATTGAATAAAGCACGGCAGCTATTGGAATGAAATCGAACGACAGTTCCTAACCAGCAATCAGAGTTGCAATTCTTGTGATAAATAATACTGTCATACTACTTATACACACATGACACTTGTTTCACCATGCCAGATTATTACATCGAAATCTCTCGGAGGATAGATCAGTTTGGCAGTTGCGTGCTGCTACTGAAGAATTTCAAAGTTGATTTGGACCAGCTCTCCTTGCCGAGAAAGTTCGATTTTGACATCATCCCCTACCGCAAGATATGATTTAGATTTGAACCTTGACCATCCTTTAGCATCAATCATCATGCGACCATCCTTTGTACTTACGGTATATTGAGCAGGTTCATTCACACCAAGGCTGCGCATGGTAAGAGAAACTTGGCCGCGGTCGCCCGGATTGTTGGACGACTCCCTCGTTGCTCTAGGAATTCTCTGTTTGCAAACAAGAAGACATACCCAAATAGTTAGATCAACACAGTGAATCATGTGAAACAACATGGAAAGAAAAAAGAACGAAGCACTTGGGCGGCCAATGCTTACCAAGAAGGTGTACATGTCGGTTTTTATAAGGACTTTGGTATATGAAGTGCGAACTGCAGCCCAGTCTGTTGCCAGTGCAACTGCACGGGCCGGAGCAGATGCAAGTGCAAGTGTTGGTGCAGGTGCCGAAGCCGCTGCTGCTGCCGGAGATGGTGCTCCTTGTAGAGCTGGTGCCGGTGTCGGAGCAGGTGCCGGTGTCGATGCCCGATCCTCCGGTAGATCAGACTGATCCGCTGACGCGGTCGGTGCCCAGTCCTCAGCTGTATCAGACTGAGCTGCTACTGCTGTCAGTGCTAGAGCAACTGCCGGTGCTCGATCTGTGCGAGACAGCGGCGATCGTGTCTGGTCTGCTATGATCAGCTTTCTAACTTGACTAGGATCCGTGACCGTGATCCAGTTTTTTTCTTCATTTCTTTTAAACGCGAGAAGGACTAATTGTGGCGTTTTTGTTAAACCAAACTGCAGTTCATCATAGGGATTCAGCTTGTACTCAGACAACAGACTGATCCAATTTTTTCCAGTAATATAAGTGATGGACAGTGCCTTCGTTACTGACACGACATAAGAAGTGAAACCTGCAAAAATAGCCATCGTAGAGCAAACCAAACGGTTTATTCTATGATGAATGTCACATGGCAAAACCTGCATCGTAAAATTGCAGGAAAAGAAAGAAAACATGGCATTAAATCAATAAGATTTAGACAGTAAATCAATAAGATTTACTTGATGTGACACGAGTGAATCCTTACCAGGAAATCACTATGTTGAAGTACTAAACAGAAGATTGATCGTCCAACTACGCGTGGCATGCAGGGGCCCCGCCTACTCCCACAAGCAGGACAGTCCAAAGGTCGTGACAAATCATATGGACCGAACATCCACGGGACTGGAAATCCTGGTGGGTGCGATAAACCCTGCAATGCATACAGATATTGCAGTGTAACCATAATTGATAAACCGTCCTCACAAAAAATATGATCTAGATACTTCAAAATATACAGACTGAACTGAGTGGACAAACATTAACATAGACCGTTCACACACCAAAAGCGGCAGTACTAATAAACAATACAGGGTTCACAAACACAAATCAAGTACTGAACAATAGTACTTACTACAGACAAGCAAAGATGCACTAACTAAACTCTGCAGACTATTTCTTGCCACCGACCTATGGGATGAACCCCGCATAACTGACTAGGCCATGGACTTCGTGTGAGATGTCTACATGCACCATCACCATCTTGTCAACCTTGGAGAACCTAATAGAGTGGTCTTTCCACTCATAAACATGATGATGAAGACAGGCCGCATCAGATTTGTTGGGAAGCTTTACAAGAACCACACCCTTCGTAATCGAAGGCACAGCCAGGAAATTGTTGTGGTCAAGTATAGCCTCAAGAACATGCCTGACAACAATGCTACAGGAAAACACTAGTTCAGGACACGTGGCGACAAGGACACAGCAGCTGGATAGTTTAGCAGTAGAACTCATCATCAGGTCTTCCAGTTCACACGGCATGACTTTGAGAACTTCATCTCCACCGCGGACCTGGTTCTAATTCAAACAGAAACCATATTTTATTACTACCTCCGTTCAGAAATATAAGATGATTTTCAATATTATACTCCATATATGACTACATGTACGCACAGAAATGAGTGAACAAAGACACTAGAACATGTCTTCAAAGGCATGCGAGCAGAGGGATTACATGCAATATCCATAACACAAGTTACTGAGGCAAATATACCCTCTTAAAAGGTAGCATTGATGTTCATAAAGTACTCCCTCCGTCCCAAAATTCTGGTCTTACATTTGTCTAGATACGGATGTATCAAGTCACATTTTAGTATTAGATACATCCGTATCTAGACAAATCTAAGACAAGAAATTTGGGACAGAGGGAGTAGTTGAAAGTAATCTATAAGAAATCAGTGTCAACCTCTTGCATCTTTTGGTCAAAAGAGGAATTTAGAACCGTCATTTGGCACACTAAAATCACATGCAAGATCACGAGAAAGTTGTACTACCAGTACTAGTACTGCGTGTTAGATGAAAAAACACGATCAAGATCGAGAAAAGATCGTCAACAAGAGACATTACCTGGACTTGCTTAATGAGGGATCCCGGAGAGGGGGGCTTGGACAGGGCGATGGCTTTGAGCTTGTCTGCAGTAGTCTCGGCAGGGTGCTTGCGCATCTTCGTACCATGAGCCTCGACGGTTTTGGCCAGAGCCATAGACATCACGTTGGCCGGTGCTCCGGCGTCCATCCAAGAGAGGAAGCTGAGAGAGAAGAGTGAAAGGAGGAATGAGATGAGGGAGAAGCGAAGCGAGTGGGGGTTTTCTTCAAGAGAGGAAGCTGAGAGAGAAGAGTGAAATGATGGTTGCTTTGTCCGTCCAACTTACTGCTGTAAAGGAGGGGGTTTTGTGATTTGACGGCTCATTGGGCATTACTGCGGCGGTTCGATCGGGGTAGTCTACCGTCACTCTACTACGGAGTAATTTAGTGCATGGCTGGTGGACCCAGGTGCTGGCTGTCCCACACGTCGGCGAAAGTGAGTAATTTAGTGCATGGCTGGAGGAGGATCCGCACGGTAGAGCGCGTCCACTGTTTTTCTGAAGAAAAAAATGATTACAGCAAGCGTTTCCACTCTTACGACGGAGCAGTGTGAAACACGGCAGCCACTTGAACATACACAGTGCTCCTACTACTAGGCATGTGCAGTGGTTCATACGTCAGTACTACACAATCTTGTTGCTAGTGTAGTAAGATATGAGGATAACAAATGATGTTGTGCGCATGTCAACTACTCCTATATGTAACATAGTACCGCTTTTTCGACTGTCCGGTCGAGAATGAACGGTGAGATCAATGTTAACAGAACTAGGTCCACAGCGCACGGAGAGTACGGTGCTACAGTACTCCACGAAACATGAACCATATGAAGCACGAATAGTGTTAGGCAGGGTGTACGAAGGGTGCACGGGATGGGAGCAAAAGTTCCCTTCTCGACCCACTTTTGGGTGTTTGGCAGAGTGCATGAAGGGTGCATGAGTCCACACTAGTAGGTTGACAAAAATACACGAAGAGGAAACAACTATATTGAGATGAGAATGCAACCAAACACACCCACACGCTTTGTGCTACAGTGACTGATCTGCACCGTCTGAGTTTGATCCAACGGTCATGTTGCGCCGAGACATGGACATGCCCATGCAGAGGGCGCCTAAACACCACCGAAGTCCCTTTGCTTCTCGAGACACACGACGTTGGAGATGCAGGGTGCAACCGCCCGCAGAGCCCGCTCCCGGTCGACGGGAGCCAGCTCGTCAAAGACGGCGTCCAATGGCACGAATGGATTCCGGTGACGGAGCCCTGAAAGGATTCGCCCGCCAACGGCGACGGCAGCCCGCAACCCCTCCTTCTCCAGCTCAGCCCCCACCATCGCGCGGAGACGGCTCAGCTCCTCAGAGATATAGGTGAAGAAGGAGACCAGGTCAGGAAGCTGCAGCTCGTTGAAGTCGACCGGGTGGTCGAACGGGTTTAGCCCGACGGCCAGCGGGATAAAAGTGTAAAATCACTTGTTTGAAACATCTAAAAAATAGAAATAAAGAATTGTTCCAACCTCGGCTCGGGGTCTATCTGGAAATGGAAAATAGTTCTCTCTCTCATCTGGTCTCGCCACAGTGACAAGACTGGGAATATATTAGCTCTTAGCTCTGGCACTTTCTTCTTCTTTATTTGCCAGATTTTAAACGCATTCATCTTTCCTTTTTCTTGAACAGCTCAGTCAATACAAGCAGTGAGTTGTAATTGAGCTTGATTTACTTGCTCTTCTATTTGCATTTTTTGCGCAGCTGCAACACGTGCGTGGCAACTTGGTTCACCAAGTGGCTGAGGCGATGCTGGACCTCGTCACGATCGGCCCGCTCGCGCTCCAGCCGGCTCACCTGACGGCCTATCGTATCTCCCGCTTTCTGCAGCAACGCCGCCGACGCCTCGAGCATCTTTGTGGTGGACGCCTGCTGCTTTTGAAGCTCCGTGAACTCCCGCACATAACGGAGGAGCATGGCACTCCTCTCCTCCTTGAGCTCATGGAGCTCCACGTCCTTGGCCCTGAGCTCCGCATCCTTGACATGGAGCTCCAGTGTCAGGCGCCTCACCTCGGACTCCGTGATCTGCTGCGCCGCCATGGCACCAGGTAGAAGCAATGGGGAGAGGAAGCAAAGGGGGTGAAACGGCTGAAAGGCAATGCAATCTACGGGAAGGCGGAGGGAGCGGGGAATCTTTTGGTTTTCACCATGGTAAAACACCAGTCGACGACTTCTCACATCAGGGAGGAGTGGGTTCTTACAGGCGGAGTCATCGTGACTAATTGCTGCCGCGCCTGCTCCCGTCAATCAAAAAATTAAAAATCCTGCCGCGCCTGCTCCCGTCAATCCAAAAATTAAAAATCCTGCCGCACCAAAACACCATAGCAACGCCGCAGTGGATATTTAAATTTACCTGCCGGCAAGTAGATAAAAAAAGGGGTGAAAAAACAAATGTGGCGGCGGCCTAGCTAATCGGTCGAACTAGCCCAACTAGCTAGCCACCGTGCTTCACTGATGTACTCGGCGGGAAAGGTGGTCTTTCGTGATTTGACGACTCATTTACTTGCTTCGGCGCTACGACCGAGGAGGACCCAGAAAACGCGCGGTAGGGCGTCCCACGTCAGGAAGAATATATGCGTGCACCACCCGGGAGGGCCCCGAAACCGCGCGGTAGGGTGTGCCACGTCTCGGCACGGAGGAAAAATGTGCGTGTAAAAATATACTGTATCAGACGTAGTACCTATGGTTCGACCTCGGGACCCAGCCAGTCGGTCGAAAACACCCCACTAGCCACACAGCTTCATCATGCAAACGTGGCACGGAGGATAGATGTGGTTAGCTCCGTCTCGACCAGCCACAACGTCTCTTGTTCTAGGCGATTCTTCTCTTTTCCAAGCTTTTTTTAGTTGTAATAACACCACGGCAAGCTAGCGCCGCTCTTCGTGTGTGCCCGTGCAAAGGTTAGACAATGGCGAGAAGAGAGATTGAGATCGCAGACCTGGGACCCACCAGTAAGTGCGACAACGGGCATGCATGTGTTGACGAGGCACTCCCTCTAATCTACTCAACGCAAGTACTGTATAAAATCAAGTTATGGGACAAAGCCAACAACCGTTCATTTTTTCAGGCTATCGACTTACGCTTTGTAGTCCAGGTTGCCAGTTCGAATCTCGTCTTTCAGATTTGTTAGTTTTAGGTCCAAATTTGATTAATGACAAGTGGGACCCCCGTGTGTTGTTCCGATATTTCAGTGTAGGATGTTTTAAAAAAAAACACTTTGCGCGGTTAGACAAGTAACGGCACGAGTTACACGTATTTTGCAAGTTTACGAACAAAAATGACAGCGGCATAGAATATCACATCCACCCCGCAACTTAGATACTACGGTGATACGAGTTTTTACACCGTTGGAAGTGAGATCCAATGGCTTGGGAGTAGTCTTTGTAATTATGCGCAATTTCCAAACTCTCCAAAGGTTTTTTTGCAAATAAAACATTCAGGCCTCTTGTGTGCCGCTGCATCTTTGATTCAACGGCTCCCCGGTGCTCATATTAGGTGCTCCCCGTAGCTTAATTACCCGCTACGGTGGTATGAGCATCTAGGTCGTATGATCAGTGATCAGATGGCACATGCGTAGTACTTGTACTTTCTGCGCATTTCCCAAACTCTATCAGTCGTATATTGCAAAAACATTCAAACCTCCTACTGTGGGCTGTTAGATCTTAGTGAACTCGTACCACCATAGAATCTACGGTGCGGGAGCACCTCATACTCTCCCATGCAAGAAAACATAAGGTGCTATCGCAGCTTGGATGCTACGGTGATACGAGCTTGGAGGTTGTTTGATCTGAGATCCAATGGCATCTGAGCAGTCTTTGTGCTTGTAAGCAGTGGCCGAACTCTTTTGGGGCTTTTCTGCAAAAAACCATTCGAACCATCGAGGAGGTGTTGGGTCACAAATCCAACGCCTCCGAAGAGCTTGTATCACCAAAGCATCTAAGGTGTGGTAGCACATGATATTCTTACATACAGGAGAATATGATGTCCTCCTTCATCTTAGATGCTACGGTGATACGAGCTTCGAGGTCGTTGGATATGGGATCAAAGGGCATCTAAGTAGTTTTTGTACAAATTGTGTGCAATTCTCAAACTCATCAAGGTTTCCTGCAAAAATATTAAGACACATCATGTGAGCTGCTATATCTCAGATCTACAAGCTCCAAGCAACTCGTATCGGCATATAGCATCTAAGGTATGGGGGCACATGATATTCTCCCGGGGAGGAGGGGTGGGGGTGCACAACCAATCGGTGGAAGGAGGGTGGGGACAAATATAATCTAAACAACCCTAAACAGAGCTCCACAATTTTATCTAAGGTCGAGGGGTTGACCCCCGACAATCATAGCTCCGCCTAAACACAACATTTGCATGTACTGTAGTACTAGACTTAATATTCATGTTTCAGTTTCATGTTCATTTTAAATATTGAACTAAGGACCATGGATGTCTTACATTTTACTCCCTTCGTTCCTAAATATTAGTCTTTTTAGAGGCTTCAAATGGACTGGCACATACGGATGTATATAGACATATTTTAGAGTCTAGATTCGCTCATTTTGCTCCATATGTAGTCACTTGTTGAACTCTCTAAAAGACTAATATTTAGGAATAGAAGGAGTATTTTTGAATTCGTGTCATACATGCATGGTTTGGAAAAATAGATGCACTATACTTATTGGATTGTTGTTGTGTTCGTGCGTGTGTGTCTCTGTGTGCGTGTGTGTGTGTGGTCATATGCTTGATACATACAAAGTTTTCTCACCTCCATATTGTTCATCTTTTAAATTTGAATTTGCATTGGAAAACTTACTAGGGATACCATGAAATGTGGAATCCACGTTGAGATCACTATATCACAAACTCACTCTAATTCAACAACTCGTCATAAATCAATTACCACGTTGAGATTAGTTTTTTCAAGGAAAATACGGGTATTGTAATACACATAGATTCGTTCGGCAATTTAAAAGGTTCCTTTCGTATTCTCGATGGTAGGACCCAACGGCGTACCAGCCAGACCTTGGCTCATGTTGATCCTAAAAAAACCGGGCTCGTGTCCTTCGGTGGCGTGCGTGGTACGCACATTAGGCAACCCCAACCAGTCGAGCCTCAGCGTTTCAAGTCGAAATATCTGGCGGCCAGAATTCTAGCCCTAGGAAATTCCCCTCATGTCCCCGGTCCATAATGACTACCGATGAACAACGGAGGGATGCTTTAGTAACTAGACAACGTTACCTACCGTGCCGAGCACGGTTCAATTCCCTCGGTCGCCGCTCGTCAAGGTCACCCGTCAACTGCATTGCCTAGTACTACTACTACACCAGGATGAGCACAGAATTGAGCCCGTTTGTTCGTGCCTAGTACTTGAGTTAATATATCAGGCAATGCACTGGTACGGAGGGATTATCCTTTTACTCTGCATATATAACTTGTCTGAAGTCTAACTAAGCAAAATGTTTGACCAAATCCTTTCTTAAGAAATACAACAGGACAGATGTATGGCTTGAAAATTTATTGCATGATGCAGGTTATGATATTGTTTCGAATCCTGGATCATAAATTTCAGAAAATCCAAAAGTGAGCATAAATTCTTGAAACTAAGCATGGTCACGTGATATGGCACAAATATTACTTCGTAAGTTTTTTCTTCAATTTGAGACAAGCTGCTTATGACAAGTTGCAAAAATGAAGAGCCAACGTATTTTGGAACAAAGACCTGTCACGTTAAGGCGAACGCTTTCACTATTGAAACCGTGGGCGCTTACGTGCCGCCATGAGTCCCCGCTTCTCATCGGCAGGTGCCGTCCGAGCAAGCGTGTGAGTCGACGGGAGGTGTGCGAGCAGACCGCTGCGCCGGCTGTCAGGGAGGCGTGCGAGCAGACCACTGTGTAGGCTCACTGGGAGGCGAGCCCTTTGACCAGGCTCCGCCGCCCACCGTCGTCCCAACTGCTCCCACTTTTAATGTTGCCGGCGCCGCAGTTTAAAATCAACCCCGCACTACCCGGTATCGCTACAATCCTCTCTCTTCCTCTCCGATTCTCCTGTCGTCTACCTCCAACTAGCCTGACCTAAACGTACGCCATGCCGCATCACGATGGTCTGCCCTTAGTGTTCCAGTTTCCTGAGGAAGACACCCAGCCGGAGTCTCAAGAACATAAGGCGCTTTGGGAAGAGCTTGAACAGGCCTTGCGGGAAGACGCCGCGCCTGTCCTCGCTCCCGTTCCGGCTCCCGTCGGCCCGACCGTGCTAGCGCCCGTCCCCGTGGCATTGATGGGCTGGGAGCCGCACATTGTCGCCGAGCTTGATCCCACGGGGTTCCACAAGGTCCCCGCCGACTTTCACGCGCCCGTGCACCTGCCAGCGCATGCGCCTGTGCGTGCACTGACGCGCACGGCCGTGCAGGTGCCCGTGCACCTGCGAGCGCATGCGCCTGCGCGTGCACTGACGTGCGCGCCCGTGCCGGTGCCCGTGCACACGAATGTCTCCGCCGCGCCGTTGACAGCGCCTGTCCACACACGGGTGCCAGTGCCCCCCTCAGCGGCATGGATGGCCGTCGTCGACCGCTTCCTTGCACCAACGCCAGTCGCCTCCTCCCGCCAGTTGACTCGCTCCGAAGTCCAGAACATTTTGGCCTTCCTTGAAGCTAGGCCAACGTCCTGGAGTACGCCAACAACGGCGCAAGACGCCGCCGTCGCCGTCGGTCAGTGGCCCGAAGACACACAGAGCACGGCAGAGGAGCCGCTTCCCACCGCGAGACGCCCCCGCCGCGTAATCTAAATTTGCCATGAAAAACGTTCGGATTGCCATGCTTAAAATCTGAACGTTTATCATTTCCGTTTATTTTATATCGATCGTCGTATAATTTAAAGTCGGAGTCAGACTGAACGAAATGTACGGTTTGATCGATTGAATGTTCTGCTAGAGCCGTATCAAATTAAATATAAAACGTCATCAAGCCACATGTATTCCTTGTCATCCAACGACCTAGACTGCTTCAATGTCGAGCGCTCAACACGTTTAGCGTGCAGTTAATTTCATGCCAAAAATAGTGCTAATCACATGACAACATGCAAATAATATCCTAGTAGTTAATATCCGCATGCACTTAATATACTTCCAAATTAACGTGCATTGCATGTACACACTGACTAGTGTTGCTAGTACGTGAAACTGGTGCTGTGACTTGTGAACGCGTCCAGAACTGGTCAACGGCAACATCGCCCGCGAGTTCTTCCTTTTTGCCCGTGCGTCTAAACGCAGAAGGGGAGGAGAGAGAGAGAGCACACATGGAACCCACCAGTAAGTGAAGGCGAATAGTACTAAAAATAATATTACATGTTATCCATTAATTAGGCTGTGGTAATATAAAAACATTATATGAACAAAGGGGGTACAACAAACATTGCTATTCTACGTATGTTGCCTATTGACGTGCAGCTTGAAGGCCCGGTCGCATATTCGATCCTCGTCCTTTATTTTTTAATTTGTATATGGGTCCAAATTTGTTTCATGACATGTGGGCCCCTCGGTGTGTAGTTTGTAGCACTTTAATTTGTGGGTCGAAATTTGTTCCATTCCAAGTGGACTATCGGTGTGTAGTTTTGTAGCTTATTTATAATAATTAAAGAGAACAACATAGTTTTTTCAATAATACCATGGTGCGATGTTGAAGGCGAGAAAGGACGTGCGAGAGAGCGATGACCGAGCCAGAGGGAAATCAACTAGGGGAGTTGAGTGGGTTGCAATGGTGTTTGGAGTAGTTGTGGGCCGAATGCTACGAAAATATAATCTAAACTGACCGGAATAAATGCCTACACAAATTAATCCAAGGTTGGAGTGCCCCTCGCAATGTAAATAGCTCCGGCTTTGAGAGGGATGGAGAGGTAGTAGCTTCAATGCGTGGAAGATACGGTGCGAGAAAGCGAGGTCAATCGAGAGACATATAGATAGAGAGACAAAGTGAGTGTGGTCCGACATTCATTGAACAAATATATATGCTCTGGAGAGATATTGTCTGATTGAGCTTTTTGGCAAGGGTGAGGGCTGTAAGTGTTGGGGAACGTAGCAGAAATTCAAAATTTTCCTACGTGTCACCAAGATCAATCTATGGAGTCATCTACCAACGAGAGAGAGGGGAGTGCATCTAAATACCCTTGTAGATCGCGCGCGGAAGCATTCAAGAGAACGGGGTTGATGGAGTCGTACTCGTCGTGATCCAAATCACCGATGATCCTAGCGCCGAACGGACGGCACCTCCGCGTTCAACACACGTACGGAGCGGGGACTTCTCCTCCTTCTTGATCCAGCAAGGGGGGAGGAGAAGTTGATGGAGATCCAGCAGCACGACGGCGTGGTGGTGGAAGTAGCGGGATCCCGGCAGGGCTTCGCCAAGCGCAAGCGGGGAGGAAGAGGTGTCACGGGAGGCAGGGAGGCGCCAGGGCTTGGGGTGCTGCTCCCATGCGCCTCCCCACTATATATAGGGGTGGAGGGGGCTGGTTTCTTTCCCTCCAAGTCCATTGGGGCGTTGGCAAAGGTGGGGGAAAGAAATCCCATCATTTCCCTTCCCCACCGATTGTTATCCCCCTTTTTTAGGGATCTTGATCTTATCCCTTCGGGATATGATCTTATTCCTTCTAAGGTGGGATCTTGGTGCGCCTTGACCAGGGGCGTGGGGCCTTGCCCCCACTACCCACGTTCATGTGGGTCCCCCCATGCAGGTGGGCCCCACTTCGGAACCTTCTAGAACCTTCCTGGTACAATACCGAAAAATCCCGAACATTTTCCTGTGGCCAAAATAGGACTTCCCATATATAAATCTTTACCTCCGGACCATTCCGGAACTCCTCGTGACGTCCGGGATCTCATCCGGGACTCCGAACGACTTTCGGATTTCCGCATACTAATATCTCTAAAACCCTAGCGTCACCGAACCTTAAGTGTGTAGACCCTACGGGTTCGGGAGACATGCAGACATGACCGAGACGACTCTCCGGTCAATAACCAACAGCGGGATATGGATACCCATGTTGGCTCCCACATGTTCCACGATGATCTCATCGGATGAACCACGATGTCGAGGATTCAATCAATCCCGTATACAATTCCCTTTGTCAATCGGTACGTTACTTGCCCGAGATTCGATCGTCGGTATCCCAATACCTTGTTCAATCTCGTTACCGGCAAGTCACTTTACTCGTACCGTAACGCATGATCGCGTGGCTAACTCCTTAGTCACATTGAGCTCATTATGATGATGCATTACCGAGTGGGCCCAGAGATACCTCTCCGTCATACGGAGTGACAAATCCCAGTCTCGATTCGTGCCAACCCAACAGACACTTTCGGAGATACCTGTAGTGCACCTTTATAGCCACCCAGTTACGTTGTGACGTTTGGTACACCCAAAGCATTCCTACGGTATCCGGGAGTTGCACAATCTCATGGTCTAAGGAAATGATACTTGACATTAGAAAAGCTCTAGCAAACGAACTACACGATCTTGTGCTATGCTTAGGATTGGGTCTTGTCCATCACATCATTCTCCTAATGATGTGATCCCGTTATCAATGACATCCAATGTCCATGGTCAGGAAACCATAACCATCTATTGATCAACGAGCTAGTCAACTAGAGGCTTACTAGGGACATGTTGTGGTCTATGTATTCACACATGTATTACGGTTTCCAGTTAATACAATTATAGCATGAACAACAGACAATTATCATGAACAAGGAAATACAATAATAACCATTTTATTATTGCCTCTAGGGCATATTTCCAACAGTCTCCCACTTGCACTAGAGTCAATAATCTAGTTCACATCACCATGTGATTAACACTCAAAGTTCACATCGCCATGTGACTAATACCCAAGAGTTTACTAGAGTCAATAATCTAGTTCACATCACCATGTGATTAACACTCAATGAGTTCTAGGGTTTGATCATGTTATGCTTACGAGAGAGGTTTTAGTCAACGGGTCTGCAACATTCAGATCCGTGTGTGCTTTACAAATCTCTATGTCATCTTGTAGATGCAGCTACCACGCGCTACTTGGAGCTATTCCAAATAACTACTCTACTATACGAATCCGGTTCACTACTCAGAGTCATCCGGATTAGTGTCAAAGTTTGCATCGACGTAACCCTTTACGACGAACCCCCTTTCCACCTCCATAATCGAGAAAATTCCTTAGTCCACTAGATACTAAGGATAAGTTCGACCGCTGTCATGTGATCCCTTCCTAGATCACTATTGTACCCCTTGACTAACTCATGGCAAGGACACTTCAGGTGCGGTACACAGCACAGCATATTGTAGAGCCTACGTCTAAAGCATAGGGGACGACCTTCGTCCTTTCTCTTTCTTCTGCCTTGGTCAGGTCTTGAGTCTTACTCAATACTCACACCTTGTAACACAGCCAAGAACTCCTTCTTTGCTGATCTATTTTGAACTCCTTCAAAATCTTGTCACGATATGTATTCATTTGAAAGTACTATTAAGCGTTTTTGATCTATCCTTATAGATCTTGATGCTCAATGTTCAAGTAGCTTAATCTAGGTTTTCCATTAAAAAACACTTTTCAAATAACCCTGGATGCTTTCCAGAAATTCTACATCATTTTTGATCAACAATATGTTAACAACATATACTCATCAAAAATTCTATAGTGCTCCCACTCACTTCTTTGGAAATACAAGTTTCTCATGAACTTTGTATAAACCCAAAATCTTTGATCATCTCATCAAAGTGTTCATTCCAACTCCGAGATGCTTACTCCAATCCTTAGAAGGATTGATGGAGCTTTGCATACTTGTTAGCATCTTTCAGGATTGACAAAACCTTCTGGTTGTATCACATACAACCTTTCCTCAAGAAAATCGTCAAGGAAACAATGTTTTGACATCCTATCTGCAAGATTTCATAAATAATGCAGTAACTACTAATATAATTCTAACAGACTCTTAGCATCGCTACGAGTGAGAAAGTCTCATCGCAGTCAACTCCTTGAACTTGCCGGAAAACATCTTAACGACAAGTCGAGCTTTCTTAATGGTGACACTTACCATCATTGTCTGTCTTCCCTTTAAAATCCATCTGTACCCAACAGCCTTACGACCATCAAGTAGTTCTTTCAAAGTCTATACTTTATTTTCATACATGGATCCTCTCGGATTTTATGGCCTCGAGCCATTCGTCGGAATCCGGGCCCACCATCGCTTCTCCATAGCTCGTAGGTTCATTGTTGTCTAGCAACATGACTTCCAAGACAGGATTACGTACCACTCTGAAGTAGTACACATCCTTGTCGTCCTATGAGGTTTGGTAGTGACTTGATCTGAAGTTTCATGATCACTATCATAAGCTTCCACTTCAATTGGTGTAGGTGCCACAGGAACAACTTCCTGTGCCCTGCTACACATTAGTTGAAGTGACAGTTCAATGACCTCATCAAGTCTCCACCATCCTCCCACTCAATTCTTTCGAGAGAAACTTTTCCTCGAGAAAGGACCCGTTTCTAGAAACAATCGCTTTTGCTTCCAGATCTGAAATAGGAGGTATACCAACTGTTTTGGGTATTCTATGAAGATGCATTTATCCGCTTTGGGTTCGAGCTTATCAGCCTGAAACTTTTTCACATAAGCGTCGCAGCCCCAAACTTTTAAGAAATGACATCTTAGGTTTCTCTAAACCATAGTTCATACGGTGTCGTCTCAACGGAATTGCGTGGTGCCCTATTTAAAGTGAATGCGGTTGTCTCTAATGCCTAACCCATAAACGATAGTTGTAATTCGATAAGAGACATCATGGTATGCACCATATCCAATAGGGTGCAGTTATGATGTTCGGACACACCATCACAATATGGTGTTCCAGGCGGTATTAGTCGTGAAACAATTTCCACAATTTCTTAATTGTGTGCCAAACTCGTAACTCAGATATTCATCTCTATGGTCATATCACAGACATTTTATCCTCTTGTCACGACGATCTTCAACTTCACTCTGAAATTACTTGAACCTTTCAATAATTCAGACTTGTGTTTCATCAAGTAAATATTCTCAGCATCTACTCAAATCATCTGTGAAGTAAGAACATAACGATATCCACTGCGTGCGTCAGCACTCATTGGACTGCACACATCAAATGTATTACTTCCAACAAGTTGCTCTCTTGTTCCATCTTACTGAAAATGAGGCCTTTCAGTCATCTTGCCCATGTGGTATGATTTGCACGTCTCAAGTGATTCAAAATCAAGTGAGTCCAAATGATCCATCTGTATGGACTTTCTTCATGCATATATACTAATAGACATGGTTCGTATGTCTCAATCTTTTCAAAAACGAGTGAGTCCAAAGATCCATCAACATGGAGCTTCTTCATGCGTTTTATACCAATATGACTCAAGTGGCAGTGCCACAAGTATGTGGTACTATCATTACTATCTTATATCTTTTGGCATGAACATGTGTATCACTACGATCGAGATTCAATAAACCATTCATTTTAGGTGCAAGACCATTGAAGGTATTATTCAAATAGATAGAGTAACCAATAACCGTATTGCGATAAACATAATCCAATCATGTCTATGCTCAACGCAAACACCAAATAATAATTATTCAGGTTTAACCCCAATCTCGATGGTAGAGGGAGCATGCGATGCTTGATCACATCAACCTTGGAAACACTTCCAACACATATCGTCATCTCACCTTTAGCTAGTCTTCGTTTATTCCACAGCTTTTATTTCGAGTTACTAACACTTAGCAACCGAACCGGTATCTAATACCCTGGTGCTACTAGGAGTACTAGTAAAGTACACATTAATATAATGTATATCCAATATACTTCTGTCGACCTTGCCAGCCTTCTCATCTACGAAGTATCTAGGGTAGTTCTGCTTCAGTGACCGTTCCCCTCATTTCAGAAGCACTTAGTCTCGGGTTTGGGTTCAACCTTGGGTTTCTTCACTAGAGCAGCAACTGATTTGCCGTTTCATGAAGTATCCCTTCTTGCCCTTGCCCTTCTAGAAACTAGTGGTTTTACTAACCATCAACAATTGATGCTCCTTCTTGATTTCTACTTTCGCGGTGTCAAACATCGCGAGTTGCTCAAGGATCATCATGTCTATCCCTGATATGTTATAGTTCATCTCGAAGCTCTAATAGCTTGGTGGCAGTGACTATGGAGAACCATCACTATCTCATCTGGAAGATTAACTCCCACTCGATTCAAGTGATTGTAGTACTCAGACAATCTGAGCACATGCTCAACGATTGAGCTTTTCTCCCTTAGTTTGCAGGCTTAAGAAACTTGTCAGAGGTCTCATACCTCTTGACATGGGCATTAGTCTGAAATCCCAATTTCAGTGTTTGGAACATCTCATATGTTCTGCGACGTTTCAAAACCGTCTTTGGTGCCACAATTTTAAACCGTTAGCATCACACACTGAACTATCACGTAGTCATCAAAACGTGTATGTCAGATGTTTCGTAACATCTACAGACGACGCTCGAGGTTCAGCACACCGAGCGGTGCATTAAGGACATAAGCCTTCTGTGCAGCAATGAGGACAATCCTCAGTTTACGGACCCAGTCCGCATAATTGCTACTATCAACTTTCAACTAAATTTTCTCTAGGAACATATCTTAGTAGAACTAAAGAGTAAGCTACGACATTATTTGCAAAGACCTTTTGACTATGTTCATGATAATTAAGTTCATCTGATTATTTAATGAACTCCCACTTAGATAGACATCCCTCTAGTCATCTAAGTGATACATGATCCGAATCGACTAGGCCGTGTCCGATCATCACGTGAGACGGACTAGTCATCATCGGTGAACATCTCCATGTTGATCGTATCTACTATACGACTCATGTTCGACCTTTCGGTCTCTTGTGTTCCGAGGCCATGTCTGTACATGCTAGGCTCGTCAAGTCAACCTAAGTGTTTTGCTTGTGTTCCGGGGCCATGTCTGTACATGCTAGGCTCGTCAACACCCGTTGTATGCAAACGTTAGAATCTATCACACCCGATCATCACATGGTGCTTTGAAACAACGAACCTTCGCAACGGTGCACAGTTAGGGGGAACACATCTCTTGAAATTTTAGTGAGGGATCATCTTATTTATGCTACCGTCGTTCTAAGCAAATAAGATGTAAACATGACAAACATCACATGCAAATCATAAAGTGACATGATACGGCCAATATCATCTTGCGCCTTTTGATCTCCATCTTCGAGGCGCGGCATGATCACCTTCGTCACCGGCATGACACCATGATCTCCATCATCATGATCTCCATCATCGTGCCTTCATGAATTTGTCTCGCCAACTATTACTTCTACTACTATGGCTAATGGTTAGCAATAAAGTAAAGTAATTACATGGCGTTTTTCATTGACACGCAGGTCATACAATAAATTAAGACAACTCCTATGGCTCCTGCCGGTTGTCATACTCATCGACATGCAAGTCGTGATTCCTATTACAAGAACATGATCAATCTCATACATCACATATATCATTCATCACATCCTTTTGGCCATATCACATCACATAGCATACCCTGCAAAAACAAGTTAGACGTCCTCTAATTGTTGTTGCATGTTTTACGTGGCTGCTATGGGTTTCTAGCAAGAACGTTTCTTACCTACGTAAAAGCCACAATGGTGATATGCCAATTGCTATTTACCCTTCATAAGGACCCTTTTCATCGAATCCGATCCGACTAAAGTGGGAGAGACAGACACCCGCTAGCCACCTTATGCATCAAGTGCATGTCAGTCGGTGGAACCTGTCTCACGTAAGAGTACGTGTAAGGTCGGTCCGGGCCGCTTCATCCCACAGTGCCGCCGAATCAAGATAAGACTAGTAACGGTAAGCAAATTGAACAAATCGTCGCCCACAACTACTTTGTGTTCTACTCGTGCATAGAATCTACGCATAAACCTGGCTCATGATGCCACTGTTGGGGAACGTAGCAGAAATTCAAAATTTTCCTACGTGTCACCAAGATCAATCTATGGAGTCATCTAGCAACGAGAGAGAGGGGAGTGCATCTACATACCCTTGTAGATCGCGCGCGGAAGCGTTCAAGAGAACGGGGTTGATGGAGTCGTACTCGTCGTGATCCAAATCACCGATGATCCTAGCGCCGAACGGACGGCACCTCCGCGTTCAACACACGTACGGAGCGGGGATGTCTCCTCCTTCTTGATCCAGCAAGGGGGGAGGAGAAGTTGATGGAGATCCAGCAGCACGACGGCGTGGTGGTGGAAGTAGCGGGATCCCGGCAGGGCTTCGCTAAGCGCAAGCGGGGAGGAAGAGGTGTCACGGGAGGGAGGGAGGCGCCAGGGCTTGGGGTGCTGCTCCCATGCGCCTCCCCACTATATATAGGGGTGGAGGGGGCTGGTTTCTTGCCCTCCAAGTCCATTGGGGCGTTGGCAAAGGTGGGGGAAAGAAATCCCATCATTTCCCTTCCCCACCGATTGTTATCCCCCTTTTTTAGGGATCTTGATCTTATCCCTTCGGGATATGATCTTATTCCTTCTAAGGTGGGATCTTGGTGCGCCTTGACCAGGGGCGTGGGGCCTTGCCCCCACTACCCACGTTCATGTGGGTCCCCCCATGCAGGTGGGCCCCACTTCAAAACCTTCTAGAACCTTCCCGGTACAATACCGAAAAATCCCGAACATTTTCCGGTGGCCAAAATAGGACTTCCCATATATAAATCTTTACCTCCGGACCATTCCGGAACTCCTCGTGATGTACGGGATCTCATCCGGGACTCCGAACAACTTTCGGATTTCCGCCTACTAATATCTCTAAAACCCTAGCGTCACCGAACCTTAAGTGTGTAGACCCTACGGGTTCGGGAGAAATGCAGACATGACCGAGACGACTCTCCGGTCAATAACCAACAGCGGGATCTGGATACCCATGTTGGCTCCCACATGTTCCACGATGATCTCATCGGATGAACCACGATGTCGAGGATTCAATCAATCCCGTATACAATTCCCTTTGTCAATCGGTACGTTACTTGCCCGAGATTCGATCGTCGGTATCCCAATACCTTGTTCAATCTCGTTACCGGCAAGTCACTTTACTCGTACCGTAACGCATGATCCCGTGGCTAACTCCTTAGTCACATTGAGCTCATTATGATGATGCATTACCGAGTGGGCCCAGAGATACCTCTCCGTCATACGGAGTGACAAATCCCAGTCTCGATTCGTGCCAACCCAACAGACACTTTCGGAGATACCTGTAGTGCACCTTTATAGCCACCCAGTTACGTTGTGACGTTTGGTACACCCAAAGCATTCCTACGGTATCCGGGAGTTGCACAATCTCATGGTCTAAGGAAATGATACTTGACATTAGAAAAGCTCTAGCAAACGAACTACACGATCTTGTGCTATGCTTAGGATTGGGTCTTGTCCATCACATCATTCTCCTAATGATGTGATCCCGTTATCAATGACATCCAATATCCATGGTCAGGAAACCATAACCATCTATTGATCAACGAGCTAGTCAACTAGAGGCTTACTAGGGACATGTTGTGGTCTATGTATTCACACATGTATTACGGTTTCCAGATAATACAATTATAGCATGAACAACAGACAATTATCATGAACAAGGAAATACAATAATAACCATTTTATTATTGCCTCTAGGGCATATTTCCAACAGTAAGATAGAGCTTGAGAGATGATCCAGTCACAGACGTGTAGATATATTTTGTGCGTGGGAGGAAGCAAGGTCAACCGATCACATAGGGTCGCCGTGCGATCGAAAGAGTGAGACGGGTAGGAGAGAGTGACCTAGATATACGATGTGCGTGAGAGAGTATACAATGTGAATAGGTCGAATTGGGCTCAAACATGGTGATATATCGTCTTTGTCCGAGAAAGAGCGAGGTCAATCGAGACATATGGACAGAGAGAGAGAGAGAGAGAGATTGAGTGAGCGTGGCCCACCATGAGGTCGAAAGAGTGGCGGCGGCTTGGATGGACTGACCTAGATAGACAATCTGCGTGAGAGAGTATAGAGTGTGTCGATCGAGGCCCGAACAGGGAGATATATCATTTGTGTGTGAAAGAAAACGAGGTTAAACTAGACTCAGATAAAGAGAGCGAGACTGAGCGAGTGTGGCCCGCCGTGCGGAAGAAAGAGTGAGACGGTCTCGAGGAGTGACCTAGATATACAACGTGCGTGCGTGCGCACGAGAGGTTGGGGGGCTAGATAGGCAATGCATGTATTTAGCGCGAGAGGGTGAGAGGGAGAGGGGAGAGAGAGAGAGAGCTCGGCATGGGGTGCAATGGCGGGTGTGTGAGGTAAATACATTTGGTAACAGAGTGAAAAAAGGGGTTGTGTAGTTGAGAGACTTAGAGATCGAAACATGGAGAGAAAGAATGAACATGTGTTGGAAACCGATAGCTTCCTAAGGTGGTTAGGAGAGGAAGATTGACCGATACAGGAAGTATGTAGCGTTTGTGCGAGGGGGGGGGGCTAAAAACAACATTTGAATGTACATAGTACGAGACTTAATATCGATGTTTCAATTCGGTGTACATTGTAAGATTTGAACCGAGGACCAGGCATACGGGTAATTATTTCGAATTCGTGCCATACTAAGTTTCGAAAAGTTTACATTGACTCAGTTTGTTGTGCTATTTTGTAGGTCATATGTTTGAATCCATCCAAAAGTTTTCTCACTACCATGGTGTTCATCATATACATATGAATATGTATTAAAAAAGTAGCGTGGATACAGTGAAATGCAAAATCCACGTTAGAATTGGAGATCGCTACATGACACACACTCTAATTCAAATAACTAACTACGTGACACACACTCTAATTCAAATAACTAATTATGTGACACACACTCTAATCCACGTTAGCGTGGGTACCGTTTCAATTTTTTTCAAATAACTCCTCATTAATTAATTTATAGTACTCCCTCTGTTCGCTTTTATAAGACCTTGAAGACATTTCAAACAATGTGCAAAACAGTTCATTTTAAGTTGTCTGAAACGACTTACAAAAGTGAACGGATGGAGTATCTCGTTTTGAATGACTAATTATTGCAAGGAAAACACGGGCATGGTAATACATACAAATTCGTTTGCAAATGAAAGAAGATTCGTTTGCATTCTCAAATGTAGGCGCACCAGGCAGACCAGGGTCGTGTCGGGGTGGACGCTGCTTCGGTGCCTTAAAGGCAACTGCCTTTGGGTCACTGACATGTGGGCCAGCCACCTGTTGGGCCCACATGTCATGGACACAAAGGCATGTGCCTTAAGGCACCGAAGCATAGTCCTGTCGGGGTGGTCGCGTGTGTTGGACGGACGCGTAGCACCCAGCCACCCACCCCCCTCCCCCCAAAAAAAGGACGACGACAATATAAGTTCGCGCTTCCACGTTTCGGATTGAAATATCTGGCGGCCCCAATTCCAGCCCTGCAAAATCTCTCTTCTCCACCGTCCCCTTCCGCGCCCAGATTGCTCAAATCCCTAATTCGCCGCCAACCCTCGAATCGCCCCTCGTCTCTTCTCTTTCCCCACCGTTCCCCACCTATGTGCCGGACGACGACGATGAAGACAACGGTCGCGCTTCACCACCGCACCGGAGCTACCTCATCTACGCCCTCGTCCACCGCACCGGGTGGTCCACCGACAACGTCGGCCGCCGCAACTGACGTGCCTCACGGACACCGAGTTCCAGCGCATCAGGTGCGCTTCACCGACGCCGTCTCCCAGCTCACCGGGGCTACTTCACCGAGCACATCGTCGCACCTCCGCCGCCCGAGGCCGTTGGGGCTTCACCAACGGTCTCATTCACCGCATCGTAGTGCTCCGCTGCCACTCAAGATCTGCATCCGTGCACGGCCAGCCAACGCCGGTGCATCACCCTCAACGGCTCTGAAGTGACCCGCACTCTAGCTAGGCGAGCATGCCCAAACGCCGGCCCGAACTAGGTATCCACACATCACTCCCTTGTGCACTATTCCGACGATGTTTGGATATCCTTTCACTGCTCTCTTAGCTTACACGCCTATGCAACTCTGACTTTAACTCTTATTTCTTCTGGAGATATCATCTGAAACAAGCAAATCCATTTTTTAGAGAAGCATGACGGCTCTACGGGATCTGGTACACATCCTGCACACCCGTATAACCTTGTAAGTATCTGTCCTCTGGTACAACATCAAGGTCGATTCCTCTTATTTGATCAACCATTCGCCGTGTCAAAAATGCAGAGGGGGATGCAAGGAGCACAAGGCCTGCACATCCAAGCAAGTGGTAACATGGACTTGTACATGGAACATCCCAAGCGCAAGCAGAGCTGCAGTGAGCCTGTACACCGAGCTAGCGTAAGTCCCTGCATTTCATTTAATTCGTACTGGCATTCGTGTATGATTTGTGTGTAGTGGCTGATCCACGAATTCAAGTTACCAGGGGCGAACATTTAACTTAAAAAATACGAAGGCACTTGCACTCCGGAAATCAACATAACTTGAGAAATGTGAAGCTACATGCACTTTGAAAACCAGCTAATGATCCAAAGTAGTTCAGATTATAAACACTAAATGATGCAAGCACCAAAAAACACAAAATGCAACATGGTGTACAAGGACTACAAACATGGTCTGTACCTGCTTGAATTATTCATTCTCTGGCTAAAAATATCGAAGTGTAATTGCACGTATAACCAGTGCGCAAACTGCATATCAATATATCTATCCTGCACAAGTATGGCAATAGTTTGAAACAACAGATTAGAAAAGTATTTATTCTATGCTGTCATGATACGGGGACTTTCTGGTAGATGGCCTCGACGTTTCCTCAAGCTATGAAAATGCACTATAATTTGCCTGTCATCAATGCCTACAAATCTCTGTCTCTCTCAACATAGTAGATCATCATTAGACACTAAATCCTTCAATGAGCTTGCAAAATGCTTGCATTAGATCCCTCATTAGACACTATATGTTCATCACCAGGAGCATGTAAAATGTTTGCATCAAATCCTTCATTAGCAGTCTGTTCATTAGACACTTCAGGCTCAAGAACAACATGAGCTTGTATGTTTGCACCGGAAACTTGATTAGATACATCAGATTCAGTCAGTTCAGTGTTGATTGCAGGAGTTATAAAATAAGTAGAAATTGGTTTCATTTTCTCATAGATTCCCTACATACAAGCAGTTTTACAACACCGTCGGGTTTAACTATTGGCCAGAAATTGAAGAGTTGAATTAGATACAATCAGGGATGTGATGTACCTGCTCGTTGCGCATGCTACTCTTGCAAGCTGCGACTGTCCGTTTGCGCAAGCTCGATGCCATGCCCGTGCTCCCGCCGCTGCCTCCCACGCAGGCTACACCCGGGGTTGGATCTTCATCTTCTTGTCCTTCCGTTCGCTTGAAGCCCAGTGACCGCCCTCCAACAAGGGCGCGAGGAAGTGCTGTGTCGGTCTGTCCAGCGGCGGCTAGGTTAGGAGCGAACCAGACTGGAGGCTGGAGCGAATGAATTGGGATTTTTCCTGCTGTCGATCGATATGGGAGGCGCTCGTTTGGGCCGCGAGCCTGCTATAGGGCCTGCCTTGCACTTATGTTATTGGCCCATCCAAATTGAAACATTTTTCTTCATTTTTTACATTGCCTGCTCGTGCGTTGGGACGAACATAACTAGCATGGGCCAACCTGGATGACTCAAACTAGGTGCACACTTTCCAGCCACCTGAGGCGGCCGCCCATACCAGCCCCTATGGTGGCGTCGCCCCTTTTTGCGTGTATGATTGGATAGTGAAAAATATTCCAGTGGCGCTTTTGATTTACCCACAGAATGGTTGAATTGCTTGTTTCTATGAACTGAGTTCGCCAATAATGTGAAGGATGCCAGTCTTTTCATCCTATTGTAGATGGCTTAGATCTCGATATGCCAAAAGTAATCACATGAAATATACAGTAAAAGCCAGTGTGATGTGTTTGGCTACAACTGTCTGACTACACGTCCTCATATAACATATCAAGGACGCACCATCTTACCAGATTAACCATTCGACTTACCCATGCAGTGTGGGAAGAAAGAAGTATTGGGAGTGCGTATCCAAGCAATTGATGCCATGGACTCCTTCGTACAACCTTGTAAGCGAAAAAGAAGTTGCAGCGTGCCTGTACAAAGAACTAGCGTAAGTTCAGTTACCTACTTCTCATAATTTTAGTTAGCCACTTATTGCAAAATTGTTCAATTACGTTGCTTGGCTTAATTTAGTTTGCTACTGATTACATAATGGCACAGCCTGTTAATCATATTATAGACTGCGCCTATATATGTGTTTGATACTTACTGTTAAGAATTACCTGTTTGCCTTAACTTAAATATCTACTTGTTTGTTTAACTGCTTTGCTGCTGCAACAGCGGGTTACAATGATGTTAATAACTACTTTTCAGCATCCAATTGAAACTCTTTAATTCCTTGTTTGTTTAACTGGTTTGCTGTTATAACTCCCAGTTGAGATGTTTTGCTAAGTTCAACTTTTCTGGATCCAATCAGAACTTTAATGGCAAAACAGGTTAGCCCAAGATCAAAGAGCGAGGTCCCCATGGACGTTGCATCATCCCACAGCAGTGGCACCGGCCCAATCCTGCATTATGAATTGCCAACTGCTGATGCTCTAGAGGCTAAACTAGTGGTAGAAAGAGATTCTGCTTCTGCACTTAGAGATGAAGTTGACATGTTGAGGAAGCAAACAGCACAATCACACGCAGTACTCAAGACAACCATTAAATATTTGGTGGATTTCAAAACGAAGCAAGCTAAGACTGACCAGATTGTTAAGGTCCTGAAGGAAAAAAGGAAATTAAATTCCTACTTGGTAAATCATAGGTGAAATGTTCTTTCCATAGTTGAATAACCTTTGTGTTGTCTGTTCATGTAATCAATCAAACCATTTGTTTTAGAGATCATGTAATAATCGTTTTTTTTTGTTTTTTGGTTTGTAATTTTATTTGAGCACAAGTATGTATCAATTGATAAGACTCGGAGACATTTCATTTGGATTGTTGTGCCAGACCTACAAATATGCCAATCGGGTTGAATGTGCATTCAGCAATAGTAGTAGTATAGATGGACCATAAGTGGCACGCATTGGAAAGGGCCAAGATGCTGGCTAAAAAAAGGATGCTGTTGTAGCCAAAAAAAAGTATAGCGGCCTGACTTATGTATGTTAGTTGATATTATTGATCCATATACTCTATAAGTGTTTATATGTCTGTTAGTTCTGTACATTCTTGGTTGATTGACTCGGTATTTGAATCTTGATACATCGCTTGTGTACATATCTAAATGGGAGTACACATTATGCTGCGTGTGACATTTGAGTTGGACATGAAGTGTTCCAAATATTCGAATTCACCTTAAACTGGATTCTAGTTTCTGAATTTGAGTATCGGCATTTGTAAACCATATTCATATATGACAGTGGAATACATCTTTGTCGTCCTTTTGAAGATATATAAAAACACATAGAATGATTTATAAAGATTCATATAGGAATAGAAAATGGATTCGAATTTAGTTGCCAGGGTAAATGTGGATGCTTATTGTCCCAAAATTCGAAAGAAGCAGCAAAATGTCCACTCCCACGTCGGCTGCCCGAAGCCAAGTGTTTGGGAGATGGAAATTACTGTCTACCCATTACACGGACAATCCATCGGCCCGATTTCCACTGCTCTAAATAGGGGTAGGTTAGTAACTTCAATTAGACGTGACACGACCGCCTCTGAGCCCATTCCGACACGGTGGGCGTCAAACATGGGCGGCAAAACTCATTTGATTCAAGCTCGTCCGAAAGACCTCTGTTTCTCCCTCCATTCCCCATTCATACACGGTGGGCGGCAAAACAAACTCGACTCGGCCGAAATCGATGTAGGCAAATATTTTCAATAGGGGCAGGTTTGTAACTTCACTCAGACGTGACACAACCGCCCTACCTATCAGCCCCGTTCATACATCGTGGTCGCCAACCATGGGTGCCAACCACCCTCTCCTTGCCCGAAATTGCTCTGGGCAAATATTGGCGAGATGCGAGATTACCGTCCTATCCCCAACCGACGAGACGTCCAAATTTTAAACGGGGGCTAAGTTCGTAACTTTCCCATATTTTAGACAGGCGCGTCCCAAAAACATGGTTCCCCGCACCTCTCCCTCCATTTTCCCATTCATACACCATCCGCGCTAGAACACCCCATCCCCACACCAGCGTCCGTCCGCCACCCCGTCCATCGCCGCCGTCCTCCACCACATCCATCGCCACCGTCCTCCACCATGCCGAAGCGCCTACCAAGACCGCGTCGTCCACTGCTAGAGATGGACGTTTCTCATCCACGGCGACGGACCATAACCTTGCATCGCGTCCTCTCGCTTCATCAGCGCCGTCGTCCTCTTTGTCGGGGCCGCTCACAAGACCTTCTCTTCCACCGCAACGGGACTTATCCCCCGATGCACCGGTCTACCGTCGCAGATCTGCTTCAACGCCACCGACAGCCATCGCACCCCCGATGCCTACACGGCGCCACAAGAGAGGTGGTACTTCATATCTCCTCAACTTTTTGATCTCAACCAGAAAATAGATCTTAACTTGGTTACTCTACTTTCTTTTCAGCTCTTAGAATTTAGTTCTTAGTTCGAAGCAAACAATGGATGCTAAATATCATTTCTCCGGTTTGCAGCTTCAAATCTGCCATGGCACAGCCATAATACGGTTTAATTGATCATGCTTAGGATTTAATTGATCATGTTGGTTCCATGGTGGTTTCTTTAATAGAAATCGGAGGGGAAACCCTCTTTTGCTAAAAAAATATGCTTAGAGTTTCCCCCTTTTATGATCACTATACGATCAGAATACGTGCTTCGTGTCATAATAACACTGCTCCACCCATCAAGCTAAACAAGCTTAGTTGTACAAATACGAATCTGATATTATTAAAACAGAGTTGTTTAATTGGTCAGCTAAATGTTCCTAAATTAGTTTTGAAAATGCAAGTTCGCCGCTCGGGTGTGTATCTCTACAGGGTGCCCACGGTGGGCCGGCCCTCCCTGGAATTTTGGGTCATCCCAGGCCCCGATTCCCCTCTGTTCTGCTGCGCGCTTCCGATCTCTACTCGCCCCCAGCCGCCTGCCTCCCCGGCGACTTGCCGTCCCCGGACGACATGACTCTGTTGGGAATCGTAGCAGAATTTTAAAATTTTCTATGCATTACCAAGATCCATCAATGGAGTTTATTAGCAACGAGAAGGAAGGAGTGCATCTACATACCCTTGTAGATCGCGAGCGGAAGCGTTCAAGTGAACGGGGTTGATGGAGTCGTACTCGTCGTGATCCAAATCACCGATGACCGAGCGCCGAACGGACGGCACCTCCACGTTCAACACACGTACGGAGCAGCGACGTCTCCTCCTTCTTGATCCAGCAAGGGGGAAGGAGAGGTTGATGGAGATCCAGCAGCACGACGGCGTGGTGGTGGAAGTAGCGGGGATCCCGGCAGGGCTTCGCCAAGCGCAAACGGGAGGGAGAGGTGTCACGGGAGGGGGAGGGAGGTGCCAGGGGCTAGGGTACTGCTGCCCTCCCTCCCCCCCACTATTTATAGGGGTCCTGGGGGGCGCAGGCCCCCTGGAGATCCCATCTGAAGGGGGGCGGCGGCCAAGGGGGTGGCTTGCCCCCCAAGTCAAGTGGGGCGCCCCCACCCCCAGGGTTTCCAACCCTAGGCGCAGGGGAGGCCCAAGGGGGGTGCACCAGCCCACCAGTGGCTGGTTCCCCTCCCCACTTCAGCCCATGGGGCCCTCCGGGATAGGTGGCCCCACCCGGTGGACCCCCGGGACCCTTCCGGTGGTCTCCGTACAATAACGATAACCCCCAAAACTTTCCCGGTGGCCGAAACTGGACTTCTTATATATAATTCTTCACCTCCGGACCATTCCGGAACTCCTCGTGACATCCGGGATCTCATCCGGGACTCCGAACAACTTTCGGGTTTCGGCATACTAATATCTCTACAACCCTAGCGTCACCGAACCTTAAGTGTGTAGACCCTACGGGTTCGGGAGACATGCAGACATGACCGAGACGACTCTCCGGTCAATAACCAACAGCGGGATCTGGATACCCATGTTGGCTCCCACATGTTCCACGATGATCTCATCGGATGAACCACGATGTCAAGGATTCAATCAATCCCGTATACAATTCCCTTTATCAATCGGTATGTTACTTGCCCGAGATTCGATCGTCGGTATCCCAATACCTAGTTCAATCTCGTTACCGGCAAGTCTCTTTACTCGTACCGTAATGCATGATCCCGTGGCTAACTCCTTAGTCATATTGAGCTCATTATGATGATGCATTACTGAGTGGGCCCAGAGATACCTCTCCGTCATACGGAGTGACAAATCCCAGTCTCGATCCGTGTCAACTCAACAGACACTTTCAGAGATACCTGTAGTGTACCTTCATAGTCACCCAGTTACGTTGTGACGTTTGGTAGACCCAAAGCACTCCTACGGCATCCGGGAGTTACACGATATCGTGGTCTAAGGAAAAGATACTTGACATTGGAAAAGCTCTAGCAAACGAACTACACGATCTTTGCCCTATGCTTAGGATTGGGTCTTGTCCATCACATCATTCTCCTAATGATGTGATCCCGTTATCAATGACATCCAATGTCCATAGTCAGGAAACCATGACTATCTGTTGATCAACGAGCTAGTCAACTAGAGGCTCACTAGGGACATGTTGTGGTCTATGTATTCACACATGTATTACGATTTCCGGATAACACAATTATAGCATGAACAATAGACTATTATCATGAACAAAGAAATATAATAATAACCATTTTATTATTGCCTCTAGGGCATATTTCCAATAGACTCTAGGAGGAGATGCCGGACTAACAGGAGGCCAGGAGCCGCTCGCCCAACAGCGTCAACGCTGCCCGGGCGCGCCACCGTGCCTACCTTCCCAGTCCGTTTAGGGCTCAGGCGTGCAGCACCCACCAAGCCAACCCGATTTATCCTGAGATACGTCCTCAACACTCAGCAGCCACTCCTCATCACACATTTTCTAATTGATTCATTACTCATTAGGCAGGACTGTCATTAGGGTTTGTTGTGTGCTCAGTGCTACCTACACTTAATGGTTCAGATGTATTTCGGTAATCTTTAGTACCTCTAAAGTTCACAGGGTTTTCAAAATTCCGGCCCTCGGAACAGAAACTAGTCATTTTGGATTGTTGGTCGTAGTGACATTGACCCAGATTACTACTGCTAGCCAGGTTTGTTGACAATTTTACTTGTCTTTCTTAACTTGTCTTTGGGACCGCCATTGCTTCTTCATAGTTCGAAGGTTCACCGTTGTCTAACAACATGATTTCCAGGACAGGGTTGCCGTACTGCTCTGGTGCGGAACGTGTCCTTGTGGACCTACGAAGTTCAGTAGTAACTTGATCCGAAGCTTCATGATCATCATCATTAACTTCCTCCCCAGTCGGTGTAGGCACCACAGGAACATCTTCCCGCGATGCGCTACTTTCCGGTTCGGAAGGGGTGACTATCACCTCATCAAGTTCCACTTTCCTCCCACTTATTTCTTTCGAGAGAAACTCTTTCTCCAGAAAGGACCCGTTCTTGGCAACGAAGATCTTGCCTTCGGATATGAGGTAGAAGGTATACCCAATGGTTTCCTTAGGGTATCCTATGAAGACGCATTTCTCCGACTTGGGTTCGAGCTTTTCGGGTTGAAGTTTCTTGACATAAGCATCGCATCCCCAAACTTTTAGAAACGACAGCTTAGGTTTCTTCCCAAACCATAATTCATACGGTGTCGTCTCAACGGATTTCGATGGAGCCCTATTTAAAGTGAATGCGGCAGTCTCTAAAGCATAGCCCCAAAATGAGAGCGCTAGATCGGTAAGAGACATCATAGATCGCACCATATCCAATAGAGTGCGATTACGACGTTCGGACACACCATTTCGCTGAGGTGTTCCATGCGGCGTGAGTTGTGAAATGATTCCACATTTCCTTAAGTGCGTACCAAATTCGTGACTTAAATATTCCCCCCACGATCTGATCGTAAGAACTTTATCTTTCGATCACGTTGATTCTCCACCTCATTCTGAAATTCCTTGAACTTTTCAAAGGTTTCAGACTTGTGTTTCATTAGGTACACATAACCATATCTACTCAAGTCATCAGTGAGAGTGAGAACATAACGATAGCCTCCGCGAGCCTCAACACTCATTGGACCGCACACATCAGTATGTATGATTTCCAACAAGTTGGTTGCTCGCTCCATTGTTCCGGAGAACGGAGTCTTGGTCATCTTACCCGTGAGGCATGATTCACACGTGTCAAATGATTCGTAATCAAGAGACTCTAAAAGTCCATCTGCATGGAGCTTCTTCATGCGCTTGACACCAATGTGACCAAGGCGGCAGTGCCACAAGTATGTGGGACTATCGTTATCAACTTTACATCTTTTGGTATTCACACTATGAATATGTGTAACATCACGTTCGAGATTCATTAAGAATAAACCATTGACCAGCGGAGCATGACCATAAAACATATCTCTCATATAAATAGAACAACCATTATTCTCGGATTTAAATGAGTAGCCATCTCGAATTAAACGAGATCCTGATACAATGTTCATGCTCAAAGCTGGCATTAAATAACAATTATTGAGGTTTAAAACTAATCCCGTAGGTAAATGTAGAGGTAGCGTGCCGACGGCGATCACATCGACCTTGGAACCATTCCCGACACGCATTGTCACCTCGTCCTTCGCCAGTCTCCGCTTATTCCGCAGCTCCTGTTTTGAGTTACAAATATGAGCAACCGCACCGGTATCAAATACCCAGGAGCTACTACGAGTACTGGTAAGGTACACATCAATTACATGTATATCACATATACCTTTGGTGTTGCCGGCCTTCTTGTCCGCTAAGTATTTGGGGCAGTTCCGCTTCCAGTGACCACTTCCCTTGCAATAAAAGCACTCAGTCTCAGGCTTGGGTCCATTCTTTGGCTTCTTCCCGGCAACTGGCTTACCGAGCGCGGCAACTCCCTTGCCGTCTTTCTTGAAGGTTTTCTTACCCTTGCCTTTCTTGAACTTAGTGGTTTTATTCACCATCAACACTTGATGTTCCTTTTTGATCTCCACCTCCGCTGATTTCAGCATTGAATATACCTCGGGAATGGTCTTTTCCATCCCCTGCATATTGAAGTTCATCACAAAGCTCTTGTAGCTCGGTGGAAGCGACTGAAGGATTCTGTCAATGACCGCGTCATCCGGGAGATTAACTCCCAGCTAAGACAAGCGGTTGTGTAACCCAGACATTTTGAGTATGTGCTCACTGACAGAACTATTTTCCTCCATCTTACAACTGAAGAACTTGTCGGAGACTTCATATCTCTCGACTCGGGCATGAGCTTGGAAAACCATTTTCAGCTCTTCGAACATCTCATATGCTCCGTGTTTCTCAAAACGCTTTTGGAGCCCCGGTTCTAAGCTGTAAAGCATGCCGCACTGAACGAGGGAGTAATCATCAGCATGTGATTGCCAAGCGTTCATAACGTCTTGGTTCTCTGGGATGGGTGCTTCACCTAGCGGTGCTTCTAGGACATAATCTTTCTTGGCAGCTATGAGGATGATCCTCAGGTTCCGGACCCAGTCCGTATAGTTGCTGCCATCATCTTTCAGCTTGGTTTTCTCTAGGAACGAGTTGAAGTTGAGGGCAACGTGGGCCATTTGATCTACAAGACATATTGTAAAGATTTTAGACTAAGTTCATGATAATTAAGTTCATCTAATCAAATTATTCAATGAACTCCCACTAAATAGACATCCCTCTAGTCATCTAAGTGAAACATGATCCGAGTCAACTAGGCCGTGTCCGATCATCACATGAGACGGACTAGTCAAACATCGGTGAACATCTTCATGTTGATCGTATCTTCTATACGACTCATGCTCGACCTTTCGGTCTTCCGTGTTCCGAGGCCATGTCTGTACATGCTAGGATCGTCAAGTCAACCTAAGTGTATTGCGTGTGTTCCGAGGCCATGTCTGTACATGCTAGGCTCGTCAACACCCGTTGTATGCGAACGTTAGAATCTATCACACCCAATCATCACGTGGTGCTTCGAAACAACGAACCTTCGCAATGGTGCACAGTTAGGGGGAACACTTTCTTGAAATTATTATAAGGGATCATCTTACTTACGACCGTCGTTCTAAGCAAATAAGATGTAAAACATGATAAACATCACATGCAATCAAATAGTGACATGATATGGCCAATATCATTTTGCTCCTTTTGATCTCCATCTTCGGGGCGCCATGATCATCTTCGTCACCGGCATGACACCATGATCTCCATCATCATGATCTCCATCATCGTGTCTCCATGAAGTTGTCACGCCAACGATTACTTCTACTTCTATGGCTAACGCGTTTAGCAATAAAGTAAAGTAATTTACATGGCGTTATTCAATGACACGCAGGTCATACAAAAAATAAAGACAACTCCGATGCCTCCTGCCGGTTGTCATACTCATCGACATGCAAGTCGTGATTCCTATTACAAGAACATGATCAATCTCATACATCACATATATTTCATTCATCACATCCTTTTTGGCCATATCACATCACAAGGCATATGCTGCAAAAACAAGTTAGACGTCCTCTAATTGTTGTTGCAAGTTTTTACGTGGCTTCTATAGGTTTCTAGCAAGAACGTTTCTTACCTACGTAAAACCACAACGTGATATGCCAGTTTCTATTTACCCTTCATAAGGACCCTTTTCATCGAATCCGTTCCGACTAAAGTGGGAGAGACAGACACCCGCTAGCCACCTTATGCAACTAGTGCATGTCAGTCGGTGGAACCTGTCTCACGTAAGCGTACGTGTAAGGTCAGTCCGGGCCACTTCATCCCACAATGCCGCCGAAACAAGATAAGACTAGTAGTGGCAAGAAAAATTGACAACATCTACGCCCACAACAATCTTGTGTTCTACTCGCGCATAGTAACTACACATAGGCCTGGCTCATGATGCCACAGTTGGGAATCGTAGCAGAATTTAAAAAATTTCTACGCATTATCAAGATCCATCTATGGATTTTACTAGCAACGAGAAGGAAGGAGTGCATCTACATACCCTTGTAGATCGCGAGCGGAAGCGTTCAAGTGAACGGGGTTGATGGAGTCGTACTCGTCGTGATCCAAATCACCGATGACCGAGCGCCGAACGGACAGCACCTCCGCGTTCAACACACGTACGGAGCAGCGACGTCTCCTCCTTCTTCATCCAGCAAGGGGGGAGGAGAGGTTGATGGAGATCCAGCAGCACGACGGCGTGGTGGTGGAAGTAGCGGGGATCCCGGCAGGGCTTCGCCAAGCGCAAACGGGAGGGAGAGGTGTCACGGGAGGGGGAGGGAGGCGCCAGGGGCTAGGGTACTGCTGCCCTCCCTCCCCCCCACTATTTATAGGGGTCCTGGGGGGCGCCGGCCCCCTGGAGATCCCATCTGAAGGGGGGGCGGCGGCCAAGGGGGTGGCTTGCCCCCCAAGCCAAGTGGGGCGCCCCCCACCCCCAGGGTTTCCAACCCTAGGCGCAGGGGAGGCCCAAGGGGGGCGCACCAGCCCACCAGTGGCTGGTTCCCCTCCCCACTTCAGCCCATGGGGCCCTCCGGGATAGGTGGCCCCACCCGGTGGACCCCCGGGACCCTTCCAGTGGTCCCGGTACAATACCGATAACCCCCGAAACTTTCCTGGTGGCCGAAACTGGACTTCCTATATATAATTCTTCACCTCCGGACCATTCCGGAACTCCTCGTGACATCCGGGATCTCATCCGGGACTCCGAACAACTTTCGGGTTTCGGCATACTAATATCTCTACAACCCTAGCGTCACCGAACCTTAAGTGTGTAGACCCTACGGGTTCGGGAGACATGCAGACATGACCGAGACGACTCTCCGGTCAATAACCAACAGCGGGATCTGGATACCCATGTTGGCTCCCACATGTTCCACGATGATCTCATCGGATGAACCACGATGTCAAGGATTCAATCAATCCCGTATACAATTCCCTTTATCAATCGGTATGTTACTTGCCCGAGATTCGATCGTCGGTATCCCAATACCTTGTTCAATCTCGTTACCGGCAAGTCTCTTTACTCGTACCGTAATGCATGATCCCGTGGCTAACTCCTTAGTCATATTGAGCTCATTATGATGATGCATTACTGAGTGGGCCCAGAGATACCTCTCCGTCATACGGAGTGACAAATCCCAGTCTCGATCCGTGTCAACTCAACAGACACTTTCAGAGATACCTGTAGTGTACCTTCATAGTCACCCAGTTACGTTGTGACGTTTGGTAGACCCAAAGCACTCCTACGGCATCCGGGAGTTACACGATATCGTGGTCTAAGGAAAAGATACTTGACATTGGAAAAGCTCTAGCAAACGAACTACACGATCTTTGCCCTATGCTTAGGATTGGGTCTTGTCCATCACATCATTCTCCTAATGATGTGATCCCGTTATCAATGACATCCAATGTCCATAGTCAGGAAACCATGACTATCTGTTGATCAACGAGCTAGTCAACTAGAGGCTCACTAGGGACATGTTGTGGTCTATGTATTCACACATGTATTACGATTTCCGGATAACACAATTATAGCATGAACAATAGACTATTATCATGAACAAAGAAATATAATAATAACCATTTTATTATTGCCTCTAGGGCATATTTCCAATAGACTCTAGGAGGAGATGCCGGACTAACAGGAGGCCAGGAGCCGCTCGCCCAACAGCGTCAACGCTGCCCGGGCGCGCCACCGTGCCTACCTTCCCAGTCCGTTTAGGGCTCAGGCGTGCAGCACCCACCAAGCCAACCCGATTTATCCTGAGATACGTCCTCAACACTCAGCAGCCACTCCTCATCACCCATTTTCTAATTGATTCATTACTCATTAGGCAGGACTGTCATTAGGGTTTGTTGTGTGCTCAGTGCTACCTACACTTAATGGTTCAGATGTATTTCGGTAATCTTTAGTACCTCTAAAGTTCACAGGGTTTTCAAAATTCCGGCCCTCGGAACAGAAACTAGTCATTTTGGATTGTTGGTCGTAGTGACATTGACCCAGATTACTATTGCAAGCCAGGTTTGTTGACAATTTTACTTGTCTTTCTTACTCATTCGATATAATATCCAATTATTCACGTCGATTAGTTGCAAATAATAAGTGCTAGACAAACTTCTCATTCAGATTTTGGGCGGTCTCTTACTGCAGTTACAATTCTGCATACTTGTCCTAGTAAGCTCACAAGTAAATGATTGATTCACTACATCTATGCTTGCCTTGTCATATTTGTTGTCAATATTCTTTTAGGGTGGACCACCCTGTTTCTAAATACTGGAACCGTAGAAATGAGTGAATAGTATTTCTCTATGTGATCTCTTCCATCATGTGTGGGTAACGAACACTGCATTGTATAGAAAGAAAGTGTCATTTCCAGCTTTTACATAGGTTTCGATCTTTTACATGGAATACAATCTGCCTAGTTGCTTTGTGTCGCACTACCAACACTCCACCCTTGAAGCTAAACATTACGCCACTCATAATTGCTTAGTTTATTTGTTCAAATACGAATTTCATATGATTCTAATGTTCCTACTTCAGTTTTGAAATGTGTGCCTGCCTGTTATAGAGACATAAGGGGTTTGTATTTTTGTGTGTGGTATGGTCAGCACGGTTGGGGAGGTGAACTTTGCATATGCAGGGGTTTATAGGGAGACACTCTCCGAGTTGAATCCGCAATGCATTCCATAGATAATCTGACTACTTTTTATGTTTTCATGAATCTCAGATTCTGAACAACATCATAATGATTATGAGCTTGCGCGCATGAAAAGAATAAAGCAGAACAATGCCATGGCTGTCAAACTTGGCATTAAGGGACTGAAATCAAGTCTGGATGCAATGCAATGCAAACGCTCTCCACCTACAGATTCATGCTCAGAATATGATCCTAACAGTGATTCTAAGCTAGAGGGAGACCTAAGTCAATGTAGCTCCCTAGTGGAGGAGTCAGAGGAAGATGCCCTATCTTATTCACCCATCAAGGTACTTTCTCTAACTTTCCAAGGTTACATTGCTCGCACATATCTTGCAAATGATGCTTTGCATTGCTTCTACTTTGTTGAACTGACATTAGCTTAGTTTACACGTCGTGTGTGTGAATACGCCCTGCCTATCCATTTTCAGTACATATTCCATCTGTCATCATACCATATTTATCCATTCAAATGTTGTTCTGGTGTATCAGACGTTCAAAAGGAAGAGGGCGATTGCTGATCATGGACGAGCACAAGCAAAGTATTTGGAAAAGGTAGTGGCACCTGATAAATCAAAAAGCCCATTAGGTGTAGTTGCAATATCACCTGACCCACAAAATACCCCAACCCTAGCAGACTCTAGCCCTACCACACTGGTCATTTCTGATGCCCCAACTCAGCAGACCCCAACTGCAGCAAACAATATGATTATGCCAATTGACATAGCACCAGCTGTACGACGCAAAACCCCCATTCCAGCAAAGAGTACACCAAATCCAGTTGCCAAATCCCTTTTCGAACCAGAGAGAGCCCCAATTGCAGCAAATAGGACCCCTGTTCCATTTCTTCCCAGTTTAGAAGACGAAGCTTATGTTGTTGTCATGAACTTTGTGCGCATCTTTCCTTCATGGAAAGATTATACCACAGACACAGAACAATTTCCAGTCTTCCTCCGCAACTTACGCGTAAGTAATGTACTAATGTTATTCATGGTCATTACTGCATATGTTTCTGCTGACAGAAGACACAAGATTTCATTCTTTTAAATAGGCGAGGAGCAAACTGGATTGTGATGACGAGCAAGGGTTGGTTGCGCTTTTCAAGCACTCGTTGATGAAGTATCGTTCCTACCTGAGGCAAGCGCACTTCGATGGCAAGCCTCTGAACGAAATTTTTGTAAAGTCTCCGGTGCTACATTTATCCGACGGTGACTGGAATAATCTTGTTACACATTGGTCTCGGCTGCAGCGTAAGGTACTGTCTATGATATCACATCACAATTTGAACTACATTTCTGCATTTGCCTTAATGTCTCACTTGTACTAAAACTGTTAGTAGAAGAACATTCATTCTCAAGGGACCACAGAATCTCGCAACTATACTGCACACTGCATTGCTCTTGTGAGTACCTCTTGCCCTGTATGACCATACTTACTTTCATAGTTGTTTGATTATGTAGCATCACTGCACATGTTAGCCTCGTAATCGTCCATTTGGTGGACATTATAAGATCCGTATGGACTCTTACATAAATTTAGAATCAACCCAATGCTTTTGAATAGGTTTAGCTCTGCAGTCCTCTTGTAAGGACTGAACGTGGTCTATCACTGTACTTACATTAACAGCTACTCCCTCCGTCCCATAATATAAGAACGTTTTGTACAGTACACCAGTGTTCAAAACACTCTTGTATTATGGGAAGAGGGATTGGTTCATTTTGTAGCATTCTGCATCTTATCTCCCTCGCCCACCATTTACTAAAAAAGATCAGATCTATATTTAATCTTACCAACAAGTAGAATACACAGACAATGCCAGTGCAGAAGTGTAGCCCATTGCTCTTGTCAGTACATTTTGTCCTGTAACGCTTGTACTTCCAGGGATTGGTAGTTGATTATGTAGCATAAATCTGCATCTTATCTTCATTATCCTCTATCCCTTCCAGTATTATCATATCTATAATTACTCTCTAAAAATGTGGAGTACAGGCAATGCTTATGAAGAAGATTATGTGCTGAAATTCTTGAGTAATCCTTCCCTTGACATGGAGAAGGGCATTATAAAGCCGGTGTTAACTGTTAACGTAAGTGAGTCCTTCTAAAGCCTTTATCCTCAACTGCTGTTTAATTTGCTCATACTCCCTATCATTTACTGCTGTTTAGTTTGCTGTTTCTACCAAAATGCATGTTCGTAAGAACCGTAAGTTCTAGGTTTTACTTGTAAAACCAAATTCCTTATTCATACCATGCACATTACTTAATACTCCCTATATATATGCTTGTTTTTGTGGATCTATAATCCAGTGTGTGGTGAAGCAGCCCACGTTTGCACCTTGTCATCTCCTGTTTTATCTTACTGATGTGGCTGATGATATGAACAACATGCCATGCACATTATCCAAAATAGATACAATGAATTTCTTTGCCCTTCATCTATGCTTGTTATGTTGACATGGTAATCCAGTAGTGTGGTGAAGCTCCCCGCATTATGAACAATGCCAAATTATGCTATTGATATTTTGAACTTACTCTTTATTTTCTAATTTGAAATTGGATAGAATTGACAGAACAGTTATCATCTTTGTTTATACACGTGCAAAACCTGTCATCTCTCTGCTTTGTTTCAGGATGATATGCCTGATGGCATGCACAAGTCTGCTGAAGGCTGTGGGACAAACCCAACATATATTGCAGCAAAGAAGGCAAAACATCTTGAAGATAGCGAGACAACCCCAAAGTCTTGTCTTGATGTAGTGTTCAAGTAACTTGAGACTAACAGTCGGACAAGCTCACAGAATTCGTTGTCTGAATCAGTTCAACTTCTTCAGTCCCAAGTTCTAGCAGAAAGGCATTCTGCAACTCAACTTCGACTTGAAGTCCTATCTCTAAGAAAGATTGCGGAGAACACTAATGAGAACCTCATAGCTAAACAGCTAAACCTGGAAGCTATGACCGACATGCTAGGCCGGTCTCACAGCCTTGCTCAGCAGCTTGCGCAGCAGTTCCCCCGCAAGGCTAACCTTTCTTGAACTGTCTTGGAAGTGGTCTCAGTTCAGTATTATTTTGTTACGCTGCAATGGTGCCCAGTTTTTGTAATCTGCTTCTTCGTTGCGCTTTATGATCACTGGTGGCGAACTTTGATGCCCAGTGGATGTAATATGTGTAATACTCCGTGATAGCCTAGCATAAGTTGTTTGCTTATTTATTTCCTTGTTGTCTTGTTTATTTGTTTGCTTGTAGTCAGTGCAGTTCTTTTTCTGCGATTTGCTAGTGTCTGCAATAACCTATTTTTTAAAACTAGGCCACAATAACCATGGGCTAATATTTACTGTAGTGACACTGGGCCTCCTACGGGCCGTAGAAACAGTGGGCCTTCTACGGGCCGTAGAAACAGTAGGCCTTCTACGAGCCGTAGAAACAATGTGCCTTCTACGGGCCGTAGAAACAATGGGCCTTCTACGGGCCTATCATCAATGGGCCTTATACGGGCCGTACGATCGATTGGCCAAACATGGGCCAATAACAGGCTGCATTATGGCCGTAAACGGGCTAGAGTTGGAATCATCCGTTCATGGGCCGACCATAACGGGCCATCGTTAATAGGCCATATTTGATGACGCTATGAAAACGGCCCTACGTATTAACGGACCACAAACGGGCCGACTGTAACCACGGGCTGAGTTTGGCCCACAAGCAGAAAATGACAGTAACGGGCCGTAAGTAAACGAATGCTGGAAATGAGCCCAAGAATAAATGGGCTCTGAGAAGGCCGAAAGATAACATGGGCTGGAAACGGCCCAACGGAATAACGGGCCGTTAATGGGTATAAAGTGATACACTGTTCATTACGGGCCAGTTTCACCACGGGCCGTTAATGGGTGTAAAGTGATACATTGTTCATTACGGGCCAGTTTCACCACGGGCCATTAATAGGCCAAGAGTTACATAGGGCCTCATATGGGCCAAAAGACGTAATGGGCCATACATGGGCCAGAAGTGAAAACGGGCTGGAATCATATTGGATGGCCCAGATGACGCTATTGGGCCTAATCCGGATAGGGCGTAACGGGCCTTGGGTTAGCGGGCTGTAAATGGGCTATATGCGAACAGGCCGTTAACAGGCTTTCCATGGGCCGGCCCGCCACCTTTTGACCAAGTCAAACGGGCTGGCCTTTTCACAGGAATGGGCCTCTGTTGGGCCGTGCCACGTGTCGATGTATCATAGGCGCCTTCTGTCCAATGAGTGGATGACATCTGTCCCAACGATGAGCCGACACGTGTTTCCTCCAGCCAATGATGATTTTACACGTGGAAAATCCCCATTGGTCGGGGCTATTAACGGGTTATCGGATCCAACCTGACCCGATAGCTTAACGGCGTTCCGTTACGGTGGATGCCACGTGTCGGTCACCCTTGACGAAAGCACTTCTGTGACGCGCGATTTATCGTCATGGAAGTGGACACTTCCGTGATGATAATTTTGGTAATGTCATGGAACACTTCTACGACAGCACAGGTATGACTATCTTGATTCTGTCATAAATTTGTCATGGATGTACATGCATGACAAAAAACGCGACCTACTGTGACAAACACATATCATCACGGAAGTGTATTTTTTTTATAGTGAAGTGGCTCAGGAAGCGTCCAATTATTTTCATTGGTCAACATATTATTCAATAGAATTTCAGCTTCATCCGGTGTTTTTTCCCTGAAAACAGAACCAGCACAACTATCCAGGTAATCTCTGGAAGCATCGGTTAGTCCATTATAAAAGATATCAAGTATTTCATTTTTCTTAAGAGGATGATCAGGCAAAGCATTAAGTAATTGGAGAAGCCTCCCCCAAGCTTGTGGGAGACTCTCTTCTTCAATTTGCACAAAATTATATATTTCCCTTAAAGAAGCTTGTTTCTTATGAGCGGGGAAATATTTAGCAGAGAAGTAATAAATCATATCATGGGGACTACGCGCACAACCAGGATCAAGAGAATTAAACCATATCTTAGCATCACCCTTTAAGGAGAACGGAAATATTTTAAGGATATAAAAGTAGCGAGTTCTCTCATCATTAGCGAACAGGGTGGCTATATCATTTAATTTAGTAAGATGTGCCACAACAGTTTCGGATTCATAGCCATAAAAAGGATTAGACTCAACCAAAGTAATTATATCAGGATCAATGGAGAATTCATAATCCTTATCGGTAACAAAGATAGGTGAAGTAGCATAAGCAGGATCATATTTCATTCTAGCATTCAGAGTTTTTTGTTTAAGCTTAGCTAATAATTTATTAAGGTCACTTCTATCATTGCAAGCAACAAAGTCTCTTTTAGTTTCTTCATCCATAACATAGCCCTCAGGCACAACAGGCAATTCATATTTATTAGGGGGAGAGTCTTCATCATCACTATCTTCAATATTATCAGTTTCAATAATTTCATTCTCTCTAGCCCTAGCAAGTTGTTCATCAAGAAATTCACCAAGTGGCACAGTAGTATCAAGCATAGAAGTAGTTTCATCATAAGTATCGTGCATAGTAGAAGTGGCATCATCAATAACATGCGACATATCAGAATTAATAGCATAAGCAGGTTTAGGTGTCGCAAGCTTACTCAAAACAGAAGGTGAATCAAGTGCAGAGCTAGATGGCAGTTCCTTACCTCCCCTCGTAGTTGAGGGATAAATTTTTGTTTTCTCGACTTTCAAGTTCCTCATAGTGACCAGCAGATATAAATCCCAAGTGACTCAAAGAATAGAGCTATGCTCCCCGGCAACGGCGCCAGAAAATGGTCCACCAACCGATACAATGGCAGCTAGTTCCAGGGAAGCTGCTTCAATGGAAGTTGGATTGCCTAGTTGCTTTTGAGTTCGATTTGAACTAGTTGATAACCCACAAGTATAGGGGATCGCAACAATTTTCGAGGGTAGAGTATTCAACCCAAATTTATTGATTCGACACAAGGGGATCCAAAGAATATTCTCAAGTATTAGCAGCTGAGTTGTCAATTCAACCATACCTGGATAACTTAGTATCTGCAGCAAAGTATTTAGCAGCAAAGTAATATGGAAGTAACGGTAGTGGTAGAAAAAGTAATATTTTTGGGTTTTGTAGTGATTGTAACACTAGCAACGGGAAAGTAAATAAGCGGAGAACAATATGTGAAAAGCTCGTAGGCATTGGATCGGTAATGGAGAATTATCCCGGATGCGGTTCATCATGTAACAATCATAACATAGGGTGACACAGAACTAGCTCCAATTCATCAATATAATGTAGGCATGTATTCCGAATATAGTCATATTTGCTTATGGAAAAGAACTTGCATGACATCTTTTGTCCTACCCTCCCGTGGCAGCGGGGTCCTAATGGAAACTAAGGGATATTAAGGCCTCCTTTTAATAGAGTACCGGACCAAAGCATTAACACATAGTGAATACATGAACTCCTCAAACTATGGTCATCACCGGAAGTGGTCCCGATTATTGTCACTTCGGGGTTGCCGGATCATAACACATAGTAGGTGACTATAGACTTGCAAGATAGGATCAACAACTCACATATATTCATGAAAACATAATAGGTTCAGATCTGAAATCATGGCACTCGGGCCCTAGTGACAAGCATTAAGCATAGCAAAGTCATAGCAACATCAATCTCAGAACATAGTGGATACTAGGGATCAAACCGTAACAAATCTAACTCGATTACATGATAAATCTCATCCAACCCATCACCGTCCAGCAAGCGTACGATGGAATTACTCACGCACGGCGGTGAGCATCATGAAATTGGTGATGGAGGATGGTTGATGATGACGACGGCGACGGATTCCCCTCTCCGGAGCCCCGAACGGACTCCAGATCAGCCCTCCCGAGAGGTTTTAGGGCTTGGCGGTGGCTCCGTATCGTAAAACGCGATGAATCTTTCTCTCTGATTTTTTTCTCCCCGAACACGAATATATGGAGTTGGAGTTGAGGTCGGTGGAGCAACAGGGGGCCCACGAGGCAGGGGGCGCGCCCCCCACCCTCGTGGACAGGTGGAGGCCCCCCTGACGTGGATTCTTCTTCCAGTATTTTTAATATTTTCCAAAAATAAGTTCCGTGAGTTTCAGGTCATTCCGAGAACTTTTGTTTCTGCACACAAATAACACCATGGCAATTCTGCTGAAAACAACATCAGTCCGGGTTAGTTCCATTCAAATCATGCAAGTTAGAGTCCAAAACAAGGGCAAAAGTGTTTGGAAAAGTAGATAAGACGGAGACGTATCAGACCCCTTAAAGGCGGAAGCCATAAGAAAAAATACCTGCTGGTTATGGTAGATAAATTCACTAAGTGGATAGAGGCCAAACCAGTTAAAACGGCTGAAGCTGGACCAGTGATAGATTTCATATCCGGTGTCATACACCGTTATGGCGTCCCAGACAACATCATCACCGACAACGGCTCTAACTTTATAGCCGACGAGGTAAAAACTTGGTGTGCTAATCTGGGCATCAAGCTCGATTACGGCTCCGTATATCACCCTCAAACAAACAGTCAAATCGAACGGGCCAATGGCCTGATAATGAGCGGCATTAAACCCAGACTAGTGCGATCCTTAAAGGAGTTGGATAAACACTGGTTTGAGGAGCTCGAGTCCGTACTCTGGGGGTTGTGGACCACACCCAATCGCACGACCGGATACACACCGTTCTTCATGGTGTACGGCGCAAAGGTTGTCTTGCCCTGCGATATTATTCATGACTCACCTCGAGTGCGCATGTATGAGGAGAGAGAGAGGCCGAGATCAATCAGCAGGACGACTTAGACAGCCTGGAGGAGGAGCGCGACATCGCCAAAGCCCGTTCCGCATTTTATCAACAACAAGCTCGAACATACCAAAGCAGAGAAGTGCGGGCTAAGACTTATAATGTCGGTGAACTCGTTCTACGCCTACCAGAGAAGAAAAAGGACAAGCTCAAGCCCAAATGGGAGGGTCCCTTCATTATAGATGAAGTTCTCACTAGAGGAGCCTATCGCCTTCGCAATGCATCGGACAATCGCTTGGAGCCGAACCCATGGAACGCTGCCAGACTCCGAAGATTCTACGCCTAAGTCCGGACACATTGTTCGTTACCTTTTTCTCCTTTTTTTTTCTTTTCTCCCCTTTTCCTTTCGTCTCTTTCATGACTTCTAGCGTGTGTTCGGGTAAGCCGCACACCTGAGGGGTACACATCCTTAAATGTACACACCCCACCATAACTGGGGGGCTTCCTTTAATAGAAGCCTATTATTATTTCAAGCATAAAGCTCACCATATATATGGGTATTGTTTACTCATACACGTCCTGTCTTCGCCATTATATGCACCTCTATGACTTAAGTTTTTGCCAAGCTGGGTTGCCTGGCTCTTGTTCTTATGCCCTACGTTCCCACTTGTTCGGCTAGGGCATAAAGGGAGCACCTCTGCGATTGTTACAACCGGGTCATCCCGACATGTACCTCAGACGGGTGAAGCCGAAAGCTAGCGTTCTTAAGGGAATAATTGGTCGGCGGACAAACGACGAACTGCCTTTATAGCAATATAACCTACTGAAAATACACGGACTCCCGTGATTCTTTTGCATCATAGCTTAGTCATGCATAAACGCATGCCGATCCAGGGAGAGGAACCCTTAACGGAACTATTCTTCCTGGAAGATGTTTCTTACATGAAAAAGTAATATAACATAACTCCCCGAATACAGCTTGTCTGTTCAAGCATTATGACCGGATCGCCTGGTTTCTGAACATACTTGGTGTTTTCCACTGGTATAGTATTCAGAAACACTCCACCCTTGGGTTTCGGAGGCTGAAGCGGAAAGTCTGCCATGGCAATCTTTTACAATTCGGTCGGAGATAAGTTTGCTGATTAAGTGTATTGTCACATAAAATCGCACGCCTACTCTTTATCTATGTCATCTATCAGGTTGTCTAGTTTACAGTCCTGCTGTCAAAATTTGGCGGCTATCTTTACTTAATCATCCACCAAGCTAACCGGAATTTCTTGTCCGTCCGGTCCCCGAGGTCCGACCTAGGCCATATAATTCGGATCAAGTCCAGTATACCGCATTTTCACCATGGCCCAGGCCTCTCGGGCACCCTCCCAACATGCTGATGCCTTCCACAACTCAAAACGAAGATGAGCTCCTTTGAATAGCTCCGCAAGCTCCCCCATTAGTCCTGGAGGAGAATCGGATGGCCATAAAGCCTTAGCTGTATTCCTCATTGCTTTCCGAGCTCACTCGTGCACCTTGGATAACTCTTGCAGCAAGTCGCCTTGAAATCCGGACACTTCTCCTTCAGGCCGCCCAGTTAACAAACCTACAGGAACAAATCTCGTAAAAATTCTCCATCAAGGGATCATATGAAAGTAAGGTTCAGGGGCATACTAAATATGTCGCCTTTCAGCCTTCGGTTCTCCTTCAAAGCATCCGACAGTTGGGCTCTTATGTCCTTTAGCTCCTCGGCTTGCTTGATGTTGGCATCCTGTAGTTTGTTCTTCTCATTGATGGTCCGTGTTAATACACGTTGACCAGCAGCTTCTTGTCCTTCGGCATGTTGCTTGTCCGCCTGAACGGCCTTTAGCCTCTCCTCGAACTGATCTGTCGATCCTGCTGCCGTAAATAAAACAATGAATATTCAAAAATCATTGTCAGCACAGGATCGTATTTTCCAGACACTATTGTGCTTACCATCCGAAGCCTTCTGGGATTTCTTCAAATCTTCCAGTTCGGCGGTAGCGACAGCTAGCTTGGTCCAACATTCTTCAAGCTCCTGAGACAGCGTGTTATTTTTTGTCGTGAGTACCTGATAACATTAAACGACCCTTAAATCAGTTGGGTCAACTGCTTCAAGTCTCGGGGGCTACTGGCATGTGATTATTTAATCCACACTAAGTTTTTACCCGCATATCTTTTGAAAGTTGGTGAGTGGCTCTAGCAAGTCCATCTCGAGCAGCTCGGATGTACGCATCCGCTGAGCTGAGGACATTGAACGCCTCTTCGGTGAAACTTGGGTCGCGCATGGCCTCTTTCCTCCGCCGATGATTCATCGCGCTCTCCACTTCGGAATTGGTGACTGATACATTATCAGAATCCTCTTGGAGATGACAATCCGGCATTTTACCCGTATCGACCGTAGTCCTTACGGCAGGGTCCGGGGACGGATTAGTCGATGCATGGCCGGCGAGGTCCCAGGACATAGTCCAGCGTATGCTCTTCCTGCGTGATGGCCCAACGAAAAACGTCACGATTCGATTTGTCCACCGGGTACGTGTTAACAACTATACCTCTTCGATGACAGCGAGGGCTCGGTAGTATCACCCTCGGCCTTTATTTTCAAAGACTCGCCTCGCGCAGGTGTCACCTTCTTAGAAGACACCTTTGATACAGCTCGGCAAGACAAACGTCGCCCCTTTGGAGCACGAGACAATGAGGTGGGTGAGGCGCAGTGGGAAAAATCTTTTGGAGGAGACGTCTCCTGGGTACTTACATGGGAGGAAGGGAGAAGGCCGGGGTAATCGGCTGTAATGGCTACCTCCATGCCATCATAACTTGCCTGATAAAAAACTCCCTCCTTAAGCTCTATAAATATGTTTGGATCTTCTTCATATCCGGGATCTAAGTCCCGAATATGGTCCTCTGGCTGCGGAGCAGGGCTGTAGATCCCCTCGACGATCGTTCTCCATTCCTGTCAAAAAGCAACCGAATTAAATTCGACTAGCATAGACTCTGGAGAAATGTTGAGTAAAGCCAATAATTGAAAAACTCACCCAGGGGATGGGGTTGTACATGGAAAAGCCTTCCCGACATGTTAAACGAGCGAAGTCTTCCTTCTCCCCTCTGTATAGATCGGCTAAGATGGCGGCCAGGGCAGCAAAATTATCTGGACCTTTGCGCAGGCAACGGGACGCATCGTCCTCCCCATTATAATTCCACATGGGGAGACCTCTAGATTAGAGCGGCTGAACGCATCGGGTTATGGAAATTTCCATTACCTCAATAATAGACAGCCCGGAGTTGGCAAGTACTCTGATCTTGCTTGCTAGTCTCGAAACCTCTGCACTATCTTCTTCTTCGAGGCTTCGGGGACACCAGCTGGCGCGCTTCTTTAAAGGAGCGCTCGAGAATTCGGGAAGACCATGCCAGATTGGGTCCGGAAGAATGACCTCTTCAATACAAAACCACTCCGAGGGCCATTCTTTGGATGCTTTCATCGGAGTGCCGGACAGGTATCCAGTCCCGGCTATGCGCCATACTTCAGCGCCGCCCACCTCGAATATAGATCCCTTTTGGGAGCGGGGGACGAGGCAGAAAAACTTCCGCCATAGCTCGAAATGGGCCTCGCAGCCCAGGAACAGCTCGCAAAGAGCAACGAAGCCCGCGATATGCAGGATGCAGCCCGGCGTCAGATTGTGCAGTTGAAGGCCGTAATACTCTAGTAGACCTCTGAGGAAAGGATGAATAGGAAATCCTATGCCTCTCAAGAGGAAGGAAACAAAGCACACCCGCTCCTCTCTAGAAGGATTGGGGAAATTCTCCGCCAAGGCTTCATCGTCGATGGAAGTTAATCCAGCCCGAATGGAGACTAGATCCGCGGGAGGAAGGTACCCCTGTGTCTGAAGTTTGCTCAGATGGGCGTGGGATACCGAACAACTTTCCCAGTCGCCTTTTTGAGGGCCATTGGGGCGCGAGGAGGAGCTAGGGGCGCTGGCCATGTTTGGGCGATTTCCTATGGCAAGCTCTAAGGTTTTCCGCGTGGTGGGGAATGGTTGCTAAGATCCAATCTCTTTATATAGGCGCCTTTCCCGCCTGGCCAAGGGGTTATTGTAAAAACACCAAGATCGTTCACATTCATTTAACACGTGGAAGCCGAGGCGACGGCAGTGAAGAAACGGTATTTAATGGGTAGCCGAACTATCGTCAATCCGAAGCACAGTGGAGAACCTGCCTTGCAAAGCTGAAGACATAAAACCGGATAATGCATCGTCATTGAAGGCAAGTTCGGGGGCTACTGAGGGAGTCCTAGATTAAGGGGTCCTCGGATGGTCGGGCTATGTGACGTGGGCCGAGCTAATGGGCCGTGAAGGTACAAGATAGAAGGCATCTCTCCTTGTCCGGATGGGGCTCTCCTTGGTGTGGATAGCAAGCTTGGCGGCTAGTCGTATAGTTTCCTTTCTCTGTAAACCATCTTTGTACAACCCTGGCCCTCTCCGGTGTCTATATAAACCGGAGGGTTTAGTCCGTAGATGCGATCACAATCATACAGACTAGACATCTAGGGTTTAGTCATTATGGTCTCGAGGTAGATCAACTCTTGTAACCCCTATACTCATCAAAGTCAACCAAGTAGGAAGTAGGATATTACCTCCATTAAGAGGGCCCGAACCTGGGTAAACATCATGTCCCCCGCCTCCTGTTACCTTTGATCCTCAGATGCACAGTTCGGGACCCCCTACCCGAGATCGGCCGGTTTTGACACTGACACACACCATTACGCTATGGTGTTCCAGGTGGCGTGAGTTGCGAAACTATTCCACATTGTTTCAAATGAAGACCATACTCGTAACTCAAATATTCGCCTCCAAGATCAGATCGTAGAAACTTTATTTTCTTGTTACGATGATTTTCCACTTCACTCTGAATTCTTTGAACTTTTCAAATGTTTCAGACTTATGTTTCATTAAGTAGATATACCATATCTGCTCAAATCATGTGTGAAGGTCAAAAAAATAACGATACCTGCCGCGAGCCTCAACAATCATAGGACCGCATACATCAGTATGTATTATTTCCAATAAGTCAGTAGCTCGCTCCATTGTTTCAGAGAACGGAGTCTTAGCCATCTTGCCCATGAGGCATGGTTCGCAAGCATCAAGTGGTTCCAAAAGCCCATCTGCATGGAGTTTCTTCATGTGCTTTACACCAATATGACCTAACTGGCAGTGCCACAAATAAGTTGCACTAACATTATTAACTTTGCATCTTTTGGCTTCAATATTATGAATATGTGTATCACACTACTGCAGGATGCTGCTAACGCGACACTACGATCAGAGACCCTTCGAGAAACTGTGTGCGATGCAATAATCGCAAACAGTGCTATATGAAAACCGTCAGAAATGATGCAAAACATTTGCGATGAATGATACATCAAACATGGTTCATATTATAGTTGCATGTGCGATGAGGGGCATACGGTTGATCTGTACGAACTGTTTGTGATGGGACAGAACAACAGAAACGGGCAGCCAGATCAAGGTGTGTGCGATATACGGCATACAGTTCACTCCGATGAACCGTTTGTGATGAGTGAGGTGAACACAAACGATTCGGCGTAACAAGATGTGTGTGATACCCGGCAAACAGGTCGGTAATCAGAATTGTGTGTGATCATTATAGACAGCCCATACGGTATTTTTTGTGAATTGTGTGCTCGTCAGGGCACACAGTTCAACAAACCAACCTGTTGGCGATAATGTAGAAGATCTCTGTCGAATACATATTACTAACCGTCTGCGATTGACAGGATAAACAGAGATATATACAGTCCGCTTAATTTAGTCCTTCTTCTTCTTGTTGTTCTTGTTGGATGGCCCTGCCACATCGTCTTGGCGAGGACGCTTCTTGCCACTGACCATTGGCTTTTCATTGTCGCCGCCGCCGTCATCGTCGTTGCTGTCGTCATCCTGCTCCTCCTCGTTCGACCATTCCTCCTCATCATAATCGCCATCCTCTTCTTCGTCCTCCGGCGGCTCCTCGCCCATCTGGTTGTCATCTGACGACTCCGGAGGCGGCGTCCCTTCCATGAACCGGATATAATCGAGGTTTGGGCTCGACGCCGACTCATGGAAGACGAGCGGGATGATTCCGATGTTGACCTATCATCGGGCGCCAGACTGCTGGCCGAACTGTCGTCCTCGCTATCGCTCGACATGGCTGCTGAGTGTGTGCCAGTGTGTAGCGCGGCCTGCCGGGACGATGAAGATGGTGGACACTTAAGCAGGGTATGCAGAGAAGAGGAACTGCCAATTGAAGCGGGGATTGAAGCGGGGGTTGACGTATTAGCTAACCGCTGATACAATCAACCGTAATTATTTGTACCCAGTCACTCCAAATTCCCGGGGTTGCGCAGGACTCCTATTGGCTATTTGGCTGGTTTCCTTTTTCAGGACAAAAACAAGGAACAAGTTTTGGGATTATGCACCGGTACCAGTACGAACGGAGTAGGACAGTTGGCGAGCAATACATTGAGCTCTTCTTATTGATAAAGCCAGTAATAATCAAACTAGAAAGGAAAAGAAAAAAGACAAAGAAAAATATCTGCACGAATCTTCGCGTAACATCAATGGCATATATAGGACCTAGATGTGCATTACTTAGAGCGCATCTAGATGTGCTTTAGCAATACTGTCAAACAAAACCCCTAATCATCATTGCAAACAGCGCACAGAACATGGCTAATGCGACAACCACAACTACACATGCTAGTTCCTTCTTGTCTCTTGCTTTCATCTATTGCCTGTGATTGATTCTTTCTTGCTTCATCGTACTGATTGTACATTCTAGATCAGCCAGTTTCTTCTTCAGCTTTACGTTATCTTCCGCGAACTTGGTGATAACACTCCGAGCCCTGCCATGCCATTCTTCATCCAGCCAGTTAACAAAGGCACAAGCCTCATATCCCTGCCAATGTTAAATAGTATTATGGATGAGGGGTGGCATTAACTGAAGTAAAATGATGAACTTAATTAGCACTAACCTCTAAGGGGCAACTGAGAAACCGCCTGCCAATGTCGAATCCCTCCGTGCATACACGTCGAGCAGGAGTGTGCCCGTGCACACAACTCAGCTTTTGGTACTTCTCGGTGGCGCGAAACTCGGAGTCAAACTCATGTTGCGGGAGTCTGGAGTCAAGCTCCGTATCCGGCGGCAGATCGCTTTCCTGGGGGGCATTCAGGACAGATTCAGCACGGAGACATACTTTGGACATGGTAAAAAAGATCGGGATAGCTTGGAACATGACAGGACGATTCAGATCCGTAGTACACCTGCCTTCTGATGACCTTAGGCAAGTGCTCAGCGGCGACCGCCGTCGTGGCGGCGATACGAGCAGGAGAAGCCGCACCGAAACCATCAGCACCACTCATCCGCATTCCCCAATGTCAGTGCCACGCGAGGGAATTTGGAGGCTATGTAGGGATTTGGGGGAAATGGGGAAATTGTGGAGATAAGCTAACGGTCGGGAACTACTAGTGGCACTATATATATGTTGTATACGGCACACTGTTTGTACATGTCATTTGTGTTAGGTATTACAACGTCACACATGATTTCCGCACCAAGCCGTGTGAGAAGACAACGTAGGTTAGACACGGTTGCCGTTACATAACCGTATGTGATGTACTACCCTGTCCATATAATTGAGTTACGGTGAGATACCGTGTAAACAGCCGCTCTGCATATAGAGATGGCGGCGGCGGCCTGCGCAGCAGCTACCGGAGAAGATGTCAATCCTCGGTCAGTGGGCGGTGGCGGCGTCATAGGAGGTCAATCCTGTTCTGCGGCGGGAGGTAGGAGGAGCTCAACTATCGAGGTCGGCGGCGGCGTGATTCGAGCACATCCATCGCGGTCGATGGCGGGATAGTGGAGGTCGAACTTCAGGCGGTAGCCGCACTAAGCTTTCCTCCTCGACCCTGCTGTCTCGGCGTGCCGCCGCATCGCGCTTGTCTGTCTGCTGGGTGGAGGTCACCGCGCGGCTAATTAATTAAGGTATTCTTTTCGTGAGTGGCTAAATTTAGGTATTCAATTCCTAAGTGTAGTGTTGTACTAGTGCTCTGCGTGTAAATTGACTGGCCATTAATTTTTGTCATAGCACATCTGGATAACAACATAGAGCGCCCTCAGTAATTATTAAAATAAAACCTTGTCATTTATGCACGCATCTTTGGACAACAGTTAATCCGTGTATTAATGTTGTTGTTTTGTTTTTAATTACCATTCTTGTGCTGCAGATGGAACGGTCTCGATGGATGAAGAATCGGAAAACCGCAGATTTTATCAGTGGCGTGCAGAGTTCATGAATTTGGCTGAAAGTACAAAGAGGAGAATTGGTGATGCAGATTACATCCTATGTCCATGTACTAATTGTGCCAATACAGAGTCACATGAAGTTGCAGATGTCCAGATGCACTTAGTCTCTAGGGGATTCATGTTGGGGAACGTAGTAATTTCAAAAAAAATCCTACGCACACACAGGATCATGGTGATGCATAGCAACGAGAGGGCAGAGTGTTGTCCACGTACCCTCGTAGACCGAAAGCGGAAGCGTTATGAAAACGCGGTTGATGTAGTCGTACGCCTTCACGATCCGACCGATCCAAGTACCGAACGCACGACACCTCGGAGTTCAGCACACGTTCAGCTCGATGACATCCCATGAACTCCGATCCAGTAGAGCTTTGCGGGAGAGTTCCGTCAGCACGACGGCGTGATGATGGTGTTGATGATGCTACCGGCGCAAAGCTTCGCCTAAGCACCGCTACAATATTACCGAGGTGGAATATGGTGGAGGGGGGCACCGCACACGGCTAAGAGATCAATGATCAATTGTTGTGTCTCCAAGGGGTGCCCCCCTCCCCGTATATAAAGGAGTGGAGGAGGGGGAGGGCCGGCCCTCTCTATGGCGCGCCCTAGGGGAGTCCTACTCCCACCGGGAGTAGGATTCCCCCTTTCCTAGTAGAACTAGGAGCCCTTCCAAGTAGTAGGAGTATGAGAGAAGGAAAGGGAAAAGAGAAGAGAATGAAGGAGGGGGTGCCGCCCCTCCCCCTAGTCCAATTCGGACTAAGCATTGGGGGCGCGCAGCCTCCCCTCTCTCTTTCCCATAAAGCCCAATAAGGCCCATATACTCCCCGGCGAATTCCCGTAACTCTCGGGTACTCCGAAAAATACCCGAATCACTCGGAACCTTTCCAATGTCCGAATATAGTCGTCCAATATATCGATCTTTACGTCTCGACCATTTCGAGACTCCACGTCATGTCCCCGATCTCATCCGGGACTCCGAACTACCTTCGGTACATCAAAACACATAAACTCATAATACAAATCGTCACCGAAAGTTAAGCGTGCGGACCCTACGGGTTCGAGAACTATGTAGACATGACCGAGACACGTCTCTGGTCAATAACCAATAGCGGAACCTGGATGCTCATATTGGCTCCTACATATTCTATGAAGATCTTTATCGGTCAAACCACATAACAACATATGTTGTTCCCTTTGTCATCGGTATGTTACTTGCCCGAGATTCGATCGTCGGTATCTCAATACCTAGTTCAATCTCGTTGCCGGCAAGTCTCTTTACTCGTTCCGTAATACACCATCCCGCAACTAACTCATTAGTTACAATGCTTGCAAGGCTTATAGTGATGTGTATTACCGAGTGGGCCCAGAGATACCTCTCCGACAATCGGAGTGACAAATCCTAATCTCGAAATACGCCAACTCAATAAGTACCTTCGGAGACACCTGTAGAGCACCTTTATAATCACCCTGTTACGTTGTGACGTTTGGTAGCACACAAAGTGTTCCTCCAGTAAACGGGAGTTGCATAATCTCATAGTCATAGGAACATGTATAAGTCATGAAGAAAGCAATAGCAACATACTAAACGATCAAGTGCTAAGCTAACGGAATGGTTCAAGTCAATCACATCATTCTCCTAATGATGTGATCCCGTTAATCAAATGACAACTCATGTCTATGGTTAGGAAACTTAACCATCTTTGATTAACGAGCTAGTCAAGTAGAGGCATACTAGTGACACTATGTTTGTCTATGTATTCACACATGTATTATGTTTCTGGTTAATACAATTCTAGCATGAATAATAAACATTTATCATGAAATAAGGAAATAAATAATAACTTTATTATTGCCTCTAGGGCATATTTCCTTCAGTCTCCCACTTGCACTAGAGTCAATAATCTAGTTCACATCGCCATGTGATTTAACACTAATAGTTCACATCACCATGTGATTAACACCCATAGTTCACATCGTCATGTGACCAACACCCAAAGGCTTTACTAGAGTCAATAATCTAGTTCACATCGCTATGTGATTAACACCCAAAGAGTACTAAGGTGTGATCATGTTTTGCTTGTGAGAGAAGTTTAGTCTACGGGTCTGCCACATTCAGATCTGTATGTATTTTGCAAATTTCTATGTCAACAATGCTCTGCACGGAGCTACTCTAGCTAATTGCTCCCACTTTCAATATGTATCCCGATTGAGACTTAGAGTCATCTGGATCAGTGTCAAAATTTGCATCGACGTAACCCTTTACGACGAACCTTTTCTCACCTCCATAATCGAGAAACATATCCTTATTCCACTAAGGATAATTTTGACCGCTGTTCAGTGATCTACTCCTAGATCACTATTGCACTCCCTTGTCAAACGCAGTGTAGGGTATACAATAGATCTGGTACACAGCATGGCATACTTTATAGAACCTATGGTTGAGGCATAGGGAATGACTTTCATTCTCTTTCTATCTTCTGCCATAGTCGGGCTTTGAGTCTTACTCAATTTTACACCTTGTAACACAGGCAAGAACACTTTCTTTGACTGTTCCATTTTTGAACTACTTCAAAATCTTGTCAAGGTATGTACTCATTGAAAAAACTTATCAAGCGTCTTGATCTATCTCTATAGATCTTGATGCTCAATATGTAAGCAGCTTCACCGAGGTCTTTCTTTGAAAAACTCCTTTCAAATACTCCTTTATGCTTTCCAGAAAATTCTACATTATTTCCGATCAACAATATGTCATTCACATATATTTATTAGAAATGATGTAGTGCTCCCACTCACTTTCTTGTAAATACAGGCTTTACCGCAAGTCTGTATAAAACTATATGCTTTGATCAACTCATCAAAGCATATATTCCAACTCCGAGATGCTTGCACCAGTCCATAGATGGATCGCTGGAGCTTGCACATTTTGTTAGCACCTTTAGGATCGACAAAACCTTCTGGTTGCATCATATACAACTCTTCTTTAAGAAATCCATTAAGTAATGTAGTTTTGACATCCATTTGCCAGATTTCATAAAATGTGGCAATTTGCTAACATGATTCGGACAGACTTAAGCATCGCTACAAGTGAGAAAATCTCATCGTAGTCAACACCTTGAACTTTGTCAAAACCATTTTTGACAAGTCTAGCTTTGTTGATAGTAACACTACTATCAGCGTCTGTCTTCCTCTTGAAGATCCATTTATTTTCTATGGCTTGCCGATCATCAGGCAAGTCAACCAAAGTCCACACTTTGTTCTCATACATGGATCCTATCTCAGATTTCATGGCCTCAAACCATTTCGCGGAATCTGGGCTCATCGTCGCTTCCTCATAGTTCGCAGGTTCATCATGGTCTAGTAACATGACTTCCAGAACAGGATTACCGTACTACTCTGGTGCGGATCTTACTCTGGTTGACCTACGAGGTTCGGTAGAAACTTGATCTGAAGTTTCATGATCATCATCATTAACTTCCTCACTAATTCGTGTAGGAGTCACAGGAACAGATTTCTGTGATGAACTACTTTCCAATAAGGGAGCAGGTATAGTTACCTCATCAAGTTCTACTTTCCTCCCACTCACTTCTTTCGAGAGAAACTCCTTCTCTAGAAAGGATCCATTCTTAGCAACGAATGTCTTGCCTTTGGATCTGTGATAGAAGGTGTACCCAACTGTCTCCTTTGGGTATCCTATGAAGACACATTTCTCCGATTTGGGTTTGAGCTTATCAGGATGAAACTTTTTCACATAAGCATCACAACCCCAAATTTTAAGAAACGACAACTTGGGTTTCTTGCCAAACCACAGTTCATAAGGTGTCATCTCGACGGATTTAGATGGTGCCCTATTTAACGTGAATGCATCTGTCTGTAATGCACAACCCCAAAATGATAGTGGTAAATTGGTAAGAGACATCATAGATTGCACCATATCCAATAAAGTACTGTTATGACGTTCGAACACACCATTATGCTGTGGTGTTCCAGGTGGCATGAGTTTTGTGAAACTATTCCACATTGTTTCAATTGAAGATCAAACTCATAACTCACATATTTGCCTCTACGATCAGATCGTAGAAACTTTATTTTTCTTGTTACGATGATTCTCTACTTCACTCAGAAAATCTTTGAACTTTTCAAGTGTTTCAGACTTGTGTTTCATCAACTAGATATACACATATCTGCTCAAATCATCTGTGAAGGTCAGAAAACAATGATACCTGCCATGAGCCTCAACACTCATTGGACCGCATACATCGGATGTATTTATTCCAATAAGTCAGTGGCTCGTTCCATTGTTCCGGAGAACGGAGTCTTAGTCATCTTGCCCATGAGGCATGGTTCGCAAGCATCAAGTGATTCATAATCAAGTGATTCCAAAAGCCCATCAGCATGGAGTTTCTTCATGCGCTTTACACCAATATGACCTAAACGGCAGTGCCACAAATAAGATGCACTATCATTATTAACTTTGCATCTTTTGGCTTCAATATTATGAATATGTGTATCACTACGATCGAGATCCAACAAACCATTTTCATTGGGTGTATGACCATAGAAGGTTTATTCATGTAAACAGAATAACAATTATTCTCTAACTTAAATGAATAATTGTATTGCAATAAACATGATCAAATCACATTCATGCTCAATGCAAACACCAAATATCATTTATTTAGGTTCAACACTAATCCCGAAAGTATAGGGAGTGTGCAATGATGATCATATCAATCTTGGAACTACTTCCAACACACATCGTCACTTCACCCTTAACTAGTTTCTGTTCATTCTGCAACTCCCGTTTCGAGTTACTACTTTTAGCAACTGAACTAGTATCAAATACCGAGGGGTTGCTATAAACACTAGTAAAGTACACATCAATAATATGTATATCAAATATACTTTTGTTCACTTTGCCATCCTTCTTATCCGTCAATTACTTGGGGTAGTTCTGCTTCCAGTGACCAGTCCCTTTGCAGTAGAAGCACTTAGTTTCAGGCTTAGGTCCAGACTTGGGCTTCTTCACTTGAGCAGCAACTTGCTTGCCGTTCTTCTTGAAGTTCCCTTTCTTCCCTTTGCCCCTTTACTTGAAACTAGTGGTCTTGTTAACCATCAACAATTGATGCTCTTTCTTGATTTCTACCTTCGTCGATTTCTGCATCACGAAGAGCTTGGGAATTATTTTTGCCATCCCTTGCATATTATAGTTCATCACGAAGTTCTAGTAACTTGGTGATAGTGACTAGAGAACCTTGTCAATTACTATCTTATCTGGAAGATTAACTCCCACTTGATTCAAGCAATTGTAGTACCCAGACAATCTGAGCACATGCTCACTGGTTGAGCTATTCTCCTCCATCTTGTAGGCAAAGTACTGTCAGAAGTCTCATACCTCTTGACATGGGCATGAGTATGAAATACCAATTTCAACTCTTGGAACATCTTATATGTTCCGTGGTGTTCAAAATATTTTTGAAGTCCCGGTTCTAAGCCGTAAAGCATGGTGCACTAAACTATCAAGTAGTCATCATGCCGAGCTTTTGTCAAAACGTTCATAACGTCTGCATCTGCTCCTGCAATAGTTCTGTCACCTAGCGGTGCATCAAGGAAATAATTCTTCTGTGCGGCAATGAGGATAATCCTCAAATCACGGATCCAATCCACATCATTGCTACTAACATTTTTCAACATAGTTTTTCTCTAGGAACATATCAAAATAAACGGGGAGCAACATCGCGAGCTATTGATCTACAACATAGATATGCTAATACTACCAGGACTAAGTTCATGATAAATTAAAGTTCAGTTAATCATATTACTTAAGAACTCCCACTTAGATAGACATCCCTCCAATCATCTAAGTGATCACGTGATCCAGATCAACTAAACCATGTCCGATCATCACGTGAGATAGAGTAGTTTTCAATGGTGAACATCACTATGTTGATCATATCTACTATATGATTCACGCTCGACCTTTCGGTCTTAGTGTTCCGAGGCCATATCTGCATATGCTAGGCTCGTCAAGTTTAACCCGAGTATTCTGCGTGTGCAAAACTGGCTTGCACCCGTTGTAGATGAACGTAGAGCTTATCACACCCGATCATCATGTGGTGTCTCGGCACGACGAACTTTGGCAACGGTGCATACTCAGGGAGAATACTTTTATCTTGAAATTTAGTGAGAGATCATCTTATAATGCTACCGTCAATCAAAGCAAAATAAGATGCATAAAAGATAAACCTCACATGCAATCAATATAAGTGATATGATATGGCCATCATCATCTTGTGCTTGTGATCTCCATCTCCGAAGCACCGTCATGATCACCATCGTCACCGGCACCTCACCTTGATCTCCATCGTAGAGAACCATATGGCTCCTGCCAGTTGCCAATAACTCTGTTACAAAACATGATCATCTCATACAATAAAATATAGCATCATGTCTTGACCATATCACATCACAACATGCCATGCAAAAACAAGTTAGACGTCCTCTACTTTGTTGTTGCAAGTTTTACGTGGTGCTACGGGCTAAGCAAGAACCGTTCTTACCTACGCATCAAAACCACAACGATTGTTCGTCAAGTTAGTGCTGTTTTAACCTTCTCAAGGACCGGGCGTAGCCACACTCGGTTCAAATAAAGTTGGAGAAACTGACACCCGCCAGCCACCTATGTGCAAAGCACGTCGGTAGAACCAGTCTCGCGTAAGCGTACGCGTAATGTTGGTCCGGGCCTCTTCATCCAACAATGCCGCCGAACCAAAGTGTGACATGCTGGTAAGCAGTATGACTTGTATCGCCCACAACTCACTTGTGTTCTACTCGTGCATATAACATCTACGCATAAAACCTGGCTCTGATACCACTGTTGGGGAATGTAGTAATTTCAAAAAAATCCTACGCACACAGAGGATCATGCTGATGCATAGCAACGAGAGGGGAGAGTGTTGTCCACGTACCCTCATAGACCGAAAGCGGAAGAGTTATGACAACGCGGTTGATGTAGTCGTACGTCTTCACAATCCGGCCGATCCAAGTACCGAACGCACGGCACCTCCGAGTTCAGCACACGTTCAGCTCGATGACGTCCCACGAACTCCAATCCAGCAGAGCTTTGCGGGAGAGTTCCGTCAGCACGACGGCGTGATGACGGTGTTGATGATGCTACCGACGCAGGGCTTCACCTAAGCACCGCTACGATATTACCAAGGTGGAATATGGTGGAGGGGGGCACCGCACACGGCTAAGAGATCAATGATCAATTGTTGTGTCTCCAAGGGGTGCCCCCTCCCCGTATATAAAGAAGTGGAGGAGGGGGACGGTCGGCCCTCTCTATGGCGCGCCCTAGGGGAGTCCTACTCCCACCGGGAGTAGGATTTCCCATTTCCTAGTAGAACTAGGAGCCCTTCCAAGTAGTAGGAGTAGGAGAGAAGGAAAGGGAAAAGAGAAGAGAAGGAAGGAGGGGGCGCCGCCCCTCCCCCTAGTCCAATTCGGACTAAGCATTGGGGGCGCGCAGCCTCCCCTCTGTCTTTCCCCTAAAGCCCAATAAGGCCCATATACTCCCTGGCGAATTCCCATAACTCTCCGGTACTTCGAAAAATACCCGAATCACTCGGAACCTTTCCGATGTCCGAATATAGTCGTCCAATATATCGATCTTTATGTCTTGACCATTTCGAGACTCCTCGTCATGTCCCCGATCTCATCCAGGACTCCGAACTACCTCCGGTAGATCAAAGCACATAAACTCATAATACAAATCGTCACCGAACGTTAAGCGTGCGGACCCTACGGGTTCGAGAACTATGTAGACATGACCGAGACATGTCTTCGGTCAATAACCAATAGCGGAACCTGGATGCTCATATTGGCTCCTACATATTCTACGAAGATCTTTATCGGTTAACCGCATAACAACATATGTTGTTCCCTTTGTCATCGGTATGTTACTTGCCCGAGATTCGATCGTCTGTATCTCAATACCTAGTTCAATCTCGTTACCGGCAAGTCTCTTTACTCGTTCCGTAATACATCATCCCGCAACTAACTCATTAGTTACAATGCTTGCAAGGCTTATAGTGATGTGTATTACCGAGTGGGCCCAGAGATACCTCTCCGACGATCGGAGTGACAAATCCTAATCTTGAAATACGGCAACTCAACAAGTACCTTCGGAGACATCTGTAGAGCACCTTTATAATCACCCAGTTACGTTGTGACGTTTGGTAGCACACAAAGTGTTCCTCCGGTAAACGGGAGTTGCATAATCTCATAGTCATAGGAACATGTATAAGTCATGAAGAAAGCAATAGCAACATACTAAACGATCAAGTGCTAAGCTAACGGAATGGGTCAAGTCAATCACATCATTCTCGTAATGATGTGATCCCGTTAATCAAATGACAACTCATGTCTATGGTTAGGAAACTTAACCATCTTTGATTAACGAGCTAGTCAAGTAGAGGCATACTAGTGACACTATGTTTGTCTATGTATTCACACATGTATTATGTTTCTGGTTAATACAATTCTAGCATGAATAATAAACATTTATCATGAAATAAGGAAATAAATAATAACTTTATTATTGCCTCTAGGGCATATTTCCTTCAATTCATGGATGGATATGCACGTTGGACCAAACACGGTGAAGAGGAGGTCATGGATGAAGATACCCAGGGCAGTGAGATGCCAAACCCCGATCTGTGTCACATGGATGTTGAATCTAACGTCGGGGCAGAGGTGTCAAGCTACCAATGGAACACCGGAAAGCCGAAACGCCCACTGGAAAACCAAGATGTCCACGAAGATGACGACGATCTTGATATGCCAGATTTTGCTGCTATGATTGCAGATTTCGAGGGCCCAGAAAAGGATATGATTGGGTACAAGGATCTGCCAACCATTGATGCGGACTCCAAGAAAGAATTGTATCCAGGTTGCAAAAAGAAATATTCTAGGTTGAGTGCCACCCTGGCGCTTCTCAAATTTAAAGCAGCAAACGGTCTATAAAACAAGGGCTTCACAGATATCTTAGGTATTTTCAAAGATATTCTTCCGGAAGATAATGTATTCCCCAGTAGCACGAATGAAGCGAAGAAAATTGTTTGCCCGTTGGAACTTGAAGTACAGAAGATACACGCTTGTGTGAATGATTGTATATTGTACCGTGGTGAGTACAAAGATTATCGTGCATGTCCCACATGCAAGAATGCACGATACAAGTGCAGCAGAGCAAAGGACAGATACAAATTGGACGACGAGATCAAGACAGGAGTCCCGTTCAAGGTTGTTTGGTACTTGCCTTTAATTCCAAGGTTGAGGCGTTTGTTTGCAAACCCTAGAGAGGCAAAGAGGTTGCGGTGGCATCATGATGAGCGAATTGCGGATAGGTATATGAGGCCCCCGAAAGATGGGGCTCAGTGGGAATTAATCGATAAAAAGTTTGAAAATTTTGCCAAGGATCCTAGAAGTATAAGGCTTGGGGAGTGTACTGACGGGATGAATCCTTTTGGCGATATGGGCACCAATCACAGCACATGGCCGGTGCTTCTGTGCATATATAACCTAGCTCCTTTGTTGTGTATGAAGAAAAAATACATTATGATGTCAATGATTATCCAAGGCCCGAAGCAACCTGGAAATGACATCGACATTTACTTTCAGCTACTGGTAGAAGAACTGCTGACAGTGTGGATAGATGCGCCTGCTGTAAAATGTTATGATGCTTACAGAAAGGAGATTTTCGATGTACATGCCATGCTGGTGCACACCATTCAAGATATGCCGGCATTAGGCAACACATCGGGGCAGAAAACAAGGGGAGAAGTAGGGTGTGTCACATGCATGGATAGGACAGCTAGCAGAAGACTTCCCAACTCGCACAAAATAGTGTATTTGCGTCATCGTAGGTTCTTACGGAAAAATCACCCATACCAAAAGATGAAAGCTGAATTTGATGGTACGGCAGAGGCAGCTGCAGCCCCAAGACCCTATGAAGGGGTGGTGGTCCACAACATGGCTAAAAAAATTAATGTTGTGCTTGGCAAGAACCACCCTTTGACGGTGAAACTAACACCCAAGGATCAAGTGTTTAAGAAGAAATCGGTGTTCTGGAAATTACCTTACTGGGAGATTCTACGTGTACGTCACTGCATCGATGTCATGCACGTAGAGAAGAACGTATGTGATAGCATCCTTGGTACTCTGCTCAAGATTAAAGGTAAAAGAAAGGATGGTGACGGTTCACGGCTCGATATGCTTACTGATCAATCACAACGCAAGAGTGAACCAGAAGATGATGACAAATTCATCAAAGTTGGCCAGAGTTACAATTTCAGTACAAAAAAGCAACACAGTTCTTCACCTATTTGCTGTGAGTTAAGACACCCTCTTCCTACTCCGCAAACATCAGAAGTCTCGTGGATGTGAGCTCAGGTAAAATGAAGTTGGGACACATGAAGTCACATGATTGCCACATAATGTTGACACAAATCCTCCCGGTGGCCATCAGGAATCTGATGGACAAAGATAGAAGAAACACACTCATTGACCTCTATGATTTCTTCAACCAACTATGACAGAAAGTTGTAGATCCTGAAGAGTTGGATCATATGCAAGATGATATTGCAAGAATATTGTCCAACCTAGAGATGTTTTTCCCACCGTCATTCTTTGATATCATGGTCCATCTCACTGTGCACCTTGTCTACGAGATAAAGTATTGTGGTCCTGTGTTTCTTCGCAACATGTATCCCTTCGAGCGGTTCATGGGAATCCTGTAGCGCTTTTGTTGGAACCGAAACCATCCAGAGGCAAGCATCCTACAAGGTTATACCGCGGAGGAGGTGGTTAAGTTTTGCACCGAATACATGAAACAAAGACCTATAGGTTTGCCCCTCTCTCGCCATGAGGGAAGGCTGAAAGGTAAGCTAGTCCTTGCTGGCACGCAAATGGCTGCACCCGGAGAATTGGCAAAGAAAGCCCATTTGACGGTACTGCTTAATAGCCCAGTTCTCATCGCTTATGCCGAAGAACACTTGGCGGAGATACGCCAAAGATTCTTACCAATGGTGCCTTCATCAGAGGTGGAGATGAAGGAGCACACTAAGAACTACGCCAAATGGCTGAAGAATTGTTTGGCACAAGGATCCATCGATGACATTGCTACGTGGTTGGCACAAAAGCCATCACCTACGGTGCTCAAGCATATGACATAAATGGATACACGTTCTACACTGAGGAACGTGATAAGAAGACCTCGTATCAGAACAGCTCTGTTCGAATAGAATGCACGACCGTAAATGAAGCTGATAAAAGGGTATACTATGGAACCATCAAAGAGATTTGGGAGATTGACTATGTGAAAGTTAAGGTGGCATTATTCAGGTGCGCATGGATCCCTCTTGGTCAGGTAAGGATTGATGAGTACAGGAAGACCTGTGTTAACAGGACAATGATGGCATATCACACTGACCCATTCATTCTTGCCAGCGATGCTACCCAGATTTTCTTTGTGGAAGACCCCTTGCATAAGAACGGCCACTTAGCGATGCATGGGAAGAGAAGGGTACTGGGTGTCGACGATGTTGCCGATCAGGACGAGTACGATGAATTTGATGAGTTGCCAGCCAAGGGATCATGCACCAGTGAAACAGAGAAGAAGTTTAAAATCATCAAAAACCCCAAGTTCATTCGGGGTCAACTTAATGATACCAGTTCCCACATGTACATGGGAATTAAGCTGTAAGACTAGTCTTTATGCCTACCCTGCAACTTAATTCGTTCAATTTAGAACTGTCGCGTGTACTGAATTTGTGAGTTATGCCCGGTTTTCTGTTGATGTAAGAACCGTTAATATGTTGACCTTGATATGCTGTTAGCTCAGGCAATGAATATGAACTGTTTTTTGTTATTATTATTATTATTATATCATAGAGGTAGCACACTCAATCGATCTCACTAGAGTATGTGTGAACAAAAATATGCAATCTGGTTTGCGAATAGCACACGGTTCGTTGATGAAAGCCGTGTGCCGACCAAACCCCGCCACCACCCCACCCATGATCTGAGTCGTGCTTTCTGATTGGCCAGAACCCAAACCCCACGGATCGTACGTCTGCACCGTTGGATGCTCCCAGATCGAACGGCGATCCTCATCACTTTCGACAGCACATGCAGTTCCAGTTGTAATTTTATTTTTATGCACAAAATGCACGTTAATATCAAAAAATGTCTTAAATATAGCTAACGATACCTGAAATGCGCCAGAAAATCAAACCCAGGGTATAATGGTGATTGCGTACCGTGGAAATTTTTATAAGGCCAAACGATGAAGTCACCGGCCACAGGAGTTTGAATTGAGACGTCTCCTTTTGGAAAACCATGATCCTTCATGTGAGATGCTCCAGTTTGGAAGGAGCGGTCATCAAAACTTGTGCCAAACTTTACCACTTTTTTTCCACGGGGTCATGAGAGCACGCCCTAGGCACACATTGATTTTGATGATGTCCGAACTCCATCTGAATTTTATGTAATTAAAATACCAACTAGGCCTACGCCAGTGGCCGCACCTCGCGGCCGAAATGTTTGAAACTTCTCCCCGCTTCTCGAACAAACGGATGAAAACTCACAAAGTGACGCACAAATGATCTGTACACCTTTGCTAGGCTGATAGTAAGGGGGTATGATAGCTAGTATATATCATGCATGCCAACTAGGCAATTTTGATGAGCTGTCATGGAATTAATTAAATGAAGAAAGAGAGGGTTAAGTATCATATCATGAAACCGTATCATAATAAATGTTATGCTACTATGTGCCATGCATGACAATATAAATAAAGTACTACATATGATACTAGCTACTCTATGATACTATGCATTATTAGAGCAAGTAAGTACACAATAGAGTGACATAAGACTAGCCACAATGGGTAGTAACATAGAATGTTACTAGTCTATGTTACTAACATATGTGTAGTAACATGCAACACTTTGTTTATTAGACGACCCACAGTGGGAGTAACATAGGTAGTAACATCACACATATCTAGGTTAAATAGATGATGTGGCATGCAATAAATGAAGAAAGAGATAAAAGTGGTAACATAGCTAGTTACTACTAGTATGAGTAACATCACACATATCAAGGCAAGATGTGTCTATAGCCTAATAAATGAAGTGCTCCATGTTACCACACATATGTTACTCCCCACTATAGAGGTAGTAACATAGACTAGTAACATGGGCATGTTACTACTCTATGTTACTACCCATTGTGGCTAGTCTTAGGCTATAGACTCATCTTGCCTTGAGATGTGTGATGTTACTCAGACTAGCCACAATGGGTAGTAACATAGACTAGTAACATGCCCATGTGTTACACTAGTCTATGTTACTACCTCTATAGTGGGGAGTAACATATATGTGTGGTAACATGCAACACTTCATTTATTAGGCTATAGACACATCTTGCCTTGATATGTACATGCGATGTTACTCATACGACTAGTAACTAGCTATGTTACTACTTTCCTCTCTTTCTTCATTTATTTCCTGCCACATCATCTACTTTATCTAGATATGTGTGATGTTACTACCTATGTTACTCCCATTGTGGGTAGTCTCATACTATAGTAAGACTATACCCACTGTGGGAGTAACATAGGTAGTAACATCACACATATCCACTTTCCTCCATTTCTTCATTTATTGCTTGCCACATCATCTATTTTATCTAGATATGTGTGATGTTACTACCTATGTTACTCCCACTGTGGGTAGTCTGGCTAAAAGGAATAGAATAATATATATGTGCTTATTAGTTCGAGGAAAGAGAAGAGAAGCGGGCTCTTGGTTAGTACAGCCAGCTGCAACAGGAGACCCAAGACACTTTGTGAGGATGTAAGGTCGGCCAACTATTGATAAACTAGTATGTATATAAAACTTATTATTGTACATACCCGCTAAGAGGTTAGCTGTATATGACATGTCAACTTCTTATAGCCGACCCTTGGTTGTGTATTATTAACCATGCTCTTAGTGAGGTAGCTAGTATATCATAGACGACTAGCTAGTATCAGACTAGCCACAGTGGGAGTAACTTCATCAGTAACACCGACTCCAACTCAGCAAATTTGTTTATGTGGCAATAAGTTAATGAGGAGAGAGATAGTTTCAGTAACTTAGATAGTTATTGTAGCATCACATGTCCCAATGCAATATGAGTCTGTAACCTAAGAAATGATGCTTTGCATGACACTACACTTATGTTACTACCCACTATGAAGGTAGTAACACATATAGTCTAGGGATATGTGTATGTTACCAGTGTACTACTCTCCATTGTGGCTAGCTAGTCTCATACTCCCTCCTTTCCGGTTTAGCTAGGCTGGTTGTAATGGTATTATCATAAGCGGTATCATGCATGCCAACTAGACTTTCTGGATGATGCTATACTACTTTGTGTCATGCATGGCCATAAATACGGTCATCTATGATATATACTCCCTCCGTAAACTAATATAAGAGCGTTTAGGTCACTATTTAGTAATCTAAACGCTCTTATATATATATATTAGTTTACAGAGGGAGCTAGTACTATTCTATGATACTATATATGCACTATGAAGGTACGTACGTAGTATCGTACACTAGTATCATATGCATGATACTATATATATATTACTATATGATACTCCCTATATAAGGCTGGCCATAGTGGTGGTATCATATAGCCGACGATGTCATGCACTCGGCAATAGCAAGTATATATGCTGATGTGGCAAAGAATTAAATATATATAAAGAGGGTTAGAGTAACATATAGTAAGTAGATACCGTATCATGTTAAATGCGATGCTAATTTGTGTCATGCATGGCAATAAATATGATATGTATATATATATGATATACTATACTCTATCTATTATACTATGCGCTATAATTAATTAAAGGTAGTATCATATGTACTGTATATTCATGATACTAGTATATGACACTCTCCACTATACTCATGATTTCTTACCGTGGAAAAAAATTGGAGGCGAAACGATGAACTCATGTTTTCATTCGAACAAAAATATGATGTTAGGTAATGTAAATGTTTTCAAAGAGCACACGGTTCACTCACGAAAGCCGTGTGTCCACTAAACCGTGGCCGATGCACCCCCCACCCCTCTGCCACGCGCGCGATCTGAGTCGTGTGTTCTGATTGGCCAGAACCCAAACCCCACAGATCATACGTCTACACCGTTGGATTCTCCTTGATCGAACGGCGATCCTCATCCCTTTCGACAACACATGTACATGTTTTCAAATAGCCCTCCCAAAAAATGTTTTCAAATAGCACACGGTTCACACACGAAAGCCGTATGCCTACCAAACCGTGGCCGATGCCCCCCTCCCTGCGCGTGCGTTCTGATTGGCCAGAACCCAAACCCCACGGATCGTACGTCTGCACCGTTGGATGCTCCCAGATCGAATGGCAATCCTCATCCCTTTCGACAAGGAAATGCAGTCCGGCTAGGAATTGATTTATATGCAAACATGCACAGTAAATGCCAAAAAATGTCTTACATATAGCACACGAGACCTGAAATACGCCAGCAAATCAAACCCATGGTAAAATTGTGATTGGTTTACGTGCGAAAAATTTAGATGAGAAACGATGAACTCACGTCTTCATGTCAAAAATAGTACATCTTCATTTCAAACGAAATTATTCTGTTTGTGCACACGAGCGCTTAGAGGCAACCGTTTGCATAGGCCTTTTCGCGCGCGCGGCGACTAGGGATATTTTTCACCCTTTTCACCTAGGCCGCCAACACCCCCCCCCCCCACCGTCCGCCCGTGTTTCACTCAACTAGTCCACCCAATCTCCTTCGCCAGCTCCCCCCTCCCTCAGATCCACAACAGAAGCCTCTCCGGCGCCTCCGCGCTCACCCCGGCCGTGTGCCCGCTCTCCGGCGTCAAGCCTACCTCCACTGTCGTTCCCAACACACGGCGGCCCGCGCCTCGCCGTCTTCGTTTGCTCGCTAGCCACCCTCGAGCATATCGATGCAGTCCCTCGCCTATCCTGTGGTCCGGCCGGGTTTGCATTAAGAAGCCTGTTAGTTACTCCTCTCCATCGCGGTGAGGTATATTTCCTCGCAATCCCTCTTCCAATTTCGTTCCATATGTTCCCAAATTGGCTATAAAATAACAGAGAGCGTATATATGTTCATTATCTACCTTCCTTACTACATATAAGTTGTATTTGTTCCAATAAGTTACTGCCTATTTACAGATCGCGGGTGCCCAAGTCACACAAACTTAACAAATTAGTCGTACATTTTCTAAATTATTGCATGGCATGTTTAGAAAGCTTGATACCAAGTTGTTAGTTTTCTGCTTATCCTCCTTTCCTGAGTTTCGCATGTGTTCTCTGTAGATGCAGAGTAGCAACGACAGCACTCATTCAGGCCATGTATATTCATCTGATTCGGACAACCCTAGGTCTTCAGCAGATTGTGAGGGATCAAGTAGTCTTGAACGGGATAGAGATGCAGCAATTATCCTTCCGGCTAGGACACGGAGGAATGCTCCAAGGAAGCCCACACACCAGCCTAAAGGTGTATATGAAGTAACCGAGATTGATTTAAAGTCCTGGGCTCCAACTGAACCAGATAAAGCACGCATGAGGTTCAGGAGTGTGTGTGGATTTGTTGGCAGGGCAAGGCTCAACATTAATCTGCCTGGGTTTCGAAAGGCTGACACGGAAACATGGCGAAGGATAGTCCGGGAGATCATGGATCACTTCAACGTTCCAGAGTAGTGGAGAATGCAGGTGGAACACGCTGCACTGAAGAAGGCTAGGGATGCTTGGAGAAACTAGAAGCACGTGTTGTACAAGAAGTACTTGAGTGAAGGCAAGGACCCAATCCCCGCATACCCCCAAATTACAAAGGCAGACCGGGCAGAATTCAAAAGGGTCAGGGCAACTCCAGAGTTTGCTGCGAAGAGTTTCAAGCAATCGAAACTTCAGAAGAAGAACATACACCCCTACCGTATGGGTGTGGCAGGATACTACGTCATGAAACTGATATGCGAATAGGAGGACAAAGAAGCAGTAGCGGCGGGTGGGAGTCCGGCCTTTAGTGAAATCAAGGGCGAACGCGCCAGAGACTACTTGCGGGCACGTGCAAAGAGGCGTGATGACGGAACTTATTACTTTGAAAACGCACGTGACACCAAACTGTATGAAGTGATGGTAGAGGCTTCCAAGATCCCTGGAAGGTTCTACAGGAACTCAGGGCCATGTGACATTCTGTCCATTGCTCTGGACACAAAAGAGCCCCCTGGCCGTGCAAGGGGTATAGGCGTTAATGTCCCGCACAAGAGGGCTTTCACACTCAGCAAAGAAGAGAGGCTCAGCATGAAAAAAGCGAGGAGTGAAATGAAGCAGAATGCATTGTTTGAAAAGTTGAAGAAGGAGATTTATCTGGCTGTTCGAAAGGATGTTGAGGAGTCAATGATGATGATGCAGAAGACTCTAACACTAACAGATAGCCAGCAAATGGGAGGGGAGGCGGGCATGGATGATGCTGCTTATTGTGCGACAACACTGCACAAGAGTAGCTGTGCATCAGCTGACCCCAGCGACACTGAGACTGCAGCTGCTCGTGATGATGCTATATCTGATCTATCTGGAATGAAAGACAGACTGGAGGGCGTGCTTACACATTATGAAGGTACATTAAAATGTGCAACAGCCTGGGTTTGCCCACCCTTCTTGGAGGATGGCCTCTTCTTGGACAATGTACCATTGAAGCCGGGCTGTGTGAAGTGCTACGTGAATGGAGTAAAGCCTGGATTCAATGAATTTGCCCTGAAGAATGTCCTAGGAGACTTCGATGAGCAAAGGACCTTGGGAGAAACACTGTTACATCACATCCAGTGGCCACGAAAGGAAATAGAGTTCATCGATGAGATTCCTGAATCCCCGCCAAGAGCAACCACTGTCGCCCCTCAACCGGTGACGCTCTCCTTGCCAGAGCAGCTCTCGTGGGCTGATGCATCAACCTGTGATCAGCCAGACCGACTTTGTGGCGTACAGGCCATGTCATCCTCTGCCCCAAAGCAGCCAGTGGCAAGGCCTACAACTACTGATGACGCACCACTGGTTCAGTTGCCGGCCGCTGAAGTAGCGGGGGGAGACCCAGCTGCAGCACATGCTCAGTAGACCAACCTGGTGGAACAGACTGCTAAGCAGTCTGATGCTTCGGAACCGCCTGCTAAGCAGTCTGTAGGTCCAGAACCGACTGCTCATTAGTCCGTCGGTACGGAGGCGCGTGATCAGCATACCAATGCGTTAGCACTTCCTGCTCAGCAAACCAACGCGTTGGCACGGCCTCCTCAGCACACCGACAAGTTGGCACCACCTGCGCAGAAACCCGACATAGCTTCAACGCATGGTCAGCAGTCTGATGCCTCTGCTCCTACAGCCCAGCAGTCCGTCACTGCAGCACTACCAGCTCAGCGGTCCGGCATAGATAAACAGTCGGCTAAGAAGTCCGTCCAAGCTTCACCGTCTGCTCGGCAGTCTACCGTGCAGGCAACCAGACGTTCTGCCAGAAATGCTTCAAGTACCAAGAAGGAAGTGGCCAAAAAGGCTACACCCATGACCATGAGGAAGCGCAGCGGGAAAGTGAAGAGGAAAGAGAACGATTGCCTCTTACTTAAATCACTCATCGCCCAGAACCAAATTAATAGCAGCTTGTTCGAATCAGGGAGTAATATTATTTCTGACGCCATGGATGATGAGCAAGTAGAATTGTTGCTTGCTAAAAGAAAAGCAGACGTACTTGAAGCACGCAATTACGTCCATGGTCAGCCATTTCTTGTTGGCGAATACTTTGATGAGTGCAGCTCCAGTTGCCGCGAGTTACATGAATATTGCATGGATCAAATGTCAGAAGGTCATCACCATTTGCTAGTCCACTACAACAGAGATCATTTCCGCCACGATGCTGGTTCCATCATTGTGAGTTTCGAGGACTTACATCTCTTCTTCAACTTCAACGTGCTCGATGCCAGTCTTGTTAGATGCGTGATTTTGTAAGTACTTAACAAACTCTGATCAACTTCTCCATACAAGGCTACAAATGATAAATAGCTAACTTCATTTTATTCCTCTCAGGGGATTGAACGCGTAGAGAAGACAAAGTGAGAGTGTGTATTTCATAGATCCTGCATTAGCAAATGGCACAGCATTACATGAAAAGGACCGAAGGGACTGGGCTGTTAACACGGTCGTCCGTATCTTCGAAAACACGTCCCATGCAGAATCATTTCTCTGGCCATATCATGAAGGGTAAGTCAAGTAAACAACCACGCATACACTGATTGTCTTTCAGATTTCAACATCATTCGTAAGTTCATGGCTTTCTAAATATGTAGCAATCACTGGATATTGGTATTCATTGTTCAAAACAAGAACACAGTTTACTACATGGATTCTCTCAGAGAGCCAACAAACGCTCAGGATCTGACGCATCTTCAGCAATTCTTGGATAGGTATTGAATTCTATGATGTTGAAATTAATTTGCATTCATATCTGGTTCAATAATTGATGTTGTCAAAATTCATCATCATTTGCAGTGTGCTCGCATTGTGGGAAACTAAAACAGGGAACCTGTTTTAGAGGAAACTACCTCTGCAGCACGAGATCATTTCTCCGGTAACACACCGAAATCCATGTAGATATTGTCTCTTCTGATGATTTTTCCCAGGTCATTAACTTCAAATCAATGCAGTCCGCTCATCGTTGGACTCTTGTTAACGTTTATGGTCCCTGTCAGGGCAAGCAGAGAGCAATGTTCATTCAATGGCTTTTTCAATTAAACATTCCAGACAATGAAGATTGGCTATTAGTCGGGGACTTTAACTTCATCAGAAGCCCAGATAACCGCAATAAACCAGGTGGTAATCTTAATGACATGATAACCTTTAATGATTTCATCCGATCACAAGCCCTAATTGAACTCCCCATCAAAGGCCGCTCGTTCACATGGAGCAATATGCAAACTGATCCTCTTTTAGAGCAACTTGATTGGTTCTTCACTAGCTCTAATTGGACTACTTCCTACCCCAAGACCATGGTTAAACCACTTGGCCGACCAGTTTCAGACCATATTCCTTGTGTTGTGACAATTGAGACCTCCATACCAAGATCAAAGGTGTTTCATTTCGAATCCTATTGGATACAACACCATGGTTTCTTTGACATTGTCCAACAGGTTTGGGCCAGGCAGATTAGGTCAGATAAGATGGCCACAGTCCTTTGCAGAAAGCTCAAAGCTCTTTGACATGCTCTCAAGGGTTGGAGTAAAGGAATATCTCGACTATCTATTGCCATTGATAATTCAAATAAGGCACTTTTTGAAATTGATGAATTGGAAAACAAACGCCCACTCTCAATACCAGAAGCAAACTTTAGGAGGATTCTTAAAGCACATATATTACGCCTCCTAGCTTATCAGCAACAATACTGGAAAAAAATGTTGCACTATATGGTGGGTCAAGTTCGGAGATGAAAATTCAAAAAATTTCCAAGCAATGGCCTCAGAAAGGATGAGAATTAACAATATTGCCTCCCTGACAACAGATGATGACACTATTGTGGAGGATCAGGCTGGCAAAGAGGCAATTATTTTTGATACATTCAAGCAACGACTGGGCTCCTCCTCACATCATGAAAAGAAATTCAATCTTGAGAGAATCATTAAACGAGTGGATGGATTAGAAGAGCTTACTGTTCCATTCACCACGGAGGAGATCGACAATGTTATCAAATCAATGCCAGCCGATCGTGCGCCAGGCCTGGATGGTTTCAACGGAGCTTTTCTCAAATCTTGCTAGCACATAATCAAACATGATTTCTACAAGCTATGCAATCAATTCTTTGATGGAAGGCTCAACCTTGAAAGCATAAATGATGGTTTTATCACGCTGATTCCCAAAAATAATGCCCCATCATCAGTAAATGATTATCGTCCGATCACCTTGCTCAACTGTTGTCTCAAAGTGCTAACTAAGCTTCTGGCCAACCGCCTGCAAAGAGTGATCCTACGTATAATTCACCGAAACCAATATGGATTCCTCAAAGGACGCACAATCCAAGATTGCCTTGCTTGGGCATTTGAATACATATACCAGTGCCAGGCCTCTAAGAAAGAAATTATTCTTCTTAAGCTCGACTTTGCCAAGGCGTTTGACACTATTGACCATGAGGCCATGCTAGTCATAATGAAAAATATGGGATTTAATGATAAGTGGCTCGGCTGGGTTCAGTGCATTTTTGAGTCGGGCAAATCTGCAGTTCTATTAAAGGGTGTACCTGGACGCCAATTCCATTGCAAATGCGGTGTCCGCCAAGGCGACCCCTTCTCGCCCCTGGTCTTTGTCCTAGCGGCTGATCTGCTCCAAGCAGCAATTAATGATGCCTACTCCAGAGGATCAATTCAGCTCCCTTTTCCCTCGACCAACCAAAAAGACTACCCAGTGATCCAATACGCGGACGACACTATTCTAGCCATGCCAGCCCGCCCAACGCAAGCAATGATCGTCAAAGATATCCTCATGAATTATGCAACTTTGATTGGCCTCAAAATAAATTTCCATAAGTCAACGCTGATCCCCATAAACTGCCATGCTGACACATACAACCACCTTGCAACCATCTTTGGGTGTGTCATTGGCAAAATGCCTTTCACCTACCTCGGTCTACCTATGGGAACGACCAGGCCATCGGTTCAAGATCTCTTCCCTCTCGTTTGTCGAGTGGAACGAAGGCTTTCTGCTACACTCAACATGATCTCCTATGGGGGTAAACTTTCACTCCTCAACTCGGTTATTACCTCCCTCATCATCTTTGCATTATGCACCTTCAAGTTGCCCGTAAGCATCATTGAACTGCTGGACAAAATCAGACGCAAGTGCTTATGGACCAAAAAAACTGAGAATGGAGATTCATGTAACTCCCTTGCAGCTTGGGATATGGTCTGCCAACCCAAGGTCTCTGGAGGCCTCGGTGTCATTAATCTTAAGGTACAAAGTGATGCACTTTTGCTCAAATATCTTCACAAATTCTATAACCGTTGGGACCTACCTTGGGTGGAACTCATATGGAACACATACTATGATCACAAGATCCCCCATGCAGCTGATCCCTGCGGTTCTTTTTGGTGGCGAGATGTGATGAAACTAATGCCAATTTATCGAGGGATTACCAAAGCCCAAGTTCACACGGGGGACGACGTCCTTTTTTGGAAAGATCATTGGCTAGATGGTATTCTATCCAAAACACATTCGCGGGCTTTTTCGTTTGCCATCCAGGAGGATATTTCTGTCAAAAACTTCTTGGGGACCATGACACTGAGTGAAACGTTTCACCTGCCGCTCTCGGTCCAGGCACATGCTGAGACCAGGGGTATTCAAAGACTGGCCAGTGGCGTTGAACTTCACGACAGCCTCTCTGGGACTGATAAGTGGACCCGCACTTGGGCTACTCAGTCGTACTCGGCCAGCAAATACTATAATTTCTATTTCAGGGAGATCCGGGCCCATCAAGCATACACCTGGCTATGGAAGTCAAAGGTTACAATGAAAATAAAGGTTTTTGGCTGGTTCCTTCTCTCCGACAGGCTCAACACCAGAAACATGTTGAAGCAAAGACATTACAACATCGACAATGACTATACATGCCCCCTTTGCGAGACCAATGTGGAAGAAACAGTTGAACATCTTTTCTTTGCTTGCTCCTTCAGTAAAGAATGTTGGTCTGATATTGACATATACTGGAGCTCTCAAGGATCCCGTTTGGATTGGCTGAACACAGCTAAAATAACGTGGAACAAGCCAATGTTCATGGCAATTTTCCTACAAGCTGCTGGGAGCATCTAGAAGGAAAGAAATAATAAAGTCTTCAGAAGAATAACACCCACGAAAGCATCCTGGAGCTCAAGACTAAAAGAGGATCTCTCTCTCCTAACTCATAGGGTTGGAGAAAAACAAACCTCCTTTCTGAACTCTTTTGTAACAACTATTTAGTTTCTCATCCCCTCTATCCTTCCCCAAAGGGGAAGACATATACAGAACCATATGTAACTTCACCCCATTCTATTAATTTAATTACACAGTAGGAGGCTCTCCTACTGTTTCAGGTGTCAAAAACACACACCGAAATCCATTATTTCCGGAAAATTTATCCAACAGTCTGCAAATACCTTTCCTTAAGCTAGTCAAATGTTCAAGCTTCTAAATAAACCTCTTTCTATTTTGTCCAAAGAAAAAATAATACATCTAACACCGGTTAGGTTGTTCCTAATAGGACAAATACATGACTAATTTTGTACAAAAAATTTCAGTGTCCTCAGCAAGAAGCAGGGACCAACCTTTGTGGATGCTATGTTTGCAGACACATGATCTGCATCTGCAAATCTGCTGATAGTTATGACGATCCTCACGAATTAGTACCAGTAAGTCTATCTTAATAAATATCTTCTACTCCACTCATATGGCACATTCTGATCTTAAAAATACTGCAGCTCATCTTAAAAACGAGGACCCCTGAACCGCTCCTGGCTGGTGAATTGCTGATGGTTCGGAGATTTATCAGCGACTTCTTCCTGGATCACTACATCAATCCCACTGGTGATGATGAAGATTTCAGCATGGTTTCTCCTGAAACATTGAGTAAGAGTTAGTCGCTAAACATATAACGCATGGATCCATTATTTTCCATCTGATGAGGTCTTCGTATTTCGTACACTATGATTAATTATGTAATGCATATATGTGTGGAAAAATCATTGGAATTTAGCTACCATATGTTCAATTGCAATTGTTGCAAAATCTGATGAATGTTCTTCCTGTGGACACTATTTGTTCAATTGAATATTGTGGCAAATTTGCTTTTTGCGTGCCGATTCAAAATGGGATATTTTTGTTTATTTGTTCAATTGAATATTGTGGCGAATTTGCTTTTTGCGTGCCGATTCAAAATGGGATATTTTTGTTTTAACCTGGCAATTGCTCCGCACACGGTTCAACCAAATGAGTGTGTGCGATCCACATCGGAAAGCATACGTCAATCGTATTGGAACCGTCGGTGATACACAGCAGATCGCAAATGATTCGTAGCGCTACTACGTGTGCGTAGGTTCTCCAGAACTGTTTGTGATATCGCGTTATCGCACACGAGAACCGGGAGTAAACCGTGCCCAATGCAAAATACAATCCTAGTCGTATTTTTCAGGAAACGTGTGGGATCCCAAACGAAAAGCACACGTCACTCTTGCGGCAACCGTCGGTGATACCTAACAAATCACAAACGGTCTGCAACACTTGTATGTGTGCGAAGGGGCTCCTGAACTGTTTGTGACAGAACATTATCACAGACGGTAATTGTTGGAAAATGTGTGCGATGGAGTCTAGCATGGCAGACGGGTTACGCAGAAAACTCGTGTGCGATAGGGCACAAATCACACACAGTTCATATGTTGGCCCATGTGCCTTACATACTGTTTACCAAACGGTTCGTTAAGATAGATCGTATGGTTTCACTGCGTCATTAGAAACGCTTAATCACCGATACCACACGTGCGAAAGAATTTAGTGTGTGCTGCATCACACACGATTACATTTTGGAAGGCCTCTGGATCACTGTTCCATATACCCGACGGTTTCTGGGTCGTGTGGGAAGGACCCCCTATCGCACACACTCACTTGGCGACGGTTCCGAAGGCCGTCGCGGAAAGGGGTAAAAAACGTTTGTTTAGGACCGACGCGCACCAGTGTCACTACGATCGAGATTAAACAAAAATATACCACTCAACAAGGGTGCATGACCATAAAAGATATTACTCATATAAATAGAACAACCATTATTCTCTGATTTAAATGAATAACCGTCTCGCATCAAACAAGATCCAGATATAATGTTCATGCTCAACGTTGGCACCAAATAACAATTATTCAGGTCTAAAACTAACCCCGGAGGTAGATGTAGAGGTAGCGTGCCGACGGCGATCACATCGGCCTTGGAACCATTTCCGACGCGCATCGTCACCTCGTCCTTAGCCAATCTTCATTTAATACGTAGCCCCTGTCTTGAGTTGTAAATATGAGCAACAGAACCAGTATCAAATACCCAGGCGCTACTACAAGCATTGGTAAGGTACATATCAATAACATGTATATCAAATATACCTTTCACTTTGCCATCCTTCTTATCCGCCAAATACTTGGGGCGGTTCCGCTTCCAGTGACCAGTCCCTTTGCAGTAGAAGCACTCAGTTTCAGCTTAAGTCCAGACTTGGGCTTCTTCCCTTGAGCAGCAACTTGCTTGCTATTCTTTTTGAAGTTCCCCTTCTTCCCTTTGGCCTTTTTCTTGAGACTAGTGGTCTTGTTAACCATCAACACTTGATGCTCCTTCTTGACTTCTACCTCCGCAGCCTTAAGCATCGCGAAGAGCTTGGGAATTGTCTTTTCCATCCCTTGCATGTTATAGTTCATCACGAAGCCTTTATAGCTTGCTGGTAGTGATCGCAGGACTCTGTCAATGACACTATCATCACAAAGTTAACTCCCAACTGAGTCAAGTGGTTATGGTACCCAGGCATTCTGAGTATATATTCACTGACAGAACTATTCTCCTCCATCTTGCAGCTATAGAACTTGTTGGAGACTTCATATCTGTCAACTCGGGCATTTACTTTAAATATTAACTTCAACTATTGGAACATCTCATATGCCCCATGACGTTCAAAGCGTCTTTGAAGTCCCGATTCTAAGCCATAAAGCATGGCACACTGAACTATCGAGTAGTCATCAGCTTTAGCTTGCCAGACGTTCATAACATCTGGAGTTGCTCCTGCATCAGGCCTTGCACCTAGCGGTGCTTCTAGGACATAATTCTTCTGTGCAGTAATGAGGATAATCCTCAAGTTACGGACCCAGTCCGTGTAGTTGCTACCATCATCTTTCAACTTAGCTTTCTCTAGGAACGCATTAAAATTCAAGGGAACGGTAGCACGGGCCATTGATCTACAACAACATAGATATGCAAAAACTATCAGGACTAAGTTCATGATAAATTAAAGTTCAATTAATCATATTACTTAAGAACTCCCACTTAGATAGACATCCCTCTAGTCATCTAAATGATCACGTGATCCATATCAACTAAACCATGTCCGATCATCACGTCAGATGGAGTAGTTTTCAATGGTGAACATCTCTATGTTGATCATATCTACTATATGATTCACGTTCGACCTTTCGGTCTCAGTGTTCCGAGGCCATATCTGCGTATGCTAGGCTCATCAAGTTTAACCCGAGTATTCTGCACGTGCAAAACTATCTTGCACCCATTGTATGTGAACGTAGAGCTTATCACACCCAACCATCACGTGGTGTCTCGGCACGATGAACTGTCGCAACGGTGCATACTCAGGGAGAACACCTATACCTTGAAATTTAGTGAGGGTTCATCTTATAATGCTACCACCGTACTAACCAAAATAATATGAATAAGGATAAACATCACATGCAATCAAAATATGTGACATGATATGGCCATCATCATCTTATCCTTTGATCTCCATCTCCAAAGCACCGTCATGATCTCCATCGTCACCGGCTTGACACCTTGATCTCCATCGTAGCGTCGTTGTCGTCTCGCTAACTATTGCTTCTACAACTATCGCTATCACATAGTGATAAAGTAAAGCAATTACATGGAGATTGCATTTCATACAATAAAGCGACAACCATAAGGCTCCTTCCAGTTCCCGATAACTTCTACAAAACATGATCATCTCATACAATAACTTATATCACATCATGTCTTGACCATATCACATCACAACAAGCCTGCAAAAACAAGTTAGACGTCCTCTACTTAGTTGTTGCAAGTTTTACGTGGCTGCTACGGGCTTCTAGCAAGAACCGTTCTTACCTATGCATCAAAACCACAACGATTTTTCATCAAGTGTGTTGTTTTAACCTTCAACAAGGACCGGCCGTAGTCAAATTCGATTCAACTAAAGTTGGAGAAACAAACACCCGCCAGCCACCTTTATACAAAACAAGTTGCATGTCTGTCGGTGGAACCGGTCTCATGAACATGGTCATGTAAGGTTGGTCCGGGCCGCTTCATCCAACAATACCGCTGAATCAAAATAAGACATTGGTGGTAAGCAATATGACTATTATAGCCCATAACTCTTTGTGTTCTACTCATGCATATCATCTACGCATAGACTTGGCTCGGATGCCACTGTTGGGGAACGTAGCATTCAATTTCAAAAAAAAATCCTACGACCACGCAAGATCTATCTAGGAGATGCATAGCAACGAGAGGGGAAGAGTGTGTCCATGTACTCTCGTAGACCGAAAGCGGAAGCGTTAGGTTAACATGGTTGATGTAGTCAAACGTCTTCACAATCCAACCGATCTAGTACGGAACGTACGGCACCTCCGAGTTCAGCACACGTTCAGCTTGATGATGTCCCTCGAACTCTTGATCCAGCAGAGGGTCGAGGGAGAGTTTCGTCAGCACGGCGGCGTGGTGACGGTGATGGTGATGTGATCCGCGCAGGGCTTCGCCTAAGCACTATACCGCTATGACCGGAGGAGTAAGTGGGGCACCGCACTCGGCTAAGAGAATAACTGTTGTGCTTTGGGGTGCCCCCTGCCCCCGTATATAAAGGAGGGGAGGAGGAGGCCGGCCACCAAAGGGGGGCGCCAAGGGGGGGAGTCCTACTAGGACTCCACTCCTAGTAGGTTTCGCCCCCTTTTTTCCTTTCTCATGGATGGGAAAGAGGGAAGGAGAGGGAGAGGGGGAGGAAAAGAGGAAAGGGGGCTGCGCCCCCCTCCCCCTTGTCCTATTCAGACTCCCTTGGGGGGCGCCACCCTGCGGGCTCCCCACTTTTTCTCCCCTATGGCCCATGAAGGCCCATTACTTCCCTGGGGGTTCCGGTAACCCCTCGGTACCCCAATAAATATCTGAAACGTCCCAAAGCCATTCCGGTCTCCGAATACCTTCGTCCAATATATCAATCTTTTACCTCTCAACTATTTCGAGACTCCTCGTCATGTCCGTGATCTCATCCGGGACTCCGAACAATCTTCGGTCACCAAAACACATAACTCATAATGCAAATCGTCATCAAACCTTAAGCGTGCAGACCCTATGGGTTCGAGAACTATGTAGACATGATCGAGACACATCTCCGATCAATAGCAAACAACGTAACCTGGATGCCCATATTAGTTCCTACATATTCTACGAAGATCTTTATTGGTCAAACCGCAATAACAACATACGTTATTCCCTTTGTCATCGGTACGTTACTTGCTCGAGATTCGATCGTCGGTATCCTCATACCTAGTTCAATCTCGTTACCGGCAATTTTGTTTACTCGTTCCGTAATGCATCGTCCCGTAACTAACTCATTAGTCACATTGCTTGCAAGGCTTATAGTGATGTGCATTACCGAGAGGGCCCGGAGATACCTCTCCGATACTCGGAGTGACAAATCCTAATCTTGATCTATGCCAACCCAACAAACACCTTCAGAGACACCTGTAGAGCATCTTTATAATCACCCAGTTACGTTGTGACGTTTGATAGCACAAAAGGTGTTCCTCTGGTATTCGGGAGTTGCATAATCTCATAGTCAGAGGAATATGTATAAGTCATGAAGAAAGCAATAGCAATAAAACTTAACGATCATTCTGCTAAGCTAATGGATGGGTCTTGTCCATCACATCATTCTCCTAATGATGTGATCCCATTCATCAAATGACAACACATGTCTATGGTCAGGAAACTTAACCATCTTTGATTAATGAGCTAGTCTAGTAGAGGCATACTAGGGACACTTTGTTTTGTCTATGTATTCACACATGTATCAAGTTTCCGGTTAATACAATTCTAGCATGAATAATAAACATTTATCATGTATAAAGAAATATAAATAACAACTTTTTTATTGCCTCTAGGGCATATTTCCTTCAATTCCACCTCCCAAAAATCACATATATTCCAAAATAATTCTCCGTAAATTTTTATTGGATTTGGACTTTGTTTGCTATGGATATTCTGCGAAACAAAAAACATGCAACAACGAGGAACTGGCACTGGGCACTGGATCAATATGTTAGTCCCAAAAAATAATATAAAATGTTTCCAAAAGTATATAAAAGTTGTATAATATTGGCATGGAAGAATAAAAAATTATAGATACGATGGAAACATATCATGCAGCGGAGGAACTTCTAATCTAAGGTTATTTCTGGGGGTTTCTGTATTTATAGGATTTTTGGCATCGGTCTCATGCTGAGATGGGCCACAAGGAGCCCACTACCCACCAGAGCGCAAGAGGGCGGTGGCGCGCCCTGGTGCCTAGTGGGCACCCCTTCCCTTTATGGTCCTCTCACGAAGCTTCTAGTGCCTATTTTGTTCTGAAAAAATCATCAAAATGTTTCGCTGCATTTGGAGAACTTTGATTTTTGCACAAAAAACAACACCACGGTAGTTCTGCTGAAAACAACGTCAGTCTGGTTAGTTCCATTCAAATCATACCAAAATCATATAAAAATGTTGTAAACATGGCATGAATACTTCATAAATTATAGATACGTTGGAGACGTATGATGACCCACAAGTATAGGGGATCTATCATAGTCCTTTCGATAAGTAAGAGTGTCGAACCCAGCGAGGAGCAGAAGGAAATGACAAGCAGTTTTCAGTAAGATATTCTCTACAAGCACTGAAATTATCGGTAACAGATAGTTTTGTGATAAGGTAATTCGTAACGGGTAACAAGTATCAAAAGTAAACAAGGTGTAGCAAGGTGGCCCAATCCTTTTTGTAGCAAAGGACAAGCCTGGACAAACTCTTATATAAAGGAAAGCGCTCCCGAGGACACATGGGAATTATTGTCAAGCTAGGTTTCATCATGCTGATATGATTCGCGTTCGTTACTTTGATATTTTGATATGTGGGTGGACCGGTGCTTGGGTACTGCCCTTCCTTGGATAAGCATCCCACTTATTATTAACCCCCTCGCAAGCATCTGCAACTACGAAAGAAGAATTAAGGTAAACCTAACCATAGCATGAAACATATGGATCCAAATCAGCCCCTTACGAAGCAACGCATGAACTAGGGTTTAAGCTTGTGTCACTCTAGCAACCCATCATCTACTTATTACTTCCCAATGCCTTCCCCTAGGCCCAAACAATGGTGAAGTTTCATGTAGTCGACGTTCACATAACACCACTAGAGGAAAGACAACATACATCTCATCAAAATATCGAACGAATACCAAATTCACATGACTACTTATAACAAGACTTCTCCCATGTCCTCAGGAACAAACGTAACTACTCACAAATCATATTCATGTTTATAATCAGAGGGGTATTAATGTGCATAAAGGATCTGAACATATAATCTTCCACCGAATAAACCAACTAGCATCAACTACAAGGAGTAATCAACACTACTAGCAACCCACAGGTACCAATCTAAGGTTTTGAGACAAATATCGGATACAAGAGATGAACTAGGGTTTGAGAGGAGATGGTGTTGGTGAAGATGTTGATGGAGATTGACCCCCTCCCGATGAGAGGATCGATGGGGATGACGATGGTGACGATTTCCCCCTCCCGGAGGGATGTTTCCCCTGTAGAACAGCTCCGCCGAAGCCCTAGATTGGTTCCGCCAAGGTTCCGCCTCGATACGGCGACGCTTCGTCCCGAAAGCTTCCTTATGATTTTTTCCAGGGCAAAAGACACCTTATACCAGAAGATGGGCATCGGGGGGCTTCCAGGTGGCCCACGAGGCAGGGGGGCGCGCCCAGGGGGTAGGGCGCGCCCTCCACCCTCATGGACAGTGGGTGGCCCCCCTCTGGTGCTTTCTTCGCCCAATATTTTTAATATATTCCAAAACTGACTTTCGTGGATTTTCAAGACTTTTGGAGTTGTGCAGAATAGGTCTCTCATATTTGCTCCTTTTCCAGCCCAAAATTCCAGCTGCCGGTATTCTCCCTCTTCATGTGACATAATGTGAAGTAATAGCCCATAATGCAATAAATATCGATATAAAAGCATGATTCAAAATGGACGTATCAACTCCCCCAAGCTTAGACCTTGCTTGTCCTCAAGCGGAAGCCGATATCGAAAAATATGTCCACATGTTTAGAGATAGAGGTGTCGATAAAATAAAATACGGACATGAGGGCATCATGATCATTCTTAGAATAGCAACATATATATATTGTCATATGATTTCTTATGTTGAAGTAACAATCTATTCACAATGTAAAGTATGAATCAGAAACTTCATTGAAAAACTAGCAAACTAAAATCTCAGTCATTGAAGCAATTGCAATTTATCATAACATCGGAAAGAGTCAATATAAGAGCTTTTCAGCAAGTCCACATACTCAACTATCATTTAGTCTTTCACAATTGCTAACACTCACGCAATACTTATGGGTATGAAGTTTTAATCGGACACAGAGAAAGATAGGGGTTTATAGTTTTGCCTCCCAACCTTTTACCTCAAAGGTCATGTCAACAATAATGCTTTATGAGAACCCACATCCAATTGGATATATATATATATATATATATATATATATATATATATATATATATATATATATATATATATATATCAGGATCTTTCCAACACATAGTGCTTGCCAAAGGATAAAGTGTAAAAAGGAAAGGTGAAGATCACCATGACTCTTGTATAAGGTATAAGATAAAAATAAAAGATAGGCCCTTCGCAGAGGGAAGCAGAGGTTGTCATGTGCTTTTATGGTTGGATGCACAAAATCTCAATGCAAAATAACGTTACTTTATATTGCCACTTGTGATAGGGAGCTTTATTATGCAGTCCGTCGCTTTTATTTCTTCCATATCACAAGCTCGTATAAAGCTTATTTTCTCCACACTAATAGATCATACATATTTAGAGAGCAATTTTTATTGCTTGCAACAATGACAACTTACTTGAAGGATCTTACTCAATCCATAGGTAGATATGGTGGACTCTCATGGCAAAACTAGGTTTAAGGATATTTGGAAGCACAAGTAGTATCTCTACTTGGTGCATAGAATTTGGCTAGCATGAGGGGGGGAAGCCAAGCTCAACATGTTGGATGATCCATGACAATATAATTTATTTCGGATATAAGAAAACATAACCCATTACGTTGTCTTCCTTGTCCAACATCAACTTTTTAGCATGTCATATTTTAATGAGTGCTCACAATCATAAAAGATGTCCAAGACAGTATATTTATATGTGAAAACCTCTCTTTCTTCATCATACTCTTTATATGTGAAGTCATTACTCTCCATAAGATCAATATGATCTCTTTTTTTCTTTTTTTTCTTTTTTTTCCCTCAAGATCATAGCAAGATAACCAAGCCCTCGACTCAAGACTAATCATTATTATATATAGCTCACGGACTCGATTACATAGATAAGGATCAACACAAAAACTCAAAGCTAGATCCTACTAAACTTTATTCTACTAGATCAAGATATAACCAAAAGGATCAAACTAAGAAAAAGGTAAAGATAGAAGTGTGATGGTGATACGATACCGGGGCATCTCCCCCAAGCTTGGCAGTTGCCAAGGGGACTGCCCATACCCATGTGTTTATGTCTCTTTCTTCGGAGGTGGTGATGATGGAGTTGTTGATGATGTAGGCATGTCGTCCATCTTCCAAGGCATGGGATCACCATCATAGAAGGATGATCGAGTCTCTGGGATCTTCAAATCTGCAGCCAAACTCATCCTCTTGAATCTATATTCATACTCACACTTTTGGTTTTGCAGGTCATAGATTTGGGCTTGGAGGTGCTCGATTTTCTCGTGAAGCTTGAAGATGGTCTCCCCAATGTTCTTGGCATCCAGCTTGTGGTTGTTGGTGAACTCCACGATCATCATGTGGTTGGTGTTGAGTCTGTGTTCCACCATCCCCTGGCACTTGAAAACGTGTTGCTCCATTGCTTCGAGTCTTGTCTCCACGCTTCCGGTCCTCCTTGGTGTCGGTGTCAAAACCGGCGGATCTCGGGTAGGGGGTCCCGAACTGTGCGTCTAGGAACGATGGTAACAGGAGACGGGGGACACGATGTTTACCCAGGTTCGGGCCCTCTCTATGGAGGTAATACCCTACTTCCTGCTTGATTGATCTTGATGAATATGAGTGTTACAAGAGTTGATCTACCACGAGATCGTAATGGCTAAACCCTAGAAGCCTAGCCTATGTGAATATGGTAATGAATGTATGCTATCCGGACTATGCTCTCCGGCTTATATAGACACCGGAGAGATCTAGGGTTACATGGAGTCTGTTACATAAGAAGGAATCTTCATAGTTGGTCACCTAGCTTGCCTTCCATGCCAAGGAAAGTCCAGTTCAGACACGGGTATAGTCTTCGGCCTTCATATCTTCACAGCCCATCAGTCCGGCCCAATGAATTAACAGGCCGGACGCCCGAGGACCCCTTAGTCCAGGACTCCCTCAGTAGCCCCTGAACCTGGCTTCAATGACGAGGCGTCCGGCACGCAGATTATCTTCGGCATTGCAAGGCGGGTTCCCTCCTTCCGAATTCTGGAATAGTATTCGGATGTAGTAGATATATTCGGACCTGTGTATATGTAACGCCCGGATAATTAGGCTACAGTAAAACTCTCATGATGATGCCATGTCATCTCTGTTACTGTTGCTAATCAAGTGTTAGTTCAAAACATTTCAAATTCAAAAAAAAAATGAATTAGTGACAAACACCCAAAGTTTTCAAAAGTCAAAACAAAAATGTTCGGTGGGTGCCAAATATTGCACTGGTAATTATTGTGGAGAAAACATTTTTTAGAAAGTGTCTAAATATTTTAAAGTGAAATAAAACAGAAAAGAAAAATAAAGAAAAGAAAAGAAAAAGACCCCTCCCCACTGGACCAGGCGGTCCAGCTCACAGGCCAGACCGGCCCACCTGGCCCAGCTTGCCAACCGCCAGCCAAGCCCCCCTGCCTCGTCTCCCTTCCCTGTTCCCCCGACCCGGGTCGGAACAGGGGCGTGTCGCCACCGGACCCCCCCCCCCCTCGCCGGCTTCGAGGAGAGGATAACGCCGCCACGCCCCCGCCTCCTCGATTCCGCCTCCCACTCGCCCCCACTCTTGCCCTCGGTTCATGCGCCTCTCCCTCTCCCCTCGGATCCACCTCGCCACTCCCCCTCGTTCCCCCACCGCAATCGAGCGCCGCCATGGCCTCGCCGCCGTAGAACTCGCGGCCACCGCGACCTCCGTGCCTCTCCAACGTGTCCGCTCGCTCCGCCTCCCTCGACTACGCCTCCCCGTCAAGCCGCGGGACGCCGGGCACCCTCGAACGCTACCCCGGCCTCGTCTTCTTCCTCGGATCCCCGGCGTGTCTCCGACGAACGCCGTCGACTCTGAGCTCCTAACCCCCCCCAAGGGCCTTTCGTGTGTGCCGCTCGGTGAGCTCCACCCCTCCTGCTCTCGATTTGCTCTCTCGCACGCCCTAGCTAGCTGCCGCCGAAGCGCCCGAACGCAGCGTCGCGGAGCTCGTCGTCGACGAGTCTCCGGTGACCAAATGGTCACGGGCGTGTTGCCATTGAACTCGCCGCGTCGAGTAGGGCCCGACTAGCCCTCCCGTTTGCCCAATAGAGCGCCACATCACCGTTGCCGTTGCTCGCCCGAAACACCCCGCCGCCGGCGACGTCGTACTGCTCTTCTCCAGCCACCCCCGTGCCTGCGACCACCGCCACTCTACGCGCGCTATCGTGTGCGTTCGAACACACCCAACCGCGCGTAAAACCGTGCCCCATACCACCATTTGCCCTCACGCCCGACTCCGGCCGTCCGCCGATGTGCTCGCCGTCGTCGCTTCCGGCCACCTCCGGCCACGCCACCGCCACCACTAGATGCGCCTCTTCACGCTCGTTCGAACGAGCCCATGCGCGCACGGATCCGTGCCCTGTGCGCATTTTCCGACGAACTCCGGCGGGTCAGCGCCGTGCATTTGGTCGCCGGCGGCGAGAGCCGGCCGCGCTGACCTGGCGCCGTGGGTCCCAGCGCCTGGGCCACTGACTGGTGGGCCCAGGGCCCCCTGTTGACCAGTTGACTGAGTCAACTGCTGGCTGGGCCGCCCCTATCTCACTGACCTATAGGCCCCAGCTCAATAAACGAAATTAATAAAAAGAATAATTAGTTAATTAAATAGTTTAGCTAATTAAAACCCTAATCTCTCACTCACTACTGGGCCGCACTCGCTGATTAGGTTAGTTAGGTTAAAATAACTCTGTTAGTTAAGCTCTGTCACTGACATGTGGGTCCCACTGGACCCACCTGTCTGGTTTGACTGGTCAACCGACCATTTGACCTGCTGACATCACTCTGATGTCATGCATGCGTCATCGTTCACTGTTCTGGATAATGTTGGATTTAAATAAATAATTAAAATCAGAAAATGATTAAATCTTTAGAAAATCATATAAAATAATCTGTAACTCGGATGAAAATACTTTCTACATGAAAGTTGCTCAGAACGACGAGACGAATCCGGATACGCGTCCTGTTTGTTCACCACACATCCCTAACATATCGAACTCGCAACTTTCAACCTCCGGTTCATCTATCCGAAAATGCGAAACACCGGGAATAATTTCCCGGATGTTTCCCCCCTTCGTCGGTATCACCTAGTACCACGTTTGGGCACACCTAGCCTCACGCTTTGTCATGTCATGCATCGTTATGCATCTGTTTGCATTGTATTCACTGTTTCTTCCCCCTCTTCTCTCCGGTAGACTACGAGACCGACGCCGCTGCTGGTGCCCCGACCGACTACGTTGTTGACGACCCCTCCTTCTTGCCAGAGCAATCAGGCAAGCCCCCTCCCCCCTTGATCACCAGATATTGCCTATTCTTCTCTATACTCATGCATTAGAGTAGTGTAGCATGTTACTGCTTTCCGTTAATCCTATTCTGCTGCATAGCCTGTCTTTGCCACTACTGTTGTTACCTTTACCTGCAATCCTACATGCTTAGTATAGGATGCTAGTTTTCCATCAGTGGCCCTACATTCTTGTCTGTCTGTTGTGCTATACTATCGGGCCGTGATCACTTGGGAGGTGATCATGGGTATATACTTATATACTCTATAGATGATACCTGTGGTGACTAAAGTCGGGTCGGCTCGTAGGAGTACCCGCGAGTGGATCTTGTGGCGGAGCGACAGGGCAGGTTGAGGCCACCTAGGAGAGAGGTGGGCCTGGCCCTGGTCGGCGTCCACGGTTACTTCAAAATAACACGCTTAACGAGTTCTTGGTATTTGATCTGAGTCTGGCCATTTGGTCTATACGCACTAACCAACTACGCGGGAACAGTTATGGGCACTCGATGTCGTGGTATCAGCCGAAGCCTTCGTGACGTCAGCGACTGAGCGGCGCGCGCCAGATTGGATTGGAACGCCTGCTAGGCTAGGTCTGCTTTCGGCCGCCCTCGCAACGTGCAGGTGTGCAATGGGCGATGGGCCCAGACCCCTGCGCCATAGGATTTAGACCGGCGTGCTGACCTCTCTGTTGTGCCTAGGTGGGGCTGCGACGTGTTGATCTTCCGAGGCCGGGCATGACCCAGGAAAGTGTGTCCGGCCAGATGGGATCAAGCGTGTTGGGTTATGTGGTGCACCCCTGCAGGGAAGTTTATCTATTCGAATAGCCGTGTCCCTCGATAAAAGGACGACCCGGAGTTGTACCTTGACTTTATGACAACTAGAACCGGATACTTAATAAAACACACCCTTCCAAGTGCCAGATACAACCCGGTGATCGCTCTCTAACAGGGCGACGAGGAGGGGATCGCCGGGTAGGATTATGCTATGCGATGCTACTTGGAGGACTTCAATCTACTCTCTTCTACATGCTACAAGATGGAGGATGGGAGAAGCATAGTCTTCGACAGGATTAGCTATCCCCCTCTTATTCTGGCATTCTGCAGTTCAGTCCACCAATATGGCCCTTTACACATATACCCATGCATATGTAGTGTAGCTCCTTGCTTGCGAGTACTTTGGATGAGTACTCACGGTTGCTTTTCTCCCTCTTTTCCCCCTTTCCTTTCTACCTGGTTGTCGCAACCAGATGCTGGAGCCCAGGAGCCAGACGCCACCGTCGACGACGACTCCTACTACCCTGGAGGTGCCTACTACTACGTGCAGCCCGCTGACGACGACCAGGAGTAGTTAGGAGGATCCCAGGCAGGAGGCCTGCGCCTCTTTCGATCTGTATCCCAGTTTGTGCTAGCCTTCTTAAGGCAAACTTGTTTAACTTATGTCTGTTCTCAAATATTGTTGCTTCCGCTGACTCGTCTATGATCGAGGACTTGTATTTGAGCCCTCGAGGCCCCTGGCTTGTATTATGATGCTTGTATGACTTATTTATGTTTTAGAGTTGTGTTGTGATATCTTCCCGTGAGTCCCTGATCTTGATCATACATGTTTGCATGCATGATTAGTGTACGATTGAATCGGGGGCGTCACAAGTTGGTATCAGAGCCGACTGCCTGTAGGAACCCCCCTTTCCAACTCCTTGGCCGAAGTCGAGTCTAGACATTGCAAAAACTTTTACTAACATGGTTGTGTGTCTTACGGGCCCACGTCGCCATGGGGTGGTACTAGGATCTTTTACTCCTCGACCTTTACTCTGGGACTCTGAACTCTCTTCTACTCGGGATAAACGAATTTACTAACTCTAACACTAGGATCCCGTGACCATATTTACCCCAAAGTTGGATAAGCCATAGTTATTTCCTAGAATAGTATTTTGAACAATTCCCACACTGTCATTTGACTCCTTTGAAACATCTTTGCTTTCAGATGGAACCCACGAGGCAGGTCGTGCGCCACACGAGGGATCACCTGTTGTGCTAGCTGAGATGATGACCTATCAGGGTTATCGCTGGCACCCAGAGTACACCATCTACGAGGAGTACCAGGACTTTAACCAGGAGCAGTATCGTGCCATCGTCCACCTCTACTCTCGGGAGTATGACTCCACTACTATGCTGCACACCGCTCATGGTGTTGGAGTGACCATCGATATGGCTGTCCACGATGCTGCTTATGCTGCTCTGACACGTCTTCGTGGAGAGTATCGGGAGTTGCACACCTCCCCTTTCAGGCACATTGCTATCGCATCTGATGTTGGTGCGGAGGGATACTATACTGCTGCCTACTCCACTGTCACCCGAGAACCCTTCTACCATCAGAACCTGGTTCTGCATGCTGATGGGCTGGATCGAGCTAACCGAGCTCTTCGCCACAAGTTGTACACCACCCGTCAGCACCTTTACCGTGCTCTGACGCTGTTGCACCCCTTTGTCCGATCTAGAGAGCTGCCCCGTTCTGCGATCTACCCAGCCAGGACTGTGATGCCTCAGGGTGTCGGGTGGCCAGATGTGGGAGGCTACTCTCCCGCACTTGGTCCTCTTCTTCCACCTGAGCGTCAGGTTCTGCACCAGAGTATTCGCGGACCCCAAGTTGCTGACGTGGAGTTCCCGAGGCGACACTACCAGCTTTCAGGCTACACCTACCTCCACAGTACCTCTTGGGACTGATGTAGGCTTGCTTGTTAGTGTTAGATGCATTCGCCGCGAGCCTGTGTGCCGCCTATGATGTTTTAGTCTATGTACTGAACTCTGTGTACTGAACTCTATGCATGACCCCTTTTGTAAGTTATGCCGACTACTATGTAGTAGCTATCGTGCTCCTTTCATTATGCATGTTTCATCATGAATGATTCTTGTCTTTGCAAATTTCTCAATGCTGAACTACCCCTGTTATATATTAGCAGGATGGTTAGACCAGGTGGTCGTGGTAGTGGTGGCAATGCCCCACCACCACCTGAGTACATGGCTGGTATGATCCAACAGTTTGAACTGAACCGCCAATTCATGGAAAATATGATGGCTCAGTTTCCTCGCCCCAATATGAACCAGCAGCCAACCCCAGTAACTCTGCAGGATTTCATGCGCCTCAACCCAACTGTGTACCGCAGCTCAACTCAGCCTCTGGATGCTGATGACTGGCTCCGTGACATCACCTATGAGATGGAGTCTACCGATGTAGCCCCTGCCAGCTATGTCACCTTTGCTTCCTTCTTCCTGAAGGGACCCGCAGCTCAATGGTGGGACAGCCACAGGCGTACTCTGCCAGCTGGAACAATCATCACCTGGCCAGACTTCCAAGTTGCTTTCCGTGCCCGTTTCATTCCTCAGGAAGTCATGGACCGGAAGAAGCATGAGTTCCACAACCTCACCCAAGGCAACAAAACTGTTGAAGCTTATCAGCAGGAGTTTCTGGACTTGTCTCGCTATGCTGAAGAGGACATTGCAACTGATGCATGCAGACAGGAGAAGTTCCGTGATGGCCTTCAAGCTGACATCAAGCTCGCACTTCTAGTGCATGACTTTACTGATTTCGCCACCTTGGTGAACAAGGCCATCAATGTCGAAACTGGTCTGCAGGAATACCATAGCTCTCACAGGCGCAACCGTGACACGGGCTCATCTTCGGGCCCGCCCTCGCAGAAGCGTAAGATATGGATTCCCAACAACATGTACCAGCCAACTGCACCTGCCCCAAGGCAGACCTATGCTGCACCTCGTCTGCCAACTCCTCCAACTAGGCAGCCAAGGCTTCCAGAACCACCACCCGAGCTCCTGCTCCCACTCCCAATAATGGTTTGTGCTTCAGGTGTGGTCAACCAGGACACCATGCTAGAGAATGCAACCAGAACCAGAATCAACTGGCCCTTCCAGCAACTGGCCAGGGAAGCAACCAGCCCCGCAACAACAATGCCAAGTCCTATGGTCGTGTCCATGCAAACCACGTTGATCTCAATGAAGCTCAAGACCAGCCTGCTACCGTGATGGGTACACTCCTCGTAAATTCAGTACCAGCATCTGTTTTATTTGATACAGGTGCATCGCATTCATTCATGTCAGAAGATTTTGCATTCATGCATGGCATTAAAAGCGAAGACATGAATGCTTCACTATTAGTACACACCCCTGCGGGCCAATGTCGAACCTCCATGATTTGCAATGACGTCCCCGTTGAAATCGAAGGACTGGAATTTCTTGTCTCCCCCATCGTACTGAAGTCCTGTAGCATTGATCTCATTCTGGGAATGAATTGGTTAAAAGCGCATACTGCTTCAATCATTTGTGCCACTAAGACCGTCCATCTGCTACACCCTTCAGATGAAATAGTTACTTACCAAGCTCATCTGGTGCAAAATGCCGAGGCAAGGCTCTATGCATTGAATGCATTGAACACTGCACCACTCGAGGGCATTGAAAACATTCCCGTCGTGCGTGAATTCCTCGACGTCTTTCCTGAAGAACTTCCAGGGATTCCCCCTGCTAGAGCTGTCGAATTCATCATCGACTTGAAACCAGGCACCACTCCTATAGCCAAGCGACCCTACAAGATGCCGCCGCATGAACTCCATGAGCTTAAGGAGGAAATCAACAAATATCTTCGCAAAGGATTCATTCGCCCAAGTTGCTCTCCTTGGGGAGCACCTTCTCTCTTTGTCAAGAAGAAGGATTGGACAAACCGATTGCTCCAAGACTACCGTCCTATAAACCAAGCTACCATTCAGAATAAGTATCCTCTTCCTCGGATCAATGATTTGTATGATTAACTGGCTGGTTCGTCAGTGTTCTCTAAACTCGACTTGAGGTTGGGTTACCACCAGATCCGTGTTCGTGAAGATGATATCCCAAAGACCGCCTTCGTGACTCGATATGGTTCATACGAGTACACCGTCATGTCTTTCGGTTTAACCAATGCTCCAGCCACCTTCTCTCGTCTGATGAACTATATATTCATGGATTACCTCAACAAGTTTGTCGTGGTTTATCTGGATGATATCCTGGTATTTTCCAAGAACGAAGAGGAACATGCTGAACATCTTTGTCTTGTGCTGGAAAAGCTACGAGAGCATCAACTATATGCCAAGTTCTCCAAATGTGAATTCTGGCTACCCGAAGTAACCTATCTTGGGCATGTCATCTCTAAGGATGGTATTGCCGTCAACCCTGAACGAGTCCAGGCTATCCTTGATTGGACTCCTCCCAAGAACGTTAAGCAAGTCAGAAGTTTTCTCGGTCTCGCCAGCTATTGTCGTTGATTCGTCGAGAACTTCTCCAAGATCGCCAGGCCTCTGACTAACCTGTTGCATAAGGGCGTTAAGTTCCAATGGACAGACAAATGGCAGGAAAGTTTCCAGGCACTCAAAGACAAGTTGACTTCTGCTCCAGTGCTTGCTCCACCTGATACTAAGAAGGACTTCGTCATTTACTGCGATGCTTCCCGTCAAGGATTAGGCTGTGTCCTAATGCAAGACCGCAAAGTGATTGCTTATGCCTCTCGGCAATTGCGCCCTCACGAAGAGAACTACCCAGTTCACGACCTCGAGCTTGCTGCTATCATTCATGCGCTAAAACAGTGGCGACATTACCTTCTCGGTAATCGTTGTGAGATCTTCACTGACCACCAAAGTCTGAAGTATCTGTTTACTCAGCCAGACCTGAACCTCCGTCAGCAGAGATGGATGGAGATTGTTGCAGACTTTGACTTGGGTATTTCCTATACAACAGGCAAGGCCAATGTAATGGTTGATGCCTTGAGCCGCAAGTCTGACTGCAACCACCTCCAGGTTCACAAAGTTCAGCCCTCGCTGGTTGAAGAATTCAGAAAGCTGAACCTCCATATTGTTCCTCCGGGTGCCCTCGCTCCCCCTCCTAAGGAGTTTCGCAAGATGAACCTCCGTGTTGTTTCCCAGGGTTCCCTCAATACCCTAGCTGTCGAACCAGATCTCTTAGACTCCATCAAGAGAATACAAGGATATGACTCTGAAGCCCACAAGATTAAGCGCTACCTCGCAGAAGGAAAGCCCTCATTCTTCACTATTGCTGATGATGGCACTTTGTACTTCAAGGGCCGCCTAGTGGTGCCATGTGCAGAGAAAAACCTGGATATGACACAGGAGGTTATGAAAGAAGCTCATGATACGCCTTTGTCTATTCATCCCGGTAGTACAAAGATGTACCAAGATATTCGTCAAAGATTCTGGTGGTCTAATATGAAGACATTGCTCGTTATGTTGCTGAGTGTGACGTTTGCCGTCGTATCAAAGCAGAACATCAAAGGCCTGCTGGAACTCTGCAACCTATCTCTATTCCTGAATGGAAATGGGACCATGTTGAGATGGATTTCGTCAGTGGATTTCCCAATTCGCGGAAAGGTAATGATGCTATTCTTGTCGTCATTGACCGGCTTTCTAAAGTTGCACATTTTCTGGCAGTCAAAGAAACGATCACTGCTAGTCAGCTTGCAACCCTCTACATGTCCAGAATTGTCTCACTTCACGGTATTCCATTGGTAATCAGTTCAGACCGTGGCAGCTTATTCACTTCAAGATTCTGGGCAAGTTTCCAAGAAGCTATGGGGACTCATCTGTCTTCCAGCACTGCCTTTCATCCTCAGTCGCAAGGGCAAGTTGAACGCGTCAACCAAGTTCTCGAAGACATGCTTCGAGCTTGTGTTATTTCCTTCGGCAAGAAATGGGAGGAATCTCTCCCGTATGCTGAGTTCTCTTATAATAATAGCTATCAAGCTAGTCTGAAGATGGCCCCCTTCGAAGTGTTATATGGACGAAAGTGCCGAACCCCTCTGAACTGTTCAGAAACTAGGGAACGTCCACTCTTTGGTCCGGATATTATCCAACATGCCGAAGAACAAGTCCGCATTATTCGTGAGAATCTCAAGACTGCTCAGTCGCGTCAGAAGAGTCAGTATGACCGTCATCATAAAGACATGGTCTATCAACCTGGCGAAAAGGCTTATCTTCGAGTCACACCAATGAAGGGTGCTCACCGCTTCGGGATCAAGGGCAAAGTAGCTCCTTGCTATATTGGCCCATTCACTATTCTCGAAAGGCGTGGAAAATTGGCATACCAACTGGAGCTTCTGCCGAACCTTTCTCAGGTTCACGATGTGTTCCACGTGTCGCAGCTCCGCCGTTGCTTCAAGGACCCAATCCGAGCAGTGGATCATGAAGTGCTCGAATTGTGGCAGGACCTCTCCTATAAAGAGCATCCGGTCCGCATTCTCGACCAAGCTGAACGCCGCACACGTCAGAAGGCGATCAAGTTCCTCAAAGTCCAGTGGTCGCACCATTCTGAAGATGAAGCCACTTGGGAACGCGACGATTGCCTGTGTGATGAATACCCCGCACTGTTTCCTTCTACCTCCTAAATCTTGGGACGAGATTTCTTGTAGTGGAGGAGATTTGTAACGCCCGGATAATTAGGCTACAGTAAAACTCTCCTGATGATGCCATGTCATCTCTGTTACTGTTGCTAATCAAGTGTTAGTTCAAAACATTTCAAATTCAAAAAAAATGAATTAGTGACAAACACCCAAAGTTTTCAAAAGTCAAAACAAAAATGTTCGGTGGGTGCCAAATATTGCTTTGGTAATTATTGTGGAGAAAACATTTTTTTAGAAAGTGCCTAAATATTTTAAAGTGAAATAAAACAGAAAGGAAAAATAAAGAAAAGAAAAGAAAAAGACCCCCCCCACTAGACCAGGCGGCCCAGCTCACAGGCCAGACCGGCCCACCTGGCCCAGCTTGCCAACCGCCGGCCCAGCCCCCCTGCCTCGTCTCCCTTCCCTGTTCCCCTGACCCGGGTCGGAACAGGGGCGCGTCGCCACCGGACCCCCCCCCCTCGCCGGCGTCGAGGAGAGGATAAGGCCGCCACGCCCCCGCCTCCTCGATCCCGCCTCCCACTCACCCCCACTCTCGCCCTCGGTTCCTGCGCCTCTCCCTCTCCCCTCAGATCCACCTCGCCACTCCCCCTCGTTCCCCCACCGCAACCGAGCGCCGCCATGGCCTCGCCGCCGTAGAACTCGCGGCCACCGCGACCTCCACGCCTCTCTGACGTGTCCGCTCGCTCCGCCTCCCTCGACTACGCCTCTCCGTCAAGCCGCAGGACGCCGGGCACCCTCGAACGCTGCCCCGGCCTCGTCTTCTTCCTCGGATCCCCGGCGCGTCTCCGACGAGCGCCGTCGACTCTGCAGCTCCTAAACCCCCCAAGGGCCTTTCGTGTGTGCCGCTCGGTGAGCTCCACCCCTCCTGCTCTCCGTTTGCTCTCTCGCACGCCCTAGCTAGCTGCCGCTGAAGCGCCCGAACGCAGCGCTGCGGAGCTCGTCGTCGACGAGTCTCCGGTGACCAAATGGTCACGGGTGTGTTGCCATTGAACTCGCCGCGTCGAGTAGGGCCCGACTAGCCCTCCCGTTTGCCCAATAGAGCGCCACATCGCCGTTGTCGTTGCTCGCCCGAAACACCCCGCCGCCGGTGACGTCGTACTGCTCGTCTCCAGCCGCCCCCGTGCCTGCGACCACCGCCACTCTACGCGCGCTATCGTGTGCGTTCGAACACACCCAACCGCACGTAAAACCGTGCCCCATACCACCATTTGCCCTCACGCCCGACTCCGGCCGTCCGCCGATGTGCTCGCCGCCGTCGCTTCCGGCCACCTCCGGCCACGCCACCGCCACCACTAGATGCGCCTCTTCACGCTCGTTCGAACGAGCCCATGCGCGCACGGATCCGTGCCCTGTGCGCATTTTCCGGCGAACTCCAGCGGGTCAGCACCGTGCATTTGGTCGCCGGGAGCGAGAGCCGGCCGTGCTGACCTGGCGCCGCGGGTCCCACCGCCTGGGCCACTGACTGGTGGGCCCAGGGCCCCCGGTTGACCAGTTGACTGAGTCAACTGCTGACTAGGCCGCCCCTGTCTCACTGACCTATAGGCCCCACCTCAATAAACGAAATAAATAAAAAGAATAATTAGTTAATTAAATAGTTTAGCTAATTAAAACCCTAATCTCTCAGTCACTACTAGGCCCCACTCGCTGATTAGGTTAGTTAGGTTAAAATAACTCTGTTAGTTAAGCTCTGTCACTGACATGTGGGTCCCACTGGACCCACCTGTCTGGTTTGACTGGTCAACCGACCATTAGACCTGCCGACATCACTCTGATGTCATGCATGCGTCATCGTTCACTGTTCTGGATAATGTTGGATTTAAATAAATAATTAAAATCAGAAAATGATTAAATCTTTAGAAAATCATATAAAATAATCCGTAATTCGGATGAAAATACTTTCTACATGAAAGTTGCTCAAAACGACGAGACGAATCCGGATACGCAGCCCGTTCGTTCACCACACATCCCTAACATATCGAATTCGCAACCGACGCCGCTGCTGGTGCCCCGACCGACTACGCTGTTGACGACCCCTCCTTCTTGCCAGAGCAATCAGGCAAGCCCCCCCCCCCCTTGATCACCAGATATTGCCTATTCTTCTCTATACTCTTGCATTAGAGTAGTGTAGCATGTTACTGCTTTCCGTTAATCCTATTCTGCTGCATAGCCTGTCTTTGCCACTACTGTTGTTACCTTTACCTGCAATCCTACATGCTTAGTATAGGATGCTAGTTTTCCATCAGTGGCCCTACATTCTTGTCCGTCTGCTGTGCTATACTATCGGGCCGTGATCACTTGGGAGGTGATCATAGGTATATACTTATATACTCTATACATGATACCTGTGGCGACTAAAGTCGGGTCGGCTCGTAGGAGTACCCGCGAGTGGGTCTTGTGGCGGAGCGACAGGGCAGGTTGAGGCCACCTAGGAGAGAGGTGGGCCTGGCCCTGGTCGGCGTCCGCGGTTACTTCAAAATAACACGCTTAACGAGTTCTTGGTATTTGATCTGAGTCTGGCCATTTGGTCTATAAGCACTAACCAACTACGCGGGAACAGTTATGGGCACTCGACGTCGTGGTATCAGCCGAAGCCTTCGTGACGTCAGCGACTGAGCGGCGCGCGCCGGATTGGACTGGAACACCTGCTAGGCTAGGTCTGCTTTCGGCCGCCCTCGCAACGTGCAGATGTGCAATGGGCGATGAGCCCAGACCCCTGCGCCATAGGATTTAGACCGGCGTGCTGACCTCTCTGTTGTGCCTAGGTGGGGCTGCGATGTGTTGATCTTCCGAGGCCGGGCGTGACCCAGGAAAGTGTGTCCGGCCAGATGGGACCAAGCGTGTTCGGTTATGTGGTGCACCCCTGCAGGGAAGTTTATCTATTCGAATAGCCGTGTCCCTCGGTAAAAGGATGACCCGGAGTTGTACCTTGACCTTATGACAACTAGAACCGGATACTTAATAAAACACACCCTTCCAAGTGCTAGATACAACCCGGTGATCCCTCTCTAACAGAGCGACGAGGAGGGGATCGCCGGGTAGGATTATGCTATGCGATGCTACTTGGAGGACTTCAATCTACTCTCTACTACATGCTGCAAGATGGAGGCTGCCAGAAGCATAGTCTTCAACAGGATTAGCTATCCCCCTCTTATTCTGCCATTCTGCAGTTCAGTCCACCGATATGGCCCTTTACACATATACCCATGCATATGTAGTGTAGCTCCTTGCTTGCGAGTACTTTGGATGAGTACTCACGGTTGCTTTTCTCCCTCTTTTCCCCCTTTCCTTTCTACCTGGTTGTCGCAACCAGATGCTGGAGCCCAGGAGCCAGACGCCACCGTCGACGACGACTCCTACTACCCCGGAGGTCCCTACTACTACGTGCAGCCCGCTGACGACGACCAGGAGTAGTTAGGAGGATCCCAGGCAGGAGGCCTGTGCCTCTTTCGATCTGTATCCCAGTTTGTGCTAGCCTTCTTAAGGAAAACTTGTTTAACTTATGTCTGTTCTCAGATATTGTTGCTTCCGCTGACTCGTCTATGATCGAGCACTTGTATTCGAGCCCTCGACGCCCCTGGCTTGTATTATGATGCTTGTATGACTTATTTATGTTTTAGAGTTGTGTTGTGATATCTTCCCGTGAGTCCCTGATCTTGATCGTACACGTTTGCGTGCATGATTAGTGTACGATTGAATCAGGGGCGTCACAGTATATAATTGCAGAAAATACAGTATTCCACGAGTCTAATTTGTTGATAGCTGTTTACGACATTGCATCACGCCTGCCCGGTTACTATTTCCATCCATTGGCTGGCACGTCGCCCCATGTCTCGGGACGCGGTTTTACTGGCACGTCTTGCCAAGGCAGAGATCGCGCTCCCTTATTCATGGGATTTTCATTAATGCAAGCGTGGGTAACCCAACCGTCCCCTGGGTACAACTCTCTGGGGATAGGTAAGTTTCGAGACCCAGGTGGATACGCTTAGTATTTGGGGTCTTTATATAGGGTCCCAGACTCGTCTTCTTCCTTTGCGCTTACTTCTTCCTCAACCCTAGCCACCCCAAGTTCCAACCCTTGGGTTCCCATCGCCACCAGCCCTAATCATGTCCGGATCCAGCCGTCAAGGCCGGTGGGTGGCTTCTTCTGTCACAGAGGAGGATATTGCGGAGCTCCGCGCAGCGAGGTATCTGACCCCGGAAATCCTTCATCGGCTTCCTGCACAGGGGCAGGTCGTTCCTACCCCCCAATCCGGCGAGAGGGTAGTGTTTGTGTCCCACTTCCTCCATGGGTTAGCGTTCGCGCTTAACCCCTTCGTCCGAGGGCTCATTGTCTACTATGGGCTAGACTTTCAAGATCTGGCCCCGGACTCTATTCTCCTCATCTCGACATTTATCGTCAGGTGTGAGGCCTTCCTCCGGACTCCTCCGCACTTTGGTTTGTGGCTCAAGACCTTAAACGTGAGGCCGCAGGTGATAGAGGAGGAGCAGGCAGAGTGCGGTAGCGTATCAATAGGCAAGCTTGTCGGCGCGGTTTGGTTTGAATGATCTTTCGCCAAGTCTTCCGACCTATGGCAGCAGGGGTGGTTTTATATCAACGAGCCGCGGGGCTCCAAGTGGGCGGCTACGCCTGTGTTCCGACCCGACCCTCCAATTCAACTTGCTTCATGGATCAATAAGGGACTGGACTGGGGATCCGTCAATGAAGTGCAGGCTCTGCAAGGTTGCATCTGAAGCCTTACCGAGAAGGGCATCGGTCTTGTGAACGCCGTTCAAGTAATGCTAGTCCGCCGGACCCTGCCATGTTGGCGGCGGCCTCTCCATGTGTGGGAGTTTAATCTAGAAGGGCGGCGGCCTCTTCAGCACTTCTTCGGCACCACGCACGAAGGAATGTGGAAATTATATTTTGGGGAACGAGAGCAATGGCCGGACACCACCGAAGACGTCGGCCTTGACTGCAATCATCCGGACACTGCGGTAAGTATTCAAACTTTGAACACCTTCCATTCAAGCATCTCTTGACAAGATACTGAACAATCCATCCCTATACAGGACTGGATAAAGAAAGCGGTATTAATCTGGTGTCCGGCGCCCCTTCCCGAAGACTCTGCGACCGCCCTGCTGATGAGGATGCTGATTCTGACATCGTACCAGGTGTCTGCAGAGGGGGGCGAGAGCGGGGAGCCCAGAGGTGATGCCCGCCCTGAGGACGAATTAGACGCTGTGTTCGGGGAAACCGAAACCCTTTTGCCCGAGGGCAAAGGTGCAAAGGAAGCTCTCCATGGCAAGAAGAGGGCCGCTTCTGAAGATCAGGTGGGGAAACCTTCCAAGAAAGGGAAAACGCCATCGTCGAGTGGCCTGGGCTAGGCAAGCGATGTTGATGTAGAGCTTTATGATGAGGACGAACCTCTGGCCAAACCGTAAGTGCAGCAGGGCATTTTAATCATACCTCATTCCTTTCTTATTACTGAAGTAATCCTCCGACGTATGTACGTCCTCGCAGGTTAACGCCTGGTGTTTCTCAATCGTCTTCCTCCTTGGGAGACCTTCTTCCAGAGATGATGGAGAGTGACATGCCTTCTCCAGCCTCCTCGCCCAATAGGGCGGATGATTTAGAGGTATCATCCCGGGGGGCTCCTCCCGATCGACAAGTAGTGTAGGAAACGAAGAAGGCGTTACCTGAAGGTGGTGCCTCTGTCACTCAGGGTTCGGGAATCAAGCATGACGGCCCCGAACTATCCGGTTTACAGCCGGAGATAATTCTGGGGGCGAGTGGGCTGATTCCTTAAAAGGAATGCCGCACTCCGGCGGCGGTTTCCGGAGACCCAGGAGCACCGGAAACGCTGATGGACATGCTACGACAAGCGTCCGTTTTGGAGGAGCACCGTGCCTTGATGGCTACGGTGTTCGACAAGGTTTTATCCGCGAAGAGCGGGTTGAACGAGGCCTTCACGAGCCTTCTGAGGGTTTTTGAGGTTTGTGATGTAACTTTGCCAATGGAATTTTATTGACAGAATGCACCTGTTGTATATGCAGTAGCCCCTGAGACTCGGATTGCCTTCCAAAGGAGGCGATCGGAGGATCGAAAAGATATGCTCAGGTACTAACCTTGATTTAACATGGAATACAGGCCGCCTCCCCTCCCGCGGCTACCCGAAATACGGAAGTGGCCGAACTCCAGCGAAAGCTGGATATTGTGGAGGATGACATTGCATTGATCAACAGGCGTCTTGACGACTCACAAGGTATATACTTCGAGCATTCCTTACACCAATGTGCTTGTATTTTAAGCCTGGCTCTAAAAAGAGTTTTATATGTCATGTGCATGAATGCAGATGGTGCTGCCGCCATGGAGGCCCTTTGGGCGGAGCTAGCCCAGGCCAAGAAGCAGGCCCGGTTTAGTACTGCAGCTGCCGAAAAGGCATCGGCTGAGTTGAAAGCCGAACAAGCTGCGCGGCGCCAAGACCAGGAGAAGATGTCCACCATGGCGCACGAATTAGAGAATGCGGCTAGCCGCTGTAAACTTCTTGAGAAAGAAAATGAAGCCAAAACGGCTGAACTTGACAAGGCCTTACAAGAGGCGAGAGAAGCGCGGTCTGAATCTAGAGCGGCCCGTGAGGAGATCCGGCAAGCTGTGGATATTGCGGCTGGCAAGCCCTTTTTGCTGCAGACTAAGTTCGATGATCCGAACTATGCTCAGCTTAACCACGTATGGAGTTCTCCGGACAAATTTTTAGACTTGCCAAAGAGTTCTTCCGATGCGGCGCGGTTTTACCACGCACAAGAGGGGTGTGCAACGGAGAAGCTTTTCTGGTCACAATTCGACACGTCAAAGCGCCCTCTGCTGCTGAATGAACAGATGTCCCAGTGGGCCGAGCTGCATAAGATATCCAGCGCTGCCATGAAGAACGTCATAGTCTGGTTGTGGCTGACTGAGCCTGTTCCGAGTAGTTATTTCGGCCTGGTGCAGCGGCTTGTTGACGCTGTGCCACATATCGACGCTGTGAAGCAGTCGGCGTGCATTGTGGGTGCACGGATGGCCTTTGCCCGAGTCAAAATGTTCTGGGGAAAGATGAAGGCCATCGATATTGCGGCAAGGAGTCCGCCCAAGGGCAAGGGCCGTTGTGAGCCGGAGCACTATTTTGAAGACGTCCTAGAGGCCGCCCGCTTGATAGAGGGTCAGTGCTCGAAAGACATAATGTTCAGTAGTGTGTATAAGGGTTGTAACTGACAACTTTATAGTTAATCTATTTATATTTTGCTCAAAAGCTTGAATTCCTCCTGTGCGGCCGTTTTAGTATAATCTAAAAGTTTTCCAGTCGTCGGCTTCAGCCCCCTCGTAGGAAGTACGGGGGTGTTCGAAAAAACATTTAATCACTCTTTACTCAACGTCTTGGTCCTTAAAGGAGGTGATAATGCAGCGAACCAGGCAATCGGACTATAGGGCATTAACACTTTCACTTAGCCATAGGAGTTTTATCGTGAGGCTACGACATAGCCCCTGGTATGTATACGGCGTATTGTAATATGGTGCCTTACATATTTTGATCTAAAAAAAGAAAGATCCTTCGAGTCATCAAGTGGTTGACCAGCTCTTGCCGCATCATGACAGCCGGTTTTCGGCTTTCTCTACTGAGGTGCTCATCCGGTCTAGGCCAGAGCACAATCGCAGTAGTTCTCCCTTTACTACCCTAGCCGATAGAGCGGAACGTAGGGTAGCAAGCACAGGAGCCGGGCAACCCAACTATTGACCAAAGACAATGATTCGGAGCTGATGCATATAAGGCCAAACTTGCGACGCCGAAGTACGCTATAGAGCTGTTCGGACTTTTACTGGCGACTCGTTTGTTCCCATACCGGCTTCCCGGCAAGTTATGCCGAGGTGTGTCTTGTAAGGCAGCCGTTACGGCCGGACTCATTGTAGAAAGAGCATGGAAGATTAGTTCGGACGAAGTTTACTGGGAGCGGAGCAATATGCCAAAAATATATAAAAAGTAAAAACCGCAACCCGGCTATTTGACATGCTCGGGGTCAGGAACGGAGGAGAAAGGCATAGTACAGGCTCAAGAATAAAGAGTGTGGTCTACAAAAACTTATTTTGGACCTCATGTCGCACGTCTGCGCCGCCCGTCCTCGGGGAGGGGGAATCCTTGACGGAAGTAGCCCCTTAGGTGAGTGTATGGATCCGAACTCTGATGGAGTCCGATGTAGATGATGTCCTGATGGTCACCTATTTTTAAGAGATAATAAAGAAAAATAAGGAAAAACGGATAAAAGACGTTACGGGAATGCTTGCAGGGTTGTCCATATTGTGCTTCCGCCGATGCCCATGGTATCTTGAGTGCGTAGTAATGTACGCGTGGTGTGAATCTTGCCAGTATAGTAGGTGGGTGGCGGAAGCCGAACTGCTATTTTCGTTCCGGGAGTGGTCGAACTTCAGAGGGAAACTGTTTCTGGCCACTGGTGTTCGGTTGGCGAGCCACTCCGTCGTCTTTATCGCCTGGTGGCCTCCTCCCCTTGTGCTCGGCGTTAAGCCTGCCTGCCTTCTTGAAGACCCAACAGTTTCTATTAGTATGATTGGCTGGCTTATCAGGGTGACCATGAATCTGACAAGGTCGGTTCAATATCCTGTCAAGGGTGGATGGTCCATCCTGGTTTGCCTTTAATGGCTTCGTCCATTGATTGGGTTTCGGATTGTGAAATCCGTCGTTGGCCGCTGTGCGTAATCTTTCATTATTGTTGCGACTATTTTGTTCGGTTCGTCGTGGCTTGCCGTTGCCGTCTCGGATTTCGGAAGTGCCTGGGTCGCTGGCGTTGTTGCTTTTACGAGCGAGCCAGTTGTCTTCTCCCGCACAAAACTGGGTCATTAGAGCGTTAAGGGCTGTCATGGATTTAGGTCCTTCCTGGCCGAGGTGACGTGCTAGCCATTCATCCCGGACGCTGTGTTTGAAGGCCGCAAGGGCTTCCGCGTCCGGACAGTCGACAATTTGGTTCTTTTTTACTAAGAACCTGGTCCAGAGCTCCCTGGCTGACTCGCCGGGCTGCTGGACAACATGACTCAAGTCATCGGCGTCTGGTGGCCGGACATATGTTCCTTGGAAGTTGTCTCGAAAGGCCTCTTCCAAATCTTCCCAGTTGCGGATAGAATTTTCTGGCAAACTGTTTAGCCAGTACCGAGCTGGCCCTTTGCGCTTGAGGGGTAGGTATTTAATGGCATGAAGGTCGTCTCCGCGAGCCATGTGAATATGGAGGAGGTAATCCTCAAGCCATACCGCGGGATCTATTGTTCCATCGTATGATTCGATGTTAATGGGTTTAAACCTGTCTGGGAATTCATGCTCCATTACCTCGTCGGTGAAGCAGAGAGGGTGTGCAGCTCCTCTATGTTGGGCCACACTATGAAGCACCTCCGGCGGACTCCGTTTACGGAGTTCGGACCGAGCGTGGCCGGCTCTGTTGTGTCTGAATAGGTGACCATCATCACCGGTCAGGGCATGTCCCCGCGATCTGTGTATTGACTTTGTGTGTCCTGTTCTACCCTCCAAGTCCTGTTGGATGTCGCGAGTGTTCCCCCGAGCTGTTGTGTTCTTGTTTTGACGGCCGGATGGGTTGGTATGATACTCTGCTTGGGCTGCTGCTTTGTCCGGACCGAACTATGGTCGGCCTACAGCCTTATTCGAAGGTGGTGTGGGCTCCAACGCCCTGCCATCGTATTGAGGGTGCCACCTGCTGTTGGGGTGGCTCTTATCTGGGCCGATAAGGCCGTATTCTTCGGCGGCCAAGACCTCGGTCCATCTATCATTGAGCAAATCTTGGCTCGCTTGAAGCTGCAGCTGCTTCTTTCTTAGGCTCCTTGCGGTGGCTATGAGCTGGCGTTTGAAGCGCTCCTGCTCGAGGGGTTCCTTAGGCACGATAAAATCCTCGTTATCGAGGATCTTCTCTTCCTCGGAGAGTGGGAGATAATTGCTATCCTCTGAGTCTCCATATGTTGCCTGTTCATCAGGGCTGTCTTGCCCGTCTTCCCGTTCTTCTTGTTCGGATCCTACCTCAACACGGTCTTCATCGTCCGGGGTATTGTCTTCTCCGGTGCTAGTGTTATTCTCTCTTGAGCGTCGTGACTTGGACTGGTGTAAGGCGCCCCGGTGTTCGGACTGTGCACCAGGAGGTTTATCCTCAACTGGGTCCTCCTTTTCATCGTCGAAAGCGTCGTTGGGTGTGTCTATCATACACATGTCGTACCATGAAGTGGCCATCCCGCGTCTAGCGGGTAGTGAGTTCTGGCCTTGCCCCTCATCGTCGTCCGTACCGTCGATGTCTTCGGGGCCAAGGTCAAGCATGTTGGTTGGGTCTTCGACAGTGGCTATGAAGTGGGTGGCGGGTGGGAAGCAAAATTCTCCATCATCAGCTGTAAGTTCGAGCCGAACATAGTTCGATGGCGAGTCGCCTGCCAGAGATAAGGTTTTTTAGTGAGTTTAGTACATCGCCCATGGGCGAGTGTTGGAAGACGTCTGCGGCGCTGAACGTGAAGATCGATAGCTGATCGAGTTCGGCATCTGCAGACTCACAGGGTTCGGAACCTGTCGCCGGGGACGAATACGGGGTTCCGCCGATGCGGATATCATACGTAGTAGAATCTGTGTGCGGCTCCAACGCTGCAGAATCGGTAGCCCCCGTGATGGGGTTGAGCTTCCCATCCTGGTACGACTTGATCTGCTCCAAATCTAAGGCCAGAGTTGCTGCAGGAGCTATCTCCTGGATGCGGCCCGATGATAGGTTTAAGCCATGTCCATCGAGGCGGCGGGGAGTGATTGCCGCGGTCTCGAATCCGTCGAAGATCAAGTCTCCACGGACGTCTGCAACGTAGTTCAAGCTTCCGAGTCTGACCTGATGGCCAGGGGCGTAGCTCTCGATCTGCTCTAGATGGCCAAGCGAGTTGGCCCGCAGTACGATGCCGCCGAACACGAAGATTTGTCCGGGGAGAAAGGTTTCTCCCTGGACAACGTCATTATTGACGATCGAAGGGGCCATCGAGCCCTTTGCCGACGGCACAGTGGAACTCTCAATGAAAGCACCAATGTCGGTGTAAAAACCGGCGGATCTCGGGTAGGGGGTCCCGAACTGTGCGTCTAGGATCGATGGTAACAGGAGACGGGGGACACGATGTTTACCCAGGTTCGGGCCCTCTCTATGGAGGTAATACCCTACTTCCTGCTTGATTGACCTTGATGAATATGAGTGTTACAAGAGTTGATCTACCACGAGATCGTAATGGCTAAACCCTATAAGCCTAGCCTATGTGAATATGGTAATGAATGTATGCTATCCGGACTATGCTCTCCGGCTTATATAGACACCGGAGAGATCTAGGGTTACATGGAGTCGGTTACATAAGAACGAATCTTCACAGCTGGTCGCCTAGCTTGCCTTCCACACCAAGGAAAGTCCAGTCCGGACACGGGTATAGTCTTCAGCCTTCGTATCTTCACAGCCCATCAGTCCGGCCCAATGAATTAACAGGCCGGACGCCCGAGGACCCCTTAGTCCAGGACTCCCTCACTTGGTCCCTCAACATCGCGGATGTGCAGCACCCACTCACACATCTCAATGGTTTGAGGGTGTTGCAGCACCTCCGCGAGGTAGGGGTTTATGACCTTCTCGAAAAACTTGTCCTTGGGGACGCTTGAAGACGTCATGGTGATCTAGATCTGTCAGAAAAACAACTCGAAACAAAAGCAGAGGATTTTGTCGTGGCATCGTGGTCAAAACCTTCGGGAGATTATATAATGAATTTTTACCAACCAAAAGAAGGATCGTGCAAGAAAACGGAGTCTGGAGGGCACACGAGGTGCCCACGAGGCAGGGGGGCGCGCCCTCCACCCTCGTGGATGCCTCGTGTCCCTTCGGACTACTTCTTATTTTCCTATTTTTTTAATATTCCAAAACGGAGAAAAATGGCTATTAGAACTGTTTTGGAGTCGGTTTACTTACCGTACCACATACCTATTCCTTTTCGGAGTCGGTTTACTTACCGTACCACATACCTATTCCTTTTCGGAGTCTGAAACGTTCTGGAAAGTGTCCCTTATGTACTCCTTCGGGGTTACGGTGTCAATAACATTGGTTTCAACATTTATGGGATTACCTGAGATATAATGTTTGATTCTTTGACCGTTCACCACCTTCGGATTTGTGCCTTCGAAGTGGTTGATTTTTATGGCACCGGAACGATAGACCTCCTCGATAACGTAAGGACCTTCCCATTTAGAGAGGCAGCCGCTCCGCGGCCCTCCCTGTCGCTAGCTAAAAGACGAATGGGAGGAGAGAGAGGAACACACACAACAGGAGGGGTGTATGTGTAAAATTGTATGGACTACTTTGTAATTTTAGATTTGGACCGAATATGCCCGAAAATTTGCGCCATGTAGGCAAATAACGAGTCTCATCTGTCATAAACGCGATCAGCAAAACCAAATCCGTCGATCTTTTGTTTTTGCAAAACGATTACACAAGACGTGGTGTTTTCTACAAAATAAATGTAACGTGGTGTTTTCTACTAACCTAGCATGCTGGTCTAGCGAACCAACTTGTGGTTGGATGGTTAGGTGGGTAGTGGTATTCCTAGCCCACCGGGGTTCAAGTCTTCGTGCTCGCGTTATTCCTGAATTTATTTCAGGATTTCCGGCGATGCGCTTTGAGTGGGAGGAGATGTTTCCGTCGACGACGAGGCGCCTATGGTGACTTCAAAAATCTCAAAATGATATATCGGCTCAGTCTCTTGATGGTGCTCATAAGATAGGGTGTGCGAGTGTGCGCTCATAGGGGGTGAGTGTATGAGCGCTTACGTTTGTATACTGTGTTAAAAAAACATGCTGGTCTAAATCGATCGTGGGCTCGTGCCACATTTCCTTGGTCCACGCAACGCAACAGAATAGAGTATGGATTCCGGGGAGCAACTAGTTAACAAGCGCTCCTTCGGAAGCCTCGCAACGATCAGCGTCACATGGCGCGTTCTCAGCCATTCGCCATGTGTCGCGCTCTGGACGCTCCCTCCGGATTTTTTTAATTTTATTTTTTCGCACACGTTTTCGGCTTTTTAAACGGGTTTTTTGGGTTTTTTCGACGTTTTGGTTTTCCCCCGGTCTTCCTTAGCTTTTCGATCAAAAAAATTCGGGGAAAAAAATTGCGAGAAAAAAAACGCGTTTTCTTTTTTTTTCGCGAAAGTCATGGTTCGCGAGAGGCACGGTTGTGCTTTAGCGAGAGTCACAGCCGTGCCTTTCGGAAACGAAAAAAACACGTTTTCTGTTTTTTTTTTCTTTCGCGAGAGTGACGGTTTTGGTTCCGCGAGAGGCACGGTTGTGCTTTCGCGAGAGTCACGGCCGTGCCTCTAGGAAAGGGAAAAACAAAACACGTTTTCTGTTTTTTTTTCTTTCACGAGACTCACGGTTTTGCTTCCGCGAGAGGCACGGTTGTGCTTTCGCGAGAGTCGCGGCCGTGTCTCTCAGAAAGGGAAAAAATACGCGTTTTTTGTTTTTCTTTTCTTTCGCGAGAGTCACGGTTGTATTTTCGCGAGAGTCACGGCCGTGCCTCTCGGAAACGAAAAAAACGTGTTTTCTGTTTTTTCCTTCCACGAGAGTCACGGTTTTGCTTCCATGAGATGCACGGTTGTGATTTCGCGAGAGGCACGGGCGTGCCTCTTTTGAAAAGGGAAAAAACGTGCTTCCGGTTCGGTTGAAAAAAAGTTCGTCAAAATCTATCAACATGGGATCTAGTTTTGAAGATGTCGACACGAGAAATTTAATGATGAAAACGGTTCAAGATTTGGACGCACGGTTTAAAAGATAAAACATTTTGAATAAACGAATCTACGAAAAATAGAAAACTCACAGGTTGCGACGAGTGGCGCTCGCGATCTGGGAAAGTGGATTGTTCTTTACAACTAATACTCTTAATTAATTAGTGATTTCGCGGATTCCGTCATCATCCAAAAGATAGAACTGTGATCTCCAAGGAGGCCTCGCCTTGGTCGTCAAAATCGGCAGCTGGGCCGCCGTGGCCATGGACGGGCACGACGGCAGTCTCCTTGCCTGCCACGAAACCTCACACCATATATTTCCGAGCCTGCACCATTTCCGGTTCAAACTGTGCTGGCCTCGATGTCTGACACCGCGGACTACCGACTACTCGGCCCGCCGGAGGCTCGTCATGCCGCGATGATCACGGCGGCGGCGCGGACCGACGAGGCGTCCTCTGGCCCGAAAGATTGCAGCGTGAAGAGGGAGAGTGACGCGCTGGGGCCAGCGGGGAAGACGCGCACGAAGAAACGGTCGCCGACGTTCCCTTCCTCGGGGGACCCCTGCCTTGACTTCTTCTTCCGCGTGTTGCCCGCGACGCCGGCCGCCACCGTGGCCAGGCTCCTCGCTGCCGCGTGGGCCGCCGACCCGTCCACCGCGCTCCGCCTGGTCGCCAACCTCCGCGGCGTGCGGGGCTCCGGCAAGTCCGACCGCGAGAGCTTCTACGCCGCCGCGCTCTGGCTCCACGCTCGCGCGCACCGCCGCCTTCGGCTACCTCAAGGATCTCCCCGAGCTGCTCCACCGGATCGTGCGCGGCGGCCTCTCCAACAAAGCAGAAAGGAGGACGGCTCTCCTTGCCACCGGCCGCCGCGGCCCCTTTGGCCTCGGGCGCTACCGCGACTCACTCGGGCGCACCCGCAACTTCCGCAAGCGCAGGCCACGCCCCAAGGTGGACCGTGCTGCGCGCGTCGGCACGGCGGCGGAGCGCCTCGCGGCAAAGCTGCGCCACGACCGGGAGCTCTCGGCTGCGGCGGCGGTGTCGCGCCGGAGCAAGAGGGTGGATACCGCTGCGACGGCGATTCGGCGTTACCGACGCGACCCCACGTACCGGCTCCTGCACGACCACACGGCCAATCTGTTTGCCAGCCTCCTCGTGGAGGACATGCGCAAGCTCGCCAACGGCGACGTCCGGGAACTCTCACTCGCGGCGAAGTGGTGCCCGTCACTAGGCTCGTCGTACGACCGCTCCACTCTCCTCTGCGAGGCCGTAGCGCGACGCCTCTTCCCCAGAGGCTCGTCGCCGGAGCTGACCGATGATCTCCCGGACGAGCATTATGCTTATCGCGCGCGCGAGCGCCTCCGTAGGACGGCGCTCGTGCCGCTCCGCCGCGCGCTACAGCTCCCCGAGGTCTTCATGTCGGCGCGCCTGGGAGTCCGTTGTGTACACGCGCGTGGCCTCCGTCGCCATGAAGAACTACCAGGCCGTCTTCCTCAAGCACGACGCCGAGCGCTTCAACTCTTACCTTGCCGACGTCAAGTCGGGCAAGAAGCGGATCGCTGCGGGCGCGCTGCTCCCTCACCAGATCATCGAGTCCCTCGGCGAGGACGGCGACGGTGCCGGCACCGGCGTGGCCGACATGCAGTGGCGGCGCATGGTCGACGATATGCGCGCCCTCGGCAAGCTCACCAACTGCATGGCCGTGTGCGACGTGTCCGGCAGCATGTCCGGCCTGCCCATGGACGTCTGCGTGGCGCTCGGCCTCCTCGTGTCCGAGCTCACGGGTACCCCGTGGCGCGGCCGCGTGATCACCTTCAGCGAGCGCCCGGAGATCCACTTGATCACCGGCGACACCCTCTCGGAGAAGGTGGACTTCATGCGCGCCATGGAGTGGGGCATGAACACAAACTTCCAGGCGGTGTTCGACAAGATCCTCGAGGTGGCCGTGGGCGGCGGCCTGCCGCCGGAGAAGATGGTGCGGCGGGTGTTCGTGTTCAGCGACATGGAGTTCGACCAGGCGTCGGCTCATCCGTGGGAGACAGACTACGATGGTGAGGAAGTTCTCGGAAGCCGGCTACGGGTCGGCCGTGCCAGAGATAGTGTTCTGGAACCTGGCGTACTCCAAGGCCGTGCCGGTGATGTCCGGCCAGAAAGGGGTGGCGCTGGTCAGCGGCTTCTCCAAGAACTTGCTCAAGCTGTTCCTCGACGGCGGCGGCATCGTCACCCCGAGGACCATCATGGAGAAGGTCATCGTCGGCCCGGAGTACGACAAGCTCACCGTGTTCGACTGAAGAAGACAGCGGCAAAACAAAAACTTCCATATGTATGAAGTTGTATGCACTAAAAAGCGGCGCAATCTCATCAACTGTATATTGCATTTGCATACTGCATGTCAAATCACAAGTTCACACGCTGCCACTAAATTAAGCACATTGCTACTACTAGCTCACTACTAATACATTCGAATCGTCCAATGATTCTCGAATGACACCAGTCACAATTTCTTGTTCCAAGTTCCAACAAGCCGCCTGCCTACGACGCCGTGCCGCCGCACGAGACGGCCGCCTTCTCCCGCCAGTCGAGAAGCACGGCGACGGCGACGTAGTGCGTGATGGCACCGACGAGCACGAAGACGTGGAAGATCTGGTGGCTGTGGCCGACGACGTCGAAGACGCCGGGGCGCCACTTCTCCGGCACGCGGCTGACGTAGAACCAGGCGCCGACAGCGTAGGCGAGCCCCATGGCCACCTCCAGCCCGAGCGCCAGGTAGCAGGCGGCGTGGCCCCAGTTGACCCAGAGCGCGTGTACCGCCGGGATGACGCCGGACATCCCCATGGCGAGGAACAGCGTGGCGCGGAGGCGGCGGTACCGCGGCGAGGAGCACGACGGCGAGAGCAGCACGGCCACGACGAGCGCGCCGAGGACGGTGATGGCGGAGAGGTAGGCGACGCGCGCTGGCGGGTGGCAGAGGAACGCGTAGTACACGGGCGGGACGAAGGAGGCGACGATCATGATGGAGATGCCGGCGTAGTCCAGCTGCCAGAAGACGACGGTGGCGCGGCGCGAGTGGCACGCGAGGAGGTGCGCCGTCGCGCTGATGGCCAGGCACGCCATGGCGCCCACGAGGAACACCATCCGCGGCCACCGCGGCACGCCGTGCCCGCCCAGGACCGTCGCCGCCGCGTCATGGCCCGGTAGGCCCTGCACGCAAACACCAACGCCACTGTTAGCGCGCTCTAATCATGTGCCAAAGCGATAACTGCAAACATAACAGTGAACAAAAATCTCTGTTTGGCATGTAAAACTATCGCATCTCGGCGAGAGAATATTTCGAGTAGTGCTTGCGCGGTAAATCTCAGTTTGACAGATTCGTCGCCGTACGCAGAAATCAACGATAAGATGACTGGAAAGATTTTGCCACTTGGTCTTGTCTGCTCAACAGAACCAATTTGGGTTCAAACCGAAGAAGTAGCTGAAAGCGACACTGCTTCTAGCAGGTGAGCAAATGTGAAAATGTTGCAAAAGAATCGTCTACTTCTTCTCTTGCATGCAAAGTGAATGTGAAAGAGGAAGCGAGATTTTGTGCAAACACAGAGAGGCAGCGTGTTTGTTCTGAACAAGACGACTACACGTGATGTTACGTTGCAGCAGAAGGTGAACTAGATTCGAAGTGCACAGCTACACATGGCTCCTTGGTTTTGGTCGGTTGGTCAGGTTGCCGTCGACCAGGACAGGGATCAGGAAAGGACGCACCACTCACGAGTTGTCCTTAGCACAGAAGAACCTATCGGAAGATGGAGCCGATCCTATCATTAATCTAGTAGTACCTCTACCTCCTACATTCATATTTTTCAATGTCATTTACATCTTCTCTCCTTATTTGTATCATCCACATGAATTATACAAATTATTCGTCAGTGCTATTTCAGAACACTTAAATGGAAGCGCAATTTAGTCAATTTCCTCTGGTAAATTCCTCAACCTTTGAGTTTTCATAAACTCTCTATACTATGATTGGTCAAGAGAAATGGCGGCACACACTTCTTTGGTTCTGATTAAGTCCACATTTCATGATTCAGGGTTGGTTAGAGATAAGTGGAAGGATATGTAGGACACGATCTTTTGCCCGTTTTCAAAATAAAATGAATAAAATAAAATATGTAGGACATGATCTTGCGGGCTCATCACTAACCACCACCCACACATGGGGTAGAGACCCATGCGACAGTGATCATAACAGCATTGTTGTTACAGAAGAGGATCTCAAGTCAACCCTATCGGATGGAAGGACGTTACGGCCATTCTCCCTAATGAATTTTCAGTGTGAGGCCATTTTACTTCAAAGTAATTTCTAGGATTCTATTCTTATTTTTTCACCTCTATGACTTGTTTATTTTCTATTAATGAAAAACCGTATACAATTCCAAGAGGAAATTTCCATTGGGTCCATTCTTATGGGATTTATTTTGTTTTTGTTTAAGTGACAATTATGAAATTCATCTAATATCTTTTCGCAATATTGCAGGCTTTGTGCATTTTTCATGTGATGCAACCGGATAACTTTTACAAGATATTCCTATGTTTTTCCTATGATACAGTCAGACATGCTCTTGTTTTTAAGATTTACTATGGCATCTCAAGTCTACGTTTTCTTTTCTAATTACCACGCTTTTATAATCTTGTATGTAAACCAAAGAAACCCATCAGGTCAAAACACGTCTTGTATTCAGACAAACATGATTCAGAGTTATTTAGAGGGAACTGATTTGACCTATTGTTCGCATCTGTGCATAGTTGCTTGAACATTTGTAGTGCATCCTCTATACTATAGTGTAAGGACATGGATCAAAGGATGATCATGTGGGCAGCTCACATACACAGCTGTCCATGCATGTCTCTTTCTGCGTGGTGGGGATCTACATGATCACATTATTACATGGTACTCACTCGGTGCAGTTATATTTAAATCATTGGTGGCACTACACTACTGCTAACTGAATAATTATAGTCACCTTGATAGAACTCGTCTGAATTAATTAATCATGCTATCTAGCACCATCTGTCCCAGAATCTTGGGGACTATAGTTATGAGAGAAAAATATGCAGCGCTGGAAAATTATCCGGAAACAAGATAAGATACTACGTATCTCTTAGATGCGTTTCTTACCGATTGATCGCTCTTCCACGACGAATTAGCTGATCCCACCACGAACCTGCGAGAGAAATGAACGGCACGTAACTAAAAGGCCTTTTCTCTTTCATAAACAAAGTAGTAGCAGTAGTGCAGTACTAGGTTGCCATGGCACCTTGCTGGAAAAGGAACATCAATCAATCAAACTATCAAAGACAAAGAGAAAGGATCGTTTCAGACTTGGAACCCCTAACAAATCTGTAATTTGCGCCAACCGACCAAAGCCAGCATTGCATTTGCAAAGTGCTCCGGCATGACGATAAGACGTGTGAGGCGGATAATGCACGGAGGCTACCGCACGGGCCATGTCCGTGTGCGCGAACCTCGTTCGTTTGGTGTGGCTCTCACGCATGCACTTGCTGCTTAGGGCAGTGTGTTCTTGTCGCATCTCACATGGGCAGCATCTAGCATAATCTTGCATTAGAATTAAAGTGTACTCGCAGCCAGTTGGAGACTTGGAGCTTAATATCAGTAGCTGGCAATGCAGAAAGAGTCGGTAGTGAACGAACGTGTGATTGCGCACGCGCGTGCGTTCGGTTGATGGAACGAGCGCGCACACGTTGGGCGTGAGCGGGGGTTGTGTGTGACGTGCGCGCTCTCCGAACATACTACCAACTGCCCGCGAAACAAATTCGAGGTTTCCCACATGTGATGTGCGAGCTGCGGTGGTGAGTTAATTCGCATTTTGTTGGAAGACCGTTTCAAGTTTCAAAGCCGGGAGCGCCCGCTAATCACGCAGAAGGGAGTGGGAATCAGAGGCAATCAAATCATTATTGAAGTTTGAACAAACGTAAACAATCATTTTCTTATTCCGGAGGACAGAGAGAAAAGGAAAGTCAAGTCGTGTGTTCTGTAGTGTAGGTAGTACGTACCTCATGATCCCCGGCGCGGCGTCGTGGGCGGCCTCCGGGCCGCCCCCGGCGACGGCGAGCGCCAGGAACAGCAGGAACCCGCCCAAATGCCTGCGGAAATCACACGGTGCCATGTCAAATCAATGGATTGGCCGATCGATTTGATCAGTTCGCGCGGAGCATGTGGATGAATCGGGGGGATGGATTGGAGGGGGGCGCGCACGCACGTCCAGACGTTGAGCGTCTCGTTGTGCCAGGAGAAGGCGCTGAGGAGGGCGTCGCGGATGGGCCACTCCACGCGGTAGTGGCCGCGGATGTACTCGTTGTCCTTGAGGTACTCGGGGAGCTCCTCGTAGCCCACCAGCCGCGGCGGGGCCCTGCTGCGCCGGCCGCCCGCCATCGCCGCCGCGGACGCCGCCTCCACGCCGCCCACCGACGGCGCCATGGCTACCTTCTTCCTGCTGCCCCGCCTCGCCACCGCCTCCCCCGCGGTCGCCGTCGACCGCGCTCCCATGCGATGGGCCCGGTGCCTCTCTCTCTCTCTCTCTCCGGCTCTGTGCGCGCGCGGCTGCGTCGGGGTTGTCTGTGTCTGGTCCGCGGTTCGTGCGGGGGAGCCCGGGAGGTGGTGGTGTTATAGGCGGACTATAGGGAGGCTATAGGGGGATGGGAGGAGACGAGGCCGCCTGGCGAATCTTGGCGGGGAGCGCGCGGCGCGGGGGTGGTGTGGTGCGGTGATGTTGCTGGTGGGTGTAGGCACGGGCGAGCCACCCACATGGATTTCCTCCGTCGCACACGCTTGTCAAGCTAACAGAGGTTACCGGGGGCTTTTGGGCGCAGCCACTCGCCTAATGACCGTCAGATTTAAAGGGGAGAAGAAAAGGGATATTTATATGCCACCTGTGCGTGTCTCGCTGGCATGTGGGCCCTGGCGGTTTTTATATTAAGAAATGGCATTTTTATATTAAGAGATGGCATTTTATTATTAAGAGATGGCATTTTTATCCCAAGGAATGGCCCTTTTTAATATTTTTTAGCTTGTGTAGTTCATACAACTTTTTTAATCATACTCATTTGCATATTTTACAAAATTAAAGAGTTGGAATCTTTGTTTTGATGAAATGGTCAAAAGAGTTTGATTTCATCAATGGAAAGCGAAGATGCTTGTTGTTACGAGAGAGTAAGTGATAGCATAATAATATTTCTAAAAACCTTGTGTGCTTGACACATTGTTGATTTGAAATAATATAAATTTGGGAGATTTACATTTCCCCCCCTAAATTTGTCCCGACCTCATCTTTACCCCTAAATAAAAACAGTGCTCAACTTTACCCCTCTTCCGTTAAGTGCGCTTATAGAAATACCCTTCCGTACATTTTCCGTCCAGTCAAAGGCCTTTGACCGTTAAGTGCGCGTATAGAAAAATCTAACGGTCAAAGGCCTTTGACTGGACGGAAAATGTACGGAAGGGCATTCCTATAAGCGCACCTAACGGAAGAGGGGCAAAGTTGAGCACTGTTTTTATTTAGGGGTAAAGATGAGGTCGGGACAAAGTTAGGGGGGGAATGGAATTGGCCCCTCTTGACACGAATTAGGACTTCATTAAAAATAGTTTTTCCATGAAGTGCTTGGGCTAGGTAGCCTTGATATTAGGCATATTTATCTACGGAGATAGAATTGCTTAATAGGCTAAGCCAAGAATACATATTGACAAGATGCTAAAACAGTTTAGCATAAGAACGCCAAGGAGTGATTCTTGCCGAAGTCACATGGAAAGAGTTTTTGCAAGACTCAGTGTTCCAAAACACTGATGAGTAAAGTACATGATGGAGATTCCACACACTCATGTGTTTGGATTAATCATGTATTCCATGGTATGTAAAACAACCAGATATATCCAATACTCCCAAGTTGTTGCGAGTATAGATACCAAAGTGATCAAGGTATTGATCATGGACAACAGTGAAAAATGTCATTGAGTACTAAAGTAGCACTGACAACATGCTTTCTCGCAAGCAGAGATTATGAATTGTAAGTAATTGCATCGATACAGTCTTCATCAATGCTCCATGCGATTTTTGATTTAAGTTAAGGGTTTTGTGTAACACATGTATGGTGGCACAATAGTTGGAAATTGTTTCAAACAGGTTACTGTGGCGAATCCTATAACAAAGACTAAGTATGCTGATGCTTTAGAAGCGACAAAGAAGATGTTGAATCATACAGTTCGTTCATGAACTTAGTATGGTTCCAAAATGGCTTTGTTCAATGGAACACTATTGTAGATAGTTGCTCCATAGCTTAGTTTGAGGAATCAAGGTTCGATCAGTGATTCACATATATACAAGGCCAAGTCCACACAAAATATGAATTTTGTGAAAGCGTGAAAACGCGAGGATATGCAAAGATACACACGGCCCTGAAGTTGTCAGATCTGTTGGACAAAGACTATACCACAAGCGAAGCATATTTTACACCGGTATGCCATAGGTGTAAAGTGCATTAGCATTTACTAGATTATTGAATCTAGTGCAAGTGGGAGTCTGTAGGAGATATGCCCTAGAGGAAATCATAAATGCTATTATTTATCTCCCTATTCATAATTGTGTTTTATGTTCCATGCTATAACTGCTATGGTTCTCAAGTCTGCAATAACCACGAGGCTCGGAGGGAAACTCATATGCACGTGTGGAATAATAAACGGTAAAATGTATTTCTAGCATGGCTTCTAAGACTAGCTCAAGTGTTGCATGATGGTTCTGTTTTCCTGATCATGGGCATGACTATGCCGGCAACTTTGAGGACACAATGTTAGAAGAACACTTATGTTGAATCGACCCGATTGATGTTATGCTATGAGATATGTTCATCACGAGTTAATGGTAAATAACACAGAGAAAGTTAATGTTTGCATAATTCCTTAGACCATGAGAGTATCGAGTTCCTTCATGCTTGCTTCATGAACTTTGGGGTTTGTTAAACGTCATCCGTAAAAGGGTGGCTATTACGGCGGCTTACGGGTTCATGGAAAAGTATGACAAGGAACTAGATAGCTCAAGATTGGGATTTGCTCCTCCAATGATGGAGAGATATTCTTTGGGCCCTCTCGGTGTTACGGTATCCATTATCGTCTGGCCAGACACATTGTGATTTGATCACAAGGATGCCGGAACACAGGAACGAGAAAAGAGAACAAAACTGGTAACGAGGAAACTAGCATAGTGAACAAGTTGTTGATTCACGGGGATGCTACTAAATCTCACCTCGGGTTTTGTAACATATCGCGAAGCAACAGGAATAGCACACGGCAACTATAGGTTAACTCGAATATTCATTCGTGTGTGTATAGGGATTGATACGTCTCCAACGTATCTATAATTTTTGATTGCTCCATGCTATATTATCTTCTGTTTTGGACATTATTGGGCTCTATTATACACTTCTATATTATTTTTGGGACTAACCTATTAACCGGAGGCCCAGCCCAGAATTGCTATTTTTTGCCTATTTCAGAGTTTCGCAGAAAAAGAATATCAAACGGAGTCCAAACGGAATGAAACCTTCGGGAACGTGATTTTCGGAACGAACGTGATCCAGAGGACTTGGACCCTACGTCAAGAAAGCTACCAGGAAGCCACGAGGTAGGGGGCGCGCCTACCCCCAGGGCTCGCCCTCCACCCTCGTGGGCCCCACGTTGCTCCACCGACGTACTCCTTCCTCCTATATATACCTATGTACCCCCAAACGATCAGATACGGAGCCAAAAACCTAATTCCACCGCCGCAACCTTCTGTACCCATGAGATCCCATCTTGGGGCCTGTTCCGGAGCTCCGCCGGAGGGGGCATCGATCACGGAGGGCTTCTACATCAACACCATAGCCTCTCCGATGAAGTGTGAGTAGTTTACCTCAGACCTTCGGGTCCATAGTTATTAGCTAGATGGCTTCTTCTCTCTTTTTGGATCTCAATACAATGTTCTCCCCCTCTCTTGTGGAGATCTATCCGATGTAATCTTCTTTTGCGGTGTGTTTGTTGAGACCGATGAATTCTGGGTTTATGATCAAGATTATCTATGAACAATATTTGAATCTTCTGAATTCTTTTATGTATGATTGGTTATCTTTGCAAGTCTCTTCGAATTATCAGTTTGGTTTGGCCTACTAGATTGATTTTTCTTGCAATGGGAGAAGTGCTTAGCTTTGGGTTCAATCTTGCGGTGTCCTTTCCCAGTGACAGTAGGGGCAGCAAGGCACATATAGTATTGTTGCCATCGAGGATAACAAGATGGGGTTTATATCATATTGCATGAGTTTATCCCTCTACATCATGTCATCTTGCTTAAGGCGTTACTCTGTTCTTATGAACTTAATACTCTAGATGCATGCTGGATAGCGGTCGATGTGTGGAGTAATAGTAGTAGATGCAGGCAGGAGTCGGTCTACTTGTCTCGGACGTGATGCCTATATACATGATCATACCTAGATATTCTCATAACTATGCTCAATTCTGTCAATTGCTCAACAGTAATTTGTTCACCCACCGTAAAATACTTATGCTCTTGAGAGAAGCCACTAGTGAAACCTATGGCCCCCGGGTCTATTTTCCATCATATTAATCTCCCGACAACAAGCTATTTCTGGCGCCGTTTTTATTTTACTTTGCATCTTTATCATAAAAATACCAAAAATATTATCTTATCATATCTTTCAGATCTTACTCTCGTAAGTGACCGTGTAGGGATTGACAACCCCTTATCGCGTTGGTTGCGAGGATTTATTTGTTTGTGTAGGTGCGAGGGACTCGCGCGTAGCCTCCTACTGGATCGATACCTTGGTTCTCAAAAACTGAGGGAAATACTTACGCTACTTTGCTGCATCACCCTTTCCTCTTCAAGGGAAAACCAACGCAGTGCTCAAGAGGTAGCAAGAAGGATTTCTGGCGCCGTTGCCGGGGAGGTCTACGCAAAAGTCAACATACCAAGTACCCATCACAAACCCTTATCTCCCGCATTACATTATTCGCCATTTGCCTCTCGTTTTCCTCTCCCCCACTTCACCCTTGCCGTTTTATTCACCCTCTTTTTTCCGTTCACCTCTTTTTCGCTTGCTTCTTATTTGCTCGTGTGTTGGATTGCTTGCTTGTCACGATGGCTCAAGATAATACCAAATTATGTGACTTTACCAATACCAACAATAATGATTTCCTTAGCACTTTGATTGCTCCTCGTACCAATACTGAATCTTGTGAAATCAATGCTGCCTTGTTGAATCTTGTTATGAAAGATCAATTCGCCGGCCTTCCTAGTGAAGATGTCGCTACTCATCTAAATAGCTTCGTTGATTTGTGTGATATGCAAAAGAAGAAAGATGTTGACAATGATATTGTTAAATTGAAACTATTTCCTTTTTCGCTTAGAGATCGTGCTAAAGCTTGGTTTTCGTCTTTGCCTAAAAATAGTATTGATTCTTGGAACAAGTGCAAGGATGCTTTTATCTCTAAGTATTTTCCTCCCGCTAAGATTATCTCTCTTAGAAACGATATTATGAATTTTAAGCAACTTGATCATGAACATGTTGCACAAGCGTGGGAGAGGATGAAATTTATGATACGTAATTTCCCCACTCATGGTTTGAATTTGTGGATGATTATACAAAAAATTTATGCCGGATTGAATTTTGCTTCTAGAAATCTTTTAGATTCGGCCGCGGGAGGCACTTTTATGGAAATCACTTTAGGAGAAGCTACTAAACTCCTAGATAATATTATGGTTAATTATTCTCAATGGCACACTGAAAGATCTACTAATAAAAAAGTGCATGCGATAGAAGAAATTAATGTTTTGAGTGGAAAGATGGATGAACTTATGAAATTATTTGCTACTAAGAGTGTTTCTTCTGATCCTAATGATATGCCTTTGTCTACTTTGATTGAGAATAATAATGAATCTATGGATGTGAATTTTGTTGGTAGGAATAATTTTGGTAACAACGCGTATAGAGGAAACTTTAATCCTAGGCCTTATCCTAGTAATTCCTCTAATAATTATGGTAATTCCTACAACAATTCTTATGGAAACTTTAATAAGATGCCCTCTGAATTTGAGACTAGTGTTAAGGAATTTATGAATTCACAAAAGAATTTCAATGCTTTGCTTGAAGAAAAATTGCTTAAAGTTTATGAATTGGCTAGGAACGTTGATAGAATTTCTCTTGATGTTGATTCTTTGAAACTTAGATCTATTCCACCTAAGCATGATATCAATGAGTCTCTCAAAGCCATGAGAATTTCCATTGATGAGTGCAAAGAAAGAACCGCTAGGATGCGTGCTAAGAAAGATTGCTTTATAAAAGCGTGTTCTTCTAATTTTTATGAAAACAAAGATGAAGATCTAAAAGTTATTGATGTGTCCCCTATCAAATCTTTGTTTTTCAATATGAATCTTAACAATGTTGGGACTGAATATGATCCACCTTTACCTAGAAGGCATTCCAGAAATTCGGAGTTTTTAGATCTTGATGCTAAAATTGATAAAAGTGGGATTGAAGAGATCAAAACATTAGCTATTAATGAACCCACTATTTTGGATTTCAAGGAATTTAATTATGATAATTGCTCTTTGATAGATTGTATTTCCTTGTTACAATCCGTGCTAAATTCTCCTCATGCTTATAGTCAAAATAAAGCTTTTACCAAACATATCGTTGATGCTTTGATGCAATCTTATGAAGAAAAACTTGAGTTGGAAGTTTCTATCCCTAGAAAACTTTATGATGAGTGGTAACCTACTATTAAAATTAAAATTAAAGATCATGAATGCTATGCTTTGTGTGATTTGGGTGCTAGTGTTTCCACGATTCCAAAAACTTTGTGTGATTTGCTAGGTTTCCGTGATTTTGATGATTGCTCTTTAAACTTGCACTTGCGGATTCCACTATTAAGAAACCTATGGGAAGAATTAATGATGTTCTTATTGTTGCAAATAGGAACTATGTGCCCGTAGATTTTATCGTTCTTGACATAGATTGCAATCCTTCATGTCCTATTATTCTTGGTAGACCTTTCCTTAGAACGATAGGTGCAATTATTGATATGAAGGAAGGGAATATTAGATTCCAATTTCCATTAAATAAAGGCATGGAACACTTCCCTAGGAAGAAAATAAAATTACCATATGAATCTATCATGAGAGCCACTTATGGATTGCCCACCAAAGATGGCAATACCTAGATCTATTCTTGCTATTATGCCTAGCTAGGGGCGTTAAACGATAGCGCTTGTTGGGAGGCAACCCAATTTTATTTTTTGTTTTTTGTTTTTTGCTTTTTCCTTCTGTTTAGTAATAAATATTTGTTATAGCCTCTGGTTAGATGTTTTTTTATGTTTTAATTAGTGTTTGTGCCAAGTTAAACCTATAGGATCTTCTTGGATGATAGTTATTTGATCTTGCAGAAAATTCCAGAAACTTTCTGTTCACGAAAATAATTGTTAAAAATCACCAGAACGTGATAAAATATTGATTCCAATTGCTGCTGATCAATAAACAAATTTTCTAGGTCGTCCTATTTTGTCTGATTTTTTGGAGTTCCAGAAGTTTGCGTTAGTTACCGATTACTACAGACTGTTCTGTTTTTGACAGATTCTGTTTTTCGCGTGTTGTTTGCTTGTTTTGATGAATCTATGGCTAGTAAAATAGTTTATAAACCATAGAGAAGTTGGAATACAGTAGGAACCAATATAAATAAAGAATGAGTTCATTACAGTACCTTGAAGTGGTCTTTTGTTTTCTTTCGCTAACGGAGCTCACGAGATTTTCTGCTGAGTTTTGTGTTGTGAAGTTTTCAAGTTTTGGGGGAAAGATTTGATGGATTATGAAACAGGGAGTGGCAAGAGCCTAAGCTTGGGGATGCCCATGGCACCCCCAAGATAATCTAAGTACACCTAAAAGCCAAAGCTTTGGGATGCCCCGGAAGGCATCCCCTCTTTCGTTTACTTCCATCGGTAACTTTACTTTGAGCTATATTTTTATTCACCACATGATATGTGTTTTGCTTGGAGAGTCTTGTATGATTTGAGTCTTTGCTTTTTAGTTTACCACAATCATCTTTACTGTACACACCCTTTTTAGAGAGACACACATGATTCGGAAATTATTAGAATACTCTATGTGCTTCACTTATATCTTTTGAGTTATATAGTTTTTGCTCTAGTACTTCACTTATATCTTTTAGAGCACGGTGGTGGATTTGTTTTATAGAAACTATTGATCTCTCATGCTTCACTTAGATTATTTTGAGAGTCTTAAATAGCATGGTAATTTGCTTAAAAAATCCTAATATGCTAGGTATTCAAGAATAGTAAAAACTTTCTTATGAGTGTTTTGAATACTAAGAGAAGTTTGATGCTTGATGATTGTTTTGAGACATGGAGGTAGTGATATTAAAGTTGTGCTAGTTGAGTAGTTGTGAATTTGAGAAATACTTGTGTTGAAGTTTGCAAGTCCCGTAGCATGCACGTATGGTAAACGTTACGTAACAAATTTGAAACATGAGGTGTTCTTTGATTGTCCTCCTTATGAGTGGCGGTCGGGGACGAGCGATGGTCTTTTCCTACCAATCTATCCGCCTAGCAGTATGCGCCTAGTGCTTGGTTTTTGATGACTTGTAGATTTTTGCAATAAGTATGTGAGTTCTTTATGACTAATGTTGAGTCCATGGATTATACGCACTCTCACCTTTCCACCATTGCTAGCCTCTTCGGTATCGTGCATTGCCCTTTCTCACATTGAGAGTTGGTGCAAACTTCGCCGGTGCATCCAAACCCCGTGATATGATACGCTCTTTAACACATAAACCTCATTATATCTTCCTCAAAACAGCCACCATACCTACCTATTATGGCATTTCCATAGCCATTCCGAGATATATTGCCATGCAACTTTCCACCATTCCGTTTATCATGACACATCCATCATTGTCATATTGCTTTGCATGATCATGTAGTTGACATAGTATTTGTGGCAAAGCCACCATTCATAATTCTTTCATACATGTCACTCTTGGTTCATTGCATATCCCGGTACACCACCGGAGGCATTCATATAGAGTCATACTTTGTTCTAGTATCGAGTTGTAACCATTGGGTTGTAAATAAATAGAACTGTGATGATCATCATTTTCTAGAGCATTGTCCCAAGTGAGGAATAAAAAAAAAGAGAAAGGCCATAAAAAAAAGAGAAGGCCCCAAAAAAATGAGATAAAAAGAGAGAAGGGACAATGTTACTATCCTTTTACCACACTTGTGCTTCAAAGTAGCACCATGATCTTCATAATAGAGAGTCTCTTGTTTTGTCACTTTCATATACTAGTGGGAATTTTTCATTATAGAACTTGGCTTGTATATTCCAACAATGAGCCTCCCCAAGTGCCCTAGGTCTTCGAGAGCAAGCAAGTTGGATGCACACCCACTTAGTTTCTTTTGTCGAGCTTTCATATATTTATAGCTCTAGTGCATCCGTTGCATGGAAATCCCTACTCCTCGCATTAACATCAATCGATGGGCATCTCCATAGCTCATTGATTAGCCTCGTTGATGTGAGACCTTCTCCTTTTTGTCTTCTCCACATAACCCCCATCATCATATTCTATTCCACCCATAGTGCTATGTCCATGGCTCACGCTCATGTATTGCGTGAAGGTTGAAAAAGTTTGAGATTACTAAAGTATGAAACAATTGCTTGGCTTGTCATCGGGGTTGTGCATGATGAGAGCATTCTTGTGTGACGAAAATGGAGCATGACTAAACTATATGATTTTGTAGGGATGAACTTTCTTTGGCCATGTTATTTTGAGAGGACATAATTGCTTAGTTAGTATGCTTGAAGTATTATTATTTTAATGTCAATATGAACTTTTATCTTGAATCTTTCGGATCCGAATATTAATACCACAATTAAGAAGAATTATATTGAAATTATGCCAAGTAGCATTCCACATCAAAAATTCTGTTTTATCATTTACCTACTCGAGGACGAGCAGGAATTAAGCTTGGGGATGCTTGATACGTCTCCAACGTATCTATAATTTTTGATTGCTCCATGCTATATTATCTTCTGTTTTGGACATTATTGGGCTTTATTATACACTTCTATATTATTTTTGGGACTAACCTATTAACCAGAGGCCCAGCCCAGAATTGCTGTTTTTTGCCTATTTCAGAGTTTCGCAGAAAAAGAATATCAAACGGAGTCCAAACGGAATGAAACCTTCGGGAACGTGATTTTTGGAACAAACGTGATCCAGAGGACTTGGACCCTACGTCAAGAAAGCTACCGGGAAGCCACGAGGTAGGGGGCGCGCCTACCCCCTTGGGCGCGCTCTCCACCCTCGTGGGCCCCATGTTGCTCCACCGACGTACTCCTTCCTCCTATATATACCTACGTACCCCCAAACGATCAGATACGGAGCCAAAAACCTAATTCCACCACCGCAACCTTCTGTACCCGTGAGATCCCATCTTGGGGCCTGTTCCGGAGCTCCGCCGGAGGGGGCATCGATCACGGAGGGCTTCTACATCAACACCATAGCCTCTCCGATGAAGTGTGAGTAGTTTACCTCAGACCTTCGGGTCCATAGTTATTAGCTAGATGGCTTCTTCTCTCTTTTTGGATCTCAATACAATGTTCTCCCCCTCTCTTGTAGAGATCTATCCGATGTAATCTTCTTTTGCGGTGTGTTTGTTGAGACCGATGAATTGTGGGTTTATGATCAAGATTATCTATGAACAATATTTGAATCTTCTGAATTCTTTTATGTATGATTGGTTATCTTTGCAAGTCTCTTCGAATTATCAGTTTGGTTTGGCCTACTAGATTGATCTTTCTTGCAATGGGAGAAGTGCTTAGCTTTGGGTACAATCTTGCGGTGTCCTTTCCCAGTGACAGTAGGGGCAGCAAGGCACGTATAGTATTGTTGCCATCGAGGATAACAAGATGGGGTTTATATCATATTGCATGAGTTTATCCCTCTACATCATGTCATCTTTCTTAAGGCGTTACTCTGTTCTTATGAACTTAATACTCTAGATGCATGCTGGATAGCGGTCGATGTGTGGAGTAATAGTAGTAGATGCAGGCAGGAGTCGGTCTACTTGTCTCGGACGTGATGCCTATATACATGATCATACCTAGATATTCTCATAACTATGCTCAATTCTGTCAATTGCTCAACAGTAATTTGTTCACCCACCGTAAAATACTTATGCTCTTGAGAGAAGCCACTAGTGAAACCTATGGCCCCCGGGTCTATTTTCCATCATATTAATCTCCCTACAACAAGCTATTTCTGGCGCCGTTTTTATTTTGCTTTTATTTTACTTTGCATCTTTATCATAAAAATACAAAAATATTATCTTATCATATCTTTCAGATCTTACTCTCGTAAGTGACCATGTAGGGATTGACAACCCCTTATCGCGTTGGTTGCGAGGATTTATTTGTTTGTGTAGGTGCGAGGGACTCGCGCGTAGCCTCCTACTGGATTGATACCTTGGTTCTCAAAAACTGAGGGAAATACTTACGCTACTTTGCTGCATCACCCTTTCCTCTTCAAGGGAAAACCAATGCAGTGCTCAAGAGGTAGCAGGGATCAATATGGATGTCCACGGTTCCGCTATTGATCATTGATCGGAAAGAGTTCCACTCATGTCCATACTTCACCAAACCTATGGGGTCACACACTTAAGGGTCATCTATCTTCTAAGTAATAGACAGGGAGTCCAGGAGATTGTTTCAGAAAAAGTTTTGGAGACAACAGAAAAGTTTCAAAGAGTAAAACTGGAAATGTTTCAGAGACAAACTATATACCTAAAATGTTTCGGAATGAGTCAGATATTTTTTAGTGGGTGCCGGAAATGTTCTAGACCATTCGGAATTTTTTGGATTTTTCAGACACTGAAAATATTTCATGAAAAGTTGTCATGAATAGTACAATGAATAGTGTAACACTATTAGGGTCCCCCCCTTTTCGTGGCTTTTTGGAAAGCCACCTTTTGGGGCTTTGTCCCTAAAGTTGTGGAGCATAATTTGGGGAGGTGGGGGGCCCTTTGTGCAGCCCAAAACGTCCTTGGTGGGGGGGGCACCCAAGGGGTCTTTGTTGGGGAACATAGTATTTCAAAAAAATTCCTACGATCACGCAAGATCTATCTAGGAGATGCATAGCAACAAGACGGGGAGAGTGTGTCCACGTACCCTCGTAGACCGAAAACGGAAGCGTTTAGTAACGCGGTTGATGTAGTTAAACGTGTTCTCGATCCAACCGATCCAAGTACCGAACATATGGCACCTCCGCGTTCAGCACATGTTCAGCTCGATGACGTCCCTCGAACACTTGATCCAGTTGAGGACGAGGGAGAGTTCCGTCAGCACGACGGCGTGGCGACGGTGATGATGAAGTTACCGGCGCAGGGCTTCGCCTAAGCACTACGACGATATGACCGAGGTGTGTAACTGTGGAGGGGGGCACCGCACACGGCTAAGAGAAACTTTGGTGTGTCTTTGGGGTGCCCCCTTCCCCCGTATATAAAGGAGGGAGGAGGAGGAGGCCGGCCTAGGAGGGGCGCGCCTATAGGGGGAGTCCAACTAGGATTCCCAATCCTAGTTGGAGTCCCCTTCCTTTTCCAAGAGGTCGAGAGAGGGAAGGAGGAGGAGAGGGAGAAGGAAAGAGGGGGGCGCCGCCCCCTCCTAGTCCAATTCGGACCAGCCCATGGGGGGCGCACTTCCTCCCCTTGTGGCCCTTCTCTCCTTCCCACTAAATCCCAATAAGGCCCAATACTTCCCCCGGTGAATTCCCGTAACTCCCCGGTTCTCCGAAAAATACCCGAATCACTCGTAACTATTCCTATGTCCGAATATAGCCTTCCAATATATGAATCTGTACCTCTCGACCATTTAGAGACTCCTTGTCATGTCCGTGATCTCATCCGGGACTCCGAAAAAACTTCGGTCATCAAATCACATAACTCATAATACAAATTGTCATCGAATGTTAAGCGTGCGGACCCTACGGGTTGAGAACTATGTAGACATGACCGAGACACATCTTCGGTCAATAACCAATAGCGGAACCTGGATGCTCATATTGGCTCCCACATATTCTACGAAGATCTTTATCGGTCAAACCGCATAACAACATACGTTGTTCCCTTTGTCATCGGTATGTTACTTGCCCGATTCGATCATCGGTATCCTCATACCTAGTTCAATCTCGTTACCGGCAAGTCTCTTTACTCGTTCTGTAATGCATCATCCCGTAACTAACTCATTAGTCACATTGCTTGCAAGGCTTATAGTGATGAGCATTACCGAGAGGGCCCAGAGATACCCCTCCGATACACGAAGTGACAAATCCTAATCTTGATCTATGCCAACCCAACAAACACCTTCGGAAACACTTGTAGAGCATCTTTATAATCACCCAGTTACGTTGTGACGTTTGATAGCACACAAGGTGTTCCTCCGGTATTCGGGAGTTGCATAATCTCATAGTCAGAGGAACATGTATAAGTCATGAAGAAATCAATAGCAATAAAACTTAACGATCATTATGCTAATCTAACGGATGGGTCTTGTCCATCACGTCATTCTCCTAATGATGTGACCACGTTCATCAAATGACAACACATGTCTATGGTCAGGAAACTTAACCATCTTTGATTAACGAGCTAGTCTAGTAGAGGCATACTAGGGACACTTTGTTTTGTCCATGTATTCACACATGTATCAAGATTCCGGTTAATAGAATTCTGGCATGAATAATAAACATGTATCATGATATAAGGAAATAAAATAATAACTTTATTATTGCCTCTAGGGCATACTTCCTTCAGTCTCCCTCTTGCACCAGAGTCAATAATCTAGTTCACATCGCCATGTGATTTAACACCAATAGTTCACATCACCATGTGATTAACACCCATAGTTCACATCATCATGTGACCAACACTCAAAGGGTTTACGAGAGTCAATAATCTAGTTCACATCGCTATGTGATTAACACCCAAGAGCACGAAAGTGTGATCATGTTTTGCTTGTGAGATAAATTTTAGTCTACGAATCTGCAACATTCAGATCCGTATGTATTTTGCAAATTTCTATGTCTACAATGCTCTGCACTGAGCTACTCTAGCTAATTGCTCCCACTTTCAATATGTATCTAGATCGAGACTCAGAGTCATCTAGATTGGTGTCAAAGCTGGCATCGACGTAACTCTTTACGATGAACTCTTTATCACCTCCATAACCGAAAAATATTTCCTTATTCTACTAAGGATAATTTTGACCGCTGTCCAGTGATCCACTCCTGGATCACTATTGTACCCTCTTGCCAAACTCATGGTGAGGTACACAATAGGTCTGGTACACAGCATATCATAATTTATAGAACCTATGACTGAGGCATAGGGAATGACTTTCATTCTCTTTCTATTTTCTGCCGTGGTCGGATTTTGAGTCTTACTCAACTTCACACCTTGCAACACAGGCAAGAACTCCTTCTTTGACTGTTCCATTTTGAACTACTTCAAAATCTTGTCAAGGTATGTAATCATTGAAAAATCTTATCAAGCGTCTTGATCTATCTCTATAGACCTTGATGCTCAATGTGTAAGCAGCTTCACTGAAGTCTTTCTTTGAAAAGACTCCTTTCAAATACTTCTTTATGCATTCCAGAAAATTCTACATCATTTCTGATCAACAATATGTCATTCACATATACTTATCAGAAAGGTTGTAGTGCTCCCACTCACTTTCTTCTAAATATAGGCTTCACTGCAAGTCTGTATAAAACTATATGCTTTGATGAACTCATCAAAGCGTATATTCCAACTCCGAGATGCTTGCACCAGTCCATAGATGGATCGCTGGAGCTTGCACATTTTGTTAGCACCTTTAGGATCGACAAAACCTTCTGGTTGCATCATATACAACTCTTCTTTAAGAAATCCCTTAAGGAATGCAGTTTTGACATCCATTTGCTAGATTTCATAAAATGTGGAAATTGCTAACATGATTCAGACAGACTTAAGCATCGCTACGAGTGAGAAAATCTCATCGTAGTCAACACCTTGAACTTGTCAAAAACCTTTTTCGACAAGTCTAGCTTTGTAGATAGTAACACTACTATCAGCGTCCGTCTTCCTCTTGAAGATCCATTTATTCTCAATGGCTTGCCGATCATCGGGCAAGTCAATCAAAGTCCATACTTTGTTCTCATACATGGATCCTATCTCAGATTTCATGGCCTCAAGCCATTTCACGGAATCTGGGCTCATCATTGCTTCCTCATAGTTCGTAGGTTAGTCATGGTCTAGTAACATGACTTCTAGAATAGGATTACCGTACCACTCTGGTGCGGAACGTACTCTGGTTGACCTACGAGGTTCGGTAGTAACTTGATCCGAAGTTTCATGATCATCATCATTAACTTCCTCACTAATTGGTGTAGGCATCACTGGAACTGATTTCTGTGAAGAACTACTTTCCAATTCGGAAGAAGGTACAATTACCTCATCAAGTTCTACTTTCGTCCCACTCACTTCTTTCGAGAGAAACTCCTTCTCTACAAAGGATCCATTCTTAGCAATGAATATCTTGCCTTCGGATCTGTGATAGAAGGTGTACCCAACAATCTCCTTTGGGTATCCTATAAAGACACATTTCTCCGATTTGGGTTTGAGCTTATCAGGTTGAAGCATTTTCACATAAGCATCGCATCCCCAAACTTTAAGAAACGACAGCTTAGGTTCCTTGCCAAACCACAGTTCATACGGTGTCATCTCAACGGATTTAGATGGTGCCCTATTTAACATGAATGCAGCTGTCTCTAATGCATAACCCCAAAACGATAGTGGTAAATCGGTAAGAGACATCATTGATTGCACCATATCTAATAAAGTACGGTTACGACGTTTGGACACACCATTACGCTGTGGTGTTCCAGGTGGCGTGAGTTGCGAAACGATTCCACATTGTTTCAAATGATGACCAAACTCATAACTCAAATTGAAGGAAATATGCCCTAGAGGCAATAATAAAGTTGTTATTTATATTTCCTTATATCATGATAAATGTTTATTATTCATGCTAGAATTGTATTAACCGAAAACTTAGTACATGTGTGAATACATAGACAAAACAAAGTGTCCCTAGTATGCCTCTACTTGACTAGCTCGTTGAATCAAAGATGGTTAAGTTTCCTAGCCATAGACATGAGTTGTCATTTGATTAACGAGATCACATCATTAGAGAATGATGTGATTGACTTGACCCATTCCGTTAGCTTAGCATTTGATCGTTTAGTATATTGCTATTGCTTTCTTCATGACTTATACATGTTCCTCTGACTATGAGATTATGCAACTCCCGAATACCGGAAGAACACCTTGTGTGCTATCAAATGTCACAACGTAACTGGGTGATTATAAATATGCTCTACAGGTGTCTCCGAAGGTGTTTGTGGGGTTGGCATAGATCGAGATTAGGATTTGTCACTCCGAGTTTCGGAGAGGTAACTCTGGGCCCTCTCGGTAATGCACATCATTATAAGCCTTGTAAGCAATGTGAATAATGAGTTAGTTGTGGGATGATGCATTACGGAACGAGTAAAGAGACTTGCCGGTAACGAGATTGAACTAGGTATGATGATACCGACAATCGAATCTCGGGCAAGTAACATACCGATGACAAAGGGAACAACATATGTTGTTATGCGGTTTAACCGATAAAGATCTTCGTAGAATATGTAGGAGCCAATATGAGCATCCAGGTTCCGCTATTGGTTATTGACCGGAGATGTGTCTCGGTCATGTCTACATAGTTCTCGAACCCGTAGGGTCCGCACGCTTAACGTTCGATGACGATTTGTATTATGAGTTATGTGATTTGATGAACCCAAGTTTGTTCGGAGTCCCGGATGAGATCACGGACATGACGAGGAGTCTCGAAACGGCCGAGAGGTAAATATTCATATATTGGAAGGCTATATTCGGACATCGGAATGGTTCCGAGTGATTCGGGTATTTTTCGGAGTACCGGGGAATTATGGGAATTCATCGGGGGAAGTATTGGGCCTGATTGGGCTTTAGTGGAAAGGAGAGAAGGGCCACAAGGGGAGGCAGCGCGCCCCCCCATGGGCTGGTCCAAATTGTACTAGGAGGGGGCGGCGCCCCCCTCTTTCCTTCTCCCTCTCCTCCTCCTTCCCTCTCTCGACCTCTTGGAAAAGGAAGGGGACTCCAACTAGGATTGGGAATCCTAGTTGGATTCCCCCTATAGGCGCGCCCCTCCTAGGCCGGCCTCCTCCTCCTTCCTTTATATACGGGGGAGGGGGGCACCCCAAAGGACACACAAGTTTCTCTTAATCGTGTGCGGTGCCCCCCTCCACAATTACACACCTCGGTCATATCCTCATAGTGCTTAGGCGAAGCCCTGCGCCGGTAACTTCGTCATCACTGTCGCCACGCCGTCGTGCTAACGGAACTCTCCCTCTCCCTCAACTGGATCAAGAGATCGAGGGATGTCATCGAGCTAAACGTGTGCTGAACGCGGAGGTGTCGTACGTTCGGTACTTGGATTGGTTGGATCACAAAGACGTTCGACTACATCAACCGCGTTACGAAACGCTTCCGCTTTCGGTCTACGAGGGTACGCGGACACACTCTTCCCTCTCGTTGCTATGCATCTCCTAGATAGATCTTGCATGATCGTAGGAATTTTTTTGAAATTACTGCGTTCCCCAACAGTGGCATCCGAGCCAGGTCTATGCATAGATGTTATATGCACGATTGGAACACAAAGAGTTGTGGGCGATAATAGTCATACTGCTTACCAGCAACGTCTTACTTTGATTCGACGGTATTGTTGGATGAAGCGGCCCAGACCGACATTAGATGACCGCGTTCATGAGACTGGTTCTACCGACGTGCTTCGCACACAGGTGGCTAGCGGGTGTCTATTTCTCCAACTTTAGTTGAATCGAGTTTGACTACGCCCGGTCCTTGTTTAAGGTTAAAACAGCACACTTGACGAAAAATCATTGTGGTTTTGATGCGTATGTAAGAACGGTTCTTACTAGAAGCCCGTAGCAGCCACGTAAAACTTGCAACAACAAAGTAGAGGACTTCTAACTTGTTAATGCAGGGCTTGTTGTGATGTGATATGGTCAAGACATGATGTGATTTCTTGTATGAGATGATCATGTTTTGTAACAGAGTTATCGGCAACTGGCAGGAGCCATATGGTTGTCGCTTTATTGTATGCAATGCAATTGCCATGTAATTGTTTTACTTTATCACTAAGCGGTAGCGATAGTCATAGAAGCAATAGTTGGCGAGACGACAACGATGCTACGATGGAGATCAAGGTGTCGCGCCGGTGACGATGGAGATCATGACGATGCTTCGGTGATGGAGATCATGAGCACAAGATGATGATGGCCATATCATGTCACATATTTTGATTGCATGTGATGTTTATCTTTTATGCATCTTATTTTGCTTAGTACGGCGGTAGCATTATAAGATGATCCCTTACTAAATTTCAAGGTATAAGTGTTCTCCCTGAGTATGCACCGTTGCTACAGTTCGTCGTGCCGATACACCACGTGATGATCGGGTGTGATAAGCTCTATGTTCACATACAACGGGTGCAAGCCAGTTTTGCACACGCAGAATACTCAGGTTAAACTTGACGAGCCTAGCATATGCAGATATGATCTCGGAACACTGAGACCGAAAGGTCGAACGTGAATCATATAGTAGATATGATCAACATAGTGATGTTCACCATTGAAAGCTACACCATCTCACGTTTTGATCGGACATGGTTTAGTTGATTTGGATCACGTGATCATTTAGATGACTAGAGGGATGTCTATCTAAGTGGGAGTTCTTAAGTAATATGATTAATTGAACTTTAATTTATCATGAACTTAGTCCTGATAGTATTTGCATATCTATGTTGTAGATCAATAGCTTGCGATGTAGCTCCTTGTTTATTTATGATATGTTCCTAGAGAAAACTAAGTTGAAAGATGATAGTAGCAATGATGCGGACTTGGTCGGTGATCTGAGGATTATCCTCATTGCTGCACAGAAGAATTATGTCCTTGATGCACCGCTAGGTGACAGACCTATTGCAGGAGCAGATGCAGATGTTATGAACGTTTGAACAATGCTCGGTATGATGTCTACTTGATAGTTTAGTGCACGATGCTTTACGGCTTAGAACCGGGACTTCAAAAATGTTTTGAATGCCACTGAGCATATGAGATGTTCCAAGAGTTGAAATTGGTATTTCAGACTCATGCCCGTGTTAAGAGGTATGAGACCTCTGACAAAGTACTTTGCCTACAAGATGGAGGAGAATAGCTCAGCTAGTGAGCATGTGCTCAGAATGTCTGAGTACTACAATCGCTTGAATCAAGTGGGAGTTAATCTTCCAGATAAGATAGTGATTGACAGAGTTCTTTACTCACTATCACCAAGTTACTAGAACTTCATGATGAACTATAATATGCGAGGGGTGACGAAAATGATTCCCGAGCTCTTTGCGATGCTGAAATCGGTGAAGGTATAAATCAAGAAAAAGCATCAATTGTTGATGGTTAACAAGATCACTAGTTTCAAGAAAATGGCAAAGGAAAAGAAAGGGAACTTCAAGAAGAATGGCAAGCAGGTTGTCACTCCCATGAAGAAGCCCAAATCTAGACCTAAGCCTGAGACTGAGTGCTTCTACTTCAAAGGGAATGGTCACTAGAAGCGGAACTACCCCAAATATTTGGCGGATAAGAAGGATGGCAAAGTGAACAAAGGTATATTTGATATACATTATTGATGTGTACTTTACTAGTGTTCATAGCAACCCCTGGGTATTTGATACCGGTTCAGTTGCTAAAATTAGTAACACGAAACGGGAGTTGCAGAATGAACAGAGACTAGTCAAGGGTGAAGTGACGATGTGTGTTGGAAGTGGTTCCAAGATTGATATGATCATCATCGCACACTCCCTATACTTTCGGGATTAGTGTTAAACCTAAATAAATGTTATTTGGCGTTTGCATTGAGCATGAATATCATTTGATCATGTTTATTGCAATACGGTTATTCATTTAAAGTCAGAGAATAATTGTTGTTCTGTTTACATGAATAAAACCTTCGATGGTAATACACCCAATGAAAATAGTTTGTTCGATCTCGATCGTGTGATACACATATTCATAATATTGATGCCAAAAGATACAAAGTTGTTAATAATGGTGCAACATATTTGTGGCACTGCCGTTTAGGTCATATTGGTGTAAAGCGCATGAAGAAACTCCATGCTGATGGGCTTTTGGAATCACCTGATTATGAATCACTTGATGCTTGCGAACCATGCCTCATGGGCAAGATGACTAAGACTCCGTTCTACAGAACAAAGGAGCGAGCAACTAACTTATTGGAACTAATACATACGATGTATGCGGTCCGATGAGTGTTGAGGCTCATGGCGGGTATCATTATTTTCTGACCTTCACAGATGATTTGAGCAGATATAGGTATATCTACTTGATGAAACACAAGTCTGAAACAATTGAGAAGTGTTGGGGAACGCAGTAATTTCAAAAAAAATCCTACGCACACGCAAGATCTATCTAGGTGATGCATAGCAACGAGAGGGGAGAGTGTTGTCCACATACCCTCATAGACCGTAAGCGGAAGCGTTATGACGACGCGGTTGATGTAGTCGTAGGTCTTCATGATACGACCGATCCTAGCACCGAAGGTACGGCACCTCCGCGATCTGCACACGTTCAGCTCCGTGACGTCCCACGAACTCTAGATCCAGCTGAGGTCGAGGGAGAGTTTCGTCAGCATGACGGCGTGATGACGGTGATGATGAAGCTACTGGCGTAGGACTTCATCTAAACACTGCAACGATATGACCACGGTGGAAATCTGTGGAGGGGGCACCGCACACGGCTAAACAATCAACTTGTGTCTATGGGGTGCCCCCTCCCCCGTATATAAAGGAGTGGAGGAGGGGGAGGGCCCGCTCTCTCATGGCGCGCCCAAGGGGGGAGTCCTACTCCCGGTGGGAGTAGGATTCCCCCTTCCCTAGTTGGAGTAGGAGAGGAAGGAAGGGGGAGAGATAGGGAAGGAAAGGGGGGCCGGCCCCCCACCCAATTCGGATTGGGCTTGGGGGGCGCGCCCTCCACCTGGCCGCCTCCTCCTCTCTCCCACTAAGGCCCAATAAGGCCCACACACTCCTCGGGTGGTTCCGGTAACCCCCCGGTACTCTGGTAATTCCGATGTCCAAACATACTCTTCCAATATATCGATCTTTAAGTCTCTTTACTCGTTCCTTAATGCATCATCCCGTAACTAACTCATTAGTCACATTGCTTGCAAGGCTTATAGTGATGTGCATTACTGAGAGGGCCCAGAGATACCTCTCCGACAATCGGAGTGAAAAATCCTAATCTCGATCTATGCCAACTCAGCAAACACCATCGGAGACACTTGTAGAGCATCTTTATAGTCACCCAGTTACGCTGTGACGTTTGATAGCACACTAAGTGTTCCTCCGGTATTCCTGAGTTGCATAATCTCATATTCATTGGAACATGTATAAGTTATGGAGAAAGCAATAGCAATAAAATAAATGATCATAGTGCTAAGCTAACGGATGGGTCAAGTCAATCACATCATTCTGAAATGATGTGATCCCGTTTATCAAATGACAACTCTTTGTCCATGGCTAGGAAACTTAACCATCTTTGATTAACGAGCTAGTCAAGTAGAGGCATACTAGTGGCACTCTGTTTGTCTATGTATTCACACATGTACTAAGTTTCCGGTTAATACAATTCTAGCATGAATAATTTATCATGATATAAGGAAATATAAATAACAACTTTATTATCGCCTCTAGGGCATATTTCCTTCAGTCTCCCACTTGCACTAGAGTCAATAATCTAGATTACATTGTAATGATTCTAACACCCATGGAGTCTTGGTGCTGATCATGTTTTGCTCATGAGAAAGGCTTAGTCAACGGGTTTGCAACATTCAGATCCGTATGTATTTTGCAAATCTCTATGTCTCCCTCCTTGACTTGGTCGCAGATGGAATTGAAGCGTCTCTTGATGTGCTTGGTTCTCTTGTGAAATCTGGATTCCTTTGCCAAGGCAATTGCACCAGTATTGTCACAAAAGATTTTCATTGGACCCGATGCACTAGGTATGACACCTAGATCGGATATGAACTCCTTCATCCAGACTCCTTCATTTGTTGCTTCTGAAGCAGCTATGTACTCCGCTTCACACGTAGATCCCGCCACGACGCTCTGCTTGGAACTGCACCAACTGACAGCTCCACCATTTAATAAAAATATGTATCCGGTTTGTGACTTAGAGTCATCCGGATCAGTGTCAAAGCTTGCATCGATGTAACCGTTTACGGCGAGCTCTTTGTCACCTCCATAAATGAGAAACATATCCTTAGTCCTTTTCAGATATTTCAGGATGTTCTTGACTGCTGTCCAGTGATCCACTCCTGGATTACTTTGGTACCTCCCTGCTAAACTAATAGCAAGGCACATATTAGGTCTGGTACACAACATTGCATACATGATAGAACCTATGGCTGAAGCATAGGGAACGACCTTCATTTTCTCTCTATCTTCTGCAGTGGTCGGGCATTGAGTCTGACTCAACTTCACACCTTGTAATATAGGCAAGAACCCCTTCTTTGCTTGATCCATTTTGAACTTCTTCAAAACTTTATCAAGGTATGTGCTTTGTGAAAATCCAATTAAGCGTCTTGATCTATCTCTATAGATCTTGATTCCCAATATATAAGCAGCTTCTCCGAGGTCTTTCATTGAAAAATTCTTATTCAAGTATCCTTTTATGCTATTCAGAAATTCAGTATCATTTCTGGTCAACAATATGTAATCCACATATAATATCAGAAATGCTACAGAGCTCCCACTCACTTTCTTGTAAATACAGGCTTCTCCAAAAGTCTGTATAAAACCATATGCTTTGATCACACTATCAAAGCGTATATTCAACTCCGAGAGGCTTGCACGAGTCCATAAATGGATCGCTGGAGCTTGCACACTTTGTTAGCACCTTTTGGATCGACAAAACCTTCTAGTTGCATCATATACAACTCTTCTTTAAGATATCCATTAAGGAATGCAGTTTTGACATCCATTTGCCAAATTTCATAATCATAAAATGCGGCAACTGCTAACATGATTCAGACGGACTTAAGCATCGCTACGGGTGAGAAGGTCTCATCATAGTCAACTCCTTGAACTTGTCGAAAACCTTTCACAACAAGTCGAGCTTTGTAGACAGTAACATTACCGTCAGCGTCAGTCTTCTTCTTGAAGACCCATTTATTGTCTATGGATTGCCGATCATCGGGCAAGTCAACCAAAGTCCACACTTTGTTCTCATACATGGATCCCATCTCAGATTTCATGGCCTCAAGCCATTTTGCGGAATCTGGGCTCATCATCGCTTCCTCATAGTTCGTAGGTTCATCATGGTCAAGTAACATGACTTCCAGAACAGGATTACCGTACCACTCTGGTTCGGAACGTACTCTGGTTGACCTACGAGGTTTGGTAGTAACTTGATCTGAAGTTTCATGATCATTATCATTAGCTTCCTCACTAATTGGTGTAGGAATCACTGGAACTGATTTCTGTGATGAACTACTTTCCAATAAGGGAGCAGGTACAATTACCTCATCAAGTTCTACTTTCCTCCCACTGACTTCTTTCGAGAGAAACTCCTTCTCTAGAAAGGATCCATTCTTAGCAACGAATATCTTGCCTTCGGATCTGTGATAGAAGGTGTACCCAACAGTCTCCTTTGGGTATCCTATGAAGACACAGCTTATCAGGTTGAAGTTTTTTTCACATAAGCATCGCAGCCCCAAACTTTAAGAAACGACAACTTGGGTTTCTTGCCAAACTGCAGTTCATAAGGTGTCGTCTCAACGGATTTAGATGGTGCCCTATTTAACGTGAATGCAGCCGTCTCTAAAGCATAATCCCAAAACAATAGCGCTAAATCAGTGAGAGACATCATAGATCGCACCATATCAAGTAAAGTACGATTACGACATTCGGACACACCATTACGCTGTGGTGTTCCGGGTGGCGTGAGTTGCGAAACTATTCTGCATTGTTTCAAATGAAGACCAAACTCGTAACTCAAATATTCTCCTCCATGATCAGATCGCAGAAACTTTATTTTGTTACGATGATTTTCCACTTCACTCTGAAATTCTTTGAACTTTTCAAATGTTTCAGACTTATGTTTCATCAAGTAGTTATACCCATATCTGCTCAAATCATCTGTTGTCGTGGAATTGTCACGGCAGATGTCCTTGAGCTAGGACTTAGTCGTGGTGCCATCGCAGCTAGGAAGCTTAAAGGGGTTAAACGGGACAAGGAACACAAGGGTTATACCGGTTCAGCCCCTTACGGTGAAGGTAAAAGCCTACGTCCAGTTGAGGTTGTATTGCTTGAGGTTTCGACGACCAGGAGCTAAACCGCCTTGCCTGGTTATCGATCTGATCTTACTTCTCCCTGAACCGCCGCCGGGTCGTCCCTTTATATAAGGAGGTTGACGCCCAGCGGCTCTCAGAGTCCCGGCCGGCTCATAACAGTGTCCGGCTCGGACTCCTAACTATTCTTGCCTTACACTACAAGTCTTGCCATGACGGCGGTTTGTAACTACGGGCTTTAAGCCATCTCTGGGTCTTAAGCCCATCTTTGGCCCGCCGTCTTCAAGCTTGGTGCTGGGTTTCGCGTGATGACCATTATGAGTAACCCGTCCCCTCCTGGGCGGCTAACTCTAATGGTTATATCCTCAACATTAGGCCCCAGATTGATTTGAACCGGTTCATGTCAATCTTCAATCCCCTTGAAAGAAAATTTTCCGGCTTACATCTGTGCGAAAGTTTTAACCCGCCGTGACGTCATCTTCTGGATTCCCGATAACCCGCCATGACGTCATCTTCCATTAATTTCATTTCTTTATTCCGTTAAATCCCAACGGATCTTATCTTTAATGGTCATCCCGAAAATCGAGGCGCTTCTGTGGCGAGATAATCACGCCATGACCTCCTCGTTTCTCGCACCCACTTATGAGCCTCACCTTATAAATAGCCCGACCCATGAGCCTCCAATTACTCGTCACCTCCATCTTCTTCCTCCTCTCGCCACTGTGCTGCCACCCGAGCTCCGCCGCCGCCGCCGCGGGTTTCCTCGTCTTCACCAACTCAGGCCGCTGCATCAACCTGACATGACCAGAGGAACGCGACGAACCTCCGCAGTAACTCCGCATCTGTAAGTCCCTGCACCTCTCCACCGTAGATCCGCATTAGGGTACCACTGTTCTTCGCTGTTCTTCCCGAGTTCCCTGTAGTTCTTCCACTACAGTCACGTTTGATCCAAGAGTAGTATAGAGCTCCTGCGGTAGTTGTTGTGCATCCGTTTTATGATAGTAGATCCCCTTTGTCTGCAATAAGATCTCGTTCTGAATCCATGAACTTCTTCTGCGTCAGTTCTAGGTCTAGAAAATATTCTTTTTAGCCGACCGTTTTGATCCAAAACAATTACTGCGATCTGTGAAACCTGTTTGTGCCACACTTAGTCAAAAAAGGCATCTGTTTAGTTATGGCGGCTCACGTTTCCGGCTTAAAAGAAACCACGTGCTGTAAAATTTCCGGCTCATTTATGATAAAGCTGTAGACAATTTGAATTACTCATGATGCGCTCAGCGGCTTAGATAACCCGATGCACTTAGCCATATGTCATTAGGCCCCTTCACAAGCCGCCATTTGAGTATTGAACTGTAGACATCTGCCGGCTTATAATTGAACCGGACATTTTCCTTTTGTCATAGGCTTCATCTTTCACAATGCCACCTAAAGCTCCCAAGGCACCCATCACGTGCAAGTGGATGAGATCCAATGTCACCGACAACACTTTAGCTGATTTCGTGAAGACGGGTTACTTGCCCAAGAAGGATATCATGTCTTATCGTGCCCCTGACCCGTCGGAGGAGAGACCTCAACCAAGAGATGGTGAGGTGGTGATATTTGCTGATCACATGAGCCGGGGCTTCGCACCGCCCGGCTCAAAATTCTTTAGAGATGTTCTGAATTTCTTTGATCTGCGGCCGCAAGACATAGGACCCAATTCCGTGTCAAATATTTGCAACTTTCAAGTATTCTGCAAAGTCTATCTTGGAGAAGAGCCCAGCCTGCTGCTCTTTAGAGAGCTATTTTATCTGAACCGCCAGAACGAGTGCGCCAACGGGCCGAGCCTGGAACTTGGTGGAATCTCCATTCAACGCCGGAGAGACTGCCTCTTTCCTTACACTGAGCCGCCCAGCCATCCAAAGGACTGGAACCAGACATGGTTCTACTGCCAGGATACTTCGCCGGCTGACGAGAGCCCTCTGCCCGGCTTTCGTGCCCTGCGTCTAGAGCCAAGTCACCCCCTGCCGGATAAGCTAACTCAAGCCGAGCGTCAACCTCTGATCCCCACCATTAACAAAATTAAGGCTCTCCTGGGAAATGGCCTCAACGGCATTGGTCTGGTCCGGGTCTGGATCTCTTGGCGGGTGATCCCCTTAAGTCGCCGCCCCGGCTTAATGTGTGATTACACGGGCCGGAAAGATGACCCTCTGCGACACAGCCGCAACGATCTACCTGAAGACGTTGTTGACGACATGACCAAGTCCCTCTTGAATGAGAGCTTGACAGACTGCGGGAGGACTGGCTTAAACCCCTTCTGCAAGACTAACCCGGCTCCAGCGGTAAATCATTGATCTGAACACCTTATTTTCCCTTTGGATAGTTTTCATCTGAACCTTAAGAAGTCTTTATTGTATTTTTCAGGCTGATGATAAGTTCTGGAAGGTCAAGTATGACCATGAGGCGGCTAAAAAAGCCAGAAAGGCTAAGAAAGCCGCCAGGAGAGCCGCTCCCCGCAAAAAGGGAAGCAAGACTACCGCCTCAGAGCTGCTTCAGCTGGATGATAGCTCCGAGTCAGAGGTAACCCTTAATTCCTTATACTCTTCTTTTGTTTCTGCTTTTCATCTGTCTTTTAACCACCTTATTAACTTGATTACCCGCAGGATGATACCGGAGCGAGTAACCCGGTAACTGAAGAGGTAACTATACTTTCCTCCGACTCGGACCCCCTGAAAGTCCGAAGAGTAACCCGGAAAGTAAGCCTTTCGCATCCTTTAGCTTATCAAGATCCTCAATTTCTTTTGAAGCAACAGATTCATGAGAACCGGAGGCAAACCCGGGCCAGCAAGGATGCAGACCTCTCCTCCGGCTTACCCGAGGCATCAAGAAAGCGCCGGACTAAGGTTATGTCCAACTTATACCCTTTTCATCCTTTAGCGGGTGTCACTCATCAACCGCTCAATTCGTCTGATTCAAATTATCAGGAAACTTCACCTTCCTCTGGTGATTCTATGCAATCTACCCTGCCGGCTTTCAAGACCGCGCCCGGGTAATGATGATCATCTTATGTTGTACTTATCTTACTCATGCTTTTGTACTAACCTTTTGTCCTTTCAGTGCTCAAGCAAAGCTCAGTAAAAGAGCGAAGAAGAATAAACCGGTTGAAGGGCCGGTCCTGACTGAACCGGAGGCTTCAGCTCAAGAGCCACCAGCTGCCTCTGCTCCTGAAGCCACCACTCCAACCGGCGAGCCAATCCCAGAGACTTCTGTTAACTCGGAGATCCCCAGCTCAGCTCAACCGGCCGATGACCCGGATGTGGTGATTACCCGGACTGAATACGTTGAGCCGGGAAGACCCACTGTGCTGGCCAGATGCTCTGCCAAGGAAGAGCTGCTAGAGCGCCGCCGGGCTAGATTGGAGATTACTGATTATGCTAACTTGAGCATTGGAGACATTGTCTCGGGTTACATTAGTCAGGTGCACAACAGCCGGGATCTGGAGATTGATATGGTGAAGCAGATCCAACAAAAATCTGAGGTACAAATCTCTTGTTTACTCCATAGTCAGTCTTACTATGCTAGCCCCTAAGTCTATCACTTATGATAGAATATATTGTAGACTTAACGTCCGGCTTACTTTCATGAACCGGCAAGCTATAACTAGAATCTTTCAACATGCATTAGCCCCCAAGTGCCAAGTGTCTTTGCTTGGAAAGTGCTTGGGACTTTAATATTGCATAACAATCACTCATACGATAACCTGGAATTTGTACAGGCTGCTGGCAAAAAATTTGAAACTAAAATCTCTGAGCTGAAGAACCGCCTGAAGACTCAGGAAACTGAGACCCGGAAGGCAAACGCCAAATTCGAGTTCAGTGTTGCTGCACAAGAAAAGCTGAAAAAGAAGTTTGAAACTGAAAGGAAGACTTGGGCCGAGGAGAAGGCCGCTTTGGTCAGCCGGGCTGAACAGGCAGAGGCTGCCCTGACGGAGAGAACCGCCGAACTCTCCGGCTTAAAACGCCATGTGTCACAGATGGTCACATCAATCTTCGGTAAGTCATTCTGCAAGCCTTCAAACAAGTTTACATTCTCGGTGTCTCATAAGTCCCATCATTGCTAGCGGCTTACCTGACGTTGTTAAACAGGTCCCAGAAACACCAACCTCAATCAGAATGTGCTGACCAAGCTGAAGGCCGTGTACACCTTGGTTGAGCAACTTTACACCGGGTCACAGCGTGCTTTGGCCGTTGTGGCCCTGTCCAATGAAGTTCCGACTCACCTGGCGGACATGCTTCGGCGGCTTGCTGTTCTTCCCCAGCGCTTCCAAGAGCTGCGACGGGCCTCTGCAAGAGCCGGAGCCATAGCTGCTCTGAGCCGGGCCAAGGCTTTCCTCCCGGAGCTAGACCCGGCGGAGATCGCGCTTGGATACCCCAGTCTAAAGGAAGACGGTACTCCCTTTGACCAAAAAGATTTTGCTGATTGTGTGAAGAGTGTGCGCCCGGTGGCTACCTTAATTGGGAATGACACCAACCTCACCAAGTATCAGCCGGACTATGACTCGAAGAATCGGAGGACCCCCACTCCACGCTACGAAGCAATCAGCTTGATCCCTCCGACTCGTAAGCATACCTTCGCCCCGGAAGTTGACTCAGCCGGGTTAATTGACGAGGAGGCTCAATTTGAAGCTTTGAGCGGCATTGACTGGAAATCATCAACCTTCCAGGTCATAGGAACAGCCGGAGGAGCGGAGAGGGATGAGCCGGAAGCTTCGACCCAGCAAGCATCTTGACTCTTTAGGCGGCCCATGGTTATGCTTGTTAAACAATGCCTCACCTTTTGGACTCGGGGAGTCTTGTAATAGAGTAGGACAAACATTTTAACTTTGTCGTGCCATCGTGCACGTGCTGAATGCTTAACTCCATTAAAGTTGCTTCCTTATATTCCTCCGGGTCATAATTGATCATTTATTTTCCTTAAGCTCGAATAGCTGTCTTTCACCATCCGGCATAGAAAACAAGTCACAAGTCTCTACGCGGCTTACCGCACTGAGAACCATAGATCTTATACATATAACCCGGAATATGAATCCAAGTCACCAAAGACTGGTCCTCAATTATATCCTTGATGTGACCATAATAGCATACTTACAGGCCTTCAAGTATACTTCCGGTTTATGTAACCCGGATAATAAGGTTGGTACCTCAAACTCCGGTTTACCAGTTTTGATAATGCCTATTGTGTGCGACTAACACTGTGAATCAAAGTTAAGTCGGTGGAGTAAGAACCGCCGTGCACACTGTTGATACAACCAGAAGAACTTGTTGCAAATCAGAAAAATCAAAACTTAGGGGCGTCCGGTTTGAATACGACCAGAGACCCGTCCCAAAGGGGTTAAGCTAAGATTCGAATGCGATCATATAGCCCCCAGTGGGTTTGGCGATGCCGATCAAGAGGGTACCAACAGTTATGTTCTCTTTGGTTCGAATACGACCCATGTTTGAACAGGAAGCCCCCAAATGACCTTAAAAGTTGTTTAACGACGCTGATTCGAATACGATCCACGTCGATTCCCAAAGGGGGTTAAGCTATGATTCAAATATGATCAAGGAAACTCCCCGATGAGCTCGGCAGTGTGCCAATCAAGTGGGTATCGACAGCTATGTTCTCTTTGGTTCGAATATGACCTATGTTTGAACAGGAAGCCCCCAAGTGATTATGTTGTTAACGGCTAGATTCGAATACGATCATAAGCCGGATCCACCTCCAGGTTACCATGTGATCTTGTAATGGAAATGCCACTTTTACCTTTGGAGGAGACAAAGGACAGAGGTCCTGCTGTATTATTTATCATAATATATACATGGCTATATACATATGTACATTATGAGAGCCGGCAGCTCAAGTGTAATAAGGCCGAAGCTGAGCTATGTTCCACGGCCGACGGGTCTCTTCCTCCGACTTGCGTGAATCTTTGTGCTCCCGAATGTCGATGAGGTAGTATGACCCGTTGTGCAAATTCTTGCTGACCACAAAGGGCCCTTCCCAAGGCGGGGATAACTTGTGCGCATCTGTTTGATCTTGGATGAGCCGGAGCACCAGATCACCTTCCTGGAAGACCCGGGACTTAACCCGGCGGCTGTGATAACGGCGCAGGTCTTGTTGGTAAATCGCCGAACGAGCTGCTGCCACATCACGCTGCTCGTCCAATAAGTCAAGAGCATCTTGGCGCGCCTGCTCATTATCCGCCTCAACATAAGCCGCCACTCGAGGTGAATCATGACGAATGTCGCTAGGGAGGACTGCTTCCGCTCCGTAAACCATGAAGAAAGGCGTGTAACCCGTAGATCTGTTAGGAGTAGTATTGATGCTCCATAACACGGAGGGTAACTCCTCCACCCAACAACCCGGCGTCCGTTGCAAAGGGACCAAAAGCCGGGGCTTGATGCCTTTCAGAATCTCCTGATTAGCTCTCTCAGCTTGACCATTGGATTGAGGGTGAGCCACTGATGAAACATCAAGTCGAATATGCTCTCGTTGACAAAACTCCTCCATGGCGCCTTTAGACAGATTGGTACCATTGTCAGTTATGATGCTGTGTGGAAAACCAAAGCGAAATATCACCCTTTTCATGAACTGAACCGCAGTGGCCGCGTCACACTTGCTAACTGGCTCTGCCTCAACCCACTTTGTGAACTTATCAACCGCCACCAAGAGGTGGGTCTTCTTATCCTTAGACCTCTTAAAAGGCCCAACCATATCAAGCCCCCAGACCGCAAATGGCCAGGTAATTGGAATCATCCTCAGCTCCTGAGCCGGTACGTGAGCCCGTCATGAGAACCTCTGACAGCCGTCACATTTACTGACCAAGTCCTCTGCATCAGCATGAGCCGTCAACCAGTAAAAACCATGACGAAAAGCCTTGGCCACAAGGGATTTTGAGCCGGCATGATGGCCACAATCCCCTTCGTGAATCTCACGTAAGATTTCTTGACCCTCCTCAGGGGAAACACAGCGCTGGAACGTTCCAGTAACACTGCGGCGATGCAGCTCACCATTGATAATGATCATTGACTTCGACCGCCGGGTTATTTGTCTGGCCAAAGTTTCATCCTCAGGCAAATCCCCCCGGGTCATGTATGCCAAATATGGTACCGTCCAGTCTGGGGTGATGTGGAGAGCCGCCACCAACTGTGCCTCCGGGTCAGGGATAGCCAAGTCTTCCTCTGTAGGTAACTTAACAGAAGGGTTATGTAGGATGTCCAAGAAAGTATTAGGCGGTACCGGCTTCGTTGAGAACCCAGCCGGCTTAAAGCATCAGCCGCCTCGTTCTTCCTGCGATCGATGTGCTCTACTTGGTAACCCTGAAAGTGTCCAGCGATGGCATCGACTTCACGGCGATAAGCCGCCATGAGAGGGTCCTTGGAGTCCCACTTGCCCAACACTTGTTGAGCCACTAAATCTGAATCGCCAAAGCATCTTACCCGGCTCAAACTCATCTCCTTAGCCATCCGAAGACCATGGAGCAAGGCCTCGTACTCAGCCGCATTGTTAGTACAAGGAAACATCAATCGTAGCACATAATGAAACTTGTCACCTTTAGGGGAAGCCAATACAACTCCAGCCCCCGAGCCCTCCAATTGCCTAGACCCATCAAAATGAATAGTCCAATATGTATTATCCGGCTTTTCTTCAGGCACCTGTAGTTCTGTCCAATCGTTGATGAAATCCACCAAAGCTTGAGATTTGACGGCAGTGCGTGGTACGTATTTCGGACCATGAGGCCCAACCTCTATAGCCCACTTAGCCACTCTTCCTGTGGCTTCTCTGTTTTGGATGATATCTCCAAGGGGAGCAGAACTAACCATGGTGATGGGGTGGCCCTGAAAATAATGCTTAAGCTTCCGGCATGCCATGAACACCCCGTAAACAAGCTTCTTCCAATGTGGATACCGCTGTTTGGACTCTATGAGCACTTCGCTGACATAGTAAACCGGCCGCTGAACCGGATACTCTTTACCCTCTTCCTTGTGCTCCACCACCACAGCCACGCTGACGGCTCGTGTGTTAGCAGCTACATACAGTAATAAGGGCTCCTTATCAACCGAAGCAGCAAGGACTGGGGGCTCAGCCAGCTGTCTCTTCAAATCCTCAAAAGCAGCATTAGCAGCATCATTCCAGATAAAGTCATCAGTTTTCTTCATCAACTGGTACAGTGGCATGGACTTTTCACCCAAACGGCTTATAAACCGGCTTAAAGCAGCGATACAACCCGCCAGGCGCTGGACGTCATTTATACACGCCGGCTTAGCCAGAGAGGTGATTGCCTTGATCTTCTCCGGGTTAGCTTCAATGCCTCTGTGAGAAACCAGAAAACCCAAGAGCTTTCCTGCAGGAACACCAAAAACACACTTGGCCGGGTTAAGCATCATCTTGTAGACCCGGAGATTATCAAAGGTTTCTCTCAGATCATCTATCAAGGTTTCCTTCTCTCTGGACTTAACCACAATATCATCCACATAGGCATGAACATTGCGCCCAATCTGGTTATGAAGACAGTTCTGCACGCAACGCTGATAAGTCGCCTGTGAACTCTTGAGTCCAAAAGGCATAGACACATAACAGAAGGCTCCAAAGGGAGTGATGAACGCTGTTTTCTCCTGGTCTTTAACTGCCATTTTAATCTGATGGTATCCGGAATAAGCATCCAAGAAACTTAAGCGCTCACAACCCGCCGTAGCATCAATGATTTGATCAATACGGGGGAGGGCAAAAGGATCAGCCGGACATGCCTTGTTTAAGTCCGTGTAGTCCACACACATCCGCCAGGTGCCATTCTTCTTGAGCACGAGCACCGGGTTAGCTAACCACTCTGGGTGAAAGACTTCAACAATAAAACCGGCCGCCAAGAGCCGGGCCACCTCTTCTCCAATGGCTTTCCGCCTCTCCTCATTAAACCGCCGAAGGAATTGCCTGACCGGCTTGAATTTCGGATCAACATTAAGAGTGTGCTCAGTGAGTTCTCTAGGTACACCTGGCATGTCAGAAGGTTTCCATGCAAAAATGTCCCTATTCTCACGGATGAACTCGATGAGCGCGCTTTCCTATTTTGGATCCAGATTGGCGCTGATACTAAACTGCTGAGATGAGTCACCTGGAACGAAATCAACAAGTTTAGTCTCATCAGCTGACTTAAATTTCATTGCCGGCTCATGCTCCGTAGTCGGCTTTTTCAGAGATGTCATATCTGTTGGGTCAACATTGTCCTTGTAAAACTTCAACTCCTCTGTTGCACAAACAGATTCTGCATAAGCCGCATCGCCTTCCTCACACTCCAAGGCTACCTTCCGGCTGCCATGAACCGTAATGGTCCCATTGTGACCCGGCATCTTAAGCTGCAAATACACGTAACACGGCCGCGCCATGAACTTAGCGTAAGCCGGCCTCCCAAATATAGCATGATACGGACTTCTTATCTTAACCACCTCAAAGGTTAATTTTTCCACCCTGTAGTTGTACTCATCTCCAAAAGCCACTTCCAGCTCAATCTTGCCCACTGGATATGCCGATTTACCAGGCACCGCACCATGGAAAACAGTATTGGACTGGCTGAGATTCTTATCAATCAACCCCATACGTCGGAAAGTCTCATAATAGAGGATGTTGATGCTGCTGCCTCCATCCATGAGCACCTTAGTGAATTTATATCCTCCCACCCGAGGGGCCACCACCAGGGCCAGGTGACCCGGATTATCAACCCGGGGAGGGTGATCCTCCCTACTCCACAAAATAGGCTGCTCAGACCATCTTAAATAGCGTGGAACCGCCGGCTCAACAGCATTCACAGCCCTCTTATGAAGCTTCTGATCTCTCTTACACAGACTGGTGGTAAACACATGATACTGTCCACCATTGAGCTGCTTTGGATTGGTCTGGTAACCCCCCTGCTGCTGTTGATGACCCTGGCCGGACTGCTGATTAAAGCCCCCTTGACCATTCTGAGGATTAGGATTTGAGCCGCCGCCCGGGCCATGAAAACCGCCAGCGCCTGAGCCGCCACCCGGGCCATTGTTGCCATTAAAGGCATTGGAATTCTTAAAGGCCTTCATGATTGCGCAATCCTTCCATAGATGAGTAGCCGGTTTCTTCCTAGAGCCATGCCTTGGACAAGGCTCATTCAACAGCTGGTCAAGCGTTGGGCCTGACCCGCCGGCTCGGGGAGGTGGCCTCCCCTTGCGTCGCTGGTTGTTGCCTTGTGAGCTGGCGTTGGCCACAAACTCTAGGCTGCCGTCGGCCTTACGCTTGCCACCTCCTTGGTTCACCGGGTTATGCTGAGGACCCTTGCCATTGCCGTTCTTCCTTCCCTTCCCTGTCCTTTCATCATCCGACGCGGGGTCCTTGGTACTATCAGAGCCGTCATACTTGACGAGAGCCGCCATCAGCGTACCCATATCATTGCAATCACGCTTGAGCCGCCCGAGTTTCATCTTCAGGGGCAAGAAACGACAATTCTGTTCCAACATTAAGACTGCAGAGCCGGCATCCATCTTATTAGATGAATGTATTATCTCTTTGACCCGGCGAACCCAATGGGTTGTGGACTCACCCTCCTGCTGTTTACAGTTAGTCAAATCCACAATTGACATAGATTGCCTACAGGTATCCTTGAAGTTTTGGATGAACCGGGCTTTCAGCTCAGCCCAAGAACCGATAGAATTGGGTGGCAGCCCTTTCAGCCAAGTGCGGGCCGTCCCATCCAAAATCATGGTGAAGTACTTGGCCATTGCCGCCTCGCTGACCTCCAGCAAATCCATGGCCATCTCATAACTCTCGATCCAGGCTCCGGGTTGTAGATCAGCTGTGTAGTTAGGCACCTTCCTAGGCCCTTTGAAGTCTTTGGGTAGGCGTTCATTGCGAAGAGCCGGAACCAGACAAGGGAGACCCCCGGTCCTTGTAGGTATACCCACGTCGACGGAAGCCGTCGGGTAAGCCGGGGGTGGTTGGTAAGCCGTCAACTGAGGCATCTGCTCCGCCTCTTGCCGTGCTCGGTCTTGGTCTACCGCATGAAGAGCTCCATTATGAGCCGGGCCGTGGCCAGGAGGCAAGTTATGGCGTCGGACATTACTTGAGCCGGTCGCTGAGGCTATGTGTCTGCTATAACTCGGACTCCGGCCTGGACGAGGGGTTGAATGAATCCTGTCCCGGCTGTAAGAATATGCCTCTTGTTGCGCCAGAGCCGTCTGAAGGAGTTCTCTGACCCGGCGGGTTTCAACCGCCGTTGGAGAGTCACCGTCAATTGGGAGAGCCGCCAGCCGCGCCGCCGCGGCGACCATGTTTTCCAACGGGTTGGCATAATGACCCGGGGGTATTGGCACATACTGAGGCGGGGCAGGGTTCACCCGGGGAGGCCCCATCACTTGGGGTTGAATCGGTGTTCCAGTCCCGGGTGCTATGATCTCTGGCGGGTTACTAGGCCCTGCAGCAGGCGTGTTGAAGAGGTTTCGAGGATCGTAAACCGGAGGGAGTCGAGATTGGGTCTTGTGGTGCCTCCTTCTCATGACCTCATTGGACGCGTTTTGATCCATCGTGAGACGGAAAGATTGTGCCTGAATCAGCTGAGTCTGGGCGTCGAGAGCCGCCCTCTCTACAGCCATCCTGATCCCTTCCGCCGCCAGATCCTCCTTGGCTTTTACTAGGTCTAACTTTAACTGTGCCACCTCCGCGTCATGCTGAGCTTGATTCGCCGGGTCAACCGTAGCGGTCAACAGGGCCGTCATCTTGTCCGTGAGATCCATCAGCACCTGAGCCGGCGAGGGCACCGGGTTTCCTGACCCGGCGACAGGGTTTTGAACAGGCTGTGCACCGGCCATGAAGATTCCAACCCGGCTCGGCGGCTCAAAAGGGTCCGGAATACTGTCGCCGTCGGAACATCCCCCGAGCCTGCCATCCTGGAGTTGATATAACGAGTTTGACTCATCCGTAGCCGACTCGCCGTCAGAGCCGGCGGCCGTCTCATCACCAGATCCAGATCCATCAGAGAGTCCTCCATGGACACACCCCACGAAAGCATGCTTCAAGGCAGGTAGAGCCCGGGCGGGCCGTGCACGCTGAGCCGTCTCGATGAGATCGGTGCAGAGCTCCGGCTCAGGGCTCGGCTCACCAATTTTGCCAATGAAGACGTGGATTCCGCCGAAGGGGACCCGGTACCCGTACTCGATTGAGCCGGCGTCGGGGCCCCAGGTCGCATCGTTGATGTAGAACTTGCCGCGACGACTCTTGGTCATCCGGCCCACAGCGTATCCCTTGAGCCCTTCGAAGCTGCCCTTCAAGAACTCAAATCCACCGTGCGCTGGCCCCACGGTGGGCGCCAACTGTCGTGGAATTGTCACGACAGATGTCCTTGAGCTAGGACTTAGTCGTGGAGCCATCGCAGCTAGGAAGCTTAAAGGGGTTAAACGGGACAAGGAACACGAGGGTTATACTGGTTCGGCCCCTTACGGTGAAGGTAAAAGCCTACGTCCAGTTGAGGTTGTATTGCTTGAGGTTTCGACGACCAGGAGCTAAACCGCCCTGCCTGGTTATCGATCTGATCTTACTTCTCCCTGAACCGCCGCCGGGTCGTCCCTTTATATAAGGAGGTTGACGCCCAGTGGCTCTCAGAGTCCCGGCCGGCTCATAACAGTGTCCGGCTCGGACTCCTAACTATTCTTGCCTTACACTACAAGTCTTGCCATGACGGCGGTTTGTAACTACGGGCTTTAAGCCATCTCCGGGTCTTAAGCCCATCTTTGGACCGCCGTCTTCAAGCTTGGTGCTGGGCTTCGCGTGATGACCATTATGAGTAACCCGGCCCCTCCTGGGCGGGTAACTCTAATGGTTATATCCTCAACATCTGTGAAGGTAAGAAAATAACGATATCCGCCATGAGCATCAACACTCATCGGACCGCATACATCAGTATGTATTATTTCCAACAAGTCTGTTGCTCGCTCCATTGTTCCTGAGAACGGAGTCTTAGTCATCTTGCCCATGAGGCATGGTTCGCAAGCATCAAGTGATTCATAATCAAATGATTCCAAAATCCCATCAGCATGGAGTTTCTTCATGCGCTTTACACCAATATGACCTAAACGGCAGTGCCACAAATAAGTTGCACTATCATTATTATACTTATATCTTTTGGCTTCAATACTATGAACATGTGTATCACTACTATCAAGATTTAGTAAAAATAGACCAATCATCAAGGGTGCATGACCATAAAAGATATTATTCATATAAATAGAACAACCATTATTCTCTGACTTAAATGAATAACCGTCTCACATCAAACAAGATCCAGATATAATGTTCATGCTTAACACTGGCACCAAATAACAATTATTCAGGTCTAAAACTAATCCCGAAGGTAGATGTAGAGGTAGAGTGCCGACAACGATCACATCGACTTTGGAAACATTTCCCACGCGCATCGTCATCTCGTCCTTAGCCAATCTTCGCTTAATCTATAGCCCCTGTTTCGAGTTGCAAATACTAGCAACAGAATCAGTATCAAATACCCAGGCGCTACTGCGAGCATTAGTAAGGTACACATCAATAACATGTATATCAAATATACCTTTCACTTTGCCATCCTTCTTCTCCGCCAAATACTTGGGGCAGTTCCGCTTCCAGTGACCAATCCCTTTGCAGTAGAAGCACTCAGTCTCAGGCTTAGGTCCAGACTTGGGCTTCTTCACTTGAGCAGCAACTTGGTTGCCGTTCTTCTTGAAGTTCCCCTTCTTCCCTTTACCCTTTTTCTTGAAACTGGTGGTCTTGTTGACCATCAACACTTGATGCTCCTTCTTGATTTCTACCTCCACAGCCTTTAGCATTGCGAAGAGCTCGGGAATCTTCTTATCCATCCCTTGCATATTATAGTTCATCACGAAGCTCTTGTAGCTTGGTGGCAGTGATTGAAGAACTCTGTCAATGACACTATCATCAGGAAGATTAACTCCCAGTTGAGTCAAGTGGTTGTGGTACCCAGACATTCTGACTATATGTTCACTGACAGAACTATTCTCCTCCATCTTGTAGCTGTAGAACTTATTGGAGACTTCATATATCTCGATCCAGGCATTTTCTTGAAATATTAACTTCAACTCCTGGAACATCTCATATGCTCCATGACGTTCAAAACGTCGTTGAAGTCTCGGTTCTAAGCCGTAAAGCATGACACACTGAACTATCAAGTAGTCATCAGTTTGCTCTGCCAGACGTTCATAACATCTGGCGTTGCTCCTGCAGTGTGTTTGTCACCTAGCGGTGCTTCCAGGACATAATTCTTCTGGGCAGCAATGAGGATAATCCTCAAGTTACGGACCCAGTCCGTGTAATTGCTACCATCATCTTTCAACTTAGCTTTCTCTAGGAACGCGTTAAAATTCAACGGAACAATAGCACGGGCCATTTATCTACAACAACATAGACATGCAAAATACTATCAGGTACTAAGTTCATGATAAATTAAAGTTCAGTTAATCATATTACTTAAGAACTCCCTGTCGGATGTGGGGTTCCGGCAAACCCTTAAGGTTCGAACACTGGGGTGCGCGCGAAGTCTTTCCCTCCTACCGATCTACGCTCTAGCTCGCTAACATCTTGCGGACAAACTCGATGAACTCGCAACACAGAAAGACACGAGGTTTATACTGGTTCGGGCCACCGTTGTGGTGTAATACCCTACTCCAGTGTGGTGGTGGTGGATTGCCTCTTGGGCTGATGAACAGTACAAGGGAAGAACAGCCTCTTGAGGTTGAGGTGTTCTTGTGCTTGTGAACTTGTGGCGTGAGGATTCGATCTCTCTACTATGGTGGCTAGCTCTACTTATATAGGCCCTGGTCCTCTTCCCAAATATCGAGCGATAAGGGAGCCAACAACGGCGAGCAAATTTGAAGGGGGACAGCTAGTACAAGCTATCCTGACAAAAGTGGTCTTCGCCTCCGAAAAGCTCTGGGGTGACGCCGTCTTGGGCTCCACGATGACCTCCGCCTTGCCGTCCTCCGGTCTTGGTCTCGTTGCACCAATATGGCAACCTTTGCCTGATGCCTCGGTACTCTTCGCCTGCGCTGGCCGCCTTAAACCAAAGAGGAAATAGAGACGCTGCGCGCACTGGCGCCTGCCTGGTGCCGTTCGTCATGGCTCACGTCACGAGAGCCTCGTGAGGTTTGCCTCGCCTTGATATCTCCGCTCCTCGTGAGCCTGCCTGGCTAGGCCACTCCAGAGGAGGTCTTGCGTCATCCTCCTCGCGAGGCTTGGACCCTCGCGAGGGTCTTGGGTGCCTTGTTGACGAAGATGGGCCGTACGGCCTGCTGCTTGGCCATGTTGTGGGCCGCAGGCAGGCAAGTCTGGGGACCCCTATTCCCAGAACGCCGACAGTAGCCCCCGGGCCCAAGGTACGCTCGGGCTTGGCTTCGCGGCAAAGCCAAGGGTCAAGTTCGGAGCACCGCGGGCCCTAAAAGCCTGCGGCCTCGGTCGACGCGTGGCGGTTGATTGGACGTGGGCGTCTCCGCTTCCCCACGCTGCCTTCGAATCCGCCTGGCTATGCGGCCCCTGCAGCTTACATAGTTATTCCTCCGCCTCCTGCGCCTTGCTCCCCCCAATTCCCCTGCTTCCTTGTGGCTCTGCTTCTCTTCTCCAATCTGACTTGCGCTCCGCTTGTTCCATCGCTATGGCGCCGAAACAAGCTGAGAAGGGGAAGAGTCCTTTGTCTCTTCCAGCCGCGCCTCTGTCCTTTGCGCCGGCGCTCGACCGGTCTCGGGTGCTCAACGACGAGGCCATGGACAAGGTGCGCCCGATGCTTGCTTCCAGCTTCAATGAGTGGGGGGAGACGGTGGCTTGGCCCGCGTCTCGCACTCGCACGGCTCAGACGGCCACTGAGGTCCCAATCTTCATAGATGCCCTCTGGGCTGGCCTGATTCCTCCCTTCTCCGCCTTCTTCAATGCTGTGCTTGAGCACTATCAGATCCACATGCTGCATCTTGACCCTCAGTCTGTGACTCTTCTTGCTGTCTTCGCCTTCGTGTGCGAAGCCATGGTGGGCATCGCTCCTTCGGTGGCTCTCCTCCGCCACTTCTTCTCATTGCATCTGGCCAACCCTCGGCAATGCTCGAGGTGCGTGAGCTTCTAGGCCGTGGCTGCGACAGCGGGCGAGGGGATCGATTTCGAGCTTCCTCCATCCACGAGCGAATTCCGGACGCGATGGGTGTTCGTCGATGCCGGTGTGCTCAGTCCTCTGCTTCAGGCTCCGTCAGGGCCCGCTGTTCCTAACTCCGGCTGGAGCCATCAGCGGCTCGTTAGCCCCGGCCTTGCCCGCGTCTGGCTCAGGTTGAGGTTGTTGAAGGATCACGGCATAACTGCACCGATGGTGGTGAAGGAATTCGTCCAACGCCGGGTCGCTCCGCTTCAGCGCCATTCTCGCCCAATGTGGACCTTGCTCAGCAGCCAGGACCACATGAGGTTTCAGGAGTCCGGGCTCCTCCTCGGGACGCGGCGAACAGTGCTCAAGGTCCTGACGGGTGTCTTTCTGCCGGCCGAACTGCCTGGGAAGAACTGTTTGCTGTACCGCTGCAAGAATAAGGATGAATTTGTAAAGGACATGCCTCTCTTTGATGAATGGGGGCCGCGGCCGATCGGCCTGGAGGGGCCTCGTGAGAACCCCATCGTCGTGGTTCCCTTCCTTGCCCCTGATGCTGAGCTCGCCCCAAGTGACGGTGCTGGTGGGCGAGCTCAGGCAGAGGCCGGCGGCTCGAGTGCTGAGGAGCACGTGCCGAGTGGTGATCCTGGGGCATCGTCCTCAGGAGCCTGCCACTCCCCTCCTGAGGCGTCGGTTGCTGAGGAGACACTGCATGCGACTCCCGAGGCCAAGGCTCCAGGAGCCTCGGGAGGTCATGGTGAAACGGTGCCCGACTGTTCGCCGCAACCGGGCACCCCTGTAGATGTTCTTCCGAGCTCTTCTTCGGCCCCGCTGCACACCGGCCGTCACGTCCAGCGCTTCGGGCGCCTTTGTGTGGACTTCGAAGAGCTCCGCAAGAGGAAGGGATCCCCTAGCAGCAGCAGCATCTTTGGACTGCTGAAGCGGAGGAAGTACATCGCCGTCGACGTGTAAGTATCGTACCATTGTGGCTCCTTGTGTACTGTTTTTTTTCTTCTGACGCCAGTCCTTCAGGGCTCCTTCTACTGAGGCTGCTGAGTCTCCTGAGAAACGGCCTCCCTCTTCCTTAACTCTCCCACCGGCCTCGAGCGCTCCGAGTCTGCTGGTTGCCCCTGGAGCAGGTTTGGTTGAAGGGGCACTCCTGCCTTCCTGGCGCGCTGAACCTGCGGCCTCGTCGCTCCTCCCCCTTGGTCTGGCGTGGAGCTTGGCAGGCGTGCCCAAGACTCCTTCGCTGGTCTTTGACGACAACTTGTTGGCTTCGATCTTCGGCTCCTCTTCGAGCAGCGAGCCCCAGCCGGCTTGGGCATCTCGCGAGGACGGGCTGGTGTGGGGTGTGGCGCCAGCCCCCAGCCCCCTGCCGAGGGGTGGCGCGCCGCTTGGCGCCCCGCCCGCAGCCCCCGAGGTGGAGGACGAAGAAGGCTGGGCGTTCGAGCTTGAGCACGGGCGGAGCGTGGTTCGCCATGAGTTCTTCCAGGAGGCGATGAACGCAGTGAGCCGACTTGGTGAAGAGATCGCGAGTGTCGATTCGCGTCTTGAGGCTGAAGGTCTCCGGTTGGCGGAGGAGCGGCGCAAGCTGAAGGTGGCCATCAACCTCGGCCGCTATCAGCGTGACTTTGAGAACGCGAAGGCCGAGGCGTCTCTCAAGGTTTCCCACGAAGCTCGCTCACGAGCCTTGGAAGAGGCTCGCGAGGCTGATCGCCGCCGCGAGGCTGCGGAGAAGCGCGCGTGGGAGCTCTAGGCCTGGAGCGTGTCTCTTGAGCAGCAAGTGGAGGCGCGCAGGGCAGCTCTTGCGTCACTGAGGGGACGCCTGCGGAGGAAGAGGAGGTCCGGAAGAGTGAGGAGGCGCTGGCCCTGGAGGCCATGGAGCGTAGCCGCGAGCTCGAGCAACTGGAGACGAGGGAGCGTCAAGTTGCCCAAGCAGAAGACGCCGTCGGGGCTCGCGAGGCTGGAGTTGAGGAGGAGGTGAACCGCCGGGTGACCGAGGTTCGCGCGGACCTGGAGGGCAGGTATGACCTGAAGCTGAAGCTCGCGGGCGTGGAGGACGAGGGTAGGGCCGCTGCCCTCAGGCCCAGGTTGGATGAGGCTGAGAGGCGCGCGGAAGCCACGGCCGCCGCCCTGGTCACGGCGCAGGCGGACTTGGCCTCTGCGCGCGCCAAGCTGCGTTCCCTCCGGAGGCGGGTTGATGACGCTGAGGCCGTTGCGAGGCAGAACACGGAAGAAGTGCTTCAGCGACACACATTGGAGCGCGAGCATACCCCTATGCTTCAGGATCTCCGGAACAGGGCCAATATCGCCCCGAGCCATATCTGCGACGTGGAGGCGCCGACCCCTCACTCGAATGACTATGCCAGCCACCTGACCTTCTTCACCGAGGTGGTGACGCGCCTGGAGGCCCGATCTGCCAGAGCTCGCCAGCTCGTGGAGGAAAGGGGTCGTGGCCTGCTCGAGCGCGCTTTCTCCCGCGTCTTCAGCCACCTCCTAAATGCCGACCCTAACTTTGATTTCGACGCCGCCATCGCCCCTATACCCACGGCCGTCCGGGGCGACCTAGCGCATTGGGTTGAGGACAATGTGGACGCGTTGGTCAGGGCCTTCACTTCCGAGGACGGCGCGGTGGTGGTCGCCGCAGACGAAGGCGACGCGGTTGACGATGGCGTCGGGGGCGTCGCCGATGGCGGCGACAATGCCGATGAAGACGATGACGATGCGAGTGACGCATCCACGGGTGATGCGGCGAGCGACATTTCTGGCTGATCCCTTGTTCTCCTGTCATTTCACCCTGCGCACAAACTCGGGCGTGGCCCTTGAAAAACTTGTGAGAGCATTTTGAGAGGGGGAGCCCCTCATGTAAGCAAACCACAGTTCTTACTTTTCCATGCGATGTGAGTTTGTGTCCTCGTGAACTTGTGAATCCTGATGCGAGTTTTCTGTCTTGGTTTACCTTAGTCAGCGCCAGCTTTGAGTTGGGCTGCGATGTGTCGAGTTCCTGAGAACCTTACGGAGCTCGTCGCCCCGTTGGAAGGGGGCCCACGTGAGGTGAGCGCCAGTTGTAGCGTGAGCGCGCGCTTGGCGCGCGCGTGCTTCGCGCAGTCCCGCTCGCGAGGAGCTCGTGGGGGAAAGGCGACGGACATGAGTCCCAAACAAAACGAGATCCAGAAGGCAAGAAATTGCTCAAACGAGAAAAGGCTCCCCCCGCGCGCATCGATAAAAACTCAGCTTCAACTCAAATCCAGATCCAGAAAGCAAAGCTACAGAAAGAGTGATCCAAAGCAAAAGGCCGCGTCCGGCACCTAGTCTAGTCTTCTGGTCTTCAAGTCTTCTCACCAGCGCGGAGCTAAGTACTGCCACTAGGCGTGGGAGGGAGCCCCAGGGCCTGAGGCCGGCACCCCTGAGACTCCGGGGCGTGTACAGCCCCAACTCATTATTACGTGAGTGTCACAGGCGGCGAGCTTCACAGGCATCGGGCCTTCTTCACAGGTACCGGCCTTGCTTCATATCGCCAGACAAGGGCCCCGCCTTGCGCCACTCTTGACCTCCTCTGAGCCGACCGGTCACCAGGACGACATAGAGGAGGGAAAGAGGACGCCAGCGGTTCCCTCGGCGACCACATGTCCTCTGCCGGGGGAAGGGTTGTCGAGGCCTCCCCGGCAGAGGGCCTACCTCCGGGTGTCGTCGGGCGTCGCGCGCCATGGGGAGGGGCCTTGCTCCTGGCTCCCTCTCGGTGGCCCCCAGCGTGTCTCCTTGGTTGGGACGGGTGCCGTCGTGCCTGGGTTATCGATCGACGCTGCAACCTGATTCATGTGTAGTCCATGGTTAGCATAAGCCTGTTCCTGAGAGACTAGCGGTACCCTGTAGTTGCCGTTGCCGGCGCGATCGTTGTGGTTCTCTGTTGGTTCTTGGAAGGCTTCGGCTCCTAGCGCCCCCTCCCCCAATCTTCTCCATTGAATGGGCCGAGGTCGTCCTCTGGTGCGTACCCTTGGTCGATCATGCGGGGCACATAGGCTTCCGGGGCCGTCACCCCGAACACCTCGCGGTGGTGCCCCACGCTCCATGTTGCTCCGCCCATCACGGCGTCCTGGGGATGACAATACGACATCCGGCCGGGACCATGGGGGGCGACGCTTGCGCTTGTGCTTGTCGAGGGCGGCATGGGGGAGTTGGAGCCCCCTATGCCGCCGGCTGTGCTGATGTTGATGAAGCCCCCGGGCGTAGTCGATGGCGCGCGGACGTGGTGAGGTTCGCCGCGCGGCCCTGCAGTGGACTGGGGAGGAAGTCGATAGCAGAAGAGTGGTGCTCCCGACACCGCTGCGTCCAGCAGCTCGGCAACACGCTCAAGCAGCGTGTCCCAGCCGCTCTCCATCAGCCTGCATCGCAGCAGCTCCCTCGCCACGGTGAGCGCTGCCCGCATGTTTGCTTGCTCCCGCCGTGAGTGCGGCGCCGTTGCTGCGGCATGGCTTGCTGCTCTTGCCGCGGCCCGTACCTATCGTGGGGTGAGGGTGGATGACGCCTGGCCGCGCTACCTGCGCCCGGCGGGGTTTGGCGGCGCCCGTGCCGCTTGGAGTGCAGGGTCGAGACCTTCATGGGGAGGCGGCGCTGCCCGGGCTGGCCAGGCTGCCCAGCGGTGAGCGTCGTCGAGCTGGTTGGCGGAGAAGAAGCTCCGGCACACCCCTACCTGGCGCGCCAAATGTCGGATGTGGGGTTCCGGCAAACCCTTAAGGTTCGAACACTGGGGTGCGCGCGAAGTCTTTCCCTCCTACCGATCTACGCTCTAGCTCGCTAAGACCTTGCGGACAAACTCAATGAACTCGCAACACAGAAAGACACGAGGTTTATACTGGTTCGGGCCACCGTTGTGGTGTAATACCCTACTCCAGTGTGGTGGTGGTGGATTGCCTCTTGGGCTGATGTACAGTACAAGGGAAGAACAGCCTCCTGAGGTTGAGGTGTTCTTGTCCTTGTGAACTTGTGGCGTGAGGATTCGATCTCTCTACTGTGGTGGCTACCTCAACTTATATAGGCCCTGGTCCTCTTCCCAAATATCGAGCGGGAAGGGAGCCAACAACGGCGAGCAAATTTGAAGGGGGACAGCTAGTACAAGCTATCCTAACAAAAGCGGTCTTCGCCTGCGAAAAGCTCTGGGGTGACGCCGTCTTGGGCTCCACGATGACCTCCTCCTTGCCGTCCTCTGGTCTTGGTCTCGTTGCACCAATATGACAACCTTTGCCTGATGCCTCAGTACTCTTAGCCTGCGCTGGCCGCCTTAGCACCAAAGAGGAAATAGAGACGCTGCGCGCACTGGCGCCCGCCTGGCACCCGCCTGGTGCCGTTCGTCATGGCTCACGTCACGAGAGCCTCGTGAGGTTTGCCTCGCCTTGATATCTCCGCTCCTCGTGAGCCTGCCTGGCTAGGCCACTCCAGAGGAGGTCTTGCATTGTCCTCCTCGCGAGGCTTGGACCCTCGCGAGGGTCTTGGGTGCCTTGTTGACGAAGATGGGCCGTACGGCCTGCTGCTTGGCCTAGCTGTGGGCCGCAGGTAGGCAAGTCTGGGGACCCCCGTTCCCAGAACGTCGACACTCCCACTTTGATAGACATCCCTCTATCATCTAAGTGATCACGTGATCCATATCAACTAAACCATGTCCGATCATCACGTGAGATGGAGTAGTTTTCAATGGTGAACATCACTATGTTGATCATATCTACTATATGATTCACGCTCGACCTTTCGGTCTCAGTGTTCCGAGGCCATATCTGCATATGCTAGGCTCGTCAAGTTTAACCCGAGTATTCTATATGTGCAAAACTGGTTTGCACCCGTTGTATGTGAACGTAGAGCTTATCACACCCGATCATCACGTGGTGTCTCGGCACGACGAACTGTAGCAACGGTGCATACTCAGGGAGAACACTTATACCTTGAAATTTAGTGAGAGATCATCTTATAATGCTACCGCCGAACTAAGCAAAATAAGATGCATAAAGGATAAACATCACATGCAATCAATATAAGTGATATGATATGGCCAACATCATCTTGTGCCTTTGATCTCCATCTCCAAAGCACCGTCATGATCACCATCGTCACCGGCTTGACACCTTGATCTCCATCGAAGCATAGTTGTGGTCTCGCCAACTATTGCTACTATGACTATCGCTACCGCTTAGTGATAAAGTAAAGCAATTACATGGCAATTGCATTTCATACAATAAAGCGACAACCATATGGCTCCTGCCAGTTGCCGATAACTGTGTTACAAAACATGATCATCTCATACAACAATTTATATAATCACGTCTTGACCATATCACATTACAACATGCCCTGCAAAAACAAGTTAGACGTCCTCTACTTTGTTGTTGCAAGTTTTACGTGGCTGCTACGGGCTTAGCAAGAACCGTTATTACCTACGCATCAAAACCACAACGATTTTTAATCAAGTTTGCTGTTTTAACCTTCAACAAGGACCAAGCGTAGTCACACTCGATTCAACTAAAGTTGGAGAAACAAACACCCACTAGCCACCTGTGTGCGAAGCACGTCGGTAGAACCAGTCTCGCGTAAGCGTACGCATAATGTCGGTCTGAGCCGCTTCATCCAACAATACCGCCGAATCAAAGTATGACATGCTGGTAAGCAGTATGAATATTATCGCCCACAACTCTTTGTGTTCTACTCGTGCATATAACATCTACACATAGACCTGGCTCGGATGCCACTGTTGGGGAACACAGTAATTTCAAAAAAATTCCTACGCACACGCAAGATCTATCTAGGTGATGCATAGCAACGAGAGGGGAGAGTGTTGTCCACGTACCCTCATAGACCGTAAGCGGAAGCATTATGACAACGCGGTTGATGTAGTCGTATGTATTCACGATCGGACCGATCCTAGCACCGAAGGTACGACACCTCCGCGATCTGCACACGTTCAGCTCGGTGACGTCCCACGAACTCTAGATCCAGCTGAGGTCGAGGGAGAGTTTCGTCAGCACGACGGTGTGATGACGGTGATGATGAAGCTAACGGCGCAGGACTTCGTCTAAGCACTGCAACGATATGACCGAGATGGAAATCTGTGGAGGGGGGCACCGCACACGGCTAAACAATCAACTTGTGTCTATGGGATGCCCCCTCCCCCGTATATAAAGGAGTGGAGGAGGGGGAGGTCCGGCCCTCTCATGGCGCGCCCAAGGGGGGAGTCCAACTCTCGGTGGGAGTAGGATTCCCCCTTCCCTAGTTGGAGTAGGGGAGGAAGGAAGGGGGAGAGAGAGGGAAGGAAAGGGGGGGGCCCCCACCCAATTCAGATTGGGCTTGGGAGGGGGGTGCGCCCTCGCCCTGGCCGCCTCCTCCTCTCTCCCACTAAGGCCCAATAAGGCCCATACACTCCCCGGGGGGTTCCGGTAACCCCCCGGTACTCCGGTAAATGCCCGAACTCACCCGGAACCATTCCGATGTCCAAACATAGTCTTCCAATATATCGATCTTTATGTCTCGACCATTTCGATACTCCTCGTCATGTCCGTGATCATATCCGGGAATCCGAACTACCTTCGGTACATCAAAACCCATAAACTCATAATACCGATCGTCACCGAACGTTAAGTGTGCGGACCCTACGGGTTCGAGAACTATGTAGACATGACCGAGACTCATCTCCGGTCAATAACCAATAGCGGAACCTGGATGCTCATATTGGTTCCTACATATTTTACGAAGATCTTTATCGGTCAAACCACATAACAACATACGTTGTTCCCTTTGTCATCGGTATGTTACTTGCCCGAGATTCGATCGTCGGTATCTCAATACCTAGTTCAATCTCGTTACCGGCAAGTCTCTTTACTCGTTCCATAATGCATCATCCCGTAACTAACTCATTAGTCACATTGCTTGCAAGGCTTATAGTGATGTGCATTACCGAGAGGGCCTAGAGATACCTCTCCCACAATCGGAGTGACAAATCCTAATCTCGATCTATGCCAACTCAACAAACACCATCAGAGACACCTGTAGAGCATCTTTATCGTTACCCAGTTACGTTGTGATGTTTGATAGCACACTAAGTGTTCCTCCAGTATTCGGGAGTTGCATAATCTCATAGTCATAGGAACATGTATAAGTTATGGAGAAAGCAATAGCATTAAACTAAACGATCATAGTGCTAAGCTAACGGATGGGTCAAGTCAATCACCTAATTCTCAAATGGTGTGATCCCGTTTATCAAATGACAACTCTTTGTCCATGGCTAGGAAACTTAACCATCTTTGATTAATGAGCTAGTCAAGTAGAGGCATACTAGTGACACTCTGTTTGTCTGTGTATTCACACATGTACTAAGTTTCCGGTTAATACAATTCTAGCATGAATAATAAACATTTATCATGATATAAGGAAATATAAATAACAACTTTATTATTGCCTCTAGGGCATATTTCCTTCAAAAAGTTCAAAGAATTTCAAAGTGAAGTGGAGAATCATCGTAACAAGAAAGTAAAGTTTCTACGATCAGATCGTGGAGGCATTTATTGGAGTTACGAGTTTGGCCTTCATTTAAAACAATGTGTAATAGTTTCACAACTCACGCCACCTGAAACACCACAGCGTAATGGTGTGTTCGAACGTCGTAATAGTACTTTATTGGATATAGTGCGATCTATGATGTCTTTTACCGATTTACCACTATCGTTTTGGGGTTATGCATTAGAGACAGCTGCATTCACGTTAAATAGGGCACCGTCTAAATCCGTTGAGATTACACCGTATGAACTGTGGTTTAGCAAGAAACCTAAGATGTCATTTTTTTTGGGGGCTACGATGCTTATGTGAAAAAGCTTCAACCTGATAAGCTCGAACCCAAATCAGAGAAATGCGTCTTCATAGGATACCCAAAGGAGACTGTTGGGTACACCTTCTATCACATATCCGAAGGCAAGATATTCGTTGCTAAAAATGGATCCTTTCTAGAGAAGGAGTTTCTCTCGAAAGAAGTGAGTGGGAGAAAAGTATAACTTGATGAGGTAATTGTACCTTCTCCCAAATTGGAAAGTAGTTCATCACAGAAATCAGTTCCAGTGATTCCTACACCAATTAGTGAGGAAGCTAATGACGATGATCATGAAGCTTCAGATCAAGTTACTACCAAACCTCGTAGGTCAAACAGAACACGTTCCACGCCAGAGTGGTACGGTAGTCCTGTTCAGGAGGTCATGTTACTAGACCATGACAAACCTAGCAACTATGAGGAAGCGATGATGAGCCCAAATTCCGTGAAATGGCTTGAGGCCATGAAATCTGAGATGGGATTCATGTATGAGAACAACTGTTGACTTTGGTTGAATTGCCCGATGATCGGCAAGCCATAGAGAATAAATGGATCTTCAAGAGGAAGATGGACGCTGATGTTAGTGTTACTATCTACAAGGCTCGACTTGTCGCAAAAAGGTTTTCGACAAGTTCAAGGTGTTGACTGCGATGAGATTTTCTCACTCGTAGCGATGCTTAAGTCTGTCCGAATCATGTTAGCAATTGCCGCATTTTATGAAATCTGGCAAATGGATGTCAAAACTACATTCCTTAATGGATTTATTAAAGAAGAGTTGTATATGATGCAACCAGAAGGTTTTGTCAATCCTAAAGGTGCTAACAAAATGAGCAAGCTCCAGCGATCCATATATGGACTGGTGCAAGCATCTCGGAGTTGGAATATATGCCTTGATGAGTTGATCAAAGCATATAGTTTTATACAGACTTGCGGTGAAGCCTGTATTTACAAGAAAGTGAGTGGGAGCACTACAGCCTTTCTGATAAGTATATGTGAATGACATATTGTTGATCGGAAATGACGTAGAATTTTCTGGAAAGCATAATGGAGTATTTGAAAGGAGTTTTTTCAAAGAAAGACCTCAGTGAAGCTGCTTACATTGAGCATCAAGATCTATAGAGATAGATCAAGACGCTTGATAAAATTTTTCAATGAGTACATACCTTGACAAGATTTTGAAGTAGTTCAAAATGGAACAGTCAAAGAAGGACTTCTTGCTTGTGCCGCAAGGTGTGAAGTTGAGTAAAGACTCAAAACCCGATCACGGTAGAAAATAGAAAGAGAATGAAAAGTCATTCCCTATGCCTCAGTCATAGGTTCTGTAAAGTATGCTATGCTGTCTACCAGATCTATTGTGTACCTCACCATGAGTTTGGCAAGAGGGTATAACAGTGATTCAGGAGTGGATCACTGGACAGCGGTCAAAATTATCCTTAATGGAATAGGGAAATATTTCTCGGTTATGGAGGTGATAAAGAGTTCGTCATAAAGACTTACGTCGATGCAAGCTTTGACACCGATCTAGATGACTCTTAGTCTCGATCTAGATACATATTGAAAGTGGGAGCAAGTAGCTAGAGTAGCTCCATGAAGAGTATTGTAGACATAGAAAATTTGCAAAATACATGCTCTGAATGTGGCAGACCCGTTGACTAAATTTCTCTCACAAACAAAACATGATCACACCTTATTACTCTTGGGTGTTAATCACATATCGATGTGAACTAGATTATTGACTCTAGTAAACCCTTTGAGTGTTGGTCACATGGAGATGTGAGCTATGGGTATTAATCACGTAAAGATGTGAACTATTGGTGTTAAATCACATGGCGATGTGAACTATATTATTGACTCTAGTGCAAGTGGGAGACTGAAGGAAATATGCCCTAGAGGCAATAATAAAGTTGTTATTTATATTTCCTTATATCATGATAAATGTTTATTATTCATGCTAGAATTGTATTAACCGGAAACTTAGTACATGTGTGACTACATAGACAAAACAGAGTGTCCCTAGTATGCCTCTACTTTGAAATACCTAGAACGTCTTCTCGATCCAACCGATCCAAGTGAACGGCTGTAGCACACATTCAGCTCGATGACGTCCCTCGAACTCTTGGTCCAGTTGAGGACGAGGGAGAGTTCCGTCAGCACGACGGTGTGGCGACGGTGATGATGAAGTTACCGGCTCAGGGCTTCGCCTAAGCACTACGACGATATGACCGAGGTGTGTAACTGTGGAGGGGGCACCGTACATGGCTAAGAGAAACTTTGGTGTGTCTTTAGGGTGCCCCCTTCCCCTGTATATAAAGGAGGGGGAGGAGGAGGCCGGCCTAGGAGGGGTGCGCCTATAGGGGGAGTCCAACTAGGATTCCCAATCCTAGTTGGAGTCCCCTTCCTTTTCCAAGAGGTAGAGAGAGGGAAGGAGGAGGGGAGGGAGAAGGAAAGAGGGGGGTGATGAGGACATAGACCTGGCGTAGGGTAATAGGCCTAACCTATACGTCCTACCTAAGGTCCTTGTCCTAGAAGCAAAGAAGTTCAAGAGCAAATAGAGAGGGCTCAACAAAGGTGTCGAGTGCAATCCACTCGACCTACTATTCACTCGGAGATCCCTCCTTATTTAGGTCACTCGACCACTCAACCACTCGACGTGCAGAAGACCTAAAGCCACTCCGCGCAGCAACGGTCGAGCGTTTACTCATAGACTTAATGATCATTTATAGCACTTTATTATGGACGTTACCTGTAACGCTCTCACTTTATGTACATTGAATCTTGTGTAACGGAGGGGAGCTGGGGTCCTGGCACACTCTATATAAGCCACCCCCCTCCTCTGAGACAAGGGTTCGCACCCCCTGTAACACACACACACGCATATAATCCAGTCGTCTGCCTCCGGGCTCCGAGACGTAGGGCTGTTACTTCCTCCGAGAAGGGCATGAACTCGTAAAACTCCTGCGTATAGCTTCTCCATAGCTAGGACCTTGCCTCTACATCCCTACCCCCATTCTACTGTCAGACTTAGAACCACGACAGTTGGCGCCCACCGTGGGGCCGGCGTCTTAGCGACTTGTTGGAGAAGTTGCGATTTTGCCGATCCCCATCAGCATGGTTTCAGGCGGAGGATTGGCCGAAGGCCGCGAGATCCATTTTGGCGCGCTCGTGTTCTTCACCGACGATTCCGCTTGGCTCCAAGAAGCTCCACTCGACGTCGAGGCGCTCCCCGTCCGCGGGGCAACGCACTTTCGCGCGTGCGTCCTCCTGCGGCAGCCGTCGACTCAGTATCGGTCGGCTCCGGTGGCGTCTTCACTGCCTGCTGCCCGCCGGCACAAGCGTTCCGGTCGGTCGAGGCTCCAGCGGTGGGTGAGGCACGCGGTGGCTCGCCAATCGGCCACCCCCAAGTCACGGCAATCGAGCCCGACGAAACTCTCTACGGCCTGTTCGACCTATCGACTAGCTCTGTTGAGACTGCGTCCGAGTGCGACAGCAGTGACCCCACGGCGGAAGTCCTGATGGTCGACAGACCGCGCAGTCCTCCTAGCTTCCCCCGCGAGGATGGTGGCGACGGCGGAGGCGATCCGTCGCGTGCCCACGAGGAGTACCGCCCCAAGCCCCTCTCTTCGCAGCAGAGGGAAGAGCTTCGCCGCCGCAACATGGATGCACTTCACACTCCTATCGTTGGAGAGACCCCCGAGGCCCGGGCCTTGGAGGAGGTGCGCCTGGCCAACTTGGCTGAGCGCACTCGACTGGAGAATCTCCAGCACGCACTCGACGAGCGTGCTCGGCAGCGGATTCCTGAGTCCAGTCGACGACAACTTTTTCCGCCTCCAACTCAGGTATACCGAACTCCGATTCAGAATCTCACAGCTGCAGCCCGAATAGCAGAGTCGATTCAGCCCTCCCAGTCAGAAGCTGGCAGAGGTTTGATGCAGATCAGGGCTTTACTCTGGGCAGCAGGGGAACAAAACACAGCAGTATCTCAGTCGCGGAATAGGATCCATAGCAGATCCGTGGTAGCAGACACAGTCCAGTCGGCTCACAGTCCAAGATCGCCCCCGAGGCGTGAGGGACGTGGGGACCGACGAGATCAGTACAGAAACCGTGAGCAGTATGATCACCGACTCGACCACGATGATCATCGTTGAGTGCCCACGCCTCCCCCAAGGAGTGGCTCAAATGCGCCTCGGCAACACGATGACAGGCGCCCTCACAGTGGTGGGCGAAGGATTCCAGTCGACCCCCGGGAGCCAGGCTTTGACGCGAGATCCATTCTCGTTCAAGGTTTGGTTGACAGGAACAGAGCACACAGAGATGGCCACAATAGAGATTACCCGACCGGCAATAGGGTGCATGTTTCAGGTCCCGAGTGTTTCAGCAGAGCCATCAGAGCAGCAGTGATTCCTCCCAACTTCAGGTTGGCGACTGGAGTCAGCAAATTCACTGGTGTGTCCAAGCCTGACACTTGGCTTGAGGACTACCGAGTGGCTATGCAGATCGGTGGTGGCAATGACGAAGTGGCCATGAAGCACCTGCCTCTGATGTTAGAGGGTTCGGCTAGAGCGTGGTTGAATCAGTTAGCGCCACTACAAAAAAAATACACTTCCGTGATGATACGTGTTTGTCACAGTAGGTCGCGTTTTTTGTCATGCATGTACATCCATGAAAAATTTATGACAGAATCAAGATAGTCATACCTGTGCTGTCGTAGAAGTGTTCCATGACATTACCAAAATTATCATCACGGAAGTGTCCACTTCCATGACGATAAATCGCGCGTCACAGAAGTGCTTTCGTCAAGGGTGACCGACACGTGGCATCCACCGTAACGGAACACCGTTAAGCTATCGGGTCGGGTTTTGGATCCGATAACCCGTTAACAACCCCGACCAAGGGGGATTTTCCACGTGTAAAATCATCATTGGCTGGAGGAAACACGTGTCGGCTCATCGTTGGGACAGATGTCATCCACTCATTGGACAGAAGGCGCCTATGATACGTCGACATGTGGCACGACCCAATAGAGGCCCATTCTTGTGAAAAGGCCGGCCCGTTTGACTTGGTCAAAAGGTGGCGGGCCGGCCCATGAAGCCTGTTAACGGCCTGTTCGCATATAGCCCATTTACAGCCCACTAACCCAAGGCCCGTTACGCCCTATCCGAATTAGGCCCAGTAGCGTCATCTGGGCCATCCAATATGATTCCAGCCTGTTTTCACTTCTGGCCCATGACGTCTTTCGGCCCATATGAGGCCCTATGTAACTCTTGGCCTATTAACGACCCGTGGTGAAACTGACCCGTTATGAACAGTGTATCACTTTACACCCATTAACGGCCCGTGGTGAAACTGGCCCGTAATGAAGAGTGTATCACTTTATACCCATTAACGACCCGTTATTCCGTTGGGCCGTTTCCAGCCCATGTTATCTTTCGGCCTTCTCAGAGCCCATTTATTCTTGGGCTCATTTCCAGCATTCGTTTACTTACGGCCCGTTACTGTCATTTTCTGCTTGCGGGCCAAATTCAGCCCGTGGTTACAGTCGGCCCGTTTGTGGTCCGTTAATACGTTGGGCCGTTTTCATAGCGTCATCAAATACGGCCTATTAACGATGGCCCATTATGGTCGGCCCATGAACGGACGATTCCACCTCTAGCCCGTTTACGGCCATAATGCGGCTTATTATTGGCCCATGTTTGGCCAATCGATCATACGGCCCGTATAAGGCCCATTGATGATACGGCCCGTAGAAGGCTCATTGTTTCTACGGCCCGTAGAAGGCCCATTGTTTCTACGGCCCGTAGAAGGCCTACTGTTTCTACGGCCCGTAGAAGGCCCACTATTTCTACGGCCCGTAGGAGGCCCAGTGTCACTACAGTAAATATTAGCCCATGGTTATTGTGGCCTAGTTTTAAAAAATAGGTTATTGTAGCCACTAGCAAACCGCGGAAAAAGAACTGCACTGACTACAAGCAAACAAATAAACAAGACAACAAGGAAATAAATAAGCAAGCAACTTATGCTAGGCTATCACGGCTATTACACATATTACATCCACTCGGCATCAAAGTTCGCCAGCAGTGATCATAAAGCGCAACGAAGAAGCAGATTACAAAAACTGGGCGCCATTGCAGCGTAACAAAATAATACTGAACCGAGACCACTTCCAAGACAGTTCAAGAAAGGTTAGCCTTGCGGGGGAACTGCTGTGCAAGCTGCTGAGCAAGGCTGTGAGACCGGCCTAGCATGTCGGTCATAGCTTCCAGGTGTAGCTGTTTAGCGATGAGGTTCTCATTGGTGTTCTCCGCAATCTTTCTTAGAGATAGGACTTCAAGTCGAAGTTGAGTTGCAGAATGCCTTTCTGCTAGAACTTGGAACTGAAGAAGTCGAACTGATTCAGACAACGAATTCTATGAGCTTGTCTGACTGTTAGTCTCAAGTAACTTGAACACTGCATCAAGACAAGACTTTGGGGTTGTCTCGCTATCTTCAAGATGTTTTGCCTTCTTTGCTGCAATATATGTTGGGTTTGTCTCACAGCCTTCAGCAGACTTGTGCATGCCATCAGGCATATCACCCTGAAACAAAACAGAGAGATGACAGGTTTTGCACGTGTATAAACAAAGATGATAACTGTTCTGTGAATTCTATCCAATTTCAAATTAGAAAATAAAGAGTAAGTTCAAAATATCAATAGCATAATTTGGCATTGTTTATAATGCGGGGAGCTTCACCACACTACTGGATTACCATGTCAACATAACAAGCATAGATGAAGGGCAAAGAAAATCATTGTATCTATTTTGGATAATGTGCATGGCATGTTGTTCATATCATCAGCCACATCAGTAAGATAAAACAGGAGATGACAAGGTGCAAATGTGGGCTGCTTCACCACACACTGGATTATAGATCCACAAAAACAAGCATACATATAGGGAGTATTAAGTAATGTGCATGGTATGAATAAGGAATTTGGTTTTACAAGTAAAACTTAGAACTTACGGTTCTTACGAACATGCATTTTGGTAGAAACAGCAAACTAAACAGCAGTAAACTATAGGGAGTATAAGCAAATTAAACAGCAGTTGAGGATAAAGGCTTTAGAAGGACTGACTTACATTAACAGTTAACACCGACTTTATAATGCCCTTCTCCATGTCAAGGAAAGGATAACTCAAGAATTTTAGCACAGAATCTTCTTCATAAGCATTGCATGTACTCTACATTTTGTAGAGAGTAATTATAGATATGATAATACTGGAAGGGATAGAGGATAATGAAGATAAGATGCAGATTGATGCTACATAATCAACTACCAATCCCTGGAAGTACAAGCGTTACAGGACAAAATGTACTGACAAGAGCAATGGGCTACACTTCTGCACTGGCATTGTCTGTGTATTCTACTTGTTGGTAAGATTAAATATAGATCTGATCTTTTTTAGTAAATGGTGGGCGAGGGAGATAAGATGCAGAATGCTACAAAATGAACCAATCCCTCTTCCCATAATACAAGAGTGTTTTGAACACTGGTGTACTGTACAAAACGTTCTTATATTATGGGACGGAGGGAGTAGCTGTTAATGTAAGTACAGTGATAGACCACGTTCAGTCCTTACAAGAGGACTGCAGAGCTAAACCTCTTCAAAAGCATTGGGTTGATTCTAAATTTATGTAAGAGTCCATACGGATCTTATAATGTCCACCAAATGGACAATTACGAGGCTAACATGTGCAGTGATGCTACATAATCAAACATCTATGAAAGTAAGTATGGTCATACAGGGCAAGAGGTACTCACAAGAGCAAAGCAGTGTGCAGTATAGTTGCAAGATTTTGTGGTCCCTTGAGAACGAATGTTCTTCTGCTAACAGTTTTCGTACAAGTGAGACATTAAGGCAAATGCAGAAATGTAGTTCAAATTGTGATGTGATATCATAGACAGTACCTTACGCTGCAGCCGAGACCAATGTGTAACAAGATTATTCCAGTCACCGTCGGATAAATGTAGCACCGGAGACTTTACAGAAATTTCGTTTAGAGGCTTGCCATCGAAGTGCGCTTGCCTCAGGTAGGAACGATACTTCATCAACGAGTGCTTGAAAAGCGCAACCAACCCTTGCTCGTCATCACAATCCAGTTTGCTCCTCGCCTATTTAAAAGAATGAAATCTTGTGTCTTCTGTCAGCAGAAACATATGTAGTAATGACCATGAATAACATTAGTACATTACTTACGCGTAAGTTGCGAAGGAAGACTGGAAATTGTTCTGTGTCTGCGGTATAATCTTTCCATGAAGGAAAGATGCGCACAAAGTTCCTGACAATAACATAAGCTTCGTCTTCTAAACTGGGAAGAAATGGAACAGGGGTCCTATTTGCTGCAATTGGGGCTCTCTCTGGTTCCAAAAGGGATTTGGCAACTGGATTTGGTGTACTCTTTGCTGGAATGGGGGTTTTGCGTCGTACAGCTGGTGCTATGTCAACTGGCATAATCATACTGTTTGCTGCAGCTGGGGTCTGCTGAGTTGGGGCATCAGAAATGACCAGTGTAGTAGGGCTAGAGTCTGCTAGAGTTGGGGTATTTTGTGGGTCAGGTGATATTGCAACTACACCTAATGGGCTATTTGATTTATCAGGTGCCACTACCTTTTCCAAATACTTTGCTTGTGCTCCTCCACGATCAGCAATCGCCCTCTTGTCCGTCGCCGTGGATGAGAAACGTCCATCTCTAGCAGTGGACGACGCGGTCTTGGTAGGCGCTTCGGCATGGTGGAGGACGGTGGCGATGGATGTGGTGGAGGACGGCGGCGATGGACGGGGTGGCGGACGGAGGCTGGTGTGGGGATGGGGTGTTCTAGCGCGGACGGTGTATGAATGGGAAAATGGAGGGAGAGGTACGGGGAACCATGTTTTTGGGACGCGCCTGTCTGAAATATGGGAAAGTTACGAACTTAGCCCCCGTTTAAAATTTGGACGTCTCGTCGGTTGGGGATAGGACGGTAATCTCGCATCTCGCCAATATTTGCCCAGAGCGATTTCGGGCGAGGAGAGGGTGGTTGGCGCCCATGGTTGGCGCCCACAATGTATGAACGGGGCTGACAGGTAGGGCGGTTGTGTCACGTCTGAGTGAAGTTACAAACCTGCCCCTATTGAAAATATTTGCCTACATCGATTTCGGCCGAGTCGAGTTTGTTTTGCCGCCCACCGTGTATGAATGGGGAATGGAGGGAGAAACAGAGGTCTTTCGGACGAGCTTGAATCAAATGAGTTTTGCCGCCCATGTTTGACGCCCACCGTGTCGGAATGGGCTCAGAGGCGGTCGTGTCACGTCTAATTGAGGTTACTAACCTACCCCTATTTAGAGCAGTGGAAATCGGGCCGATGGATTGTCCGTGTAATGGGTAGACAGTAATTTCCATCTCCCAAACACTTGGCTTCGGGCAGCCGACGTGGGAGTGGACATTTTGCTGCTTATTTCGAATTTTAGGACAATAAGCATGCACGTTTACCCTGGCAACTAAATTCGAATCCATTTTGTATTCCTATATGAATCCTTATAAATCATTCTATGTGTTTTTATATATCTTCAAAAGGACGACAAAGATGTATTCCACTGTCATATATGAATATGGTTTACAAATGCCGATACTCAAATTCAAAAACTAGAATCCAGTTTAAGGTGAATTCGAATATTTGGAACACTTCATGTCCAACTCAAATGTCACACGCATCATAATGTGTACTCCCATTTAGATATGTACACAAGCGATGTATCAAGATTCAAATACCGAGTCAATCAACCAAGAATGTACAGAACTAACAGAAATATAAACACTTATAGAGTGTATGGCTCAATAATATCAACTAACATACATAAGCCAGGCCGCTGTACTTTTTTTGGCTACAACAGCATCCCCTTTTTAGCCAGCATCTTGGCCCTTTCCAATGCATGCCACTTATGGTCCATCTGTACTACTACTATTGCTGAATGCACATTCAGCCCGATTGGCATATTTGTAGGTCTGGCACAAGAATCCAAATGAAATGTCTCCGAGTCTTATCAATTGATACAAACTTGTGCTCAAATAAAATTACAAACCAAAAAACAAAAAAAATATATTACATGATCTCTAAAACAAATGGTTTGATTGATTACATGAACTAACAACACAAAGGTTATTCAACTATGGAAAGAACATTTCACCTATGATTTACCAAGTAGGAATTTAATTTCCTTTTTTCCTTCAGGACCTTAACAATCTGGTCAGTCTCAGCTTGCTTCGTTTTGAAATCCACCAAATATTTAATGGTTGTCTTGAGTAGTGCTTGTGATTGTGTTGTTTGCTTCCTCAACATGTCAACTTAATCTCTAAGTGCAGAAGCAGAATCTCTTTCTACCACTAGTTTAGCCTCTAGAGCATCAGCAGTTGGCAATTCATAATGCACGATTGGGCCGGTGCCACTGCTGTGGGATGATGCAACGTCCATGGGGACCTCGCTCTTTGATCTTGGGCTAACCTGTTTTGCCATTAAAGTTCCAATTGGATTCAGAAAAGTTGAAGTTAGCAAAACATCTCAACTGGGAGTTATAACAGCAAACCAGTTAAACAAACAAGGAATTAAAGAGTTTCAATTGGATGCTGAAAAGTAGTTATTAACATCGTTGTAACCCACTGTTGCAGCAGCAAAGCAGTTAAACAAACAAGTAGATATTTAAGTTAAGGCAAACAGGTAATTCTTAACAGTAAGTATCAAACACATAGATAGGCGCAGTCTACAATATGATTAACAGGCTGTGCCATTATGTAATCAGTAGCAAACTAAATTAAGCCAAGCAACGTAATTGAACAATTTTGCAATAAGTGGCTAACTAAAATTCCGAGAAGCAGGTAACTGAACTTACGCTAGTTCTTTGTACAGGCACACTGCAACTTCTTTTTCGCTTACAAGGTTGTACGGAGGAGTCCATGGCATCAATTGCTTGGATACGCAGTCCCAATACTTCTTTCTTCCCACACTGCATGGGTAAGTCGAATGGTTAATCTGGTAAGATGGTGCGTCCTTGATATGTTATATGAGGACGTGTAGTCAGACTAGTTGTAGCCAAACACATCACACTGGCTTTTACTGTATATTTCATGTGATTACTTTTGGCATATCGAGATCTAAGAAATCTACAATAGGATGAAAAGACTGGCATCCTTCACGTTATTGGCGAACTCAGTTCATAGAAACAAGCAATTCAACCATTCTGTGGGTAAATCAAAAGCGCCACTGGAATATTTTTCACTATCCAATCATACACGTAAAAAGGGGCAACGCCACCATAGGGGCTGGTATGGGCGGCCGCCTCAGGTGGCTGGAAAGTGTGCACCTAGTTTGAGTCGTCCAGGTTGGCCCACGCAAGTTTTGTTCGTCCCAACGCACGTGCAGGCAATGTAAAAAATGAAGAAAAATGTTTCAATTTGGATGGGCCAATAACATAAGTGCAAGGAAGGCCCTATAGCAGGCTCGCGGCCCAAACGAGCGCCTCTCATATCGATCGACAGGAGGAAAAATCCCAATTCATTCGCTCCAGCCTCCAGTCTGGTTCGCTCCTAACCTAGCCGCTGCTGGACATACCGACACAGCACTTCCTCGCGCCCTCGTTGGAGGGCGGTCGCCGGGCTTCAAGCGAACGGAAGGACAAGAAGATGAAGATCCAACCCTGGGTGTAGCCTGCGTGGGAGGCAGCGGCGGCAGCACGGGCATGGCAATGAGCTTGCGCAAATGGACAGTCGCAGCTTGCAAGAGTAGCATGCGCAACAAGCAGGTACATCACATCCCTGATTATATCTAATTCAACTCTTCAATTTCTGGCCAATAGTTAAACCTGACGGTGTTGTAAAACTGCTTGTATGTAGGGAATCTATGAGAAAATGAAACCAATTTCTACTTATTTTATAACTCCCCCAATCAATACTGAACTGACTGAATCTGATGTATCTAATCAAGTTTCTGGTGCAAACATACAAGCTCATGCGCCTGAAGTGTCTAATGAACAGACTGCTAATGAAGGATTTGATGCAAACATTTTACATGCTCCTGGTGATGAACATATAGTGTCTAATGAGGGATCTAATGCAAGCATTTTGCAAGCTCATTGAAGGATTTAGTGTCTAATGATGATCTACTATGTTGAGAGAGACAGAGATTTGCAGGCATTGATGACAAGCAAATTATAGTGCATTTTCATAGCTTGAGGAAACGTCGAGGCCATCTACCAGAAAGTCCCCCTATCATGACAACATAGCATAAATACTTTTCTAATCTGTTGTTTGAAACTATTGCCATACTTGTGCATGATAGATATATTGATATGCAGTTTGCGCACTGGTTATACGTGCAATTACACTTCGATATTTTCAGCCAGAGAACGAATAATTCAAGCAGGTACAGACCATGTTTGTAGTCCTTGTACACCATGTTGCATTTTGTGTTTTTTGGTGCTTGCATCATTTAGTGTTTATAATCTGAACTACTTTGGATCATTAGCTGGTTTTCAAAGTGCATGTAGCTTCACATTTCTCAAGTTATGTTGATTTCCGGAGTGCAAGTGCCTTCGTATTTTTTAAGTTAAATGTTCGCCCCTGGTAACTTGAATTCGTGGATCAGCCACTGCACACAAATCATACACGAATGCCAGTATGAATTAAATGAAATGCAGGGACTTACGCTAGCTCGTTGTACAGGCTCACTGCAGCTCTGCTTGCGCTTGGGATGTTCCATGTACAAGTCCATGTTACCACTTGCTTGGATGTGCAAGCCTTGTGCTCCTTGCATCCCCCTCTGCATTTTTGACACGGCGAATGGTTGATCAAATAAGAGGAATCGACCTTGATGTTGTACCGGAGGACAGATACTTACAATGTTATACGGGTGTGCAGGATGTGTACCAGATCCCGTAGCGCTGTCATGCTTCGCTAAAAAATGGATTTGCTTGTTTTAGATGATATCTCAAGAAGAAATAAGAGTTAAAGTCAGAGTTGCATAGGCGTGTAAGCTAAGAGAGCAGTGAAAGGATATCCAAACATCGTCGGAACAGTGCACAAGGGAGAGATGTGTGGATACCTAGTTTGGCCCTGCGTTTGGGCATGCTCGCCTAGCTAGAGTGCGGGTCACTTCAAAGCCGTTGAGGGTGATGCGCTGGCGTTGGCTGGCCGCGCACGGATGCAGATCTTGAGTGGCAGCGGAGCGCTACGATGCGGTGGACGAGACCGTTGGTGAAGCCCCAACGGCCTCAGGGGGCGGAGGTGCGACGATGTGCTCGGTGAAGTAGCCCCGGTGAGCTGGGAGACGGCGTTGGTGAAGCACACCTGATGCGGTGGAACTCGGTGTCTGTGAGGCATGTCGTTTGCGACGGCCGACGTTGTCGGTGGACCACCCGGTGCGGTGGACGAGGGCGTAGATGAGGTAGCTCCGGTGCGGTGGTGAAGCACGACCATCGTCTTCGTCGTCGTCGTCCGGCACAGAGGTGGGGAACGGTGGGGAAAGAGACGAGACGAGGGGCGATTCGAGTGTTGGCGGGGAATTAGGGATTTGAGCAATCCGGGCGCGGAAGGGGACGGTGGAGAAGAGAGATTTTGCAGGGCTGGAATTGGGGCCGCCAAATATTTCAATCCGAAACGTGGAAGCGCGAACTTATATTGTCGTCGTCCTTTTTGGGGGGGGTGGGGGGTGGGTGGCTGGGTGCTACGCGTTCGTCCGACACACGCGACCACCCCGACAGGACTATGCTTCGGTGCCTTAAGGCACCTGCCTTTGTGTCCATGACATGTGGGCCCAACAGGTGGCTGGCCCACATGTTAGTGACCCAAAGGCAGTTGCCTTTAAGGCACCGAAGCAGCGTCCACCCCGACACGACCCTGGTCTGCCTGGTGCGCCTACATTTGAGAATGCAAACAAATCTTCTTTCATTTGCAAACGAATCTGTATGTATTACCATGCCCGTGTTTTCCTTGCAATAATTAGTCATTCGAAACGAGATACTCCATCCGTTCACTTTTGTAAGTCGTTTCAGACAACTTAAAATGAACTGTTTTGCACATTGTCTCAAATGTCTTCAAGGTCTTATAAAAGTGAACAGAGGGAGTACTATAAATTAATTAATGAGGAGTTATTTGAAAAAAAATCGAAACGGTACCCACGCTAACGTGGATTAGAGTGTGTGTCACATAATTAGTTATTTAAATTAGAGTGTGTGTCACGTAGTTAGTTATTTGAATTAGAGTGTGTGTGTCACATAGCTATCTCCAATTCTAACGTGGATTTCGCATTTCACTTAATCCACGCTACTTTTTTAATACAAATTCATATGTATATGATGAACACCATGGTAGTGAGAAAACTTTTGGATGGATTCAAACATATGACCTACAAAATAGCACAACAAACTGAGTCAATGTCAACTTTTCAAAACTTAGTATGGCACGAATTCAAAATAATTACCCGTATGCCTGGTCCTCGGTTCAAATCTTACAATGTACACCGAATTGAAACATCAATATTAAGTCTTGTACTATGTACATTCAAATGTTGTTTTTAGCCCCCCCCCCCCCCCCGCACAAACGCTACATACTTCCTGTATCGGTCAATCTTCCTCTCCTAACCACCTTAGGAAGCTATCGGTTTCCAGCACACGTTCATTCTTTCTCTCCATGTTTCGATCTCTAAGTCTCTCAACTACACAACCCCTTTTTCCACTCTGTTACCAAATGTATTTACCTCACACACCCGCCATTGCACCCCATGCCGAGCTCTCTCTCTCTCTCCCCCCTCTCCCTCTCACCCTCTCGCACTAAATACATGCATTGCCTATCTAGCCCCCCCAACCTCTTGTGCGCACGCACGCATGTTGTATATCTAGGTCACTCCCTCGAGACCGTCTCACTCTTTCTTCCGCACGGCGGGCAACACTCGCTCAATCTCGCTCTCTTTATGTGAGTCTCGTTTAACCTCGTTTTCTTTCACACACAAATGATATATCTCCCTGTTCAGGCCTCGATGGACACACTCTATACTCTCTCACGCAGATTGTCTATCTAGGTCAGTCCATCCAAGCCGCCGCCACTCTTTCGACCTCATGGTGGGCCACGCTCACTCAATCTCTCTCTCTCTCTCCGTATGTCTCGATTGACCTTGCTCTTTCTCGGACAAAAATGATATATCACCATGTTTGAGCCCAATTCGACCTATTCACATTGTATACTCTCTCACGCACATCGTCTATCTTGGTCACTCTCTCCAACCCGTCTCACTCTTTCGATCGCATGGCGACCCTATGTGATCGGTTGACCTTGCTTCCTCCCACGCACAAAATATATCTACACTTCTGTGACTGGATCATCTCTAAAGCTCTATCTTACAGCCCTCACCCTTGCCAAAAAGCTCAATCGGACAATATCTCTCCAGAGCATATATATTTGTTCAATGAATGTCGGACCACACTCACTTTGTCTCTCTATCTATATGTCTCTCGATTGACCTCGCTTTCTCACACCGTATCTTCCACGCGTTGAAGCTACTACCTCTCCATCCCTCGCAAAGCCGGAGCTATTTACATTGCGAGGGGCACTCCAACCTTGGATTAATTTGTGTAGGCATTTATTCCGGTCGGTTTAGATTATATTTTCGTAGCATTCGGCCCACAACTACTCCAAACACCGTTGCAACCCACGCAACTCCCCTAGTTGATTTCCCTCTGGCTCGGTCATCGCTCTCTCGCACGTCCTTTCTCGCCTTCAACGTCGCACCATGGTATTATTGAAAAAGCTATGTTGTTCTCTTTAATTATTATAAATAAGCTACAAAACTACACACCGATAGTCCACTTGGAATGGAACAAATTTCGACCCACAAATTAAAGTGCTACAAACTACACCGAGGGGCCCACATGTCATGAAACAAATTTGGACCCATATACAAATTAAAAAATAAAGGACGAGGATCGAACATGCGACCGGGCCTTCAAGCCGCACGTCAATAGGCAACATACGTAGAATAGCAATGTTTGTTGTACCCCCTTTGTTCACATAATGTTTTTATATTACCACATCCTAATTAATGGATAACATGCAATATTATTTTTAGTACTATTCGCCTTCACTTACTGGTGGGTTCCATGTGTGCTCTCTCTCTCCTACCCTTCTGCGTTTAGACGCACGGGCAAACAGGAAGAACTCGCGGGCGATGTTGCCGTTGACCATATCTGGACGCGTTCACAAGTCACGACACCAGTTTCACGTACTAGCAGCACTAGTCAGTGTGTACGTGCAATGCACGTTAATTTGGAAGTATATTAAGTGCATGCGGATATTAACTACTAGGATATTATTTGCGTGTTGTCATGTGATTAGCACTATTTTTGGCATGAAATTAACTGCACGCTAAACGTGTTGAGTGCTCGACATTGAAGCAGTCTAGGTCGTTGGATGACAAGGAATACATGTGGCTTGATGACGTTTTATATTTAATTTGATACGGCTCTAGCAGAACATTCAATCGATCAAACCATACATTTCGTCCAGTCTGACTCCGATTTTAAATTATACGACGATCGATATAAAATAAATGGAAATGATAAACGTTCGGATTTTAAGCATGGCAATCCGAACGTTTTTCATGGCAAATTTAGATTACGCGGCGGTGGCGGGGGCGTCTCGCGGTGGGAAGCGGCTCCTCTGCCGTGCTCTGTGTGTCCTCGGGCCACTGACCGACAGCGATGGTGGCGTCTTGCACCGTTGTTGGCGTACTCCTGGACGTTGGCCTAGCTTCAAGGAAGGCCAAAATGTTCTGGACTTCGGAGCGAGTCAACTGGCGGGAGGAGGCGACTGGCGTTGGTGCAAGGAAGCGGTCGACGACGGCCATCCATGCCGCTGAGGGGGGCACTGGCACCCGCGCGGGGACAGGCGCTGTCAACGGCGCGGCGGAGACATTCGTGTGCACAGGCACCGGCACGAGTGCGCACGTTAGTGCACGCGCAGGTGCATGCGCTGGCAGGTGCACGGGCACCGGCACGGGCGTGCGCGTCAGTGCACGCGCAGGCGCATGTGCTGGTAGGTGCACGGGCGCGTGAAAGTCGGCGGGGACCTCGTGGAACCCCGTGGGATCAAGCTCGGCGACAATGTGCGGCTCCCAGCCCATCAATGCCACGGGGATGGGCGCTGGCGCAGTCGGGTTGATGGGAGCCTGAACCAGAGCGGGGACAGGCGCGGCGTCTTCCCGCAAGGCCAGTTCAAGCTCGTCCCAAAGCGCCTTATGTTCTTGAGACTCCGGCTGGGCGTCTTCCTCAGGAAACTGGAACACTAAGGGTAGACCATCATGATGCGGCATGGCGTACGTTTAGGTCAGGCTAGTTGGAGGTAGACGATAGGAGAATCGGAGAGGAAGAGAGAGGATTGTAGCGATACCGGGTAGTGCGGGGTTGATTTTAAACTGCGGTGCCGGTGACATTAAAAGTGGGAGCAGTTGGGACGACGGTGGGCGGTGGAGCCTGGTCAAAGGGCTCGCCTCCCGGTGAGCCTGCACAGCGGTCTGCTCGCACGCCTCCCTGACAGCCGGCGCAGCGGTCTACTCGCACGCCTCCCGTCGACTCACACGCTTGCTCGGACGGCACCTGCCGATGAGAAGCGGGGACTCATGGCGGCACGTAAACGCCCACGGTTTCAATAGTGAAAGCGTTCGCCTTAACGTGATAGGTCTTTGTTCCAAAATACCTTGGCTCTTCATTTGTGCAACTTGTCATAAGCAGCTTGTCTCAAATTGAAGAAAAAACTTACGAAGTAATATTTGTGCCATATCACGTGACCATGCTTAGTTTCAAGAATTTATGCTCACTTTTGGATTTTCTGAAATTTAAGATCCAGGATTCGAAACAATATCATAACCTGCATCATGCAATAAATTTTCAAGCCGTACATCTGTCCTATTGTATTTCTTAAGAAAGGATTTGGTCAAACATTTTGCTTAGTTAGACTTCAGACAAGTTATATATGCAGAGTAAAAGGATAATCCCTCTGTACCAGTGCATTGCTTGATATATTAACTCAAGTACTAGGCACGAACAAACGGGCTCAAGTCTGTGCTCATCCTGGTGTAGTAGTAGTAGTACTAGGCAATGCAGTTGACGGGTGACCTTGACGAGCGGCGACTGAGGGAATTGAACCGTGCTCGGCACGGTAGGTAACTTTGTCTAGTTACTAAAGCATCCCTCCATTGTTCATCGGTAGTCATTATGGACCGGGGGCATGAGGGGAATTTCCTAGGGCTGGAATTCTGGCCGCCAGATATTTCGACTTGAAACGCTGAGGCTCGACTGGTTGGGGTTGCCTAATGTGCGTACCACGCACGCCACCAAAGGACACGAGCCCGGTTTTTTTAGGATCAACACGAGCCAAGGTCTGGCTGGTACGCCGTTGGGTCCTACCATTCGAGAATACGAAAGGAACCTTTTAAATTGCCGAACGAATCTATGTGTATTACAATACCTGTATTTTCCTTGCAATACTAATCTCAACGTGGTAATTGATTTATGACGAGTTGTTGAATTAGAGTAAGTTTGTGATATAGTGATCTCAACATGGATTTCACATTTCATGGTATCCCTAGTAAGTTTTCCAATGCAAATTTAAATTTAAAAGATGAACAATATGGAGGTGAGAAAACTTTGTATGTATCAAGCATATGACCACACACACACACACAGAGACACACACGCACGAACACAACAACAATCCAATAAGTATAGTGCATCTATTTTTCCAAACCATGCATGTATGACACAAATTCAAAAATACACCTTCTATTCCTAAATATTAGTCTTTCAGAGAGTTCAACAAGTGACTACATACGGAGCAAAATGAGTGAATCTAGACTCTAAAATATGTCTATATACATCCGTATGTGCCAGTCCATTTGAAGCCTCTAAAAAGACTAATATTTAGGAACGAAGGGAGTAAAATGTAAGACATCCATGGTCCTCAGTTCAATATTTAAAATGAATATGAAACTGAAACATGAATATTAAGTCTAGTACTACAGTACATGCAAATGTTGTGTTTAGGCGGAGCTATGATTGTCGGGGGTCAACCCCTCGACCTTAGATAAAATTGTGGAGCTCTGTTTAGGGTTGTTTAGATTTTATTTGTCCCCACCCTCCCAACCACCGATTGGTTGTGCACCCCCACCCCTCCTCCCCGGGAGAATATCATGTGCCCCCATACCTTAGATGCTATATGCCAATACGAGTTGCTTGGAGCTTGTAGATCTGAGATATAGCAGCTCACATGATGTGTCTTAATATTTTTGCAGGAAACCTTGATGGGTTTGAGAATTGCACGCAATTTGTACAAAAACTACTTAGATGCCCTTTGATCCCATATCCAACGACCTCGAAGCTCGTATCACCGTAGCATCAAAGATGAAGGAGGACATCATATTCTCCTGTATGTAAGAATATCATGTGCTACCACACCTTAGATGCTTTGGTGATACAAGCTCTTCGGAGGCGTTGAATTTGTGACCCAACACCTCCTCGGTGGTTCGAATGGTTTTTTGCAGAAAAGCCCCAAAAGAATTCGGCCACTGCTTACAAGCACAAAGACTGCTCAGATGCCATTGGATCTCAGATCAAACGACCTCCAAGCTCGTATCACCGTAGCATCCAAGCTGCGATAGCACCTTATGTTTTCTCGCACGGGAGAGTATGAGGTGCTCCCGCACCGTAGATTCTATGGTGATACGAGTTCACTGAGATGTAACGGCCCACAGTAGGAGGTTTGAATGTTTTTGCAATATACAACTGATAGAGTTTGGGAAATGCGCAGAAAGTACAAGTACTACGCATGTGCCATCTGATCACTGATCATACGACCTAGATGCTCATATCACCGTAGCGGGTAATTAAGCTACGGGGAGCACCTAATATGTGCACCGGGGAGCCGTTGGATCGAAGATGCAGTGGCACACACGAGGCCTGAATGTTTTATTTGCAAAAAAACCTTTGGAGAGTTTGAAAATTGCGCATAATTACAAAGACTACTCCCAACCATTGGATCTCACTTCCAACGGTGTAAAAACTCGTATCACCATAGTATCTAAGCTGCGGGGTGGATGTGATATTCTATGCCGCTGTCATTTTTGTTCATAAACTTGCAAAATACGTGTAACTCGTGTCGTTACTTGTCTAACCGCGCAAAGTGTTTGTTCAAAAAAACCATGCTACACTGAAATATTGGAACAACACACGGGGGTCCCACTTGTCATTAATCAAATTTGGACCTAAAACTAACAAATCTGAAAGACAAGATTCGAACTGGCAACCTGGACTACAAAGCGTAAGTCGATAGCCTGAAAGAAATGAACGGTTGTTGGCTTTGTCCCATAACTTGATTTTATACAGTACTTGCGTTGAGTAGAGTAGAGAGAGTGCCTCGTCAACACGTGCATGACCGTTGTCTCACTTACTGGTGGGTCCCAGGTCTGCAATCTCAATCTCTCTTCTCTCCATCGTCTAACCTTTGCACGGGCACACACGAAGAGCGGCGCTAGCTTGCCATGGTGTTATTACAACTAAAAAAAGCTTGGAAAATAGAAGAATCGCCTAGAACAAGAGACGTTGTGGCTGGCCGAGATGGAGCTAACCACATCTATCCTCCGTGCCGCGTTTGCATGATGAAGCTGTGTGGCTAGTGGGGTGTTTTCGACCGACTGGCTGGGTCCCGAGGTCGAACCATAGGTACTACGTCTGATACAGTATATTTTTACACGCACATTTTTCCTCCGTGCCGAGACGTGGCACACCCTACCGCGCGGTTTCGGGGTCCTCCCGGGTGGTGCACGCATATATTCTTCCTGACGTGGGACGCCCTACCGCGCGTTTTCTGGGTCCTCCTCGGTCGTAGCGCCGAAGCAAGTAAATGAGTCGTCAAATCACGAAAGACCACCTTTCCCGCCAAGTACATCAGTGAAGCACGGTGGCTAGCTAGTTGGGCTAGTTCGACCGATTAGCTAGGCCGCCGCCACATTTGTTTTTTCACCCCTTTTTTTATCTACTTGCCGGCAGGTAAATTTAAATATCCACCGCGGCGTTGCTCTGGTGTTTGGGTGCGGCAGGATTTTTAATTTTTTGATTGACGGGAGCAGGCGCGGCAGCAATTAGTCACGATGACTCCGCCTGTAAAAACCCACTGCTCCCTGATGTGAGAAGTCGTCGACTGGTGTTTTACCGTGGTGAAAACCAAAAGATTCCCCGCTCCCTCCGCCTTCCCGTAGATTGCATTGCCTTTCAGCCATTTCGGCCCCTTTGCTTCCTCTCCCCATTGCTTCTACCTGGTGCCATGGCGGCGCAGCAGATCGCGGAGTCCGAGGTGAGGCGCCTGACACAGGAGCTCCATGTCAAGGATGCGGAGCTCAGGGCCAAGGACGTGGAGCTCCGTGAGCTCAAGGAGGAGAGGAGTGCCATGCTCCTCCGTTATGTGCGGGAGTTCACGGAGCTTCAAAAGCGGCAGGCGTCCACCACAAAGATGCTCGAGGCGTCGGCGGCGTTGCTGCAGAAAGCGGGAGATATGATAGGCCGTCATGGGAGCCGGTTGGAGCGCAAGCGGGCCGATCGTGACGAGGTCCAGGATCGCCTCAGCCACTTGGTGAGCCAAGTTGCCACTCACGTGTTGCGGCTGCGCGATGCCTACCGTCGTGCCAGCGCGACGATGCCGGCCGTCGGTCTAAACCCGTTCGACCACCCACTCGACTTCAACGAGCTGCGGCTTCCTGACCTGGTCTCCTTCTTCAACTATATCTCCGAAGAGCTGAGCCGTCTCCGCGTGATGGTGGGGGCTGAGCTGGACAAGGAGGGGTTGCGGGCTGCCATCGCCGTTGCCGGGCGAATCCTTTCAGGGCTCCGTCACCGGAATCCATTCGTGCCATTGGACGGCGTCTTTGATGAGCTGGCTCCCATCGACCGGGAGCGGGCTCTACGGGCGATTGCATCCTGCATCACCAATGTCGTGCGCCTCGAGAAGCAGAGGGACTTCGGTGGTGTTTAGGCGCCCTCTGCATGGGCATGTCCATGTCTCGGCGCAACATGACCGTTGGATCAAACTCAGACGGTGCAGATCAGTCACTGTAGCACAAAGCGTGTGGGTGTGTTTGGTTGCATTCTCATCTCAATATAGTTGTTTCTTCTTCGTGTATTTTTGTCAACTACTAGTGTGGACTCATGCACCCTTCATGCACTCTGCCAAACACCCAAAAGTGGGTCGAGAAGGGAACTTTTGCTCCCATCCCATGCACCCTTCATACACCCTGCCTAACACTATTTGTGCTTCATATGGTTCATGTTTCATGGAGTACTGTAGCACCGTACTCTCCGTGTGCTGTGGACCTAGTTCTGTTAACATTGATCTCACCGTTCATTCTCGACCGGACAGTCGAAAAAGCGGTACTATGTTACATATATGAGTAGTTGACATGCGCACAACATCATTTGTTATCCTCATATCTTACTACACTAGCAACAAGATTGTGTAGTACTGACGTATGAACCACTGCACATGCCTAGTAGTAGGAGCACTGTGTATGTTCAAGTGGCTGCCGTGTTTCGCACTCCTCCGTCATAAGAGTGGAATTGCTTGCTGTAATCATTTTTTTCTTCAGAAAAACAGCGGACACGCTCTACCGTGCGGATCCTCCTCCAGCCATGCACTAAATTACTCACTTTCGCCGACGTGTGGGACAACCAGCACCTGGGTCCACCAGCCATGCACTAAATTACTCCGTAGTAGAGTGACGGTAGACTACCCCGATCGAACCGCCGCAGTAATGCCCAATGAGCCGTCAAATCACAAAACCCCCTCCTTTCCAGCAGTAAGTTGGACGGACGAAGCAACCATCATTTCACTCTTCTCTCTCAGCTTCCTCTCTTGAAGAAAACCCCCACTCGCTTCGCTTCTCCCTCATCTCGTTCCTCCTTTCACTCTTCTCTCTCAGCTTCCTCTCTTGGATGGACGCCGGAGCACCGACCGACGTGATGTCATGGCTCTGGCCAAAACCGTCGAGGCTCATGGTACGAAGAAGCGCAAGCACCCCGCCGAGACTACCGCAGACAAGCTCAAAGCCATCGCCCTGTCCAAGCCCCCCTCTCCGGGATCCCTCATTAAGCAAGTCCAGGTAATGTCTCTTGTTGACGATCTTTTTCTCGATCTTGATCGTGTTTTTTCATCTAACACGCAGTACTAGTACTGGTAGTACAACTTTCTGGGTGATCTTGCATGTGATTTTAGTGTGCCAAATGACGGTTCTAAATTCCTCTTTTGACCAAAACATGCGAGAGGTTGACACTGATTTCTTATAGATTACTTTCAACTACTCCCTCTGTCCCAATTTTCTTGTCTTAGATTTGTCTAGATACGGATGTATCTAATACTAAAATGTGACTTGATACATCCGTATCTAGACAAATCTAAGACAAGAATTTTGGGACGGAGGGAGTACTTTATGAACATCAATGCTACCTTTTAAGAAGGTATATTTGCCTCAGTAACTTGTGTTATGGATATTGCATGTAATCCCTCTGCTCTCATGCCTTTGAAGACATGTTCTAGTGTCTTTGTTCACTCATTTCTGTGCGTATATGTAGTCATATATGGAGTATAATATCGAAAATCATCTTATATTTCTGAACAGAGGTAGTAATAAAATATGGTTTCTGTTTGAATTAGAACCAGGTCCGCGGTGGAGATGAAGTTCTCAAAGTCATGTCGTGTGAACTGGAAGAGCTGATGATGAGTTCTACTGCTGAACTATCCAGCTGTTGTGTCCTTGTCACCACGTGTCCTGAACTAGTGTTTTCCTCTAGCATTGTTGTCAGGCGTGTTCTCGAGGCTGTACTTGACCACAACAATTTCCTGGCTGTGCCTTCGATTACGAAGGGTGTGGTTCTTGTAAAGCTTCCCAACAAATCTGATGCGGCCTGTCTTCATCATCATGTTTATGAGTGGAAATACCACTCTGTTAGGTTCTCCAAGGTTGACAAGATGGTGATGGTGCATGTAGACATCTCACACGAAGTCCATGGCCTAGTCAGTTATGCGGGGTTCATCCCGTAGGTCGGTGGCAAGAAATAGTCTGCAGAGTTTAGTTAGTGCAACTTTGCTTGTCTGTAGTAAGTACTATTGTTCAGTACTTGATTTGTGTTTGTGAACCCTGTATTGTTTATTAGTACTGCCGCTTTTGTGTGTGAACGGTCTATGTTAATGTCTGTCCACTCAATTCAGTCTGTATATTTTGAAGTATCCAGATCATATTTTTTGTGAGGACGGTTTATCAATTATGGTTATACTCCAATATGTATGCACTGCAGGGTTTATCGCACCCACCAGGATTTCCAGTCCCTTGGATGTTCGGTCCATATGATTTGTCATGACCTTTGGACTGTCCTGCTTGTGGGAGTAGCCAGGGCCCCTGCATGCCACGCGTAGTTGGACGATCAATCTTCTGTTTAGTACTTCAACATAGTGATTTCCTGGTAAGGATTCACTCGTGTCACATCAAGTAAATCTTATTGATTTACTGTCTAAATCTTATTGATTTAATGTCATGTTTTCTTTCTTTTCCTGCAATTTTACGATGCAGGTTTTGCCATGTGACATTCATCACAGAATAAACCGTTTGGTTTGCTCTACAATGGCTATTTTTGCAGGTTTCACTTCTTATGTCTTGTCAGTAACGAAGGCACTGTCCATCACATATTACTGGAAAAAATTGGATCAGTCTGTTGTATGAGTACAAGCTGAATCCCTATGATGAACTGCAGTTTGGTTTAACAAAAACGCCACAATTAGTCCTTCTCGCGTTTAAAAGAAATGAAGAAAAAAACTGGATCACGGTCACGGATCCTAGTCAAGTTAGAAAGCTGATCATAGCAGACCAGACACGATCGCCGCTGTCTCGCACAGATCGAGCACCGGCAGTTGCTCTAGCACTGACAGCGGCAGCAGCTCAGTCTGATCCAGCTGAGGATTGGGCACCGACCGCGTCAGCGGATCAGTCTGATCTACTGGAGGATCGGGCATCGACACCGGCACCTGCTCCGACACCGGCACCAACTCTACAAGGAGCACCATCTCCGGCAGCAGCAACGGCTTCGGCACCTGCACCAACACTTGCACTTGCATCTGCTCCGGCCCGTGCAGTTGCACCGACAACAGACTGGGCTGCAGTTCGCACTTCATATACCAAAGTCCTTACAAAAACCGACATGTCCACCTTCTTGGTAAGCATTGGCCGCCCAAGTGCTTCGTTCTTTTTTCTTTCCATGTTGTTTCACATGATTCACTATGTTGATTTAACTGTTTGGGTATGTCTTCTTGTTTGCAAACAGAGAATTCCTAGAGCAACGAGGGAGTCGTTCAACAATCCGGGCGACCGCGGCCAAGTTTCTCTTACCATGCGCAGCCTTGGTGTGAACGAACCTGCTCAATATACCGTAAGTACAAAGGATGGTCGCATGATGATTGATGCTAAAGGATGGTCAAGGTTCAAATCTAAATCATATCTTGCGGTAGGGGATGATGTCAAAATCGAACTTTCTCGGCAAGGAGAGCTGGTCCAAATCAACTTTGAAATTCTTCAGTAGCAGCATGCAACTGCCGAACTGATCTATCCTCCGAGAGATTTTGATGTAATAATCTGGCATGGTGAAACAAGTGTCCTGTGTGTATAAGTAGTACGACAGTATTATTTATCACATGGTATATCGTTGATAGAATTGCAACTCTGGTTGCTGGTTAGGAACTGTCGTTCGATTTCATTCCAACAGCTGCCGTGCTTTATTCAATTTTGTGTATTCGCCTTGCGACAGCATCTAAAACCAGCGCCGTACCGATCGCTTGCAATATGAAAAGCGCTGAGGTAGAACACATGGGCCCCCAAACATGCAGGGTCGGCCTGCGGCCCAAAGTCCAGAACCGTGAGCCTAGCTAAGTATTATATTCTCAGCTGAACCCCCATAATGCCCGTGCGTTGCAGAGGGAGTATATTTCTCAGCAAGGTGAGCCTGTGATATAAAAGATTTGTATATTTCTTTACAGAGGGAGTATCTCTCTGTCAAAATATATATTTATGTGTAACTAGTTACTCCTGTCTTTCTACTTGCTTTCGCTGATATGTGGGGCAACCGGCAACGGGGTCCACGTGCCTAATGCACAAATTAGAGTGCACAACTTCACGGTAGACACACCCCGGTCATAGCGCCGCAGTAATGCCCAATGAGCCGTCAAATCACAACCCCCCTTTCCAGCTTTAGCAGTAAGCTGGACGGACGAAGCGGCAATATTTCACTGGGCCTGAATCCCCTTCTCCCTCGTCTGCTTGTTCAGAGAAAACCCCCTCTCGGCGATTGCATAGGGTTTTCTCATGGAGAACCAGGTACGAATTCTTCATCCATCCACGATAAATCGAAGTCCCTTGGTCGCAGGTAATCCTAGGATGGCAGCTGCCCCCGTTGATGCATTTTTCTTCCTACTGAATCTAGTGTGTTTCATTTGCAGTGCCCAAAGTGCGAGGACCCTACAGGTTTTTGCGCCCTCGGCGAGACGCCACACTTGTTCCTTCTCATCCTAACACAGCATTTTGAAACGCGCACAATATGTTCCTAGAATCCTCTTTTCTATCCGGGAGGGTGGGTTTTTTTTGAACATGCTGTGTTCTCATATTATTTTTCCCGCAGTGTATTATTTGCTCTGCCAGAACACATGCACTCAAGATGCTCGGCCTTGCCATAACTGAATACACTAGTTTAATGGTCACAGTGAAGACAAGCCATGGATATAAGTTCTGAGTTGGGTTCATGAACCAAGAAGATCGCTGCTTTTTTTATGGCCGAACTTGGATAAACTTTCTCAAGTGTTACAGACTGAAAGTTGGCGCACGAATGTTGATGGAAATAGCAGAACCTGGTCTCATCTTCACTGTGATCTTCCACCCCGACATCACTCCAATTGTTCATCCATGTTAGTTTTGTATCTGGTTCTTGCTTGTTGCCTCGATTACTTCTTAATCCACCTATTCTGTCTAACTAATCACAATTTAACTTTAGAAGTAGCAACGAATCTCTCACGAAGATGCTACTTCGAACTAATATTTTCTTATAATTGGTGGCACGTGTAGGTTTTTTCAGAGTTAAGCAGTCTGCTCGTTTGTTACTCTGTAATAACTCGGCTGTTACTAATGGCACTGAAGTTGACTAGATCGACATCCACAAGTTCCTACACTTTATTGATCGTCTTGAGGTCCTTGTGGGGCGTTTCAATGGTGGAAGGCCACGTGGGATATGTGTGCCACTGCTGCACTCGTTGAACAGGTCCAACTGTGTCGAGAAACTTATGGTACGAGCTGTTTTCTGTTATATATGTTGTTCATAAACTATTGCTTATACACAGTTTTACAGCTGTGATCTTCTTGAAACAGGAACTGCCAAGTTCTATTGTTCCTATACAGATGCCTGACCATGGTCGGGTCAGACTTGCGCTTGGTCACAACATGATGTTTATGTCGACCTACTCAATTCCCCTTGGAGGTGAAAAGATACTATTCATGGGTGGTCTCAAATAATGAAGGCCCGTCCATCTTGGAGAATAGGACAGAAGATTATGTTCATGCTTTTCCATGGCTCTAAAGTGAATATCCTGTTTATTGACCACGTTGCTTTCAGCTTTGGTTGTTAAGTGCCCCTGCTGGTTTCAGTTAAGGTTGTTAAGTACTCATGCTGCTTTTACAGTCTGTCGTATTTTTCAGTCCTGTCTTCCTCCAGCTGCCAAAACCAAACCAGCGCCGGCGGGCCGCCTGCTTCCGCCTCCCACGGCTGGCTGCGCCTCAGCACACGCATCGCTGCCCCACCGTCTCCTAAATCGTTAACGCTGACGTCCTCCGCGCACTTTGGTGCGCTCGCCGCGGCGCCGCCCTCTCGCGTTGTCAACATGGTCAACAAACAACAGGAATCGGCAGAAGTACGTGGAGAGGATGACAGTAGGAGCCCACCACGTCAGCGTATGGAAAAATAAAATGCTTCCTCCTAGTGTTTTCCTGACATCTGGGACCCACGACATTGTGAGCGTATATAGTCAATAGACAAGAGAACAGCACAAGATCGGCTGACACCTGGGACATAGCTACTCGAGCAATATTTTTTTTGTTTGGTATTGTTGAGACGGAGCAGGGTTTGAACTGGGCTGTGGCCCGTCTAGCCCAGGCTTATATTTTATGTTCACCATGTGACCAGCCCAGCTATTTTTCTTTGTGAAAATGAGCCCAGTTTATTTTTTCTCAAGAATACCCAATCCAGGCCTACTTATTTTTCTATGCCCTGATGGGCTGCAACTCTTTCAAGACGCCTGCAAATCTAGAAAGTAATATGAAATGGGTTGTAAATATAAAAACAGATGACAAATTGGCAATTACTTTATAATTTCTGAATTTTTTCACATTTTCATATTCCTATTTCACTGGGCATTAACCTAATTTAAATATATCTTCAAAGTACTTTAAATCTGGCTCGACATTTTGGTATTAAAAATAGTTTGGAACCCACAGAAATATGCGAAATTGGCCCTGGACAACCAAAAAAAACAACTGCAATAAATTGCATAAGAAGTTGCCATGAGCTATATATAAATTATTAAAAAAAGAGGGAGTGGTCTGACTTGTGGGCCTGTTTAGTTGACGCGTATGCAAGATTTTTTTAGTTATTATATACGTCAACAAACGATTCTAGCAGACGTAACCGTTGGATGTCAATCCAACGCCCGTCGTGTTTCTTCAATCTCTGATCTTCTTGCTCCAGCCGCCAAAGCAGCGCCGGCGGGACCGCCTACTCCCACCTCCCATGGCCGGTTGTGCTGCCGCGCAGGCCTCAGCGCCTCCTACTACTCCCACCGCTGGCCAGGGCATCCCTCTACTCACCCACACCCCCTGTTATTCTGCGGCGACGGCAGCCTCACACCGCAGCCGAACCGGTGAACCCTCGTACTCCTCTCCGCGCGGGCTTCCACTGCCACGTCTTCCCCGGCTCCGCATCGTCCCCTTCCTAGGCCTCGCCGTCGTCCACCGCCGTGGTGCTCTCGGCGCGGCGTGGTCAATGTGGTCAATGACCGACTTCCATCGGAAGAGTACTGTACGTGGAGAGGCTGACAGCTGGGTCCACGGCAGCCGGAAGGAAGTGCCTCCTTATTACGCGGAAAATAATTATTCCTCCACCTGACAGCAGGGACCCACCGGACGGGCCACCAGTATTTTGCAAAAAAAACGTTTCCCCCTGACTGCTGGGACCCACAGGACGGGCCACCGTATTTCGCAAAAAAACGTTCCCCCCGCTGTCAGCTCGGACCCACCGGAAGTGCCTCCTTATTACGCACAAAAAAATGAATACCCCCTGCTAGCTGGGACCCACCTTGGTGGGAGGCTGACTTATGGGCCTACTAAGTTGACTGGGACGGAGGCCTTTGTCAACTTTAGTCAATATATGAACGATTCTAGCTCCAGTGACCGTACGATGTCCATCCAACGGCCGTAGTGCTTCTTCAACCTCTAGTCTTCTTGCTCCAGCCGCCCAAAGCAGCGCCGGTCGTGCCGCCTGCTCCTGCCGCCCGTGGGCGGCTGTGATGCCGCAGAGGCCTCACCGCCCCCTACTACTCCCACCGCTGGCCAGGCCATCCCTCTACGCACCCACACCCCCTGTTATTCTGCGGCGACGGCAGCCTCACACCGCAGCCGAACGAGTGAACCCTCATACTCCTCTACGCGTGGGCATCCACTGCCGCGTCTTCCCTGGCTCCGCGTCGTCCCCTTCCTAGGCCTCGCCGTCGTCCACCGGCCTGGTGCTCTCGGCGCGGCGTGGTCTACGTGGTCAAGGAATGGCTTCCATCGGACGTGGACTGTACGTGGAGAGACTGACAGCTGGGTCCACGGCCGCAACAAGGAAGTGCCTCCTTATTACGCGCAAAATAATTATTCCTCCACCTGACAGCGGGGACCCACTGGACGGGCCACCGTATTTCGCGAAAAAAACGTTTCCCCTGACTGCTGGGACCCACCAGCTACATCTTCGCACGCAAGGAAGTGCGTCCGAAAAAAACGATTCGCCCCCCTTACTGCTGGGACTCACCAGCTACATCTTCGCACGCAAGGAAGGGTGTCCGGGCAAACAAAATTGATTCCCCCCTGACTGCTGGGACCCAGCAGTACACCTTCGCACGCAAGGAAGTGCGTCCGGGCAAAAAAAACAATTCGCCCCCCTGACTGCTGGGACCCACCAGCTACATCTTCGCAGGCAAGAAAGTGCCTGACAGTCGGGACCCACCTGGTCGAAGCGTACGTAGCGTTGTCATTCTGCTCGCGAACGTGTACGTACATATATACTGGTGGATGTAGAGGCGCGCACGTGTCGTAGTAGAGGCGCGCACGTAGCATGTACACGTACGTACAGCGGCCAGGGTGCAAGAAAGAAAATACGGCCACGTACGTACATACGGGCAGGGTCTCGAACGCCTACTCGCGCATACGTACGGCGAGGGCTCATGTACATGGCTGGGTCGGAACGGAGAAACAGCGTCGTCGTCGTGTTCATGGGGAAGCAACAAAATGCGTCGTGTTCATGGGGAGGCAACGGAATGCGTCGTGTTCATCGGGAGGCAACGGAACGCGTGGGAGCCAACCGGCTGGGTCGGAACGGAATGCGTGGTCGTGTTCATCGGGAGGGCTTGGACGGAACAGGCGATGGAAACGAGGCCTGGCGTACCACAAAACGGAGGAAATGGCCCCGCAAAACGGAGGAAATGGACCTCCTACGGTCGAAACGGGGGTCCTATTGATCGGGAGGGGTGTGGCGTACCGCAAAACGGAGGAAACGGACTTGTGTTGGAGCGCTACGGTCGAAACGGGGGTCCTGTTGATCGGGAGGGGTGTGGCGTACCGAAAAACGGGACTCCACGGGATACTGTTCATCTCCACCGTCGACCTCCTCCAGCCTCCACGGGCTACCGTCGACCTCCTCCAGCCTCCACGGGCTCCTGTTCATCCAGCCTCCACCGCGCGCTACTCCACCGGCTACTGTTCAACCACCCCTCCACCGTCTACTGTTCATCCAGCCCTCCACACCACGGGGTCCTGTTCAACCACCCCTCCACGGGCACCCCTCCACTGTCTACTGTTCATCCAGCCCTCCACACCACGGGGTCCTGTTCAACCACCCCTCCATGGGCACCCGTCCACCATCTACTGTTCATCCAACCCTCCACACCATGGGGTCATGTTCATCCAGAGGCAACGCCACCGCTCACTGTTCATCCAACCCCCTCCCCCCCCCCCCCCCCGCGCGCGCAACGCTCATTGTTCATCCAATCGATCGGCTTCAGTTAGCAGCAGTAGTGAAGGAATCGCTCGATCGGGTTCAGTTAACAGCCATCGATCGATCGCTCGGGTTCAGTAACACGTAGCCTGCAGTGCAATCGCTCGGGTTCAGTTAGAGGCCAACGCCTCGCTCGGGTTCAGTTAGAGCCAACGCCTCGCACACATGCGCGTACGTGTACGAGAGAAACGCGCATCGCTCGGCCCCGGACCTCCCATCGTAACCGGGAACTCCCCGAAATTTTCCTCCCCCTCGCTTCTACCACGGTTTTTTCCGTCATGGACGGCCCAAAGAATGTCATGCAGCTGCGTCTCCGCCCCGCCCAGGATGAAAAGCCCATTTTCTGTCATGATTTTTTGTCATAGAAGTAGGAGCCCACCAAATCTATGATGATACCGGGTTTTGTCACAATTATCGTCATAGAAGTGTCATATGTATGACAGAAAAAAAATCCGTTCGGCCCAAAATGTCACGGATGTGTCTTTTTTTGTAGTGCGCCTGGCAGTATTTACAGCTGCGAAGAGCTTGCCCGAGTGTTTGTCAGAACATTTGAGGGTACATGCAAACGACCAGCGGGGCTAACTGAGCTACAGTCTTGTGTGCAGAAGTCGAATGAAACTTTGAGAGATTATATCCAGAGGTGGATCACGTTGCACCACACGGTGGAAAATGTGTCTGATCACCAAGCAGTTTGTGCCTTTAAGGAAGGTGTTAAGTATCGAGAATTGAATCTGAAGTTCGGTCGGACCGGAGATATGTCTCTGAGTCGAATGATGGAAATTGCCACCAAGTATGCTAACGGAGAAGAGGAGGATCGGCTCCGGAGTGGCAAGCACAAAATAGTCGCCCACGAAACCGGGGGAGGGAACTCCAGTCGGAAGCAGAAGCGCAAAGCCGAGCCAGCTGCTCCTGGAGAAACCTTAGCCGTGACTCAAGGAAAGTTCAAGGGGAAGCCCAAAGGGCCATGGAACCCCAGGAAAGTAAAAGATCAAGATGGAAATGATGTGTTGGATTTACCATGCCACATTCACATCAAAAAAGATGAGGAGGGTAATCTCATTTACCCAAAACATACCACTCGACAATGTTGGCTCCTAATCTAGCAGTTCCGAGAGAAACAACCCAAAGAAAAGGAGAAAGAATCGGACAAAGTTGAGGATAAGGAAGAGGACGATGATGGTTACCCCCATGTCAATTCCACTCTGATGATTTTTGCTGATGTTGAGAGCAAGAGTCGACTGAAAGTCATCAACAGAGAAGTGAACATGGTCGCTCCGGCGACGCCCAGTTATCTGAAGTGGTCCCAGACTGCCATTACATTCGACCAGTCTGATCACCCGACACACAAGCCACCCCTGGGAGGCAAGCGTTGGTGGTCGACCCAGTCGTCGAAGGCACTCGGTTGACTAAGGTTCTGATGGATGGTGGCAATGGCCTGAATATACCGTATGCGGAGACCTTGAAAGGGTTGGGCATTCCGATGTCCAGACTCAGTGAAAGCAATATGAGTTTCCATGGGGTTATTCCTGGCAAGAAGGCTGAGTCACTCGGCCAGATCGCCCTCGATGTGGTTTTCGGTGATTCCAAGAATTATCGCAAAGAAAAGTTGACGTTTGAAGTTGTCGATTTCCAGAGTGCTTATCATGCTATTCTGGGCAGACCAGCTTATGCACGTTTCATGGCTCGACCATGTTACGTTTACCTTAAATTGAAGATGCCTGGTCCTAAAGGAGTGATCACTATCACTGGCAATCGGAAGAAGGCAGAAGAGTGCTTCCAGAAGGGCTCAAAGATCGCCGATGCACAAATGGCAGTCGTGGAATTACAGGAGTATCAAAAAATGCAGATTCGAGTGATTTGTTGCGAGCTAAGAAGCTTGCCACGGATTCAGCATTTCAGTCGTCTAGTGAAACGAAGCCGATTCATATTCATCCGACCGATCCCAATGCTGCTCCGACTCATATCTCGACAACACTCGACTCCAAATAGGAAGAAGCGCTCATCCAGTTCCTCCGTGAGAACTGGGACATCTTTGCATGGAAACCTTCTGACATGCCGGGTGTTCCCAGGGGGCTGGCTGAGCACCGTTTGCGAGTCGACCCAAAAGTGAAACCGGTCAAAGAACATCTTCGACGGTCCGCCGTGTAGAAGAGAAAAGCAATCGGTGAAGAAGTGGCTCGGCTCCTAGCAGCTGAGTTTATCCAAGATATTTACCACTTCAAGTGGCTAGCCAATGTTGTCATGGTCCCAAGAAGGACGACTCACTTCGCATGTGCATTGACTTCAAGCATATCAATCGGGCCTACCCGAAAGATCACTTTCCTCTCCCCCGTATCGATCAAATAGTCGACTCGACTGCAGGGTGTGAGCGCTTGTCCTTTTTGGACGCTTATTCCGGGTATCACCAGATCCGACTGTATGGACCCGATGAGATAAAAACAGCTTTCATCACTCCATTTGGGTGCTTCTGTTATGTCACCATGCCATTCGGCCTAAAGAATGCTGGAGCCAAATTCATGAGGATGATTCAGAAGTGTTTACTCACTCAAATCAGTCGGAATGTGGAAGCATACATGGATGACATTGTGGTCAAGTCACGTAAAGGTTCCGACCTGTTGGCAGACCTTGCTGAAACTTTTGCCAACCTCGGAAGGTATGATATCAAGCTTAATCCATCAAAGTGCACATTCGGAGTTCCGGGCGGAAAATTACTCGGTTTCCTCGTCTCCGAACGAGGGATCGACGCTAACCCAGAGAAAGTTGGTGCCATTCTCCGCATGAAACGCCCTGTGCGTGTGCACGATGTCCAGAAGCTTACAGGTTGTTTGGCCGCCTTGAGTCGATTCATTTCTCGCCTCGGTGAAAAGGCATTGCCTCTTTACCGACTAATGAAGAAGTCTGATAAGTTTGAGTGGACTCCTGAAGCTGATGCAGCATTTGCAGAGCTCAAAGCCCTGCTTTCCACCCAGCCGGTGCTTGCTGCCCCAATCAGCAAAGAGCCTTTACTGCTTTACATTGCAGCCACTGGATAAGTTGTCAGTACGGTACTCACGGTCGAGCGAGAAGAGGAAGGAAAGGCCTATAAAGTTCAACGCCCAGTATATTATGTTTCTGAAGTTTTGACTCCATCAAAGCAAAGATACCAGATTATTAGAAGCTTGTTTATGGGATTTATATGACCACGAAGAAGGTTGCACATTATTTCTCTGACCACTCCATTACAGTCGTCAGCGACGCTCCATTATCAGAGATTCTGAACAACAGAGATGCAACTGGTCGAGTGGCAAAGTGGGCGATTGAACTCCTTCCCTTGGATATTAAGTTTGAGGCAAAGAAAGCTATCAAGTCCCAAGCAATAGCAGATTTCCTCGCCGAGTGGATCGAACAGCAACTGCCAACTCAAATCCACTCGGAGCACTAGACCATGTTCTTTGATGGTTCCAAGATGCTGAATGGTTCCGGTGCTGGGGTGGTACTGGTATCCCCCCGAGGAGACAAGCTCAGATATGTTCTCCAGATTCACTTTGATTCCTCCAATAACGAAGCAGAATATGAAGCACTCTTATATGGGTTACGTATGGCCATCTCGCTCGGCGTCCGTTGCCTCATGGTCTACGGCGACTCAGATTTGGTAGTCAATCAAGTGATGAAGGAGTGGGACGTCAGAAGCCCAGCTATGACTGGTTACTGCAATGCGGTGAGGAAGTTGGAAAAGAAATTTGAGGGGTTAGAGCTCCATCATATACCCCGACTGAAAAATCAAGCAGCCGATGATTTGGCAAAGATAGGTTCCAAGAGGGAAGCCATTCCCAGCAACGTGTTTTTAGAACACATTCATACACCTTCAGTTCAAGAAGATCCTTTCACCGAAGAACCCCCACAGCCTAAGAGTGCCACAGATCCGACTGAAGTCGAAGTCCCAGCCGTGGTCGACCTGATCATGGAGGTTTTAGTCATCACTCCCGACTGGACAGTGCCATACATTGCGTATATCCTGAGGAAGGAACTCCCAGAGGATGAAGAAGAGGCTCGACAGATCGTCCGTCGATCCAAAGCCTTCACTGTGATAAGAGGACAACTATTCAGGGAAAGCGTAACTGGAGTCAGCTAGAAATGCATAACACCAGAAGAAGGTCAAATAATCCTCAACGACATCCACTCGGGGACCTGTGGTCACCATGCGTCCTCTCGGACCATTGTGGCCAAAGCATACCGAGCTGGATTTTATTGGCCATGAGCAAATGAAATGGCAAAAGATATAGTCGACAAATGTGAAGGCTGCCAGTTTTACTCCAATATGTCCCACAAGCCTGCGTCAGCCCTGAAGACTATTCCACTCGTTTGGCCCTTTGCTGTTTGGGGATTGGATATGGTTGGACCCCTGGGGACTGGTAGGAGTGGCTTCACTCATGTGCTTGTAGCAGTCGACAAGTTTACCAAATGGATTGAAGCCAAGCCTATCAAGAATCTTGAGGCCAGTACTGCCGTCAGTTTCATCCTAGAATTGACATTCAGATATGGAGTTCCGCACAACATCATCACTGAAAACGGGTCGGACTTCGATTCTGATGAGCTCAGAGCCTTCTGTGCTTCCCAAGGCACACGAGTCGACTATGCTTCGGTCGCCCACCCACAGTCGAATGGACAAGCAGAAAGAGCAAATGGCTTGATTCTCAAAGGACTGAAACCCAAACTGATGCGTGATCTCAAGCACGCAGCAGGCGCCTGGGTCGATGAACTTCCATTAGTTCTTTGGGGATTAAGGACAACTCCCAATCGGTCGACTGGCCGAACTCCATTCTTCTTGGTTTATGGAGCAGAAGCTGTTCTACCGAGTGACTTGCTTCACAATGCACCCCGAGTCGAGCTCTTCTCTGAAGATGAAGTAGAACAGGCCCGGCAGGACGCAGTCGATCTCCTAGAGGAGGAAAGAGAGATGGCCTTAATCTGGTCGACCATTTATCAGCAAGACTTGCGTCGATTCCATGCCAGAAACGTGAGAGGCCGAGCCTTTCAAGAGGGAGACTTGGTTCTTCGAGTGGATCAGCAGAAACCACACAAGCTCGCCCCTACTTGGGAAGGTCCCTTCATTGTCACCAGAGTTCTCCACAATGGAGCATACCATCTTTACAATGTCGAGCATTAGAAAGACGAGCCACGGGCTTGGAACGCGGAGCTGCTCCGCCCCTTTTATACTTAAGTACTCATTCGGATGAGATGTAATAAGAAATACCTTTGTAGTCTGTTTATCAAAGACAAGAGCTTTACAGTCTTCCTAAATGGTTGTTGTTACTTTTGTTTGCGTCTGAAATCCCCCAGTGGGTGACTTTGCCGCGAATCCGTTTCGCCTAAAGTTTGAAAAATCCTACCAAGTAATGAGCAAGCCTCTCACTCGGGGGCTTAGCCGCGAATCCGTTTCGCCTAAGTTTGAAAAATCCTACCGAGTAGTGAGCAAGTCTCTCACTCGGGGGCTTAGCTACAGTCCAGTACTCGGCTAAGTGTGAAAAAATCTTACCGAGTGGTGAGCAACCCTCCCACTCGGGGGCTTAGCTGCAGTCCAGTACTCGCCTAAGTTTGAAAAATCCTACCGAGTGGTGAGCAACCCTCCCACTCGGGGGCTTAGCTGCAGTCTAGTACTCGCCTAAGTTTGAAAAATCCTACCGAGTGGTGAGCAAGCCTCTCACTCGGGGGCTTAGCTGCAGTCCAGTACTCGCCTAAGTGTAAACAAATCCTACCGAGTGGTGAGCAAGCCTCTCACTCGGGGGCTTAGCTGCAGTCCAGTACTCGCCTAAGTGTGAAAAAATCCTACCGAGTGGTGAGCAAGCCTCTCACTCGGGGCTTCGCTGCAGTCCAGTACTCGCCTAAGTGTGAAAAAATCCTACCGAGTGGTGAGCAACCCTCCCACTCGGGGGCTTAGCTGCAGTCCAGTACTCGCCTAAGTGTGAAAAAATCCTACCGAGTGGTGAGCAAGCCTCTCACTCGGGGGCTTAGCTGCAGTCCAGTACTCGCCTAAGTGTGAAAAAATCCTATCGAGTGGTGAGCAACCCTCCCACTCGGGGGCTTAGCTGCAGTCCAGTACTCGCCTAAGTTTGAAAAATCCTACCGAGTGGTGAGCAACCCTCCCACTCGGGGGCTTAGCTGCAGTCCAGTACTCACCTAAGTTTGAAAAATCCTACCAAGTGGTGAGCAACCCTTCCACTCGGGGGCTTAGCTGCAGTCCAGTACTCGCCTAAGTTTGAAAAATCCTACCGAGTGATGGGCAACCCTCCCACTCGGGGGCTTAGATGCGGTCCAGTACTCGCCTAAGTTTGAAAAATCCTACCGAGTGATGAGCAACCCTCCCACTCGGGGGCTTAGCTGCAGTCCAGTACTCGCATAAGTTTGAAAAATCCTACCGAGTGATGAGCAACCCTCCCACTCAGGGGCTTAGCTGCAGTCCAGTACTCGCCTAAGGACGACGAGGTGCAGGTCGACTACAACCTTCTCCTCTGAGCTACGACACAAATACAACGTACGCTCCATCCCTATCCGCAAGGACGACGAGGTGCAGGTCGTCTACAACCTTCTCCTCGGAGCTACGCCACAAATACAACGTACGCTCCATCCCTATCCGCAAGGACGACGAGGTGCAGGTCGACTGCAACCTTCTCCTCGGAGCTACGCCAAAATACAACGTACGCTCCATCCCTATCCGCAAGGACGACGAGGTGCAGGTCGACTGTAACTTTCTCCTTCGGAGCTACACCACAAGTACAACGTACGCTCCATCCTCATCCGCAAGGACGATGAGGTGCAGGTCGACTGGAATCTCCTCCTCAGAGCTGCATGTCAAGTTCAAAGATTATTCTGAGTGAAGAATGAAACCCACTCGAAGACAAATGCAAGCATATTTCAAGGTAAACAAAGTTCAGATAAATCCTAAGGTTCCGGACCGCATATAAAAAGTACTCGAGCATCAAGCCCGAAGAAGTTTAAAGATTACACAATCACTCGGCATTCCGAGGCAAATAAAGGTGGAGCATAATGTTTTTTGGTCACTTGTCAGGAGAAGGACTGGCTGGGTCGCAGAAACTGTCAAGGTCTATGTTGTCTGCGATGCGAGTGGCAGCGTCAAGGAAAGTGTCCATAAAGGACTGGAAAGTGTGCCTTTTTGTGTTAGCAACCTTGAGCTCCGCCAGCTTGTCTTCTTTGACATCCTTGCAGTGCACTCAGACCAGAGACAAGGCGACATCAGCACCGCAACGAGCAGACGAATTTTTCCATTCTTGCACTCGGTCAGGTATTTGGTTCAGTCGAGTCATCAGAGACTCGAGGTCTTGAGATAGTTCCGCCTGAGGCCAGAGTTCGGCATCAACCCGAGTTATCGCTGCCTTCAGGCAGGCAAGATAAGGAACCGCGCTGTCGATGCGAGATTCCAATCGCAGCACATTCATTGCGACGTCATCCTTGACTGGACAATTTATGGGATCGAGACCCGTCTCGACCCGCCCAGTTTCCGCTTCAAAGTCTTGGCAAAGCTCTGCACGGTTGAATAAATAGTGAGTCGACGATACGATCAGTCTTGACAGTCGACCACAATAAGTCAGTCAATCATCGATACCTTCAAGTTTTAGGACCAGCTTTGCAGCAAGCTGGCCCAGATAAGACTCCAACTCGCCCTTCTTGGCCTTGAGGCTCCCAAGCTCGTCAGGCAGCTTGTCCTTGTCTTTCTTCAGTCGCTCGACCTCCCGATTGGCGTCAGAAACAACAGTCTTCAGTTTGGAGTTCTCTTCTTCTAACTTGCCGATTGAAGCAAGCTTCTTGTCAGCAAGAGTCGTCTTCTCTCGCGCTTCCTTCTATGCAGCAGCAAGATCCATATCCTTCTTCTCCAAAGCCTGCTTCATTTTCTCTAAAGAAATAACATTTTTCAGACGGGCTTGGAGTTGACGGTTTTCACTACATACATCTGCTCGAGTGGAGTCACTCGGTTCAAAAAATGGGAAGGAAAAGTGCCAGCAGTGAGATAGACAGTTGACGATTGGTTACCTCCCATGGCAGCTACTTCATCACGAGCAGTCTTGAGATTCTTCTTGGCCAATTCCAGATCAAGGTTGAGGCTGAGTTGCTGCTTGTTCATTGCTGAAAGCTGAGCCCCAAGATCACAAGATTTCTGCAGTATAAGCCATATCAGTTGACTGAGATAAAAAGTCATCACAGTGATAGCTACTCTAAGACTACCACCGAATCAAACATTCAACGGTAGTCTCGGGGACTACACCCAGTGGGTGCACTTAGCGTGCCCCCACTGGTTTGAATAAACACTCGACATGGCCTGCCCAACGCGAGAGTAAAAAAAGCAGTTCTCAGACCATTGTCGACTGCCCGCAGTCAACCACGGTCTCGGGGACTACACCCAGTGGGTGCACTTAGCGTGCCCCCACTGGTTCTGGTTTCATTCGACCTGGTCCGTCCAGACCGAGTGACAAAATTTAGATTCTCATACCACAGTCGACTGCCCGCAGTCAACTATGGTCTCGGGGACTACACCCAGTGGGTGCACTAAGAGTGCCCCCACTAGTTCAAAGATTCAAATCAAGACGACTCAAATTGCCTCGTACAACTTCAAAATAGTCACACCCAGTGGGTGATCGGATGAGAAGTATGATCAATCAGGAATCAACTAACCTGGACATTGGCCTGCAGAGTTGCTCCGGCATTGAAGGCCACCTGACTGGCCTCATGCACCACTTTCATTTGCCCCATCACAAGGTTCAACTGAAGAAGAGCTTCTTTGGCGGCAGCCGGTGGGTCATCCGGAGTTTGATACGCAGTGAAAAGCGATGATGGCAGAGCAGTCGGTATTGGTGCAGCAGAAGTCTGAGCAGCTGATCCTGATGGGCAATCAGTCGACAGCAGGATAGCGAAAGTGACGTTGGTATGTGCCAGATCTGTCGATCGCTCGACTGCCGTCTCAGGCATCTCAGTCGACTGAGGAACCTGGACCTCAGGCGCTTTCCCGCCCAGTTCCTTGTCCCTCCTCCTCCTTCCCCTCAGCGGTACTTCTTCTTCATCGTCCGGGAGCACAACAACGTCCCGTGGTGCTGCAACAAACAGAGAAAGTCAAAGAGATAGCTGACAAAGAATCCAGTCGTCCAAATAAATTCGAGTTGGGCAGACTTACTGGCTTTGGAGGTAGCTGCATCGGCGGTTTCCTCGTCGACTGGGGTCTTTTCGATATCCATATCAGTCGCAATCGAAGCCGGGCTGTAAAGGTTCATCATCCACTCGGTCAGCACAAGAGAATCGCTCAGAACAAGAAAATACTGGGAGAACATTTACCCAGAAGCAACGGGAACGTCCATCTTGATTCTAGGCAAGGTCTTCCGAGCCTTCGAAGGATTGATCTTGGGCTGCTTGGTGACCTTCTCAGCCAATTCTGGAGTCGAAGACCGAGCGCGCTTTTGAGATGGAGCGCTCGAGGCCACAGCCTTGCCGCGCCTGCCCCCGGGATCATGGTGCTGCTTGGATCGACATTCGGAACGAGGTGGTGAGTCGGCTACCTCCTCGTTGTCCGACTCATCGCTCTCATCTTCATCATCGTCAGCTGGTGACTCCCACTCGCCGCTCTCCTCCGCGCTGTCCTCGCCTTCACGGTCCTGCTCCAGAGCTTGCTCGCCATTGGGCATTAAGTACATCTCTGTATAAATCTACAAAACAAGGAGCCGAGTGGAAATCAGTCGGATCAACAAACAGTCAGAAAACACATCCAAATTCAGTCAAGTGTAGTGGCCAGACCTTGTCTGGCTGGTTGCTTTCGCTGAAAGGTTTGACTCTCCTGGCGCCCCTGGGGTTGTCCTTGTTCCTGGTGATGCCCCTCAGCCACTCGGCCACTGTTTTTGCCTCCACCTCCTCCGGATGAACCCGAGCGGTATCACCAGCCCCGGAGTTCATCCACATGGAGTGGTCACGAGCTTGGAGTGGTTGAATGCACCGACTGAGGAACACCTCCAGCAGATCCATACCGGTGACACCTTGGTTGATCAGTTGAACTACTCTCTCGACCAACATGCCCGTCTCCGGCTTCTCCGCGGCGGTCACTTTCAACGAAGATGGAGTTTGAACACGATCAAAAGAGAAAGGGGGAAGTCCAGTCGACTGGCCTGGGGTCGCGATATCCTGGCAATAGAACCAGGTCGACTGCCAGCCCCTGACCGACTCAGGAAGAGTCATCGAAGGGAAGGAACTCCTCTTCCTTTTCTGAATACCCAGACCCCCACACACCTGGATAACATGGGTTTTCTCATCGTTCGAGTTCGCTTTCTTCACTGTTTGGGAGCGGATGGTGAAAATGTGCTTGAAAAGACCCCAGTGCGGTCGACACCCCAGAAAATTCTCGCACATGGACACGAATGCGGCAAGGTATGTGATGGTGTTGGGAGTGAAATGATGGAGTTGAGCCCCGAAGAAATTCAAGAAACCTCGAAAGAAGGGGTGTGGAGGAAGCGAGAAACCGCGCTCGACATGAGTGGCAAGCAGAACACACTCACCCGGTTGCGGCTGTGGCTCCGTTTCCCCCTCCGGCAGCCGCGCGGACCCATGGACGATCAACCCTAACTCGGCCATATCATCCAAGTCTTCCTGCTGAAGCGAGGATCGGATCCAATCTCCCTGGATCCAATGCCGCGGCAGCCCCAAGCGCGATGAAGATCCCCGATTCGTCTTCTTGCCTTTCGCCGCCCCCGTCGCCTTCTTCGCGCGTTCCAGCGCCGCCGTTCTCTCCTTCCCCATGGCGGCAGAGCGGAGGCGTCGAGAGTGGAGAAGCCGGATGGGGTGAGGGAGCGAGAGGAAGAAGAAGGAGAATGGGCACACACAGTGCGGATGCCTCGGCCTCGCCGCTTTTAAAGGCCCATTTCCAAGTGGCTGACGCGTGGGTCCGGGCGATCCTGTCAAATCCCGGAACAGTCGCACACGGGGTACGTGGCGAAAAAGGTGGCGCAGAAATCGAAACGTCCTGTTTATCCACTCCGCTTACCACGGCACGCTCCGCCTGGCGCACTTTCACCGAAATTTCGAATCCCGCGAAATCCGGGATCGTCTGCAACCGATCACGCCAAAGATTTCGCGTCAAAGACAACACTCGGCGGGTGACGTTATAAAAACCAATCGGCAATTCCTGAATCGATTAAGGCGAAACGAAGCCGAAGTTCCAACACTAGCCTCCGTTCAGAGATAAATTCTAGAGAAAGACAAGAGTCAAAGCAAGATGAACTTCAACCATCTTTTCACTCGGACCTCAATCCATTCGGGGGCTAATATGAGGACATAGACCTGGGGTAGGGTAATAGGCCTGACCTATACGTCCTACCTAAGGTCCTTGTCCTAGAAGCAAAGAAGTTCAAGAGCAAATAGAGAGGGCTCAACAAAGGTGTCGAGTGCAATCCACTCGACCTACCATTCACTCGGAGATCCCTCCTTATTTAGGTCACTCGACCACTCAACCACTCGACGTGCAGAAGACCTAAAGCCACTCTGCGTAGCAACGGTCGGGCGTTTACTCATAGACTTAATGATCATTTATAGCACTTTATTATGGACATTACCTGTAACGCTCTCACTTTATGTACATTTAATCCTGTGTAACGGAGGGGAGCTGGGGTCCTGGCGCACTCTATATAAGCCACCCCCTCCTCTGAGACAAGGGTTCGCACCCCCTGTAACACACACACACGCATATAATCCAGTCGACCGCCTCCGGGCTCCGAGATGTAGGGCTGTTACTTCCTCCGAGAAGGGCCTGGACTCGTAAAACTCTTGCGTACAGCTTCTCCATAGCTAGGACCTAGCCTCTACATCCCTACCCCCCATTCTACTGTCAGACTTAGAACCACGACAGGGGGCGCCGCCCCCTCCTAGTCCAATTCGGACCAGCCCATGGGCGGAGCGCTGCCTCCCCTTGTGGACCTTCTCTCCTTTCCACTAAAGCCTAATAAGACCCAATACTTCCCCCGGTGAATTCCCGTAACTCCCCGGTTCTCCAAAAAATACCCGAATCACTCGGAACTATTCCGATGTCCGAATATAGCCTTCCAATACATGAATCTTTACCTCTCGACCATTTCGAGGCACCTCGTCATGTCCGTGATCTCATCCGGGACTCCGAACAAACTTCGGTCATCAAATCACATAACTCATAATACAAATCGTCATCGAACGTTAAGTGTGCGGACCCTACGGGTTCGAGAACTATGTAGACATGACCGAGACACATCTCCGGTCAATAACCAATAGCAGAACATGGATGCTCATATTGGCTCCTACATATTCTACGAAGATCTTTATCGGTCAAACCGCATAACGACATACGTTGTTCCCTTTGTCATCGGTATGTTACTTGCTCGAGATTCGATCGTCGGTATCCTCATACCTAGTTCAATCTCGTTACCGGCAAGTCTCTTTACTCGTTCCGTAATGCCTCATCCCGTAACTAACTCATTAGTCACATTGCTTGCAAGGCTTATAGTGATGAGCATTACCGAGAGGGCCCAGAGATACCCCTCCGATACACGGAGTGACAAATCCTAATCTTGATCTATGCCAACCCAACAAACACCTTCGGAGACACCTGTAGAGCATCTTTATAATCACCCAGTTACGCTGTGATGTTTGATACCACATAAGGTGTTCCTCCGGTAGTCGGGAGTTGCATAATCTCGTAGTCGGAGGAACATGTATAAGTCATGAAGAAAGCAATAGCAATAAAACTTAACGATCCTTATGCTAAGCTAACGGATGGGTCTTGTCCATCACATCATTCTCCTAATGATGTGATCCCGTTCATGAAATGACAACACATGTCTATGGTCAAGAAACTTAACCATCTTTGATTAACGAGCTAGTCTAGTAGAGGCATACTAGGGACACTTTGTTTTGTCTATGTATTCACACATGTATCAAGTTTCCGGTTAATACAATTCTAGCATGAATAAGAAACATTTATCATGATATAAGGAAATAAAATAATAACTTTATTATTGCCTCTAGGGCATATTTCCTTCAGTCTCCTCCCACTTTTGGTGGCTTTTGGGTGGAAAATATCCAAAGGCTTTTTGGTATTTTCAAGTGCCCTCTACCCCTTGCCTCCCACTATAAATAGAGGCGGAGATAGCTCTCCATTTCACTCAATCTCTCTCAAACACATGCCATGCTATGATCTGGCTTTCTATCTCCCTCCCCGCGAAATAGTTTCGTACGCCGAAAGGCAGTCTTCGGTAGGGCCTAGTTGTGGACGGCGAAGCCCTGCTGGATAGTTGACACCGTATGTGTGCAACCCGGTAGAGAGGTCGTAGTTTTGATCTTACTTCGAGAAATAGCCTGAGGTTCTGTCCGAGGGTCTAACCATGTGCCTCCTGAAAGTGCTAGTTATCGACTAGAGGGGGGTGAATAGGCGATTTTTATGAAAGTCTTCAAAACATGAAAGTTTCGAAGACAAACACAAGAAATGAACCTATTGATATGCAGCGGAAGGTAGACTACACTAAGCAAGCCATAGTCAAGTATGCAATGAAATGAAAGCACGAAGACTAATAGCAGCTAGGTAGTCAAGATCAGGATGGAAGATAGTATGAAGCCAAACAACAATAGTAGTCACGCAGTGAAGTCAAACAGGTAATGCAATCAGGCAATGACTTCATGAAGACAAACTGTAAGTAAAGAGAGGGAGAGGATAGAACCAATCACTTGTTGAGGACACATGATTTGTTGGACCAGTTCCAGTTGCTGTGACAACTGTACGTCTGGTTAGGGAGGCTGAGATTCAACTCAGAAGACCGCGTCTTCACCTTATTCCCCTTGAGCTAAGGACACCCAGTCCTCGCCCAATCACTCTGGTAAGTCTTCAAGGTAGACTTCCAAACCTTCACAGACTTCGTTCACCGGCGATCCAATGTGAATATCTTCACATACCACCATTGTCTTCAATGTCTTCATACATTTCTAGGGGTCATCTCCGGTAGGTAAACCGAATCAATGAGTAACTACTACCTGTGTTATCCTGCAATTCTCACAAACACATTAGTCCCTCAACCAGGTTTGTCGTCAATACTCCAAAACCAACTAGGGTGGCACTAGATGCACTTACAATCTCCTCCTTTTTGGTGATTGATGACAAACTGGTTGAAGTTTTCAACGGGGATAAAAGTATGTGAAATTGTAAAGGATAAAGGTATTGTCTGTTGGGGATCGTAGCAGAATTTTAAAATTTCCTACGCATCACCAAGATCCATCTATGGAGTATACTAGCAACGAGGGGAAAGGAGTGCATCTACATACCCTTGTAGATCGCGAGCGGAAGCGTTCCAATGAACGGGGTTGATGGAGTCGTACTCGTCGTGATCCAAATCACCGATGACCGAGTGCCGAACGGACGGCACCTCCGCGTTCAACAAACGTATGGAGCAGCGACGTCTCCTCCTTCTTGATCCAGCAAGGGGGAAGGAGAGGTTGATGGAGATCCAGCAGCACGACGGCGTGGTGGTGGATGTAGCGGGATCTCGGCAGGGCTTCGCCAAGCTTCTGCGAGAGGGAGAGGTGTTGCAGGCGGAGAGGGAGGCGCCAGGGGCTGTGTTGTTGCTGCCCTCCCTCCCCCCACTATATATAGGCCCCCTGGGAGGGGGGGCGCCGGCCTGGAACCCATCTACATGGGGGGGGCGGCCAAGGGGGAAGGGGGGGTGGCTTCCCCCCAAGCCAAGTGGGGCGCCCCCCACCCCTAGGGTTTCCAACCCTAGGCGCAGGGGGAGGCCCAAGGGGGGGCGCCCCAGCCCACTAAGGGCCGGTTCCCTTCCCACTTCAGCCCATGGGGCCCTCCGGGATAGGTGGCCCCACCCGGTGGACCCTCGGGACCCTTCCAGTGGTCCCGGTACAATACCGATAACCCCCGAAACTTTCCCGGTGGCCGAACCTGGACTTCCCATATATAATTCTTCACCTCCGGACCATTCCGGAACTCCTCGTGATGTCCGGGATCTCATCCGGGACTCCGAACAACTTTCGGGTTTCCGCATACTCATATCTCTACAACCCTAGCGTCACCGAACCTTAAGTGTGTAGACCCTACGGGTTCGGGAGACATGCAGACATGACCGAGACACCTCTCCGGTCAATAACCAACAGCGGGATCTGGATACCCATGTTGGCTCCCACATGTTCCACGATGATCTCATCAGATGAACCACGATGTCGAGGATTCAATCAATCCCGTATACAATTCCCTTTGTCAATCGATATGTTACTTGCCCGAGATTCGATCGTCGGTATCCCAATACCTCGTTCAATCTCGTTACCGGCAACTCTCTTTACTCGTACCGTAATGCATGATCCCGTGGCTAACTCCTTAGTCACATTGAGCTCATTATGATGATGCATTACTGAGTGGGCCCAGAGATACCTCTCCGTCATACGGAGTGACAAATCCCAGTCTCGATCCGTGCCAACTCAACAGACACTTTCGGAGATACCCGTAGTGTACCTTTATAGTCACCCAGTTACGTTGTGACGTTTGGCACACCCAAAGCACTCCTACGGTATCCGGGAGTTGCACGATCTCATGGTCTAAGGAAATGATACTTGACATTGGAAAAGCTCTAGCAAACGAACTACACGATCTTTTGTGCTATGCTTAGGATTGGGTCTTGTCCATCACATCATTCTCCTAATGATGTGATCCCGTTATCAATGACATCCAATGTCCATAGTCAGGAAACCATGACTATCTGTTGATCAACGAGCTAGTCAACTAGAGGCTTACTAGGGACACGTTGTGGTCTTTGTATTCACACATGTATTACGATTTCCGGATAACACAATTATAGCATGAACAATAGACAACTATCATGAACAAAGAAATATAATAATAACCATTTATTATTGCCTCTAGGGCATATTTCCAACAGTCTCCCACTTGCACTAGAGTCAATAATCTAGTTACATTGTGATGAATCGAACACCCATAGCATCCTGGTGTTGATCATGTTTTGCTCTAGGGAGAGGTTTAGTCAACGGATCTGCTACATTCAGGTCCGTATGTACTTTACAAATATCTATGTCTCCATTTTGAACACTTTCATGAATGGAGTTGAAGCGACGCTTGATATGCCTGGTCTTCCTGTGAAACCTGGGCTCCTTGGCAAGGGCAATAGCTCCAGTGTTGTCACAGAAGAGAGTCATCGGGCCCGATGCATTGGGAATCACCCCTAGGTCGGTAATGAACTCCTTTATCCAGACTGCTTCCTGTGCTGCCTCTGAGGCCGCCATGTACTCCGCTTCACATGTAGATCCCGCCACGACGCTTTGCTTGCAACTGCACCAGCTTACTGCCCCTCCATTCAAAATATACACGTATCCGGTTTGTGACTTCGAGTCATCCAGATCTGTGTCGAAGCTAGCGTCGATGTAACCCTTTACGACGAGCTCTTCGTCACCTCCATAAACAAGAAACATATCGTTAGTCCTTTTCAGGTACTTCAGGATATTCTTGACCGCTGTCCAGTGTTCCATGCCGGGATTACTTTGGTACCTTCCTACCAAACTTACGGCAAGGTTTACATCAGGTCTGGTACACAGCATGGCATACATAATAGACCCTATGGCCGAGGCATAGGGGATGACAATCATCTTTTCTCTATCTTCTGCCGTGGTCGGGCATTGAGCCGTGCTCAATCGCACACCTTGCAATACAGGCAAGAACCCCTTCTTGGACTGATCCATATTGAACTTCTTCAATATCTTGTCAAGGTACGTACTCTGTGAAAGACCAATGAGGCGTCTTGATCTATCTCTATAGATCTTGATGCCTAATATATAAGCAGCTTCTCCAAGGTCCTTCATTGAAAAACACTTATTCAAATAGGCCTTTATACTTTCCAAGAATTCTATATCATTTCCCATCAATAGTATGTCATCCACATATAATATGAGAAATGCTACAGAGCTCCCACTCACTTTCTTGTAAACACAGGCTTCTCCATAAGTCTGTGTAAACCCAAATGCTTTGATCATCTCATCAAAATGAATGTTCCAACTCCGAGATGCTTGCACCAGTCCATAGATGGAGCGCTGGAGCTTGCATACCTTGTTAGCATTCTTAGGATCGACAAAACCTTCTGGCTACATCATATACAATTCTTCCTTAAGAAAGCCGTTAAGGAATGCCGTTTTGACGTCCATCTGCCATATCTCATAATCATAGTATGCGGCAATTGCTAACATGATTCGGACAGACTTCAGCTTCGCTACGGGTGAGAATGTCTCATCGTAGTCAACCCCTTGAACTTGTCGATAACCCTTAGCGACAAGTCGAGCCTTATAGATGGTAACATTACCATCCGCGTCCGTCTTCTTCTTAAAGATCCATTTGTTTTCTATGGCTCGCCGATCATCGGGCAAGTCAGTCAAAGTCCATACTTCGTTTTCATACATGGATCCTATCTCGGATTTCATGGCTTCTAGCCATTTGTCGGAATCCGGGCCCGCCATCGCTTCTTCATAGTTCGAAGGTTCACCGTTGTCTAACAACATGATTTCCAGGACAGGGTTGCCGTACCACTCTGGTGCGGAACGTGTCCTTGTGGACCTTCGAAGTTCAGCAGTAACTTGATCCGAAGCTTCATGATCATCATCATTAACTTCCTCCCCAGTCGGTGTAGGCACCATAGGAATATCTTCCCGCGCTGCGCTACTTTCCGGTTCGGAAGGGGTGACTATCACCTCATCAAGTTCCACTTTCCTCCCACTTAATTCTTTCGAGAGAAACTCTTTCTCCAGAAAGGACCCGTTCTTGGCAACGAAGATCTTGCCTTCGGATCTGAGGTAGAAGGTATACCCAATAGTTTCCTTAGGGTATCCTATGAAGACGCATTTCTCCGACTTGGGTTCGAGCTTTTCAGGTTGAAGTTTCTTGACATAAGCATCGCATCCCCAAACTTTTAGAAACGACAGCTTAGGTTTCTTCCCAAACCATAATTCATACGGTGTCGTCTCAACGGATTTCGACGGAGCCCTATTTAAAGTGAATGCGGCAGTCTCTAAAGCATAGCCCCAAAATGAGAGCGGTAGATCGGTAAGACACATCATAGATCGCACCATATCCAATAGAGTGTGATTACGACGTTCGCACACACCATTTCGCTGAGGTGTTCCAGGCGGCGTGAGTTGTGAAACGATTCCACATTTCTTTAAGTGCGTACCAAATTCATGACTTAAATATTCTCCACCATGATCTGATCATAAGAACTTTATTTTCCTGTCACGTTGATTCTCAACCTCACTCTGAAATTCCTTGAACTTTTCAAAGGTTTCAGACTTGTGTTTCATTAGGTAGACATACCCATATCTACTTAAGTCATCAGTGAGAGTGAGAACATAACGATATCCTCCGCGAGCCTCAACACTCATTGGACCGCACACATCGGTATGTATGATTTCCAATAAGTTGGTTGCTCGCTCCATTGTTCCGGAGAACGGAGTCTTGGTCATCTTACCCATGAGGCATGGTTCGCACGTGTCAAATGATTCGTAATCAAGAGACTCCAAAAGTCCATCTGCATGGAGCTTCTTCATGCGCTTGACACCAATGTGACCAAGGCGGCAGTGCCACAAGTATGTGGGACTATCGTTATCAACTTTACATCTTTTGGTATTCACACTATGAATATGTGTAACATCACGTTCGAGATTCATCAAGAATAAACCATTGACCAGCGGGGTATGACCATAAATCATATCTCTCATATAAATAGAACAACCATTATTCTCGGATTTAAATGAGTAGCCATCTCGAATTAAACGAGATCCAGATACAATGTTCATGCTCAAAGCTGGCACTAAATAACAATTATTGAGGTTTAAAACTAATCCCGTAGGTAAATGCAGAGGCAGCGTGCCGACGGCGATCACATCGACCTTGGAACCATTCCCGACGCGCATCGTCACCTCGTCCTTCGCCAGTCTCCGCTTATTCCGCAGCTCCTGTTTTGAGTTACAAATATGAGCAACCGCACCGGTATCAAATACCCAGGAGCTACTACGAGTACTAGTAAGGTACACATCAATTACATGTATATCACATATACCTTTGGTGTTGCCGGCCTTCTTGTCCGCTAAGTATTTGGGGCAGTTCCGCTTCCAGTGACCACTTCCCTTGCAATAAAAGCACTCAGTCTCAGGCTTGGGTCCATTCTTCGACTTCTTCCCGGCAACTGGTTTACCGGGCGCGGCAACTCCCTTGCCGTCCTTCTTGAAGTTCTTCTTACCCTTGCCTTTCTTGAACTTAGTGGTTTTATTCACCATCAACACTTGATGTTCCTTTCTGATCTCCACCTCCGCTGATTTCAGCATTGAATATACTTCAGGAATGGTTTTTTCCATCCCTTGCATATTGAAGTTCATCACAAAGCTCTTGTAGCTCGGTGGAAGCGACTGAAGGATTCTGTCAATGACCGCGTCATCCGGGAGATTAACTCCCAGCTGAGGCAAGCAGTTGTGTAACCCAGACATTCTGAGTATGTGCTCACTAACAGAACTATTTTCCTCCATTTTACAGCTGAAGAACTTGTCGGAGACTTCATATCTCTCGACCCGGGCATGAGCTTGGAAAACCATTTTCAGCTCTTCGAACATCTCATATGCTCCATGCTTCTCAAAACGATTTTGGAGCCCCGGTTCTAAGCTGTAAAGCATGCCGCACTGAACGAGGGAGTAATCATCAGCACGTGATTGCCAAGCGTTCATAACGTCTTGGTTCTCTGGGATGGGTGCTTCACCTAGCGGTGCTTCTAGGACATAATCTTTCTTGGCAGCTATGAGGATGATCCTCAAGTTCCGGACCCAGTCCGTATAGTTGCTGCCATCATCTTTCAGCTTGGTTTTCTCTAGGAACGCGTTGAAGTTGAGGACAACGTGGGCCATTTGATCTACAAGACATATTGTAAAGATATTAGACTAAGTTCATGATAATTAAGTTCATCTAATCAAATTATTCAATGAACTCCCACTCAGATAGACATCCCTCTAGTCATCTAAGTGAAACATGATCCGAGTTAACTAGGCCGTGTCCGATCATCACGTGAGACGGACTAGTCAAGATCGGTGAACATCTCCATGTTGATCGTATCTTCTATACGACTCATGCTCGACCTTTCGGTCCACCATGTTCCGAGGCCATGTCTGTACATGCTAGGCTTGTCAAGTCAACCTAAGTGTATTGCGTGTGTTCCGAGGCCATGTCTGTACATGCTAGGCTCATCAACACCCGTTGTATGCAAACGTTAGAATCTATCACACCCGATCATCACGTGGTGCTTCGAAACAACGAACCTTCGCAACGGTGCACAGTTAGGGGGAACACTTTCTTGAAATTATTATAAGGGATCATCTTACTACCATCGTTCTAAGCAAATAAGATGCAAAACATGATAAACATCACATGCAATCAAATAGTGACATGATATGGCCAATATCATTTTGCTCCTTTGATCTCCATCTTCGGGGCGCCATGATCATCTTCGTCACCGGCATGACACCATGATCTCCATCATCATGATCTCCATCATTGTGTCTTCATGAAGTTGTCACGCCAATGATTACTTCTACTTCTATGGCTAACGCGCTTAGCAATAAAGTAAAGTAATTTACATGGCGTTATTCAATGACACGCAGGTCATACAAAAAATAAAGACAACTCCTATGGCTCCTGCCGGTTGTCATACTCATCGACATGCAAGTCGTGATTCCTATTACAAGAATATGATCAATCTCATACATCACATATATCATTCATCACATCTTCTGGCCATATCACATCACATAGCACATGCTGCAAAAACAAGTTAGACGTCCTCTAATTGTTGTTGCAAGTTTTACGTGGCTTGTATAGGTTTCTAGCAAGAACGTTTCTTACCTACGTAAAACCACAACGTGATATGCCAATTTCTATTTACCCTTCATAAGGACCCTTTTCATTGAATCCGTTCCGACTAAAATGGGAGAGACAGACACCCGCTAGCCACCTTATGCAACTAGTGCATGTCAGTCGGTGGAACCTGTCTCACGTAAGCGTACGTGTAAGGTCGGTCCGGGCCGCTTCATCCCACAATACCGCCGAAACAAGATAAGACTAGTAGTGGCAAGAAAAATTGACAACATCTACGCCCACAACTGCTTTGTGTTCTACTCGTGCATAGTAACTACGCATAGGCCTGGCTCATGATGCCACTGTTGGGGATCGTAGCAGAATTTTAAAATTTCCTACGCATCACCAAGATCCATCTATGGAGTGTACTAGCAACGAGGGGAAAGGAGTGCATCTACATACCCTTGTAGATCGCGAGCGGAAGCGTTCCAATGAACGGGGTTGATGGAGTCGTACTCGTCGTGATCCAAATCACCGATGGCCGAGTGCCGAACGGACGGCACCTCCGCGTTCAACACACGTACGGAGCAGCGACGTCTCCTCCTTCTTGATCCAGCAAGGGGGAAGGAGAGGTTGATGGAGATCTAGCAGCACGACGGCGTGGTGGTGGATGTAGCGGGATCTCGGCAGGGCTTCGCCAAGCTTCTGCGAGAGGGAGAGGTGTTGCAGGGGGAGAGGGAGGCGCCAGGGGCTGTGTTGTTGCTGCTCTCCCTCCCCCCACTATATATAGGCCCCCTGGGAGGGGGGGCGCCGGCCTGGAACCCATCTACATGGGGGGCGGCGGCCAAGGGGGAAGGGGGGATGGCTTCCCCCCCAAGCCAAGTGGGGCGCCCCCACCCCCAGGGTTTCCAACCCTAGGCGCAGGGGGAGGCCCAAGGGGGGGCGTCCGAGCCCACTAAGGGCTGGTTCCCTTCCCACTTCAGCCCATGGGGCCCTCCGGGATAGGTGGGCCCACCCGATGGATCCCCGGGACCCTTCCGGTGGTCCCGGTACAATACCGATAACCCCTGAAACTTTCCTGGTGGCCGAAACTGGACTTCCCATATATAATTCTTCACCTCCGGACCATTCCGGAACTCCTCGTGACGTCCAGGATCTCATCCGGGACTCCGAACAACTTTTGGGTTTCCGCATACTCATATCTCTACAACCCTAGCGTCACCGAACCTTAAGTGTGTAGACCCTACGGGTTCGGGAGACATGCAGACATGACCGAGATGCCTCTCCGGTCAATAACCAACAGCGGGATCTGGATACCCATGTTGGCTCCCACATGTTCCACGATGATCTCATCGGATGAACCATGATGTCGAGGATTCAATCAATCCCGTATACAATTCCCTTTGTCAATCGATATGTTACTTGCCCGAGATTCGATCGTCGGTATCCCAATACCTTGTTCAATCTCGTTACCGGCAAGTCTCTTTATTCGTACCGTAATGCATGATCCCGTGGCTAACTCCTTAGTCACATTGAGCTTATTATGATGATGCATTACCGAGTGGGCCTAGAGATACCTCTCTGTCATACGGAGTGACAAATCCCAGTCTCGATCCGTGCCAACTCAACAGACACTTTCGGAGATACCCGTAGTGTACCTTTATAGTCACCCAGTTACGTTGTGACGTTTGGCACACCCAAAGCACTCCTACGGTATCCGGGAGTTGCACGATCTCATGGTCTAAGGAAATGATACTTGACATTGGAAAAGCTCTAGCAAACGAACTACACGATCTTTTGTGCTATGCTTAGGATTGGGTCTTGTCCATCACATCATTCTCCTAATGATGTGATCCCATTATCAATGACATCCAGTGTCCATAGTCAGGAAACCATGACTATCTGTTGATCAACGAGCTAGTCAACTAGAGGCTTACTAGGAACACGTTGTGGTCTATGTATTCACACATGTATTACGATTTCCGGATAACACAAATATAGCATGAACAATAGACAATTATCATGAACAAAGAAATATAATAATAACCATTTATTATTGCCTCTAGGGCATATTTCCAACATTGTCTTCATAAGTAGCAAAAGGCTCCCCCTGAAGATGTGCATATAAGTAATTTGCTTTTGGAATGCAAATGCACATGGCAGGTTGTACTTGTGGAGATCCTCTTCAACTTACGAAGAGAATTCATCACGCAAGATTTGATATAACGATGATAATGACATGCATAATGAAAAATGGACATCTGCAATATGACTTCGTGCGGGATTTATCATCGCACATGCGGAATTTATCATCGCATCACAGAATAGCAAACAAGTAGCAGACGATCATCAAGTTTAAGTGTTACAACTCAAAGAACCAAATGTATCAAAAGCGAGAGTTGTAAACACTAGGCAAAATATAAAGCAACCGCCCATATGGACCCGCTTGAAGACTATCAACTCATATGCTTCTCCCCCTTTTGTCAGTAAGGACCAAAAAGGTTTGAAGACATAGAGCCTCTACTCGTTCCCAGAAGGAGTAGGAGAAGATGCAGGGTCGGCGTCGGGGTTTGGCGGTGCAGACGAACTTGGTGCAGTGTTGATACACGCTGAAGTCGGAGGTGGTGAAGTAGCATCATCTTGATCATCGATCACTCTGGCATTCACCGTTGCAGCGGAGGAGGAATAATCAGAGTCTTCAAGAGATGGAGTTCGACGCAAGACATCATTCCTTGGAGGAGTGGACAATCTTTTAGTGAAGCCATCGTCTTGAAGATCTACTTCAACACTCAGCAATGTCAAACTCTTCCAGGACCTCCGACAGGTTTCATGTGTAACAAAGGCATTCTTGGTGGCAAGATTGCAAATGCGATTGACGTCCACCAAGAGGCTTTGCATTTGCCGCTTCAGCCAGTAGTGATGCTTATCCTGTTTCTGATGCAGGGCAACGAGAAGCTCTCGGTCATTGAGAACACGAGATTGCTTCCGAGGCCTTTGAGCAATAGTGCTTTCAGTGGCTTCAGTTTGAGCACGGTGAGGTAAGCGTGTATTGCCAGCCAAAGGATAAACACGAGTGACTGCCTGGACTCCTTCAATGGGTTGCGTGAAGCTTTGGTGATCAGCATTGTGAAGACAAATAGGCTCCTTGGCAGGCTCTGGGTATATGGCTTCAACTGACATATCAACCTCTGGCAGAAAGATCAGATGGTTGCGAGCAGAGGGCTGATAGTTGACAGCTGAGTGTAGCTTGATGAGGCGCATGACCCATGGAGCGTGGAACTACAGTCCAAAGAGGTCAGAGCCTGATGCAGCCAACTGCCTGATAAAGAAGTCTTGAGCATTGAAGCTGATGCCGTTGAAGATATAAAAGACCAAAGTCTTCATTGCTCCTTCAAGTTTTGCTACTGACGAATGTCCTTTGACAGGCCGTAGAGTTCGCCTGATGATGTGATAAATAGTGCGGGGCAGATACTCTAGGTCTTCGACAAAGAACTCCTTTGGGTAATCAGCGTCATGTGGCAGAGGCTTCATCATGCTCAGCATTTGGCTCATATTGGGCTCTGGCTTATGGAAGATACTCTCCAAAGCATTGCGGTGAAGCTGACAACCAGGTTCATATAATTCTCCTGGAGTGGGCAGGCCGGTTAGCTCAATGATGTCAAAAGCTTTGGCTTCATGATGGACATTGCCTGTCATCCACTCAAGGACCCAAGTCTTCGGATCCCTGTTGTATCCGCGAATGTGGAGGGTAGCATAGAATTGAAGCAGAAGTTCTTCATTCCAATGCTCCTTATCAGTCACAAAGTTCAGCAGTCCAGCATCACGGAAGCAGTCAAGGGCTTCTTCAAGGCATGGCAGTCCAGCAATGGCTTCACAGTCAAGACGCATATGCGGGAAGATGCGCCCTTGATCATAAAGAACACATGAGTAATAACTGCGCTGCTGATAGCTCCAGAACCGATCTGATGAAATCCTTGGCTTGGAATAGGGGTTCTTGGCCCTATCAAAGAAAGTGTTGTGCTCAATGAAGCCATTTGCATTGAAGGACCCTCGTGAAGTGGCAGTACCTGGAAACCTGGGCAGTCTTGGCTTTGGCTTCTGGACCTGTGGTCTGTGCTCGACATGATAGTCAAATTGCGGACCAGCAGCAGGAGAAGGAACCAGAATAGGCCATCTGACAGTGACCAGCTGACCATAGTTGTATGCTTGCTCAATAGTATGTGGCCATGGAGGCGGTACAGGATCAGTGGCAGTGGCATTGACTTCAGGTGCTATCACTTCGGGCACCACATTGACTTCAGGCACCACATTAGCTTCAGCCATGACTACGTCATTGGCTTCAGTGTTGGTGTTGGTGGTCGCCTCAATGTTGTTAACCTCCACTTGAGTAGCTGGAGGGTCAGACACGTTCTCCTCGAGAACAACTTGGTTGGTTGGGGGTGTAGCAACACGTTCTTCTTCTTCTTCTCTTGGTTCTTCTTGGTCATCGGTTGATGCAGCCGGAATATCTTCAGCCATATTGGCTTCAGTCTCGGGGTTGTTCACAATTGGAGAGGCTTCAGGAAAAACTTGGCGTGAAACGTATTGGCGCTCTTCTCCTTCTGGAACACTTGACAGAGTGACCTGTGGCCTTGGTTCTTTGCGAAGCCTGCGAAACAATGGCGACGCTTGTGGAGATGGAGTTGGTTGGGCCACAAAGTCTTCATCTTCAATCATCGGAGTGGTGACCTGTGTTGGGGGAGTAACTGGTGTTTCTTCTTGACGGGGGGATTCTTGTGGGTGATCAGCCCATGAGTCATCCTGAGCAATTGGCGTCAATGGACGACCAATGCTAATGAGTTCGCTGTTTGTAAGAACAGGTGATGATACCACGTTGTGCTCGATCTGAGGAAGGACTTCATCATCTTCAACATTGTCATGATGACCAATGTCTTCAACTGCGGTGGGGTCAACAGCTGGAATGTCTTCAGCTGCAGGAGCCTCTGTGGAAGCAGGCTCATGAACTATCATTCGACGTTCTTGTTGTGCAGATTCAGGACGAGCAACAGAAATTGGCTCGACTACAAGGGTCTCTGTGGGAGCAGCCCGATCTCTCTTCTTGGTCTTGCGCTTCTTGGTGGGTGGAGCATCATCAGTGGTGTTCTTGGTCTTGCGCTTTCCGGCCTTGGCTTCAGCTGCCCTTGTCTTCTGAAGCTCTGAAGCCACTGTGGGGACCTTAGGCTTCAGGCCTGTCATACTGGCTGGGAAGACAATGCGAGGTTCTTCCCGCCTGGATGGTTCAGCTTGGTCCATAGATGGCTTCTTCTTCTGCTTGGCAGCCATCTTAGGGTCGATGCCAGGACGCCCAAGTGCCTTGCGCTTCTCAGCTTCATTGTAAGCTTGAACACACTTGGCAGCTAGAATCTGCATGCGCTCACGAGAACCTTTGGCTTCTTCATGTTTCTTGTGAAACGCTTCCTTGAGCTCATGCAGCATGACCTTGAAGTTTCGGACATCTGCCACGCTGAGCTTGGCCATGTACTTCTTGAACTGAGCCTTTTCATAATCGATCTTATGCTTCAGCTCAACTATTCTCTGAGCAAGAGCCAGCTCAGGAGCAATGGCTCCATGGAAGGAGACGCTTAGGCCAATGGGAAGTTGTAGATCGTCAAAGCTGAGATTGGGGGTGTCAAACCACTCATCAATGAAGTTGTTCAATACTTCCACATCAAAGAGAGGCAAATCATTGAAGATTTCCGCCTCTTGCTTGCTCTTTATCAGCTGCTCAAGAGCGTCATCAGCAAGATCGTCGTCACTTGACAGATCAATGGCATCATTCTCGTTCCTCAGAACAGCAGCAGGGGTCAGAGCTAGACTAGTGGTGTGCATAGACTTCTTTTTCTTCTTCTCAGACTTGGAGACGCGTGAGAGATCTTCAGACTGCACACTTGGTGTAGGAGGAGTAGTGGCCAGAGGCTTCACTCGCGAAGCTTTTGGTGCAGGGGAAGGCTTCGAAGCTTTAGGTTTCTTCAGCTTCTTTGGCTTCGGTGGTGCAGGCGCTTCGTCAGAATCAACGTCGTCTGCAGGTTCATCCACGGTTGTCCCTTGAACCATAATATGAGTGATGAGACCTCCTAGGTTGTAGAAGGGCCCAACAAGATTGGGTTCAGCTTCGCGTGTGCCATCGGCACGAGGAGCGGAGAGGCCTGGATTGAAGTCTAATCCCCGCGACTTCTTGTTTTCTTTGGCCGAGTTCTTGGCAAACTAGAAGTTGCGCTTGAACAGATTGTCGTCACGACACCATAGCAGTGAAGATGGGTCGGCATCTACAGGCTGTGGTCCACGGACCATGCAAGGGTAGAAGCCTTGATCAATGGCTTCAGCCCTGGACCTGGGTGGAAGATTTTTGTACAAGATGTCTCCCCAGGGTCGCTTGATGGCATTCTTCTCTGCATATTCCTGGGTCACGAACCTGTACTTGTACCATTGTTCTGCCTAATATCTTCGAATCCATTGGATTCGGGTTTTTCGCTGATTGTAGTCCTCCTCTGGATCTGTCTTGTACAGCTCATAGAGGTCAGGAGGCAAATCTCTTGAGGTGTTCCCACGGCGGTGTCTGCCACCCTTCCTTGCAGACTTCTCTGTTGCCATGAGGTTCAGACTGAATGGCTTCAACACTGTCAAAGGCTTCCATCTGCTGGTCAGACAGGAACTGGCTTCGGGAGAGTTGATGTGATGCTGTAAGAATTCTGCAAATGAATGCAGACTATGAGAACCAAGGGATTCTCCCACGGACATGTACCTGTGACAACATTAGAGATGCGAGGGAAGGGGAAGAGGTCATATGCATTCTCAGAAGATTTTGAAGATAAATCAGTTTAGAAGACATTGACCTCATAGCGCGAAGACATTCACTTATATGTTGAGAGTTGGTTCCAGATTTGTACGAATCCAAGAATAAGTACAAGTGAGGAATCTAACTATGTGTGAAGCATAAGTGAATATACTAGGTAATATATGAGATGCAGACAGGATAGATCCAAATTTGTGGAGGCAGAAACCACTTTTGGTAGAAAGGATGAATCTATAGGATCAAAAAGACAGTAAAAAGAGGGTTTTAATTTACCACACGATGAACTGCTAGACGGAGTAGAAGATGAGGCTGAGCAGTTCGATCTTCCGTGCCCTAACTTGGCGATGGAGGACACCTACGGCGGCGGCGGAGAAGATGATGTCCGCGGCCGGCATGAAGACGGCGTCGGAGAGGTCGCGGCAGCTAAGCGCTTCGTCGCCGGCGTCGTCGAGAGCTAGCGGTGGCACTAGGGTTTGTCGAGGTGGAGAGGTGGAAGAAGGATTTTGACCGCGATTGGACGGGTATTTGTAGGGAAAGGGACGGCACAGCGCAATTACGCAGGTGCCCCTGCCGGTTCACATCTGAGGGACACGTGGCAAACATGCAACACATTGGGAGTTGTCCCACATTCCCACGCCCGCCTGGACTGTCGGATGGCCGTTCCGGCTTCTCCAGGTTTCAGACAATAAGAATTGAACATTTAAAATAAATTTAATGTTTGTCTCTGTATCTTCTGCTGACAAGGACGCAGAGAAGACATTCGACAGTTTCAACAGAATGCATATGATTTGGATAGATGGAGTTTGAGGTAGAAAGCATAGAGAGGTTAGGGTCCGATCACATTCACTTAGTTCAAAAGATTCAAACGAGAAGACATAGCTATAAGTGAATGCTGTAGAGGACAAAACACTAATATATGTATGTATATCAGAATACAACCAAATCAACATAGTGAAGATAATCAAGAAGACATGTTGAAATTGAAGCCAAACCAAATGCGAAGACATAGCAAATGTAACGCCATGAGAAAACACTTCAAACAGAAGAATTTGGTGGTGGCGTTACCCACCGTATAGGAAGTATTAGACCCAGACACGGTGCACAATTATCGTGGCGCTCCGAAGTCAAATTCCGCGTTAATGTATTCACACTTAGAATGTAAGTCTTCATTGATTGAAGATATACTTTACTTCGTGTGTTGCACATCTAAGTCATCAACATGCATAAGTGTTAGGATGTGTGCCTGACCACAGGACATTTGAGGATTCCAAGATATTTAGCTCACACCGTAACTTGCAAAACCTTTTCTCATCCAAGGGCTTTGTGAAGATATCTGCCAGTTGCTCTTCAGTGTTGACGTGTATGATATCAATATCTTCCTTCATGACATGATCTTTGAGAAAGTGATGACGAATTTCAATGTGCTTTGTCTTCGAGTGTTGAACTGGGTTGTTGGCAATTTTGATGGCGCTTTCATTGTCACAGTAGAGTGGTACTTGTTTCAGATGGATGCCATAGTCCTTGAGTGTTTGCTTCATCCATAGAAGCTGAGCGCAGCAAGATCCAGCAGCAATGTATTCAGATTCAGCAGTGGAGAGTGATACACAGTTCTGCTTCTTTGAAGACCAACAGACAAGTGATCGTCCCAGAAAGTGACATGTGCCTGATGTAGACTTGCGATCCACCTTGTCACCAGCATAATCAGCATCCGAGAATCCAACTAGATCAAACTCTGAGCCCTTTGGATACCATAATCCTAATGTTGGGGTGTAAGCCAAATATCGAAGAATTCGCTTCACAGCTAAGTGATGCGATTCCTTTGGTGCCGCTTGGAATCGAGCACACATGCAAACACTAAGCATAATATCTGGCCTAGATGCACATAAATAAAGTAAAGAACCAATCATGGAGCGGTATACCTTTTGATCGAACTCTTTACCATTGGCGTCAGGACCCAGATGACTCTTGGTTGGCATTGGCGTCGTGTAACCTTTGCAGTCTTGCATTCCAAACTTCTTCAGGCAATCTTTGAGGTATTTATATTGAAATATGAAGATGCCATTTATTTGCCGATGAATTTGAAGACCAAGGAAGAACTTCAGCTCACCCATCATGGACATCTAATATTGCTCTTGCATCATGTGTCCAAACTCATCACTGTATTTCTGGTTGGTGCAGCCGAAGATAATGTCATCCACATATATTTGGCACACAAACAGTTCACCATCATATGTCTTCGTGAAGAGTGTGGGATCCAGGGAACCAGGTTTGAAGCCTTTGCTCTCCAGGAAGTCTTTGAGTGTGTCATACCAAACGCGAGGGGCTTGTTTGAGGCCATACAGTGCCTTGTTTAGCTTGTACACCATATCAGGATGTTTTGGATCTTCAAAGCCAGGAGGTTGTGCAACATACACTTCTTCTTCAATCTTGCCGTTGAGAAATGCACTCTTCACATCCATTTGATACAGCAAGATGTTGTGATGGTTATAGGCGAGCAATATGCGAATAGCTTCAAGCCTAGCCACAGGAGCAAATGTTTCATCGAAGTCAATTCCTTCAACTTGAGTGTATCCTTGTGTGACGCCCGGATAATTAGACTACAGTAATTCCCTGCTAATGATGCCACGTCACCTCTGTCACCGTAGTTAATCTTGGGTTAGTTTAAAACCGATTCAAATTTAAATTCAAAATCAAGTCAAACAATTAAGTTTTCAAAAGTCAAAACTAAAATGTTCATCTTGTGCCAAATAATGCATATTTAATATTGGTGGTGAACCAACATATTTGCAAATATGTTTAACTGGCCTAAACTATTTGAAACAGAAGTTAACAAAAAAACTAAAAGAAAGAGAGGAGGTGAGAGAGAGAAAGCCCCCCTGCCCCCTGGGCCTCGGCCCGTCCCAGCAAGCCGGCCCACCTTCCCCGCTGGGTCGCCCCTTCCCCCTCCCTGTTCCTCTGACCCTGCCCACGGTCGCCGCCGAACCCACCTCGCCGACAACGCCGCTACAGGCGCCGCGGGGAGGATAAGGACGCCAGCATCGGCACCCTGGCTTCCGTCGAGATCTTTTCCCCCTCACCCACTTCCCCCTTCTCCCTCTCCCTCTCCCTCTCCTTCGTTTTGGAGAGGAGGCCGACGCGTTCGTCGCCGTGCCTCGCCCGTCCTCGCGGCCACCGAGCCCCGAGTGCCTCTCCGACGAGCCCGACTGCTCCACCGACTTCCTCTACTTCCTCTCCGCCCTCTGGATCGAGCCCGGCGCCACCACAGCCTCGGGATCGAGCTCCTCCCCGACCCCGGCCGTCGTCGATCGCCGCCGCCGTACGCCTCCGATAAGCCTCCCCAAGCACGCTGCCACTTCCCTACGGCTCCCGGTGAGCCACCGCGTCTCTCCCCTCGCTCCCCCGCACGGATCCACCACCGTAGCCGCCGCTGCCATCGCCGCCCGAACGCAGCTCCGCCGCATTGCTCGCCGCCGTTGCTGTGGGCATTATCATGCTCACCCAAGCACACGAGCGTGCTCAGGACCGCTCGCTGAAGCCGCCCATTCCACTTGCTTCTCTCCCCGTGCCCCTTAGCACCTACCTCGATGAACGCCCGAACACGTCGCCGCCTCCGCTCGCCGCCGGCGTGCTTTCGGTGACCAAATGGTCACGGGCTCGCGACCGTTGGCCTCGCCGCAACGCGTACGCCTTGCCCATCCTCTCAGTTCGCTCACGAACGCGCCGCATCACCGTTGCCGTTGCTCACCCGAAACACCTCGCCGCCGATGAGCTTGCTGCGCCCTTCTCCGGCCACTGCAGCTCGCAAGACCACCACCAACCAGCGCGTCGTCGTCTTGTCGTTCTAACGCGCCCGGCCGCTCTCGATTTGGTGCCCCGTAGGCGAATCCCGACGCTCACCGGCGTTCAGTCGCTGCGCGCGAGCTCGCCGGAGCTACTCCGGCGGCTCCGCTGAGCTGGCACACCGGGGCCCACCCCTGGGTCACTTCCTGTGGGCCTAGGGGCCCCAACTGGCCACGTTGACCGAAGTCAACTGCGTTGATGTGGCAGCTACTGCCACTGAAATGCGGGCCCACGTCATTTAAAGCATTTTTGTAAATAAATAAAATGCTAATTATTTCATTAATTTAATTTAATTAACTAAATAGTCACTGACTACTGGGCCCCACCCACTAATTAACCCATTTAGTTAGTCTAAACCCCCTGTTAGTGTCCCAGACAATGACATGTAGGTCCCACTAGACCCACCTGTCTGGTTTGACTGGTCAACCGACTAGTTGACCTGCTGACATCACTCTGATGTCATGCCTGCATCACCATTCACTGTTCTGGATGATGTTGGATTTAAATAAATAATTAAAGTCAGAAAATGATTAGATCTTTAGAAAATCATATAAAATAATCCGTAACTCGGATGAAAATACTTTCTACATGAATGTTGCTCAGAACGACGTGATGAATCCGGATACGTAGTCCGTTCGTCCGCCACACATCCCTAGCATAGCAAACACACAACTTTCCCCCTCCGTTTCATCTGCCCGAAAAGGCAAAACACCGGGGATACCTTCCCGGATGTTTCCCCCCTTCGCCGGTAACACCTCCTACTATGTTAGGTCATCTCTAGCACCGCGAGTTGCCATGTTACGCTTTGTGATACTTTGATTGCTCTGTTATTTATTGTGTTCCCCCTCCGTTACTTCTTTCTGGTAGACCCTGAGACTGCCGGCGACCCCCAGTTCGACTACGGTGTTGACGACACGTCCTTCTTGCCAGAGCAACCAGGCAAGCCCCTCCCCCCCTTGATCACCAGATATCGCCTATTCTTCTCTATACAGCTTGCATTAGAGTAGTGTAGCATGTTACTGCTTTCGGTTAATCCTATTCTGCTGCATAGCCTGTCATTGTTGCTACCGTTGTTACCCTTACCTGCTATCCTACTGCTTAGTATAGGATGCTAGTGTTCCATCAGTGACCCTACACTCTTGTCCGTCTGCCATGCTATACTACTGGGCCGTGATCACTTCGGGAGGTGATCATGGGTATATACTATATACTTTATATACATGACACATGTGGTGACTAAAGTCGGGTCAGCTCGTTGAGTACCCGCAAGCGATTCTGATGAGGGGGCTGAAAGGACAGGTGGCTCCATCCCGGTAGAGGCTGGCCTGGGTTCCTGACGGCCCCCGACTGTTACTTTGTGGCGGAGCGACAGGGTAGGTTGAGACCACCTAGGAGAGAGGTGGGCCTGGCCCTGGTCGGCGTTCGCGGATACTTAACATGCTTAACGAGATCTTGGTATTTGATCTGAGTCTGGCCATTTGGTCTATACGCACTAACCAACTACGCAGGAACAGTTATGGGCACTCGACGTCATGGTATCAGCCGAAGCCTTCGTGACGTCAGCGACTGAGCGCCGCGTGCCGCATTGGACTAGAACGCCTACTAGGCTAGGTCTGCTTCCGGCCGCGTACGCAACGTGCAGGTGTGCAATGGGCGATGGGCCCAGACCCCTGCGCCATAGGATTTAGACCGGCGTGCTGACCTCTCTGTTGTGCCTAGGTAGGGCTGCGACGTGTTGATCTTCCGCGGCCGGGCATGACCCAGAAAAGTGTGTCCGACCAAATGGGATCGAGCCTGTTGGGTTATGTGGTGCACCCCTGCAGGGAAGTTTATCTATTCGAATAGCCGTGTCCCTCGGTAAAAGGATGACCCGGAGTTGTACCTTAACCTTATGACAACTAGAACCGGATACTTAATAAAACACACCCTTCCAAGTGCCAGATACAACCCGGTGATCGCTCTCTAACAGGGCCACGAGGAGGGGACCGCCGGGTAGGATTATGCTATGCGATGCTACTTGGTGAACTTACCATCTACTCTCTTCTACATGCTGAAAGATGGAGGTGGCCTGAAGCGTAGTCTTCGACAGGATTAGCTATCCCCCTCTTGTTCTGGCATTCTATAGTTCAGTCCGCCGAGATGGCCCTTTACACATATACCCATGCATATGTAGTGTAGCTCCTTGCTTGCGAGTACTTTGGATGAGTACTCACGGTTGCTTTTCTCCCTCTTTTCCCCCTCTTTTCCCCCTTTCCCTTCTACCTGGTTGTCGCAACCATATGCTGGAGCCCAGGAGCCAGACGCCACCGTCGACGACGACTCTTACTACACTGGAGGTGCCTACTACTACGTGCAGGCCGCTGACGACGACCAGGAGTAGTTGGGCGGATCCCCGGCACGAGGCCTGCGCCTCTTTCAATCTATATCCCAGTTTGTGCTAGCCTTCTTAAGGCAAACTTGTTTAACTTATGTCTGTACTCAGATATTGTTACTTCCGCTGACTCGTCTATGATCGAGCACTTGTATTCGAGCCCTCGAGGCCCCTGGCTTTTATTATGATGCTTGTATAACTTATTTATGTTTTAGAGTTGTGTTGTGATATCTTCCCATGTGTCCCTGATCTTGATCGTACATGTTTGCGTGCATGATTAGTGTACGATTGAATCGGGGGCGTCACAAGTTGGTATCAAAGCCGACTGCCTGTAGGAATGCCCCTTCCACACTCCTTGGCCGAAGTCGAGTCTAGACATTGCAAAAACTTTTACTAACATGGTTGTGTGTCTTACGGGCCCACATCGCCATTGGGTGGTATTAGAATCTTTTATTCCTCGACCTATACTCTGGGACTCTGACCTCTCTTCTATTCGGGTGAAATGATTTTACTAACTTTGACTCTAGGTTCTCGTAACTACCTCCTCCCGGAGAGCCCCTCACTCCAGATGTCTGCTTGCTGCACCAGAAGATTTTGAATATACTCTCTGATATTCTCTCAAGACCTTGTGCCCGTTGCTTTTGCAAATCCCTACCATGGAAATATCCCTATGGATAAATACTTACACCTGTCGTTCTTACTTTTATTCCTAGTCGATCTTGTTATTACAAGATACCCTGAAATTCTCTCTATTGTTCCGGGTATAATTTTGTGCCTACTGCCTTGCAGTTCCTTATCACATAAATACCCCTACGGATAATTCCTCGCACTTGCCGAGTATCCGCTCATCCCTAGCTATTCATGTGTTTCACAAAAGTACTCGGAATACCATTCAATTTTCTAAGGATCCTCAGCAGCCCATTGCTCTTGATTTCCTTGCCTTCCTGCATTATGGTTAATTCCATACTTCTAGTAATCTCCGTTGACATCCTCTGTCACTATCATTTCGAGTCACTTGATTCGATAGGTTGCGAATGCTCGCAATCCTTAATCAGATCCTAGAATTCATCCTTCTGGCTCAAACGTCATTTTGAACATAAGCTGGTCCTCGACCAATCAAGTTGTCGTTGAATGTACACCTAAGTCTATTCGACTTATCCATTGTTAATCAGAGCGTTTGCTTCTGATCCCTTGATTTGGAAATCATTATTCCTTTACATTTGAGCTTTGAATTAGTCAGTTGTTTCTATGATTTTATCTCCTTGCATTCTTTCTTCTTCTGGTTGAGTACCAATGCTCACATCAGATCCCTTGTTGGATTTTATCTGACAGCGTCCTTCATATTCAATAACCTTGTGAGCCTTTCCTCGGATACATAATGCCTTTGGTAGATTGTATCCTCTGCTTTCTCAACAATGCTCTACTTTCGAGCTTGTATAAATTTCTCCTGAAGTTGTGGTATATGTTTCTAAGATGCCCCGATGGGTTGAACATATACCTTCCTTAATTTGTGTGAACCCAAAAGTCTTCATGGGTCATAACCTTCTTGTATTCCGCCAGTTAAACTTTCAAAAACTCTAAACATTCTTAACTGAGAGCAGTAAATGAAAAGTTGTGTATTGGAGAAGTGAGAGTCGACCTTGAACTTTGTGTTCATGCCCATGGACCCGATGTGGAACTTACCATGGAAGCTTCTTGAATTAATAATGGTCCCCTTGTTATAAGTTCATCTTGTATCCATGTTGGTCCTTTGCAAACGTGGTTCCGAACATGATTGATCATCTTTGATCCTTTTATCGGACAAGTTTAAGTACTTGCCTGCTGCAGATCAATACGCCTGCCCAACCTCTATTTTGATCTACCTTGAGTAATACCCCCTGGTATCTCGAGGATATCAACCCATTACACTACATCTTATGAATTTCTGATGAAGTAGTACCTTTCCCTGTCATGGTCACTCCACAGGTTCTGGGTTGTCGTCAACCGAGAACACCGATTTGTGAATCAAATCAACACTGTGATTCAGTACTTCCAGTACTTCGTTGTTGAGAAGTTTATTAATCCTTCAAGTCATTCCTAGCCTGATCGGCTATATCATTATCGTGCAACTTTTTAACTGTGCTACCTGGTCCTTCTTCCCGGAGCACAATTTTCGACGATGAGCTAAGCTTACGTCGATTTTCCTCATCATATCATTTTGCCTTGAACAACAAACTTGATTTCGAGTTGTGTCGTACCCATGGTTCCAATAACCTTTCGCTTCATCATTCCTTGACTTGATGTCGTCGCTGGTTGATTACATCTTCATGAAATCTCTCGACAAATGTGTCGTGATCATCATCAACCTTATGAGCTCTTCCAGGATATCAATCGAATTCATGATGGGAAATACCATCCTTGCCCTCGATGATTTGTGTTGTCATCAACCACTTTATTGCCTTCCCTCCAACACAAACTTGTTCGTGTTCTGAGTTATACCTTGAGTTCCTTGCTATCCAGCATTTGTTCTTCTTTACATTGGAGTATTACCATATTTTATGTCAAGAATGTCGTGAGGATTACTCCACCTCTTAAGAATTCTTGGTATAGTGATACTTCTCACCATCATCATCCTTTCTTGGTCTTCGTGTTGTTTCTAACTGGAAAACCAACAATTGAACTATGACGTGCGAATTCAAAACTTCTAGCAACCCTATTGCTTTGAAGTAAATGGTCGATAGTTCATTCTTAGACTATTGGTTATTGAATCACCAGTCTAAACATTGATCGTGCAACCCAGCCCATATTTCGGGTGCACCTTTCAACCAATGTTTAATTGTGTATGTTTTCCTCGAGCATACATCATTATACCATTTGATCTGACTAATGTTATCTCCTTGTTCACATAATTGTGGAAACTCATCTTTTGGAAGTCTCGATGAATTGTCGCTGAGTTCATTAGCTACCTCCTTATCCCTTCATTGGTTTAATGATGAGCTCTTGTTTCAGAACTCTCTTTTTTAGTACATTTCCCGAGAATATTACAATGTTGTCTCGTCAATTTGTTTTTCACCTTTTCTTCTCAGGCATCCTGAGTCTGAGGTATCCTAACACCGATCAGATCTGAATCTCGGTCAGATATGATGGTTGGAACATATTTCCAAGAGTTACAACAATGGTCTTTATGTGGCCCAGTAAGGTGATGTCGTGCCTAGCACACCTGGCCGGAGGCCCTATTGTTATAGATTCCTTTTCAGCAGGGTTATCCATTCTTCCATGAGGAAATTGTAAGACTTATTCTATAAGTTGTTGTTGATGGATCCTTTGTGTTTCCAAAGTCCGATCTTTACCCAATGACCATGTCAATGCTATCTCAAAGCATGTCTGTGGTACTCCGATTTTCAACAAGAACATTTGAAGCCCAATGCTAAATGTTTCTTGCTCAATTATCCAAACACCGTTGTATGGGTAATGTCATGAAATTTCTCTCCCCTTACCTAAAGGGTTTTCTACATTATATCTTGTCAACAGATATCATGCCTTGCTTGTCCTTGGGAAGGATATACCCCTGAAATATGTGTTTAAACACATTTTTCCTTTCCATTGTTCTGTTTAATCTGATAATCATATTTCCTTTCCATTGTTTTGTTTAACCTTTCTTGTAATCTGATTTAACTGAGCTGTGATAATTCCCTGCTTAGGTAAGCACCTTGTTGTACCACGTGGTCAGTAAGACCCTGTTACTATTGTTGATGACATTCCGGTAGCCGCCGATGGACGAGAACTTTGCCTATTGGCCCGCCTCATTCAACGAGCAGGAAAATGGTTCTCTTCGTCCCTCGCCCTTGGTACCGATGTTGTTGCCGACATAATCGACAGGCTATCCTCTGACATGCCTTGCTTCATGACCATGCAAGATATCACTGCTCCTCCTACTTTTAACCCACGTGGTGGGCCCATAACCCACAGTTCCATAGGATCGAAACCTGACTCTCCTATACACCCCCTGTTTCCAAAAGTTATTCCTCATGCTTGGCTTCGTATGTAATTCACGAGCCACCTTCCGAGAGATCATCAATTCTGGTATCAGACAGAATACGTATTCCCATTGCTTTGAACCCCTTTCACGCTCTGTTTCAGGCATCGAACGATTGCCTGCCCGCTCGAAACTTTCCATAATACCTCCTCGCTTTGCTCTCGATAATGTCTTAAGTTTCAATTCGAGAGTTACCTTCCGCCACCTTCCCTGATGTTATCTACTAGATAAGCAAACATTGTAGCGGTCCGTTCTTCTGTAATACCCCCTTATCCTTTTGTAAGTACGATGGAGTTCTTGAAGAAAGGACGACAACTTCATCATGATTCATTGGGATAAAGAATTGAAGACATCAATGAAAGGGATTAACTTCTTTCAGAAGATCCGTTAGAATATCGTAACTAGAACTTTCCCCCTTACTCCCCTCTTAAATCTCGGGACGAGATTTCTTGTAGTGGAGGAGAATTGTGACGCCCGGATAATTAGACTAAAGTAATTCCCTGCTAATGATGCCATGTCACCTCTGTCACTGTAGTTAATCTTGGGCTAGTTCAAAACCGATTCAAATTTAAATTCAAAATCAAGTCAAACAATTAAAGTTTTCAAAAGTCAAAACTAAAATGTTCATCTTGTGCCAAATAATGCATATTTAATATTGGTGGTGAACCAACATATTTGCAAATATGTTTAACTGGCCTAAACTATTTGAAACAGAAGTTAAAAAACTAAAAGAAAGAGAGGAGGTGAGAGAGAGAATGCCCCTGCCCCCTGGGCCTCGGCCCGTCCCAGCAAGCCGGCCCACCTTCCCCGCTGGGTCGCCCCTTCCCCCTCCCTGTTCCTCCGACCGTGCCCACGGTCGCCGCCGAACCCACCTCGCCGACAACGCCGCTACAGGCGCCGCGGGGAGGATAAGGACGCCAGCATCGGCGCCCTGGCTTCCGTCGAGATCTTTTCCCCCTCACCCACTTCCCCCTTCTCCCTCTCCCTCTCCGTCGTGCCTCGCCCGTCCTCACGGCCACCGAGCCCTGAGTGCCTCTCCGACGAGCCCGACTGCTCCACCGACTTCCTCTACTTCCTCTTCGCCCTCTGGATCGAGCCCGGCGCCACCACAGCCTCGGGATCGAGCTCCTCCCCGACCCCGGCCGTCGTCGTCGACGCGGCCGTACGCCTCCGATAAGCCTCCCCGAGCACGCTGCCACTTCCCTACGGATCCCGGTGAGCCACCGCGTCTCTCCCCTCGCTCCCCCGCACGGATCCTCCACCGTAGCCGCCGCTGCCATCGCCGCCCGAACGCAGCTCCGCCGCATAGCTCGCCGGCGTTGCTGTGGGCATCGTCATGCTCACCCGAGCACACGAGCGTGCTCAGGACCGCTCGCTGAAGCCGCCCATGCCACTTGCTTCTCTCCCCGTGCCCCTTAGCACCTACCTCGGCGAACGCCCGAACACGTCGCCGCCTCCGCTCGCCGCCGGCGTGCTTTCGGTGACCAAATGGTCACGGGCTCGCGACCGTTGGCCTCGCCGCAACGCGTACGCCTTGCCCATCCTCTCAGTTCGCTCACGAACGCGCCGCATCACCGTTGTCATTGCTCACCCGAAACACCTCACCGCCGATGAGCTCGATGCGCCCTTCTCCGGCCACCGCAGCTCGCAAGACCACGACCAACCGGCGCGTCGTTGCCTTGCCGTTCTAACGCGCCCAGCCGCGCTCGATTTGGTGCCCCGTAGGCGAATCTCGACGCTCGCCGGCGTTCGGTCGCTGCGCGCGAGCTCGCCGGAGCTACTCCGGCGGCTCCGCTGAGCTGGCACACTGGGGCCCACCCCTGGGTCACTGCCTGTGGGCCTAGGGGCCCCAACTGGCCACGTTGACCGAAATCAACTGCGCTGATGTGGCAGCTACTGCCACTGACATGCGGGCCCACGTCATTTAAAACATTTTTGTAAATAAATAAAATGCTAATTATTTCATTAATTTAATTTAATTAACTAAATAGTCACTGACTACTGGGCCCCACCCACTAATTAACCCATTTAGTTAGTCTAAACCCCCTGTTAGTGTCCCAGACAATGACATGTAGGTCCCACTGGACCCACCTGTCTGGTTTGACTGGTCACCGACCAGTTGACCTGCTACATCACTCTGATGTCATGCCTGCGTCATCATTCACTGTTCTGGATAATGTTGGATTTAAATAAATAATTAAAGTCAGAAAATGATTAGATCTTTAGAAAATCATATAAAATAATCTGTAACTCAGATGAAAATACTTTCTACATGAAAGTTGCTCAGAACGACGTGACGAATCCGGATACGTTTTCCGTTCATCCGCCACACATACCTAGCATAGCAAACACGCAACTTTCCCCCTCCATTTCATCTGCCCGAAAACGCAAAACAGCGGGGATACCTTCCCGGATGTTTCCCCCCTTCGCCGGTAACACCTCCTACTATGTTAGGTCATCTCTAGCACCGCGCATTGCCATGTTACGCTTTGTGATACTTTGATTGCTCTGTTATTTATTGTGTTCCCCCTCCGTTACTTCTTTCCGGTAGACCCTGAGACTGCCGGCGACCCCCAGTTCGACTACGGTGTTGACGACACATCCTTCTTGCCAGAGCAACCAGGCAAGCCCCCCCCCCCCTTGATCACCAGATATCGCCTATTCTTCTCTATACAGCTTGCATTAGAGTAGTGTAGCATGTTACTGCTTTCGGTTAATCCTATTCTGCTGCATAGCCTATCATTGTTGCTACCATTGTTACCCTTACCTGCTATCCTACTACTTAGTATAGGATGCTAGTGTTCCATCAGTGGCCCTACACTCTTGTCCGTCTGCCATGCTATACTACTGGGCCGTGATCACTTCGGGAGGTGATCACGGGTATATACTATATACTTTATATACATGACACATGTGGTGACTAAAGTCGGGTCAACTCGTTGAGTACCCGCAAGTGATTCTGATGAGGGGGCTGAAAGGACAGGTGGCTCCATCCCGGTAGAGGTGGGCCTGGGTTCCTGACGGCCCCCGACTGTTACTTTGTGGCGGAGCGACAGGGCAGGTTGAGACCACCTAGGAGAGAGGTGGGCCTGGCCCTGGTCGGCGTTCGCGGATACTTAACACGCTTAACGAGATCTTGGTATTTGATCTGAGTCTGGCCATTTGGTCTATACGCACTAACCAACTACGCGGGAACAGTTATGGGCACTCGACGTCGTGGTATCAGCCGAAGCCTTCGTGACGTCAGCGACTGACCGGCGCGCGCCGGATTGGACTGGAACGCCTACTAGGCTAGGTCTGCTTTCGGCCACGTACGCAACGTGCAGGTGTGCAATGGGCAATGGGCCCAGACCCCTGCGCCATAGGATTTAGACCGGTGTGCTGACCTCTCTGTTGTGCCTAGGTAGGGCTGCGACGTGTTGATCTTCCGCGGCCGGGCATGACCCAGAAAAGTGTGTCCGGCCAAATGGGATCGAGCGTGTTGGGTTATGTGGTGCATCCCTCCAGGGAAGTTTATCTATTCGAATATCCGTGTCCCTCGGTAAAAGGATGACCCGGAGTTGTACCTTGACCTTATGACAACTAGAACCGGATACTTAATAAAACACACCCTTCCAAGTGCCAGATACAACCCGGTGATCGCTCTCTAACAGGGCCATGAGGAGGGGATTGCCGGGTAGGATTATGCTACGCGATGCTACTTGGTGAACTTACCATCTACTCTCTTCTACATGCTGAAAGATGGAGGTGGCCTGAAGCATAGTCTTCGACAGGATTAGCTATCCCCCTCTTATTCTGGCATTCTGCAGTTCAGTCCACCGAGATGGCCCTTTACACATATACCCATGCATATGTAGTGTAGCTCCTTGCTTGCGAGTACTTTGGATGAGTACTCACGGTTGCTTTTCTCCCTCTTTTCCCCCTTTCCCTTCTACCTGGTTGTCGCAACCAGAAGCTGGAGCCCAGGAGCCAGACGGCACCGTCGACGATGACTTTTACTACACTGGAGGTGCCTACTACTACGTGCAGGCTGCTGACGACGACCATGAGTAGTTGGGCGGATCCCAGGCAGGAGGCCTGCACCTCTTTCGATCTGTATCCCAGTTTGTGCTAGCCTTCTTAAGGCAAACTTGTTTAACTTATGTCTGTACTCAGATATTGTTGCTTCCGCTGACTCGTCTATGATCGAGCACTTGTATTCGAGCCCTCGAGGCCCCTGGCTTGTATTATTATGCTTGTATGACTTATTTATGTTGTAGAGTTGTGTTGTGATATCTTCCCCTGAGTCCCTGATCTTGATCGTACACGTTTGTGTGCATGATTAGTGTACGATTGAATCGGGGGCGTCACACCTTGAGCAACGAGACGAGCTTTGTTTCTGACAACTTGACCATGCTCATCTTGTTTGTTGCGATATATCCATTTAGTGCCTATTATGTTGTGCTTGCGGGGGTCAGGACGCTTGACAAGTTCCCAGACATTGTTCAGCTTGAACTGTTGAAGCTCTTCTTGCATAGCTTGAATCCATTCAGGTTCCATGAAGGCTTCAGCAACTTTCTTGGGTTCAGATATTGAGACAAATGCAAAGTGCTCACAGAAATTTGCTAGCTGTGTTGCTCTTGAACGAGTGAGTGGACCAGGCGCATTGATGCTATCAATTATCTTCTCAATCTGTACTTCATTTGCAACACGAGGATGAACTGGACGAAGATTCTGTTCTTGCTGATCATTGTCATCGTTGGGAGGATTGTCTTCAGGCTGAGCATTGTCTTCAGGTTGATTAGGTGCAGTAATGATAAGTTCCTCTTTAGGCTGTGCTTCAGACGGTATGATTTCTCCAGTACCCATAAGCTTGATAGAGTCACTAGACGGGACTTCATCTAGCACACTTGGCAGGTGCTCTCTTTGCGAGCCGTTAGTCTCATCGAACCGCACATCCACAGTTTCAACCACTTTATAGTGAAAGAGGTTGAAGACTCTGTAGGAGTGCAAATCCTTTCCGTAACCGAGCATAAAACCTTCATGTGCTTTCGGTGCAAATTTTGAAGTGTGATGTGGATCCTTGATCCAGCACCTAGCACTAAATACTCTGAAGTAACTGACATTTGGCTTCTTACCAGTGAGGAGTTCATAGGATGTTTTCTTCAGAAGCTTGTGAAGATAAACACGGTTGATGACGTGGCATGCAGTATCAATAGCTTCAGGCCAGAACTTTCTTGGTGTCTTGTATTCATCAAGCATCGTCCGAGCCATCTCAATGAGTGTTCTGTTCTTGCGCTCCACGATGCCATTCTGCTGAGGTGTGTACGGAGCGGAGAACTCATGAGTGATTCCTAATGTATCCAAGTAAAGGTCGAGGCCGGTGTTCTTGAACTCAGTGTCGTTGTCACTTCTGATATGCTTGATCTTGATGCCATAGTTGTTCATGGCACGGTTGGTGAAGCATCTGAAGACATCCTGCACTTCAGTCTTGTAGAGAATTATGTGCACCCACGTATATCTTGAATAATCATCAACAATGACGAAGCCATAGAGACAAGCACTAGTAGTGAGAGTAGAGTCACTACTCTACTCATGTGTAGCAGCTCGAAGGGTTGAGATGTCGTCATGATTGTCTTCGAGGGATGCTTGGCCCTAGTCATCTTTCCAGCTTCGCAGGCACCGCACAAGTGGTCCTTCTTGAACTTGACGCCCTCGATGCCTATGACATGCTTCTTCTTTGCGAGAGTGTGTAAGTTCCTCATGCCAGCATGCCCTAGCCTCCGATGCCAGAGCCAGCACTCTGATGCTTTTGCAAGAAGACATACGGCAAGCTGTGGCCCTGCTGAGAAATCTACCATGTACAGATCATCTTTCCGGTACCCTTCAAAGACTAGAGACTTGTCAGATTCCATTAGTACAAGGCAACGATATTTTCCAAATATCACAATCATGTTCAAGTCACAAAGCATTGAGACAGACATTAAGTTGAAACCAAGGGATTCAACAAGCATCACTTTATCCATGTGCTGATCCTTTGAGATTGCAACTCTACCTAGACCCAGTACCTTGCTTTTACCAGTGTCAGCAAATGTGATGTGACTCTCGTCAGATGGACGTAAGGTTGAGTCCATGAGAAGACTTCGATCACCAGTCATATGATTAGTGCATCCGCTGTCCATAATCCATTCTGAAGCATGAGGTGTCATACCCTACAGTACAGTTAGGGGGATAGGCTTCACCAAGAGTATTGTGAAGCATAAACATTTGACGGGCAAGAGGATTATCAAAGCTTAGATCAAGATTAGGACTGATAGGGTGATTGGCAAACGATTCAGGAACAAAATACATAGTGAGACCATTTGGGCATTTGATCTTGCGCCCTACAAGATGTTTTAGGTCCCCAGCAATAGCATCAGACGCCTTTGATTTCCAGCTGGAGACCTTTCCCTGCAAAAGAAAGTTAATTCTTCTTAACCACCCACATCTTTAGGGGTGGCTTAGAAGCAATGAGTCTAAGTGCAGCATCTGAGAACTTCGGCTTTGGAGCCCTAGCAAATAGCCTTGCAGGAGATGAATGATACTCATATGAATAAGCAGAAAAGTTCTTAGTCTTATGAACATAGCGGTTTGAAGAAACACGCTCATATTCATAAGTCTGAGTATGGTTTCCCTGCAAAACATTGGCGTTAGGGTGACTCAGGTGAGTCCTCTGTCTGTATGAAGCCTTTGGGCCATATGAAGCCTTTGGTCTGGGATTTTTCTTCTTCCCAGGTGGTGTCATGATGACATTCACAGGAAGATTCTCAAGACAACTTTTGGGAACCCAGATCTTCTTCATAGGTGGCCCATTCCTGCAGTTAGTACCAATATACCTGGCAAACACTTCACCATTCTGATTCTTAAACAGTTTATAGTTTGCATCAAAGGATTCATCAATGGTAATAGGATTAGCACAAGTGAAGCCAGATAAGGTGGATGGATCCACTGAAGGTCCCTTTGCAGCAACCCATGTGGTTTTGGGATACTGCTCAGGCTTCCAGTAGGAGCCATCAACATTCATTTTCCTCTCGAACCCAACACCCTCTTTCCTAGGGTTTTGGTTCAGAATCTGCTTTTTGAGGACATCGCACAGTGTCTGATGCCCTTTGAGACTTTTGTACATCCCTGTTTCAAGCAATGTCTTCAACCTAGCATTTTCATCAGCAATAGTAGTGGTATCCTCAGCAGAGGGGTTAGTTAGCACATTAGCAGTTGAAGATATTGCAACAGTTGCAGCAGTAGAACATTCAGCAACAGAAGTAGCGTTATCACGCTCAAGGTATTTTATACATGGTGGTTCAAATCCTTCCTGAGCGGAATTGATCTGTTGAGCGCGAAGTGACTCATTCTCTTTTTGAAGATCTTCATGAGACACTCTCAATTCTCAAGCTCTTGCTTCCTTTGAAGATAATCGTAGGAGAGTTTTTCATGAGTGGTTGAGAGCGTTTCATGACGACTTTCAAGTCCCTGGTACTTAACATGAAGATTTTTTATGTCTTCAATTAAGGACTGGGAACGGGTCATTTCAGCGTCCAACAGGTCATCGCTTTTGTCTAACAGTTTTTGAGTATGTTCCATAGCTTTCTGTTGTTCAGTTGCAATTTTAGCAAGTGTTTTGTAGCTGGGTTTGGATTCACAATCAGAGTCATCTTCACTTGATGTTTGAAAGTAAGCATCGCGTGATTTTACCTTGGCACCACGTGCCATGAAGCAGTAGGTGGGAGCAGAGTCGTCCTTGTCATTAGCTTCAGCGTTGGTGACGGAGCCATTGTCTTCAGTGTTGAAGATGGACTTGGCAACGTAGGCTGTAGCTAGAGCCAGACTTGCAACGCCAGGGTCGGACTCCTCCTCAGACTCCACATCCGCCTCCTCAGAAGCAGACTCCTCCTCTGAATCCATCTCCTTGCCGACAAAAGCACGAGCCTTGCCAGATGAGCTCTTCTTATGAGATGAAGACTTGGATGAGGACTTGGAAGAAGACTTTGAGGATTTCTACTTCTTCTTATCATCATAATCATATTCCTTGCTCTCCTTCTTCTTGTTGTTCTCATTGTCCCACTATGGACATTCAGAGATGTAGTGTCCAGGTTTCTTGCACTTGTGACATGTTCTCTTCTTGTAGTCATGAGTGGAAGCTTCATCATTTCTTGAGCTGGATCGTGAAGACTTTCGGAAGCCCTTCTTCTTAGTGAACTTCTGGAACTTCTTCACAAGCATAGCAAGTTCCTTTCCAATGTCTTCAGGATCATCAGAACTGCAGTCAGATTCTTCTTTAGATGAGGAAACAACTTTTGCCTTCAAAGCACGAGTTCGGCCGTAGTTGGGACCATAGATATCTCTTTTCTCAGATAGCTGGAACTCATGTGTGTTGAGCCTCTCAAGTATATCAGACGGATCGAGTGTCTTGAAGTCAGGGCGTTCTTGTATCACGAGGGCAAGGGTGTCGAACGAGCTGTCAAGTGATCTCAATAGTGTCTTGACGATTTCATGCTTGGTGATCTCAGTGGCGCCGAGAGCACGAAGCTCATTTGTGATGTCAGTGAGCCGATCCAACGTGAGCTAGACATTCTCATTGTCGTTTCTCTTGAAGCGGTTGAAGAGGTTGTGAAGAACACTGATCCTTTGATCTCTCTGGGTTGAGACGCCTTCGTTGACCTTGGAGAGCCAGTCTCAGACTAGCTTCGACGTTTCCAGAGCACTCACACGGCCATACTGTCCTTTGGTCAAATTACCACAGATGATGTTCTTGGCAATAGAATCCAGTTGAATGAACTTCTTGACATCAGCAGCGGTGACACCTTCACCAGTCTTGGGAACGCCATTCTTGACGACATACCAGAGGTCGACATCAATGGCTTCAAGATGCATGTGCATCTTATTCTTCCAGTAGGGATATTCAGTTCCATCGAAGACGGGGCAAGCAGCGGAGACTTTGATTATCCCTGCAGTCGACATAGCTAAATCTCCAGGTGGTTAAACCGAATCACACAGAACAAGGGAGTACCTTGCTCTGATACCAATTGAAAGTGCTAGTTATCGACTAAAGGGGGGTGAATAGGCGATTTTTATGAAAGCCTTCAAAACATGAAAGTTTCAAAGACAAACACAAGAAATGAACCTATTGATATGTAGCGGAAGGTAGACTACACTAAGCAAGCCATAGTCAAGTATGCAATGAAATGAAAGCACGAAGACTAATAGCAGCTAGGTAGTAAAGATCAGGATGGAAGATAGTATGAAGCCAAACAACAATAGTAGTCACGCAGTGAAGTCAAACAGGTAATGCAATCAGGCAATGACTTCACGAAGACAAACTGTAAGTAAAGAGAGGGAGAGGATAGAACCAGTCACTTGTTGAGGACACATGATTTGTTGGACCAGTTCTAGTTGCTGTGACAACTGTACGTCTGGTTAGGGAGGCTGAGATTCAACTCAGAAGACCGCGTCTTCACCTTATTCCCCTTGAGCTAAGGACACCCAGTCCTCGCCCAATCACTCTGGTAAGTCTTCAAGGTAGACTTCCAAACCTTCACAGACTTCGTTCACCGGCGACCACAATGACTCTTGGATGCTCAGAACGCGACGCCTAACCGGCTGGAGGATTCACAGTCCTCAAGTGTAACAAGTCTTCAGGTCACGCGGACAGAAATACTTCAGTGATGCCTAACACTCTTTGGCTCTGGGTGTTTGGGCTTTGTCCTCGCAAGGATTTCTCTCTCTCAAAAGCTTCGGAGGTGGGTTGCTCTCAAACGACAAAAGCCGTGCACTAACTCTGAGAAGCCACCAATTTATGGTGTAGGGGGTGGGCTATTTATAGCCACTAGGCAACCCGACCTGATTTGTCCGAAATGACCCTGGGTCACTAAGGAACTGACACGTGTTCCAATGGTCAGATTTCAAACACACGCGACAGCTTGACTTGGGCTACAAGTAAAGCTGACTCATCCAGCTCTAGATAAGATTTGCTCTCATTGTCTTTGCTTGAAGACATAGGATTTGGTTGAGCATCACTTCAGTCACTCTGACTTTGTTCACTGGGACCCCACTTAACAGTACGGTGGTTCCTACGACTCAACAAAGAAGAAAAGGAAACAACGAAACAACTAAGTCTTCGCGCTCCATAGTCTTCACGCAATTCCTTCTCTTGTCGTAGTCTTCAATGTGAATATCTTCGCATACCACCATTGTCTTCAATGTCTTCATACATTTTTAGGGGTCCTCTCCGGTAGGTAAACCGAATCAATGAGGGACTACTACCTGTGTTATCCTGCAATTCTCACAAACACATTAGTCCCTCAACCAGGTTTGTCGTCAATACTCCGAAACCAACTAGGGGTGGCACTAGATGCACTTACACCTCCCGAAGGGCTGTCCGAGGGACCGATCGAGTTTCTGTCCGAGGGCCTCCCGGAGGGCTATTCGAGGGATCGCCTGAGGAGCTGTCCGGGGAGTACATTCTCGTGGTTGGGAGGTTGTCAAATCCTAGCTGCGGGGATCTGCACCAGCGATCTCCACCAACTCTCCTTCCGATGCGCTATGAGTCGGTAACGATCCGATCAAACCTTGTATGCATCTTCATAGTGGTCCTGGGCTGGTGCGTAGGTCAAAAAAATTTGTTTTCTGTCGCGTTCCCTTAAAGTGGCATCATGAGCTGTGCTATGCATAGATGCAGGTTACGATCTAGAATACATGAGATGTATTCATCGGGTGTTGCACAATATAATTTTGTAGTAGATGAGTTCTATTGTTGAAAATTATTTGTGCGGGTAGTAGATGAAATCTATTACTCGATGTTCTTGTTGCTTCCCTTAAATTTGCGTAGTTCTGATCTTGATGGCATGGTGGAGTTTTGCTACAAAGTTCTGGCAATCCGCGATCCTTCGATGCTGCTCCTGATTATGATGGTTGACATATCAACGAAGTGCTTCGGTTCTTTAGGTTCCACCATAGTTAAGAAAGATGAATGTTCCGTAGACTAAAGGGCAATGCAGACATGATCTACATGGGGATCATGCCTATGACGAAGTTCATTATGGGGCTCGAGATTTTTATCTTGTGTTTCATATGCCCCGGAAAGTTAATCCTATGACTTGAATAATCATACTTGATGATGGACGTTGGTAGCTGCGGTTTAAGACAAAACCTTAGAAGCCATGTAAAATATTTTTTTCCTAAACCGATTAGAGGCGTCTAACTTGGTTTTGCAGGATGACATGTGATGTGCATATGATGTGGTATAGTCTTCGTCATATTTAATTTGATTATGTATGAGATGACTATATAATGTAAATTAATTAAGATGACATGTGTGTCATGATTCGGCATGATGGCTGGAGCCATATGATTGTCACTTTAATGACCTGCGAGTCAACCTTATGTAATGAACTAATTTTATTAGCTATAGAGATAGCAATATTATCTGGTGCATCGACATGGTGGCAATCTTCGCGAAGGTGAACACCGATGCAAATGCCAAAGATGAGGAAATACTAAACTTCTCCGTCAGAAAGGGCTATACCATATCATGTTATTATGAATTGCTTGAGATGTTTACCCCTCTTGATGCACCCTTCTTGATTGCGCGGTAGTCGTTTTTATTAGGGTGATCTCTCACTTGAAATATCGAGTAGTTAGTGTTCTCCCAAGTGTAGCACCGTCGCGACACCTATCTCTTCGGGGTATCACATGGATGCATGGGTACGAACGATTAGAGAAGTGTGAGGCACGTGAGTTGAGACCTCGCAGCAAGATCACTTGGTTGTCTTGACGTTCCGGGGGATCATCCCGAGCTCAGAACACGACCATCGAAAGATGAACAAGAGTCACATAGATATGTGATTGGCAAGTTTGCCTACCAAAGGAAATTCTCGTCACTTGAGATGGATGCATCCTTGGCGTTGAATTGAAATTTGGATCTTGTATCACTCACAATCAATTATGAGAGATATTGATTTGAGTGAGAGCGCACTTTAGAATTAATTATTTTAATTCTTAGTGCAATTAATTATGGACATTGTCTAAGCGTTTTTTGTGTAATAGTTATAGAAGAATGGCTCGCCTTTCCACCTCCCTATTAAAATTTAATAGTTGTTAAATATCTGGTTAAAACTTTATGGTTTGTAACATAATGTGAGGATTGTCCTCTAGAGTGCCGAGAAGGACTTTGTCCTATCGCATGCTTTCGGTATTCTCCCGCTAATGCTATGGATGATGAGACTCTCGTCCTTTGATCCAAAAGCTAGAATTCCGTTACGGTCAAGTGCAATATGTTTGCTTCCATGAGACCCGAACTTCAAAATTTTGGGATAGTTATATGATATTCATGGAACTGTAAATTGTTTTCAGATGCAGACAAAGGCTAAGAGATATGAGATATCTGAAGTAATGTTTGTTTGCAAAGTATTAGTAAAGTGTTTACTATGCATTAGACTAATACAAGAGGGATCCAGTAGAACGCCTGTCATGTAAATGAAGGTGACTAAAACAACAACTTAAAGAGAAAGGAAATGTCCAAAGGGTGTTAGTGTGACTTACACACCTAGGAAGTCCAGGGCTAATGCCACTCTTAAATTTGGGTGCTTCTTCTAAGAGTAGGAGAAATACTGAAAGTTAAACTGTTAGAAGTATATAGGCAAAAAAGGGAGACTGGAATATCCAGCTCATGTATGAATGTCATACGAGTTATAGATGTATGGAAGGCTGGTTAAAGAAATAGTTCTTGGAAATTATGATTAAACTGTTAATCACTGATTCTTGGGTATTGTGAGTTGATCACAGAGATACCCGCTCGATTGCATTCTACTGCGACTCGATGCAAGGACTACTATGGCCTAAAAGACATGCCGAAAATGAGGTTCAAGTACACGTTGGGAACATAGTAAAAGTTAGTATACCTTCCATCGATGTATTACCTATGTATTTATTTTTCATAATTCATTTTAGAGTTTTATACACTCTAGCCCATTGCATAAAGTATCTTGCAAGAAGGTTGTTCATAAGAGAACTTTTGATGTTCGGTGTTATGAATAACATAAGGGCCATACTTCCATTATGAATGAGATGTATGTTATGAATATTGATAATAATATATTACCTCTATATTTACTTTCGTAATTCATTTTAGAGTTTTTTACACTCTAGCCCATTTGCATAATGTTTGTTGCAAGAAGGTTGCTCATAAAAGAACAATTGTTGTTTGGTATTATGAATAACATAAGGGTCATGCTTCCATCATGGATAGGATGTATGTTATCAATATTGATGGTAATATAATACAACCATAACACTCACGCTAAATGTTGCAAGACTAAAAGAATACCACATATGTGTGGCACTGCATTTGGTCAGATTGGAGAAACCCGCATGGAGAAATTCCATTATGATGGATTTTGAAGTCATTTGATTATGAATCATCTGACACTTGCAACTTTCGTCCAAAAAGTGAAGTGACTGAAATACCGTTCACATGCCATAAGGAACGAGCAACAAACTCATTGGTGATCATACAATTTGATGTATGTAGGTTGGTGAATGTTGTTGTGAGTAGTGGATTTATCTATCTTCAGAAATGACTCAAGTAGATATATGGATATTTACTTGATGAGATGTAAGTCTGGATCTTTTGAAATCATTCAAAAGGTTTTCAAAATGAAGTAGAAATTATTGTAACAAGAAAATTATGTTTCTGCAATTAGATTGTGGAAAGGAATATTTGAGTTACAAGTTTAGCGAATGTCTAATGAGTTTTGAAAAGAATTTCATAACTTACACCTCCCGGAACACCACCGCGAGTGGAATGTCCGTAAAGATGTAATCAAACCATTTATGACATGGTAAGATCAAAGGTGCATAAATCAATTTGCCATTATCACTTTTAAAGTAATGCTTTAGTGACTACGGCATTTACACTGAAAAGAGCGCCATTAGATCTGTTGAAATGACGCCATGGTATGGTATGCCCAACCATGTTATGTCTTTTCTTAACATTTGGAATATGGGGCTTGTGTAAAATATTTACAAACCTATTCCAAATCAGACAAGTGATACTTTGTAGGTTATCCCAAATTATTGGGTATTCCTCCCTCACTATACTGAGGCAAAAGTTTGCCACAAAGAACGGTATGATTTTGAAGAAAATGGTTCTTAGAAAAGGGTGAGTGGGAGAATAGTGCAACTCAACGAGATAATAGTATCTTCGTTATCATGACAAGGGAAACAAACCTTGGAAGCAATTCTAGAGTTTCCCACTGCGACTGATACGGAAGCCTCTACAATAAAATGTACGGACTTCGGTCAAACTTGCGGTTGAACCGCATAGGCAAAACATGTGCAAACCTCTCAGGTGCACAAACGAGATATTGTTGTTGGACAACAATTTACCTACGATACACAAGGAAGCGTTGATGGGCCCTGACTCCGGAATTGGCTAAATGCCAATATAATCCGAGATAGTTTCCATATGAATGATTGAAGATTGTATCTTGATAAACCCTTCGGAAGACTTGAAGTCTAACGAATATTAATGGAACTATAAACCAATATGGATAAAAATGTTTTATCCATAAAGCTCGACTTGTTGCTTGGTACAAATTCAAGGAGTTGACTATGATGAGATTGTCTCACCGTAGCGATGCTTAAAGTCAGATCGGGTTAAACTAACAATTAATACATATTCCAATCATGAGATATGAAACATGGATGCCGAGAGGATTTCCATGAAATCGAAATACAAACTAGAACTTGTATGTGATACAGTCTAAAGTATTTTGCCAATCCAATGGATACTAGTAAGTGTGCAAACTTTAGAGTTCCAGCAATGGACAGAAGAGAGCAAAATGGAGTTGGAATCTTTGTTTTGATGAAATGGTTAAAAGAGTTTGATTTCATCAATGGAAAGCGAACATGCTTGTTGTTACAAGAAAGTAAGTGGGAGCATAATAATATTTCTAAAAACATTGTGTGCTTGAGACATTGTTGATTGGAAATAATATAAATTTCTTGACACGAATAAGGACTTCATTAAAATAGTTTTTCCATGAAGTGTTTGGGCTAGGTAGCCTTGATATTAGGCATATTTATCTACGGAGATAGAATTGCTTAATAGGCTAAGCCAAGAATATATATTGACAAGATGCTAAAACAGTTTAGCATAAGAACGCCAAGGAGTGATTCTTGCCGAAGTCACATGGGAAGAGTTTTTGCAAGACTCAGTGTCCCAAGACACTGATGAGTAAAATACAGGATGGAGATTCCACACACTCATGTGTTTGGATTAATCATGTATTCCATGGTATGTGAAACAACCAGATATATCCAATACTCCCAAGTTGTTGCGAGTATAGATACCAAAGTGATCAAAGTACTGATCATGGACAATACTGAAAAATGTCACTGAGTACTAAAGTAGCACTGACGACATGCTTTCTCGCAAGCAGAGATTATGAATCGTAAGTAATTACATCGATACAGTCTTCATCAATGCTCCATGCGATTTTTGATTTAAGTTAAGGGTTTTGTGTAGCACACGATATGGTGGCATGGTAGTTGGAAATTGTTCCAAATAGGTTACTGTGGCAAATTCTATAACAGAGGCTAAGTATGTTGACACTTTAGAAGCGACAAAGAAGATGTTGAATCATATAGTTCGTTCATGAACTTAGTATGGTTCCAAAATGGCTTTGTTCAATGGAACACTATTGTAGATAGTTGCTCCATAGATCAGTCTGAGGAATCAAGGTTCGACCAGTGATTCACATATATAAAAGGCCAAGTCCACACAAAATATGAATTTTGTGAAAGCGTGAAAACGCGAGGATATGCAAAGATACACACGGCCCTGAAGTTGTCAGATCCATTGGACAAAGACTATACCACAAGCGAAGCATATTTTACACCGGTATGCCATAGGTGTAAAGTGCATTAGCATTTACTAGATTATTGAATCTAGTGCAAGTGGGAGTCTGTAGGAGATATGCCCTAGAGGAAATCATAAATGCTATTATTTATCTCCCTGTTCATAATTGTGTTTATGTTCCATGCTATAACTGCTATGGTTCTCAAGTCTGCAATAACCACGAGGCTCGGAGGGAAACTCACATGCACGTGTGGAATAATAAACGGTAAAATGTATTTCTAGCCTGGCTTCTAAGACTAGCTCAAGTGTTGCATGATGGTTCTGTTTTACTGATCATGGGCATGACTATGCCGGCAACTTTGAGGACACAATGTTAGAAGAACACTTGTGTTGAATCGGCCCGGTTGATGTTATGCTATGAGATATGTTCATCACGAGTTAATGGTAAATAACACAGAGAAAGTTAATGTTTGCATAATTCCTTAGACCATGAGAGTACCGAGTTCCTTCATGCTTGCTTCATGAACTTTGGGGTTTGTTAAACGTCATCCGTAAAAGGGTGGCTATTACGGCGGCTTACGGGTTCATGGAAAAGTATGACAAGGAACTAGATAGCTCAAGATTGGGATTTTCTCCTCCAATGATGGAGAGATATTCTTTGGGCCCTCTCGGTGTTACGGTATCCATTATCGTCTGGCCAGACACAGTGTGATTTGATCACAAGGATGCCGGAACACAGGAACGAGAAAAGAGAACAAAACTGGTAACAAGGAAACTGGCATAGTGAACAAGTTGTTGATTCACGGGGATGCTACTAAATCTCACCTCGGGTTTTGTAACATATCGCGAAGCAAGAGGAATAGCCCACGGCAACTATAGGTTCACTCGAATATTCATTCGCGTGTGTAGAGGGATCAATATGGATGTCCACGGTTCCGCTATTGCTCATTGATCGAAAAGAGTTCCAGTCATGTCTATACTTCACCGAACCTATGGGGTCACACACTTAAGCTTCATCTATCTGCTAAGTAATAGATAGGGAGTCCGGGAGATTGTTTCCAAAAAAGTTTTGGAGACAACATAAAAGTTTCAGAGAGTAAAACTGGAAACGCTTCAGAGACAAACTACGTACCGAAAATGTTTCGAAATGAGTCAAGATATTTTTTAGTGGGTGCCAGAAATGTTCTGGACCATCCGGATTTTTTCTAGATTTTCCAGACACTGAAAATATTTCATGAAAAGTTGTCATGAATAGTATAGTGAATAGTGTAACACTATATTAGGGTACAACCCCCTTTTCGTGGCTTTTTGGAAAGCCACCTTTTGGGGCTTTGTCCCTAAAGTTGTGGAGCATAATTTGGGGAGGTGGGGGCCCCTTTGTGGCTGCCCAAAACGTCCTTGGTGTGGGGGGCCCTCCCAAGGGGTGTCCTCCCACTTTTGGTGGCTTTTGGGTGGAAAATATCCAAGGGTTTTTTGGTATTTTCAAGTGCCCTATACCCCTTGCCTCTCACTATAAATAGAGGTGGAGATTGCTCTCCATTTCACTCAATCTCTCTCAAACACATGCCATGTTATGATCTGGCTTTCTATCTCCCTCCCCACGAAATAGTTCCGTACGCCGAAAGGCTATCTAGTCTTCGGTAGGGCCTAGTTCTGGACGGCGAAGCCCTGCTGGATAGTTGACACCGTATGTGTGCAACCTGGTAGAGAGGTCGTAGTTTCGATCTTAGTTCGAGAAATAGCCTGAGGTTCTGTCTGAGGATCTGACCATGTGCCTTCCGAAGGGCTATCCAAGGGACTGATCGAGTTTCTGTCCGAGGGCCTCTCGGAGGGCTATTCGAGGGACCGCCCGAGGAGCTGTCCGGGGAGTACATCCTCACGGTTGGGAGGTTGTAAAATCCTAGTTGCGGAGATCTGCACTAGCAATCTCCATTGACTCTCCTTCCGCTGTGCTATGAGTCGGTAACGATCCGATCAAACCATGTATGCATCTTCATAGTGGTCCTGGGCTGGTGCGTAGGTCAGAATTTTTTTTGTTTTCTGTCGCGTTCCCTTACATCACAAGCTCAAGGTAATCACGATCTGCTGAGTGTTAGTAGGGCAAGAGTATCGAGGATTTATTTGTGAAATTATTTCATTGGAATAGTTTCGAGAGGAACCGAAAGCGTTTCGGGGTCAACGGAAGGGTTTTGGAGTTATCGGGCAATACCGAGTATTACCTATAAATCATATATAGGTGGAAAATATTTCCGGAGGTGTTAAATTAACAATAATATGTTGTTAGAGGTCTTTTATATTTAATTTAGTTTCAACGGGCCTTAAAAGGCCAAGTGGTGAAAGGAATATTGGGCCACCATGGCCCAATAGGGAAGGCTCCCCACTTTTCCAAGTGGGGAGGCCGAATTTTGGCCGGCGCACCAAGGAGCCCCTCATCTCCCCTCTAACCTATATATGCATGAGGTGTTGGTACTTTACACAACTTTTGGAGCCTCCTCTAGTCTAGTACTACTAGTTCTAACTAAGATAAGATTACAAAAACCTATATATCTACTATCCATACTACACTTGTATCACCACCTCTTCGCCGAACTAGTGCACTTATACAATTTACCATTGTATCGGGTTTGTCGGGGACACAAGAGATTTCTTGTATTTAATTGCAGGGTTGTCTGAGAGCGACCATCTTCATCCTACTCCTCCCACGGCTTGATAAATCTTAGGCCATCCACTTGAGGAAAATTTGTTGTTGTCCTACAAAACTCTGCACTTCCTCATCAACCACAAAGTCCCCATCCTCTGAATCTGAGGTTTTCTTCTTCCTATGCCTGGTTGCAGCCTTAGGCAGGTTGCTTGGGGTGCTTCTGCTTCCATCATCATAACTGCTGTTGGGGGGACTAGTGCCCTCACTCAGATTTGCATGCTCTTCTGACCTTTTCTGGCTATCACTGTTGTTTGACATCTCTGACACTGAAAGCTGACCCTGTGAATAGATCGGTTGAGATAGAGTGGATGAGTATCACAAAGCACAGACATTTTGCAAAACAAATGAGTCAAAAACTTAGTTTTAGTTTTCTACAGAAAGCATTTCGGAGCTACCGATATTACAAACCCGGTGACACCGAAGCAGTTCTAGAGTCTAAACATGCGAGATCGGTCAGACTGAGATACAGTTCGGTGACTCCGAGATTGCTAGGGTTTCACAGAGAAATGAACTCGGTCACACCGATTGGTATGTTTCGGTGAGACCGAAAAATACTTGTGCTATGGCCTAAGCCAAATCGGTGAGACCAAAATCTCAATATTGGTCGATCCGAGATGAGTTCGGCGGAAACCTAAACCTAAATTTTTGCTTCGAATCTGATCCAACGAAGTTTGCAGTGGATAGAATGATCTCAAAAGTGGCAACAATACATGCATTGATCTTTTTGCTCGGAATCGGAGTGGGGTTGGCACAATGGGACGAGTTCATACCCTAACTTGGCAATGAACCCGCTATGGAGACAATAGCGGCAAAGATTCCCGTTGACGGCGACGGAGACCAGTGGCAGGAGGTCGCTGGCGACGAGAAGACGATTCGAAGACCATGAGTCGGCAGGGCGGGACAGGTGCGGGCGAAGCGTTTGGAGAAATTTCCAAATTTTCAGCCTGTGGGTATATATATCCAGACTCTGTCGGTGTGACCAAGTGGAACGCCTCGGTGGCACCGAGATGCAGAATCGCAAGCGGTTGCTGCAACTCGGTGTGACCAAAAAGTTCAAATCAGTTGCACCGAGATTAAAACCTAGATCAACATAATGAACATGGTGTGACCGAATGGGATGAATCGGTCAGACCGAAATGCACTAAGAGGTTTTGGAAGTTTAAGTCTATGACGAATCGGTGGCTCCGAGTGCTCCTCACTCAGAGGGTCCAAATATGGTTTGATCAAGCTTTGTGATGTAGCGTGAATAGAGTTTGAGACGAGAAAGGCATAGATAGCTAGAGGGAGTACTTAGGCATTCTTGTCCATCCATTTGGCAAAAAGAAAAAGCCAAACAATCAAAACAACAAATGGATGTCCTCGAATGGAGAAAATTATGCAACCAACATGCTCACACAATAAGATAGCAAATGAAATATGTGGCAAAGCATGCACAAACACTCTAGCATCTATCAAGCAATTGACGATGACTAGGTTATCTATATATGAGTATATTGACTTAGGTGTCAAATGAGAACATTTGATCATAGGTCAAACTCATCGTTTAACCACAAGTGGGGTTACCACTTTTACATAAAGCATTATTGTGTTCACACCATTAGAGTTGCTTTATCTCAATTCTTAGAGTAAAGCTCCCCCTAGATGTGATATCCCCCTTTAGAGGGATGAACTAACCTTGTGTTTTGTCGATGATGACTTCATGTAAATGTTGAAGATGTGGATGCTCAATATTGATGTAGATCATTTGGAGCAATCCATTGGAGTGAGTTGCACTTTCAATACCTACATGGGTTAGTCCCACAAGGAACAAACAAGGATATCCATGGACATAGTGAAGTTGACAAATGATGATGTCCATGAAAACATTTGGTTACCTTGTCCCTTGACTTACTAGCAAGAGGGTTTGTGACTCCTTGAACTAGTGCAAGAAGTGGAAGTTGATTGCACTTGTCCTTGCCAATATGAATATGGGTGAAATATGTTGGCGGAGTGACCCTCAAGAACTCTCAACTTCTTCTTCTTTGGGATCCACATCAACTTGATGGGAATCCTTGGAGTTGCATTCGTACTTGATGAAGTAGAACTTGAAGTAGTCTTGGGAACCCACTTGACCAAGGCCTTTGGAGCTTCTTCAAATGCATCAATCTCCTCTTGAAGCTCGTCCTTCCCTTTTAGCTTGTGGTATTGTGGTGGAAGATCATCTTGATCTTGTGTTCCCTCGAAGGAAGTGGGATCATACTTCTCTTATTGAGGAACAAACTTCGTCTTGGGGTATTGATCTTCTTCCCACTCAATTCCACTGGCATTGAACTTTCGTTCAAAACCAACACCTTGATTCTTCCGGTGTCTTCCTTGCTTGCATACAATTACCTCAAATTGCTTACTTCTAGCAAGGCTCTTGTAAACACCTTTCTCTATAATTCCCTTCAGTAAGCTATTTTCTTGCTCAAGTGTAACTTGGCTAAGAGAATCATTAGTGAATCAAGAGAACTACTAGAAGCAACAATATTGGATTTAGCATGATTATTGTTACTACTAGAAGAAGAACCTTTCTTACTCTTGTTGCTAGATTTTACTTGTAGCATGCAAGTAGACTAGAGTAAACGCTTGGCAATGTAAGAAGAACTTTTCTTCCGAAGATCATCATTGATTGCTTTTAAGAACTCATGCTCTTGCTCTAAGTTGAGCTTTTCGAAGCGTAGCTTCTCATGAGTTTTTAAAAGTTCTTGATGATCCTCTAAAGTAGTTTCATGAGCTAACTTAAGAGTGTTTAGTTATTTAGTTAGACGCTCAATCTCCTTCTTATCATTGTCATTCGTTTCATCTTGATTAGCATGATTAATAGCAACTTCATCATAATTTTCATCACTAGCATTGTCAACAAGCAAATCATCATTACCTAGCAAATCATCTTCATCACTATTGAAATCAATATACTCGAGGTGTGATACCTTGGGGCCTTTGGCCATGAAGCATATTCCAATTCCTTCATTTGGTGAGTCTAATATGTCGTAGGAGTTGGTTGACACAAGTGCAAGACCGGCAACACCTTCATCTTGAGTATATTCGGAGTCAGAGTGATAACTTCTCCCGGAGTGGTTGTCGGAGTCGGAACCGGATACCCATTCACCGACATGAGCTTGATGTCTTCGTTTTGTGTAGCTCCTTGATGACTTGTCCTTCCTTTCCAAATCATCGCTTCTGCGAGAGGGTTTTCGTTCATAACGATCATCTCTACTCCTTCTCTCACTTGGAGGTGATTCATCTCTTATACTTCTCCTTTTAGGTGAGTCTTCTTTTCTTTTGTAGGGAGCCGTACACTCATCGGAGTAGTGCCCGGGTCTTCCATAATTGTAGCAATTTCGATCACGACTAGAAGATCTTTTTTCATTGTAGGACCTTGACTTGGAGCTTCTCTCTTTACTTCTACTCTTGTAGAATTTGTTGAAGTTCTTCACAATTAAGCTCAATTCTTCATTGAAGACTTGTTTTTCACTTGATGTGGCAGGAGCATCACATGAAGCTTTATAAGCACCACTAGACTTGTTGTGAAGCTCTTCCTTATCCTTGAGTGACATCTAATGAGCAACAATTCTTCTAATGACTTCCGTTGGCTTGAGATCTTTGTAATTGGGCATCATTTGGATCAATGTGCATACGGTATCATACTTTCCATCCAAGGCTCTTAGGATCTTCTTGATGATGAATCTGTCAGTCATCTCTTCACTTTCTAAGCTGATAATCTCATTTGTGATGAGAGCAAGCCTAGAGTATATTTCAGCGACACCTTCACCATCCTTCATTTTGAACTTGTCAAGTTGACTTTGAAGCACGTCCAATTTGGATTCTTTGACGGACTCGGTACATTCATGCATATCAATCAAAGTATCCCAAATTTCCTTGGCATTCCCAAGACGGCTGATTTTGTTGAATTCTTCGGGGTACAATCCATTCAAGAGTATCGCAAGCTTATGCGTTGTATTGCAGCATCTTCAATTCTTCCGCAGTTGTTTCATGATTTGGTTTTCTCCCATCGAAGAATTCACCTTGCAAACCAATACACACAATAGCCCAAACGGCGGGGTTATGTCCAAGAATATGCATTTTCATCTTATGCTTCCAACTAGCAAAATTAGTACCATCAAAATAAGGACCTCTACAGTGGTAATTTCCCTCGCTAGACGCCATAATCTCCTAGGCTGTGAAACCAAGGCTATGATCACCAAAACTATGGAAACCAAGGGAAATAGAGACCAAAGCTCTGATACCACTTGTAGGATCGAAAGTATGTCTAGAGGGGGGGTGATTAGACTACTTTACCAAATAAAAAACTAGTCTTTTCCCAATTTTAAGTCTTGGCAGATTTTAGCAACTTAACACAAGTCAAGCAATCAACCTACACATGCAATTTTAAGAGTGTAGCAACGGAATGTAAAACATCTATCTATTATATATAAAAAGTACTTTACGGGGTAACCAGAAAAAAAGATTTATGCTAGAAATTACCACAAAAAACAGAAACATCTAACCTTTAATTTTTTACATCAGAAAATCATAACCGTTTGATCTACTTTAAGGCTAAAAAATTACCCACCCTTGCCATTACATAAACTACATTTTGAGAAATAAACTAGAAATACCAAAAAATTAGATTACAATCAATTGATGAGATTGAACGGAAAAAACCCTTGCCGGACGTGATGTTTCTGAGCCTTTACTTTATGCTGTAAAAGAAAAATAGTTCCTTTCGTTCCAAACCTAGCGCCACCACAGCCTTCTCACGATAGATAGTGCATAGCTCCGTGGCATCGCTGCCGCCGGATGCAAGCGCCTCACTAGCGCCGCCTCCCTTCATCTGTCACAGCCATCATTGTTGGTCCAAAGAGTATGCCAAGATCCCACGCCATGCATCCATCCACTTTCCCCAGATTTATATTTTTTTAATTCCGGCATGTAGCATCCTTGCACCGTCACAAGCAATGGAGGCCACGGCCAGTTGATCGAGCTAAGCATAGATACGTAGCTACAAAACAACAAATATTTTTTTGATTGCACAACCTTTTTTTTATGCTGTACATCATATGATCTCTAGATTTTTAATGTCCTTTGCTTAATTATTCCTTTTTTATGTATTGTGCACAGGAGATCTGGGCGTTAGTCACCATGGTTCAAGATTCAAATTAACGTAGCAAATATCGTGACAGTGATTTCGTGGTTGTGGTTGCTGGATAACTAGAAAATTTCCAAGCCATGTAAGAAAAATAGAGGGTATATTAGTACTCCAATGATACCCACATGTATAAAAATATAGGAACTGATTGTACCTTATTGCTGAGACGTGCATGCCGTAATGGATAAATTTCAGGTCGTGCGCGTGGGCCGCCTCCTCTGCGGTGTCGAAGATGCCGAGGATGAGGCGTTTCTCGCGAAACCAGATCTCGGAGGAGAAGCCGCCGGAGCGGCGCTCGCGGACTCCGTGAAAATCCGAAGCGCCAAGGCGGCGCATCGACATGGTGGCGCAGAGGCGGCGAGGCTAGTGAGATGGGGCGAGACGAGTGGGCGGCGTACAGAGTGTGGAGGGAGCGCCTTCTTATAACGAGCGCCGGCCGCGGCGCGCGCGCGAACCTTTCCCGCGCGCGTTAGGTCGCTTTTCCCCGCGCGCTAGAGCACCAAAACCAGGGCGGCGGCATGGCCGCTGGCATGATCTAAAGCGCGCACGGTCATGAAATGGGTCGGCCCGTTGGGCGCACTGCCGACCCAAAACTAAAAGAGGGCGGACGGCGGGTGGGCGGCCTACCCAAACGGATAAAAAGCGGACAAAAACGCCATCCGTTTGGGTCGGCCCGTTGGAGTTGCTCTAAATACCTTCGTTTGACTAGCTTACAATTGTCGGCAAATAATCATTCCTAGTGAAAACTATATATCTTGACATGTCTCAGTTGTTGGCAATTAATGGCGAAGAAGAGCGATGACATGGAACACTGCAAACGATCGTGACTCTGCGACAAGCAGGGATGTTTGTTGGCCTTGGCACGGTTCTTATAGTTCCTTAATAAAGTCGAAGTCACAGACGTGTCGTTGTTGATATCTTCAATACTTGGATAATAAGAGTCCAATCTAGTATGCTATTTTATTTGTGTCTTCTTTGCTTCTATTGCAATAAAAAGCGCTTCGATCACGGCATTGCCATTTTCTTGACAACATGTGCTAGATCATAGTTTTTTTTCCTGCAATCATTGCACATCATATCCAATCTAATGTGTCATTTTATTATGTAGTATCCTTGTAATCTTGAAGTCCAGTGCTTCATTCTTTTCAGTTCTTATTTAAATTTATCTATTATTGTCCATCAAGAAAGCGTGCGACAGACGAGTGAGGTGTTTTGGCTCCTAGGCTTATCTGCACGTGCGCTGAATTAGAAAAATCAAAGGATAGCTCATATTGAAATGACCACAACGCACTGTATGTAATTTTGCTAAAATTAAATGCAAAACATCTGCATTCTACAACAACTTCTACTATCAGTCATATGCATGTACGCCTAATGCATCAGAATCTAACTCTTGGCCTTTTGCCATTGCCTGATAGGATATGTTGTAAGATTTTGTACATTAGGCTTATCCTTTTTTTTTGCGAAAACAGGCTATCCATTTTAAGGAACAAAAAAAGTATAAGCACATAATCATTTAATTGCATATTGATGGATACCCGCAGATCAGTTTCCATGTGGCTAAGGCTACCAAAGTTGTAGAGACTATGCTGTATTGCAAAGAAATAGATGGATCTGCCAAATGAAAGAGATCTTGTTATGTAACGTACCATTACCTGGCTCTAGACTGTCTTGGATCCAATGAATCTTGCACGGATGTATGCATGATAAATACATGCGGCAAGATTGACATGGATATGCATGCACGTGGAGGAGAACCGACTGGCCAGAGGTGCGTCCATGTGGGCGTCGGGGCTGGGACAACATGTCAATCGAAATATGGTGGCCGCCGTAGCATCCGGTATGGAGGACCTGGACACGGTCCTACCCATGGTTTTCTCGGCAGCTTCCAACATAATTGTCGATTATGCGTGGAGGCAGTACGTGAAGCAAATCCCTATGGAGCCAAATGGGCGACCTTGCGCGTCTCGCCTCTGGCGATTGCGCCGTCCCCGTCCTTGCGCCCCTCGCCGGCGGCTTGCTTCCCGCCCCTGTCCCCCCCCCCGGCTCCTCCGGCGGCGACGCCACGGCCCTCCCCACCCTCACCCCCGTCCTCTCCCGCCCCTCGCGCGGACGGCCTGCGGTGGGCGGACGTGGCTGCGGAGGAGGATCTCGCGGTTGCTGCCACGGCGGCGGCAGGCGCTCGCCTCCCTCCCCGGCGTTTCAGTGACCGGCTGGCTGAGGCCGTCGCCGCTTCTCTCCCAGCTACTCCCCCGGCTGGTGATGCGATCCCTTCTCCCGGCCCCCTCATCGCTGACCCCCTGTCGATTCCCTCCCTGCTCCCCCCTCCCCGTCCTTTGCAGCGCGGCGGCTCCCGCCCATCTGCACCACCTTCCGCACCTCCCCCTGGCGCTGGCAGCGGTGCTAGTCGTCGGGGTCGTGGCGCCCGGTCCTTGAACTGGGGGGTGGCCGGACGGGCCGACCTCGGGATGGCGGCGCTCTCGTGGCGGCGTTCTGCCGACGCTCATCGGTCCCCGTGGCTGGAATTGGCCCCTCCTTGCTCGGCTCCGGCCGCTGTAGTGCGTGGGGGCCCAAAATTCCGCGCTTTCCGGTCGGTCTCGGCCGTGCCGTGCTCTCCGTCGGTGCCGGCGGCGCTGCGGTCGCGGGTGGAAACCCTTCCCTCCCCCCACGCCCCCCCCCCCCCGTGTGGTGGGCTGGGCCGACGTGGGCCTTGTGGGCCGGCCACGTCGGGGGGGCTCCTTCCCTCTCCCTGGCCTTCCTTGGTTGGGCCGGCCCAAGCTGGGCCGAGCGGGTCTCTCCCCTCCCCCGGCCCAACCCAGCTCCCCTCCTTAGGGTTCTCGCAGGACGCTGGCTCCCCATCCCAGCCCCATCCCACACCCCCTCGCCGCCACCCCACCTCTCCCTCGCGCCCTCCCCCGCATCGCTCTCCCCGCCGACCGCCTCTCGTGCTCCGTCCCTCGCCCCCATCTGCCAGCCCCTCATGGCCCGCGATGCCAGTGACGGCGAGCCACGCCTAAAGCGCCGTGCGCCGGGCCGCGATGTGGCCCCTCAGCCGTCGCCGGATGGCTCGCGTCGGGAGGCCGAGCTTCGGGAGGCTTTGGTGCGCGGCAAGGACGCAGCGCCGTCTGAGGGTTCTGACTGGCGCACGGCCCGCCCCCGGGAGCGCTCCCCCTCTTCTTGGCGTGGCCGCGGCCGGGATCGGGATCGTCCGTCTCCCCGTCGATCCCGGTCGCCACCTCGGTTTGGTCGTTCTGAGGCCTCCCCGCCCCGGCGCTACGACCCTCCCCGCCGCCAGGCCCAGTTCCCTCCAGCCGGCCCCAACAATGGCAACAACCGCAATGGTCGTGGAGCGTTCGCTAAGAAGAAGAAGAAGCGCGGAGCGCAATCTCAGCTGGGTGGTCCGGCCTCCTCAGTCACCCACCCGCCCGTTCCGGCCGTCCCCCCGCCTGCTGTGTCGGCTGCTACGTGCTTCAACTGCGGGGTGGCCGGGCACTGCCAGGTCGACTGTACTCAGCCCCTGGCCTGCTTCCGCTGCTCGAGGACTGATCATCCCGCCGTGCTCTGCCCCGACCACCAGCCCTTTGGGGCGCTTGGGCTGTTCGGTTACGCGCTTGACGATATGGGCTTCTTCCAGATGGACCTCCCCGCGATCCGGGCCGCTCCGCCCATGTCCGCTCTCATCTCGGTCTTGGACGACAAGACGGCGACCCCGGCCATCATCTCCGACGAGCTTCGCCACCTGTTCAACCCGGACTGGGATTGGGAGGTCTCCCCGATCTCCGACCGGGAGTTCACGGTGATCTTCCCCGACCCCGTCAGCCTTCGGTATGGCACCCATAGCGCCAGACTCACGCTCGCCCTCAACCAGCTCTCAGTCCGCATCTCGGTCCCCTCGGTGGACCCTCTCGCCGTGGCCACCCTGTCCACGGTCTGGGTGCAGATTCGTGGGCTCCCCGCTCCTGCCCGCGACGAGGGTGTCCTCCGGGGCTTGTCCCGCATGTTGGGCAAGTTTGTAGCGGTGGACTGTGCCTCTCTGCCCAAGGGCCCGGCTGTGCGGATGCAGATTAAATCCCCCGACCCCTCCAAGCTCAAGTCGACGATCCGCATGTTCTTCAACGACGTTGGCTACGACCTGCATGTCTCTGTTGAGGGTGGGACTCCCACTGATCCCCTCAACCCGGAGGCGGGAGGTGGCGCCGCTCCAGAATCAGATGGGGGGGGGGGCTAACGCTCCGGGCTCCCCCCGAGATCCCCATCGCCGCTCTCCCCGCTCTGAGGCCTCTGACGATGACTCTTCTGATCCGGAGGATGATGGGCCTCCCGCTGGCTCCTCCCACCCCTCGACCACCCATAGTGTGGGTCACGACGCCTCCGATGCCGATCCTGCACACGATTGTGAGGACATCGCGGCGATCGCGGCCATGCTCGACGAGGCCGCATCCTCTCCCTGGCGCCACTCTCCCTCCACCCTTCCTGCCTCCGATGTCCGTATCTGAGGAGGAGGAGAGCGAGGTCAGCCGGGGTAGCATGGAGGTCCGTCCTCCGTCCTCCCCGCGGCTGGTATCCCCGATGCCAGGCCAGGAGGACTTCTTGGTGCCATCGCCTCCGGAGTCTCCCGTGGCTCCGCCCCCTCCCCCGTCTTCCAGGGTCCCCAGGTCTCGGGGCCGTCCTCGCTCGGCCTCTACTTCGGTTTCCTCTGCCTGAAAGAGTGCCAGGCTTGGGGCGGCGTCGGGACTTTCCGGGGCGTCCCCGAACACGGTGGAGAAGGCTTCACGATGTGCCGCTATCCGCAACCTTGACTCAGGTCCGTCTGTCTCCCAAGCCCCTTGCTCTGATTCTGAGGATTTCTGTGATGCATCCTTTTCCGCTCTTGATGGGGTTCCTCTTGGTCACCTTGCCAAGGTAGCGGCTGATTCGGCTATTGTGTTCCGTGGCGAGAAGGGCCCGGCCCTTGAGCAGCTTGCGTCCCTCCAGGCAAAAGAAATCCTGGAGGGCCACCTCGCAGCCACTAGGGCCCGCGAGGCGGCAGCAGCTGCGGAAGCCCCCACCCCTCCACCTCGCCGTCCCCGTGGTCGTGTCCACCCTGAGGCCGACCCTGGTGAGGTCTGTGGTCGTACTCGGTCTCGCACTGCTCAATTATGCCGTGCTCTTAGCGCTGCTTCCACTGTTGGGTCCAGGGAGGACCCGTTAGGCGAGTGATCATGCACGCTCTTTTTTGGAACATGCGGGGCTTCGGCCATGATGGCCGCCGCAGGCAGCTCATAGATTACATGCGCGAGGAGGCCATTGATGTGGTGGCGATCCAAGAGACAATGCGCACTGAGTTCTCTCTAGTGGAACTTGAGCGTCTTAGTAGACACCTTTTCGCCTGGCACTGGTTGCCATCTAGTGGGGTGACAGGTCACTCCGGTGGCATCCTTTTAGGTGTGCAGGATGCCACCTTTGAGGTGGGCTCCATGGACCGTGGAACCCACTTTGTTAGCATGGAAGTCTGGGAACGTGACGTGAACTTCAAATGGGAGATCATAGTGGTCTATGGTCCGGCCGATCACAGTCGATCCGCCGCCTTCTTGGCAGAGCTTCATGCCGAGATCTCCTCCGCGACCCTCCCGGTCATGGTTGGAGGCGACTTCAACCTCCTTCGATCCGCTGAGGAAAAGAATAACTCTCGGGTGGATTTGGCCGGGATGCGTCATTTCAATGACTGGGTTGCGGATCTGGGTCTTCGTGAGCTAGACAGGGTCGGGGCTCGTTTTACCTGGACTAATCGACAGGTCTCTCCGACCCTTAGCGTGCTTGATCGGGTGTTTGTCTCCCCGGATTGGGAACTTCGGTTCCCTTTGGCCTCTCTTCAGGCCATTACCCGTATTGGTTCTGACCACGTCCCCCTCCTCTTAGCCTCTATGGATGAACGGCCTCGCCCTCCCCCGCGGTTCCGTTTCGAGAACTTCTGGCTTCGGCAACCAGGCTTTGTGGAAGCCGTCCAGACTCACTGGGTCTCGGCTCGCGCTGAGCCCCATAGGCAGATGTCAATCCTCGATGAATGGCATCATTTTTCCAAACGATCCCGACAGTTCATGAAGGGATGGGGGGCGAACATTGGGAGAGATCTTCGTATTCAGAAGGCTTCCCTCCTCGAGGAGATCCGGGACCTTGACCTCCGCGCAGATATCTCAGGGATCTCCGCGGAGGAATGGATGCATAGATATAATTTGGAGGACTCCCTTATGGAGATTTACTCCAAGGAGGAAGAGTTTTGGCGCCAACGCGGCTCCATTAACTGGGTGCTATTTGGGGATGCCAACACTGCTTACTTCCAGGCCATCGCTAATGGCCGTAGGCGACGTTGTTCCATCCCTCTCCTTTGGGAGGGTGGACAGTTGTTTCAAGATCCTCAGGCTATCCGCCTGCTAGTGGACGACTTTTACAAGTCTCTATTTCAGGGATGGCAGCGGAATGGTGTCGCCTTGGCCGACCATATCTGGTCACGCGACCAACAGATTTCCCCCGAGGAAAATGCAACCCTGCTGGCCCCCTTCGATGCTGTAGAAGTGGAGACCTTTGTCAAGGCTATGAACCCGATGTCGGCCCCAGGCCCCGATGGCTTGCCGGTTCGCTTTTCCAGGCCTTCTGGCCGATGGTCAAGGATATCATCCTTGATCTGTTTAGCGAGTTCTCTAGGGGCACCCTAGACATGTCCCGACTCAACTACGGGATTATCTCCTTGATTCCCAAGGTACCGGGAGCGGCGGACATTAGACAATTCCGTCCGATCACAGTCCTCAATGTGATTTTTCGGATCCTCGCTAAAGGGTACGCCACTAGGGCGGCCCTTATTGCTCCCTGGATTCATCACCCGAACCAGTCGGCCTTCACAAAAGGGAGATATATCTTAGATGGGATCCTTCCCCTCCATGAGATTATCCATGAGGTTAAGAGCAAACACCTCCGTGCGGTCTTTTTCAAGATCGATTTCCATAAAGCTATGATACTGTTCACTGGTCCTTCCTTCGGGAAGTGTTGCTGAAACGTGGCTTTGACCCCCACTGGGTGGCCCGGGTGATGCAATTAGTTACGAGTGGCCAGACAGCTGTTAACATCAATGGGGAGGTTGGACCAAACTTCAGGACTGGCCAAGGGGTTCGGCAGGGAGACCCGATCTCCCCATTCTTATTCAACCTTGTGGTTGATGCGCTCGCCTCGATTCTGGACTTGGCCAAGCATGCGGGTCACATTAGAGGGGTTTGCCCTCATTTGGTGACTCCTGGGGGTTTGACCCATCTCCAATATGCGGATGAAACCATTATGATGGTGGAGGGATCAGATGAGGATATTCAAAACCTCAAATTCCTCCTCCTCTGCTTCCAGGAAATGTCGGGCCTCAAAATAAACTTTGCCAAGAGCGAGGTAATGGTCATGGGATATTCCCAAGGGAAGGCCCAGCGGATTGCCAACCATTTGAACTGCCGCTTGGGGTCCTTCCCGATGACTTATCTAGGCATGCCCCTTAGTGATGCACGACTCCTGGAAAAGGATCTCCGTCCAATAGTCGCCAAGCTCCAACCTAGAATGGAGCCTTGGCAAGGGAGATGGCTTTCCAAAGCCGCTCGAGTGATTCTAATGAACTCCTCCCTTATTAGCCTACTGATGTATATCATGGGATTCTATAGCCTACATGAATCCCTTCATCAGGAAGTTACCAAACTACTCTCCCGCTTCTTTCGGGCGGGAGAGAACAATAAGCAGAAGTACCATATGGTCAAATGGTCTGAGATCTACAAACCTAAGGACCAGGGGGGCTTGGGGGTCATCTCCTCCAAGCGTATGAACATTGCCCTCCTGTCCAAATGGCTTTGGCCGATCCAAACTGAGGAGGGCGGCCTGTGGCTTCAGATTATACGTGGGAAGTACCTTCGCGGACAACCATTAGCATTTGCCTCTAGGTCTGGAGGCTCCCAATTCTGGCAATCGGTAATGTCTTTGTTACCGGTTCTACGCATTGGGACCTCCATCCAGATAGGCTCTGGGGCTGCCACACTTTTTTGGCTGGATAGATGGGCGGGACCCCGCCCCTTTGCAGAGCGGTTTGTTGCTCTATTCTCTATCTGTGTTCGCCCACAGATCTCTGTGGCCGCGGCCCTAGAGAACCTAGGCGCGATTGCCTTCCGCCGCACCTTCGGGGCGGTCGAACTCTCGCAATGGGACGAATTACTTGAATGCATTGCCCTTCATCCTCCTTCTCTGGAACCGGATTCGCTCTCCTGGCACCTCGAGCCAAGCGGTAGATTTTCGACTAGATCTCTGTACCAGGCGATTGTGCCTACTCCTGGTCCAGTGGAGCTCACGGTGCTCTGGGAGATCAAACTCCCTCTGAAGATCCGTATTTTTTTATGGCAATGGGTGAGAGGACGCCTCCCCTCAGGCACCGAGGTCCGTAAGCGTAATGGACCTGGGGATGGTCTATGCCCCATTTGTCTGGTACCGGAAGATTGCAACCGCATCTTCTTCCGGTGCCCGGCAGCTCAGTTCTTATGGAGTTGCTTCCGGGAGGTGGTTGGGGGCACATGGTGCCATGACAACCTCCCGGATTTGTTCGGGGAGGTCTTTCGGCTCCCCGGGACTAGGCGCACCCCTATTTGGGTCGCGCTAGGTACCCTTGCCTGGTCCCTTTGGTGTACCCGCAATAAATTAGTCATCGAATGAGTGATTCCGTTCCGTGTGACTGATGTGATCTACAAAATGTGTGGCTTCTTGCAGCTATGGAGACCACTTAGTAAGCGGAGCGACCGAGGCGTCATCGACAACATCATGGCGGGTCTTCGTGCCTCGGTGGCGTCTTTTGCTCCTTCCCCGCCGCCTCCCCCGCTCCCTCCTGAGCCAGATTAGCTTCTCCTAGTAGTCTTATTTGGGGCTTGTCTTGTTGTGCCCCCAGCATGATTCTATGACTTATTGTACTTGAAACTGTTGTGTTGAATGCTTGGTGGTCTGCTTTATAATATAAAGCGGGGGAAACCCTTTTTCGTTAAAAGCAAATCCCTATCAATATCCTTGCTACTGTAATTAGCCAAATAGAATTTGATCCATCTGGTGCCTATCTCCTTCTCCTTGCTTGTTGCTTGTAGGGTTGCATGCAAGAGGCGAGTCTGGAACCTGATTGACGGCGACGACGGCGGCCATGGAGGACGCGGGGGCGGCGACCATGTTGTGCGCTGGGCGAGTGGGGGTGTTGTGCGCGTGCGAATCGAAGTAGTTTCGGGGAGGAAGAAGGAATCAACGGCTGTAGACATCCAGATCGGACGCTCGGCCGCTGACCGGCCGAAAGTTAGGCCGGCGCACCGGCGCTTATCAGTCGCCATAGGCATAGGCTGTACGTTGGGGGAGGGAAGGTGGAACATCTAAATAGTTACTTTTACTCATAGAGTCGGGCTTCTTTTTGCCAACCTTATAATTAAGTTTTTCCATGGAGTCCACATACGTACATGTACATATGTCACGTAAGTTTTTAGAGGCCCACCGTGTTACATATGTTACGTAGATTTAAAGGTTGTAATTTCTAAATTCTAAGTGATCCATCAAATCAAGGGCCAGTATATTCTGATTAATGTGTATTTTTTAAACTATTTATCTAGCCTCGTGGTTCATTGTATTGGCTATTGAACTTATGAGCACCGATACAAATTTCCCAGATAAGGTAGACTTATCGCATACTTATCACTTGCTTAGTTTTCCATATTCAGAGTTTTCCCAATATGTAATTCTATATAGGCCATACAATCCACGTGGTTTCAAAAAATAAGCAAGAAATTATGGAGGACTCCATCTACTTAATAAGGACCTGTAGAATTAGGAATTATGACAAGCTAAAAAGGATTTCACATGTGTATTTCAAAAGCTCAAAATGTTGGCGTATGAAAAATTACATAGGATTTCATACATATTGAAGAACTTCGACTACTCAAGAATAATAATAAAAACTGGGTACATCTTAGATACAACATTTGTTATTAAATCTGCTTATTTTCATTTTCCATGTGCTTCTAGGGCTGCGCGTCACCGACTAAGCACTAGAGGAAGGAGGCTATCTACAAGGAAATTGGGCAACAACATCAGGAAGTAGAACCGGGGAGTAGTGATAGAGTGTGACATGGTGAGTTGCAGCTGCGAGAATGGATGCACCATACCATGTGTTTTTGTTCTTCAAATAATCTCTATGCCATCTTTAATCATCATGCTTGAAGTATATGTTTGGTCCCATCCATACATGCATGATATATAGGCAAAGCATATGCGTCCTCACCATTCATGGATGTACTGATTTCTTCTATTACATGGTTATCTACTACAGAGTGACATATTATTCATGAAAGGAGTACTCTCAATATCTCCTTAATCTCGGATGATAATAGCAAGAATTCCAATGTTGACAAAACAAAAAAAATCATGGAATACTCAAGCCATTTATCTGAGATTATACAATCGTCGGACTGGCACACCTACACCCACATGCTTACAAAATATTATCATAGTTTTGCGCCTGATTTGCACCATAAATCTGGATATATATTGCCACAAATTATTGTTTAATACAAGAGTAACTACATTACTATTTGTGTCTGCCATACATTTTATTTGGGAAGTTGATGATTCAAAATGGTGAAAGAACTTGCTGTAGCTGTGTGACACAATTGGAATCATACTGTTCAAACATGAATGAGCTGAAAGAATGTAACATTTTTTCATATTAATTGGCTCCTAACAATTACAGAAACTTAATTATGTTTTAAATGTTCATCTTATAAAGTATGCTTCTAAGTCTATTTCCAATATTCTGATACTTGGAGATATCGATGCAAAATCAATTATCTGAAAATAAATTTTTAGTTTCTTCAAATAACTAGCCCGTGCAAATGCATGAGTTGACGACTTAATTAAACCATTACTTTGTATGTATTGATAATAATACCATACACGGTAGGGAAATTATTGATAAACAATGTGCATGTATATAGATCATCCATAGATTGAAGATCAAGTATCATTGACTTTATTTTTTAGATACCTTTTGTGCATATATCATTTGGTTGTCTACCCACATGAAATCAATAGATCAAGTACTATCCAAAAGAGGGATATCGAGGTAGCATGTTTTAAACATCCATGACGTAGTGCTACTACTAGAGTAAGTAATGTATATTATTAATAGTGATTTTTAAAATATGTAAATAGATTTTAACATGAATTTTTCATGTTTAAATTATTTTTAGTGGCAAGAAGATCACGGTGACCGTTAAGGGGACATCTTTTAGAAAATTTGGTAGATTACGTTCTTTTGGAGAAATATACAATATTGACTCTCACTACAAATTTGGACAACAATGTTTTACAAGAGAAATACCGAAGGAAATTACCAAATTGTGGAATAGTGATATTAAAATAATGGTTTTCATCTGACCTTGGTGATCAAGTATTTTGTAAGTTCTTTGTTACATTGTCTGATATATGTTTGCTCTTGGATTTAATTCAAAACTATATGCACTATGCAAAAAAGAATCATGTTCGAATCATATCACATAAATGTTCGTGTAGATAGATATAGATGATTTTATAGCCAAAAAGATAGATCTATGATAAGTATGTTGGATCTACAATAAATATTCTATTGATTTCTGCATTTTGTAGTACATCTGGACACTAACACGCCCAAGTCATGTTGTGTATGCAGGTGAGGGTGTAGCGACCAGACCTCAAACAGTCTAGTCTCTGTGCATCAGTGTCATCCCTGGATCGGTAATGCTAACACGCACAGTACTTAAAGGACTTATAACAGAGTAGCAATCACACACTTATTACATCGAATGTCTCAAAAAGAGAACTTATTACAATAAATACGGCTTAAGGCCATCTAAAAACGATAACAGTGGAAGGCTTGGAAGATAAAGTGAGTCCATCAACTCCAACGACATCACTGAGTATAAGACCACGACCTATGGCACCTTACTCGTCGTCTGAAAAGTCTGCAACATGATACGTTGCAGCCCGAAAATGGGTCAGCACATGGAATATGCTGCCAGTGTAACACATAGAGAGTAATGAACAGAATAATGCTATCACTACATGCATATTTGGCTGGTGGAAAGCTCTATGGTTACAGTTTTGCGAAAAGCCAATTTTTCCCTACCACAAAGGAATAAATTTTATTTAACTATCATGGTGGTTGTTAAACATTGAGAAGGTACCTCCAACTCAATCCCAATTAAGAACGTGATTAACCCAATCAAATTAAATTAAGTAACATGATGATGAGATTCACATGATAATCCAAGAACTAGATACTCAAGATGTCCATAACCGGGGACACGGCTAACCATGGTTAGATTGTACACTCTGCAGAGGTTTGCGCACTTTTCCCCACAAGACTCGATCGCCTCCGCTTGATTTCTCGCACTACATGGTGTTTGAGAAACGGATGACCGAGACACACTCTTTCAGAAACAATACTCTTTACTCCGGGTGGACAGTTACACCTACTTTCCCCTACATCTGCTAGCCCGCCTCTTCAAGAGGTCATGTAACCTACTCAACTATGCTAGAGCCCATAATAGCTTGTGGCTGCACACGGAAGTTTCTAGCATGAAAAATCTCATGATCCCTTTGAGTCTGGGTGGCGGTCCATAGGATGATCACACGGGTACTCCGGGATATCCAAAAATACAGGCAACACTGGGTTCTCCAGGTGCCTCAATCCACCCAGATGTTGATTAAAGTAGCCACCTTAACTTGAACCATTAATTAACAATCTCACATCTGTCATGAAAAATTCACTCAAACCCAATCCACGTCTACGAGCATAGCATAGCAATATAAGCAAACGTAGAAGTAACTTCCAATGGTTTGATATAAACAGGGCAATAGGTACTACCTCAACTACTTCCCAAACCCACATTTTAATCATATCCTAATCATGCAATAGTTTGAGGATTGATCTAATGCAATAAAACTGGGTGGTAAAGAGGTATGATCAAAGTGTTACTTGCCTTGTTGATGATCCGTGAAACCTAGAGACTCGTAGTAGCACGCTTCGCACTCCGGGTACTCTATCACAAACAAACAATACATACATAAGCAATCAAGCAATGGTGCACGGATAAAACTCAAAATAAGAGATCTAACCAGAAAGTTCAACTTAAGAACTCCGGTTTGCAAAAAGAATCAAATCGAACGAAGCAACGAAACTCAAACGGCGAAAGAAACAAGCTTCGTTTACTAATTTGGACCTAAGTCAAATTTTACAGTAGCAAAAACTTGTTTGAGTTGGTTAATCAGAAAGAGGGTTTCGAGACGAAACTCTAGGCGCTTGAATCGCCTGATTCCGATAAACGAGCGAAAAGTTATACTAAAACGAAAAACAGATGTGAAATCACGATTGAAAATAATCACGGAAAATCCGAGAAAAAGAAAAACCGACGAACAGGCTAACGAACGAACGTTCACTGTCTGCGGTTAAACGACAAAAACCGTTCGTTAAAACGAACGTACGGACGAACGTCCGCGAAATAAATAAACCGAAAAAAAACTAAACCGATCTATAAAAAACAAACCGCGGTTTCCAAAAAAAAACCACGGTTTTCCGAAGAAAACGGGCGACGGCGCGGGTGGCTACCTCTGGCGGCGGCGAGGTCCGGCTACGGGCGGCGGAGCTCCGGCGACGGCGGCTACGGGCGGCGGGGGGCGGCGGCGGCGTTGGCGGGCAGCGGCGACGGCGGGGCGGCGGCTAGGGTTTCGCGGGACGGGCGGGCGGCTCGGGCTGGGCTGCGGGGCTCGGCCTCCCGGCTTATAAAGGCCGGTCGGGCCAGAGTCCTAACCGGACATGGCCCGGTAGGTCGGTTCGTTTTTTTTTAATCGGACGTGCAGAAAAATAAAGAAAAGAAATACTAAAGGGACTCAAAAAATCCCAAAATAAATTTTCCCCGTCCTCTAAAAATAAGTCGGACAAGATGAACATTTATTTGGGCCTAAAATGCAATTTTGAAAAACGCTTATTTTTCCTAATTCAAAGAAAATCAAATAAAATCCAAATAAAATCAAATATTTGTTTCTAATATTTTTCCTCCAATATTTCATTATTTTTGGAGAAGTCATATTATCCCCTCTCATATATTTGATATGAAATATTTTCGGAGAGAAAATAATTAAAACAAATGATCCTATTTTCAATATTTGAGAAAACCCAAATATGAAAATAATGAAATCCCCAACTCTCTCCGTGGGTCCTTGAGTTGCGTAGAATTTCTAGAATCGCAAAACAAAATGCAATAAAATATGTTATGCATGATGATCTAATGTATAACATTCCAAATTGAAAATTTGGGATGTTACAAACCTACCCCCCTTAAGATGAATCTCGCCCTCGAGATTCGGGTTGGCTAGAAAATAGGTGAGAGTGGTCCTTCCGTAGATCTTCCTCTCGCTCCCAGGTGGCTTCATCCTCGGTATGGTGACTCCACTGAACTTTGCAAAACTTGATAACCTTGCTGCGGGTGACTCGGCTGGCATATTCGAGAATCTTGACTGGTTTCTCCTCATAGGTCAAATCACTATCCAGCTGAATCGCTTCCAATGGCAATGTATCTCTCAGTGGTATCTCAGCCATCTCTGCGTGGCACTTCTTCAGCTAAGAAACGTGGAACACATCATGAACTCCCGACAATCCTCCGGGGAATTCCAACTTGTAAGCAACTTCTCCCATACACTCCAAAACTTTGTATGGTCCTACAAAACGTGGCGCTAGCTTTCCCTTAAATCCAAAGCGCTTCACTCCTCGAAGTGGTGATACTCGAAGATACACTCTGTCTCCGACTTCGTAAATTGTCTCCTTGCGTTTAGAATACGCATAACTCTTCTGCCTGGACTAGGCTACCTTGAGCCTATCGCGAATCAACTTCACCTTCTGTTCAGACTCTTTAATCAAATCTGGTCCAAACAACTGGCGGTCTCCAACTTTGTCCCACAACAACGGTGTCCTGCACCTCCTTCCGTACAGAGCTTCGAAAGGGGCCATCTTCAAACTGGATTGATAACTATTGTTGTAAGAGAACTCTGCATACGGCAAATTGTCGTCCCAACTAGATCCATAATCTAGCGCACAAGCTCTCAGCATGTCCTCCAAAATCTGATTGACTCTCTCGGTCTGTCCGTCTGTCTGTGGATGAAAGGCTGTACTGAACTCTAGCCTGGTACCCAAAGTTTCGTGCAATTGATTCCAAAACTTTGAAGTAAACTAGGTTCCTCTATCTGATACAATGGTCCTCGGAACTCCATGCAGACATACGATCCTGGTCATGTATATCTTTGCCAACTTAGCACTTGTATAAGTGGTCTTTACTGGGATGAAATGAGCTACCTTCGTCAAACGATCGACTACAACCCATATCGAGTCATAGCCTGAACGAGTCCTGGGCAATCCTGTGATAAAATCCATGCCTAGCTTATCCCACTTCCATTCGGGTATCGGCAATGGTTGTAGCAATCCTGCTGGCTTCTGATGCTCTACCTTTACTCTCTGACATACATCACAAACTGCTACATACTCCGCAATATCCTTCTTCATTCCGGTCCACCAGAAACTGTCCTTTAAATCCAGGTACATCTTGGTATTTCCTGGGTGAATCGAATATGGTGAATCACGGGCCCCTTGCAAGATCAACTTCCTGATCTCCGGATCATTGGGCACATAAACGCGGTCCTCAAACCATAAGGTATCGTGCTCATCCTCACGAAATCCCTTGGCTTTTCCTTTACTCATCCTTTCCTTTATCTCAGCAATTTCCTTGTCTGTCTTCTGAGCTTCTCTGATCTTATCCATCAAAGTAGACTGAATCTCCAATGCTGCTACATAGCCTCTCGGAACTATTTCCAAACATAGTTCGCGAAGATCCTCTGCTAACTCCTTGGGTAACTCTCCAGTCATGAGTGTGTTGAGATGGCTCTTGCGGCTCAACGCATCGGCTACTACGTTAGCCTTCCCTAGGTGATAATGCAATCTCATATCATAATCCTTAATGAGCTCCAACCATCTCCTTTGCCTGAGATTCAACTCCTTCTGCGTGAAAATGTACTTCAAACTCTTGTGATCCGTGTACACCTCACAATGGTATCCGATGAGAAAATGTCTCCATGTCTTCAACACATGCACTACGGCTGCTAACTCCAAATCATGTGTAGCATAATTCAACTCATAGGGTTTAAGCTGTCGTGAGGCATGTGAAACAACTCTTCCCTCCTGCATTAGCACTGCTCCAAGTCCTCGACGAGAAGCGTCGCAATATACTTCATAATCCTTGCGTTGATCTGGTAGAATCAACACTAGCGCTGTAACCAAACGTTTCTTCAACTCTTGGAAACTAGCCTCACATTCCTCAGTCCAATTGAATTTGGTGTCCTTCTTCAACAACTCCGTCATAGGCTTTGCAATCTTCGAGAAATTCTCAATGAATGTCCGGTAGTATCCTGCGAGTCCAAGAAAACCCCGGATCTCTCCAACTGTCGTGGGTGACTCCCAATTTGTCACAATGTTAACCTTGGTGGGATCTACTGCTATTCCTTCTCCGGATATAACATGTCAAAGGAATCCAACTTCCTTTAACCAAAACTCGCACTTGCTGAACTTGGCATATAACTGATGTTCTCTGAGCTTTCCAAGTACCAAACGCAAATGCTCCTTATGCTCTTCTTCATTCTTTGAATAGACCAGAATATCATCAATGAACACTACGACGAACTTATCCAAAAACTCCATAAACACTTTGTTCATCATGTTCATGAAATAGGCGGGTGCGTTAGTCAGGCCAAATGACATAACGGTGTACTCATATAGCCCATACCTTGTGGTAAAAGCTGTCTTGGGTATATCCTGCTCTCGAATCTTCAACTGGTGGTATCCTGATTGCAAATCAATCTTGGAAAATACTTTAGCTCCTTGTAGTCGGTCAAACAGATCATTGATCATTGGCAGTGGGTACTTGTTCTTGATTGTTACTTCATGCAATCCATGATAATCAACAACCATCCTCAACGATCCATCTTTCTTCTCCACTAGAAGTACGGTTGATCCCCAAGGTGACGAACTTGGGCGAATATATCCTTTATCCAGTAACTCCTTAATCTGCTTCTTAATTTCTTCCAAATCCTTAGCGGGCATCCTGTACGGTCTCTTAGATATTGGCCCAGTGCCTGGCAAAAGCTCAATCAAAAACTCGATGTCTCTATCCGGTGGCATGCCTGGCAACTCCTCTGGAAATACGTCAGGGAAATCCTTCACCACTGGCACTTCCTCCTGTACAACTCCTGATAAGGAATTCACTTGAGTCCTCTTCGGCACATGCCGGGATACATACTTAATCCTTCTTCCTTCTGGGGTAGTAAGAAAAATCGTCTTACTGGTGCAATCGATGTTTCCTCCATACATCGATAGCCAATCCATTCCCAAAATCACATCCAAACCTTGCGACTCCAAAACTATTAGGTCTGAGGGGAAAACATGCCTACCTATGGCCAATGGCATCTGAAAACATCCTTGGCTTGCCATATACTCTGCTCCTCACGAGGTTACTAACATAGGTGTTCTAAGAACTTTGGTGGGCAACTTAAACTTATCCACAAATCCCCTTGATATGTATGAATGTGATGCACCAGTATCAAAAAGAACGATTGCAGTAAATGGCTTAACCAAAAACTTACCTATTACTGCATCAGGCTGTGCTTCAACCTCCTCCACATTAACGTGGTTCACCTGTCCCCTGTTGAAAGGGTTCGGCTTCTTCCCCGAGCTTCCATTGCCATTTCCATTCTTAGCTTCCGGACATTCAGTTGCATAATGTCCAGTCTTCTAGCACTTGAAACAAGTAACGTGGCTTAGATTCCTCTTGGCTGGGGTTGATGGGTTGGTACGGTTCTGTCCGTTGCTTCCTCCGTTCCCATTGCCATTCTTGGGGCCACTATGATTGTGCGAGATCCCTCCATTGTGATTGTGACCTCCATGGTTATGCTGAAGGTGTCCTCCCGAGTTCGGGGTAAACGAGGCTTCTGGTGAGCTCCTGTACTGTACTTTCCTTGTCCATACTTCCTCTTACGACTCCCAATCTGCTGCTGCTTCCCTTCAATCATGAGAGCTCTATCTACCAACTCCTGGTAGTTGTTAAAACTTGCCACCATCAACTGCATGCTCAGCTCATCATTCAGTCCTTCCAGAAACTTCTCTTGCTTAGCTGCATCCGTACCAATGTCATCTGGGGCATAACGTGCCAACTTACTGACATCCTCCACGTATTGGCCAACGGTACGTCCTCCTTGGCGTAAGTTGCGAAACTCACGCTTCTTCATGGCCATAGCTCCTGCTAAAACGTGGGCAGTACGGAAAGCTTGCTAAAACTGGTCCCATGTGACGGTGTCAATGGGGTGAGTGGCTGTGTAATTCTCCCACCATGATGCTGCGGGTCCATCAAGCTGATGTGCGGCAAAACGCACTCTCTCCGCATCTATGCGTCCTGCAGTGGTCAGCTCCCTTCCAACCTTGCGGAGCCAATCATCTGCCACAATCAGCTCGGTGCTACTAGAGAACACCGGCGGATTTAGCCTAAGAAAACGGGCTAAGTGATCAACAGGTGGTGGTGGTGGTGGGTTGTTGTTGTTGTTGTTGTTGTTGTTGTTGTTGCCTTGGTTCTGAACTAGCGCTTGCATCAGGGCATTCTGCTGCTGAATCAACTGAGTGATCTCCGGTGGGAAAACAAATCCGGTGTCGCGTCTCGGAGGCATCTGATGGGTTTAGAAAATATGAGAAAATAGGATAGAATGAGGTCTAGAGGGAAAACACTACCCATATGCACATGAGACAAACACAATCATATCACTCCAAATTCAAACAAGGCATACAATCGATCTAACTATCGTTACAAAGTGCTTGGACTATACTATATACATGGTGGAATACCACTACTAATTTGGTGGTCTACTAGAAAAAAATTGCTCAGTCGAAGACTCCATGATATCTGCTCCGGCTTCCTCCCAATCATCATTACTGGGGTCTGAGTCGGTGTCGTCGATGATGATGTAGTTCTCCGGGCAAGTAGAATCGTCATCATCTCCTCCTGGTGCTGGGTCTCCCATGAAAACTCCTAGCTTCTTTATCAGGTCGTCATTCTTTTCCAACAATGTTGCGATTTCCTCCATATAATCCTCGCGTGTAGCCTTGAGTTCTTCCTCCAGTTCCATGATCCTTGTCTTTGCCTTCTTCAGTTCTATCATGTCTGCGCACATCTGGTTCTCCTGACGACGAATGTGTTGGTTTAACTCCTGAATGAAAGCTGCAATAGATCTATCCTTCCTGGTACTGATCATCTCCCATTGCTCGTCTCGGCCCCCACAAATCTGATAGATAGTATCCTTGAGATCATTGTGGTACACTTCTCCAATGCGTCCCATGGTGATGTGGGCTGCCATGCTCTTTCCTAGACTCCAGGTTGGTGCATCAAAGGAAAACTCTATGGGCTCAGTGACTGGCATGAACGTCCTTCCTGGAACTTGAACTTGAATCATCCAGCGCTCCTCTTCTGGTAGTGTGGCGTTGTAGGTTCCGGTGAAGCTTGGTATTCCGATGTTCAGGTACTTAGTAACTTCCTTCAAGTGTCGTCCAAAAGGTGTATCCTCATCCGGTTGGGCGAACTTGTTCCTTGCATCCGCCATCCTAAAAGAGTGGAAGAAAGGAGAGGAGTTAGAAATGAGAAGAGAGTAGTGATCTAGGGCTTTAGCTTAGTGGTCGTGTCCTACAGTCAGCGTGTGCTCTGATACCATCCTTGTATCGACCAGACCTCAAACAGTCTAGTCTCTGTGCATCAGTGTCATCCCAGGATAGTTAATGCTGACACGCACAATACTTAAAGGACTTATAACAGAGTAGCAATCACACACTTATTACATCGAATGTCTCAAAAAGAGAACTTATTACAATAAATACGGCTTAAGGCCATCTAAAAACGATAACAGTGGAAGGCTTGGAAGATAAAGTGAGTCCATCAACTCCAACGACATCACTGAGTATAAGACCACGACCTATGGCACCTTACTCGTCATCTGAAAAGTCTGCAACATGATACGTTGCAGCCCGAAAATGGGTCAGCACATGGAATATGCTGCCAGTGTAACACATAGAGAGTAATGAACAGAATAATGCTATCACTACATGCATATTTGGCTGGTGGAAAGCTCTATGGTTACAGTTTTGCGAAAAGCCAATTTTTCCCTACCACAAAGGAATAAATTTTATTTAACTATCATGGTGGTTGTTAAACATTGAGAAGGTACCTCCAACTCAATCCCAATTAAGAACGTGATTAACCCAATCAAATTAAATTAAGTAACATGATGATGAGATTCACATGATAATCCAAGAACTAGATACTCAAGATGTCCATAACCGGGGACACGGCTAACCATGGTTAGATTGTACACTCTGCAGAGGTTTGCGCACTTTTCCCCACAAGACTCGATCGCCTCCGCTTGATTTCTCGCACTACATGGTGTTTGAGAAACGGATGACCGAGACACACTCTTTCAGAAACAATACTCTTTACTCCGGGTGGACAGTTACACCTACTTTCCCCTACATATGCTAGCCCGCCTCTTCAAGAGGTCATGTAACCTACTCAACTATGCTAGAGCCTATAATAGCTTGTGGCTGCACACGGGAGATTCTAGCATGAAAAATCTCATGATCCCTTTGAGTCTGGGTGGCGGTCCATAGGATGATCACACGGGTACTCCGGGATATCCAAAAATACAGGCAACACTGGGTTCTCCAGGTGCCTCAATCCACCCAGATGTTGATTAAAGTAGCCACCTTAAGTCGAACCATTAATTAACAATCTCACATCTGTCATGGAAAAATTCACTCAAACCCAATCCACGTCTACGAGCATAGCATAGCAATATAAGCAAACGTAGAAGTAACTCCCAATGGTTTGATATAAACAGGGCAATAGGTACTACCTCAACTACTTCCCAAAACCCACATTTTAATCAGATCCTAATCATGCAATAGTTTGAGGATTGATCTAATGCAATAAAACTGGGTGATAAAGAGGTATGATCAAAGTGTTACTTGCCTTGCTGATGATCCGTGAAACCTAGAGACTCGTAGTAGCACGCTTCGCACTCCGGGTACTCTATCACAAACAAACAATACATACATAAGCAATCAAGCAAGGGTGCACGGATAAAACTCAAAATAAGAGATCTAACCAGAAAGTTCAACTTAAGAACTCCGGTTTGCAAAAAGAATCAAATCGAACAAAGCAACGAAACTCAAACGGCAAAAGAAACAAGCTTCGTTTACTAATCTGGACCTAAGTCAAATTTTACAGTAGAAAAAACTTCTTTGAGTTGGTTAATGAGAAAGAGGGTTTCGAGACGAAACTCTAGGCGCTTGAATCGCCTGATTTCGATAAACGAGCGAAAAGTTATACTAAAACGAAAAACAGATCTGAAATTGCCATCGAAAATAATCGCGGAAAATCCGAGAAAAAGAAAAACCGACGAACAGGCTAACGAACGAACGTTCGTTGTCTGCGATTAAACGACGAAACCGTTCGTTAAAACGAACGTATGGACGAACGTCCGCGAAATAAATAAACCGGAAAAAAAACTAAACCGATCTATAAAAAAACAAACCGCGGTTTCCAAAAAAACCCCACGGTTTTCCGAAGAAAACCGGCGGCGACACGGGTGGCTACCTCCGGCGGCGGCGAGGTCCGGCGAGGGGGCGGAGCTCCGGCGACGGCGGCTACGGGCGGCGGCGGCATCGGCGGGCAGCGGCGACGGCGGCGGCTAGGGTTTCGCGGGGCGGGTGGGCGGGCGGCTCGGGCTGGGCTGTGGGGCTCGGCCTCCCGGCTTATAAAGGTCGGCCGGGCCAGAGTCCTAGCCGGACACGGCCCGGTAGGTCGGTTCTTTTTTTTTAAATCGGACATGCAGAAAAAGAAAGAAAAGAAATAATAAACGGACTCCAAAAATCCCAAAATAAAATTTCCCCGTCCTCTAAAAATAAGCCGGACAAGATGAACATTTATTTGGGCCTAAAATGCAATTTTGAAGAACGCATATTTTTCCTAATTCAAAAAAAATCAAATAAAATCCAAATAAAATCAAATATTTGTTTTTAATATTTTTCCTCCAATATTTCATTATTTTTGGAGAAGTCATATTATCCCCTCTCATATATTTGATATGAAATATTTTTGGAGAGAAAATAATTAAAACAAATGATCCTATTTTCAAAATTTGAGAAAACCCAAATATGAAATAATGAAATCCCCAACTCTCTCCGTGGGTCCTTGAGTTGCATAGAATCTCTAGGATCGCAAAAAAATGCAATAAAATATGTTATGCATGATGATCTAATGTATAACATTCCAAATTGAAAATTTGGGATGTTACAGAGGGCCACCAAGAAGGAAAACCAAGGGGCCTTCGGAGTGATTCTCTCACGTTTTGGATCCATGCTAGATCGACTTCTTACATGGTTCGGAGCTACTAATAAGACAAAGAACACTCTGGAAAGGGGAAAGTGAAGAATCAACATTGTCAGAGCCATGAAACCACTGTCCTTGGCGATGTGGACTATGCTTTTTTAAACAAGTAGTATGGACGATGTTTCTTTCTACAAAGTGTGGACAATGCTCAAACATTACTTTAAGTCAACATGAGACAACTTTGTTCTAGCTTAGTGCAATTACCTCAAGTCAGGTAAATTAAATTATCATGCAAACGTATACTTAACATGACGGTTTTAATGGTTATATATAGTATGTAATTTTACACTAACTTTTTATACTAAATTGCAAAAAATCACTTACAGTACAAAAGCCACTAAAATAAAAAATATATGTCAATCTTGCACAATATCATCAAATTTAACTATGCCTACATGAAAACAATGGAAATTATTAAATATGTGCATGAAGAATAAAATAAAACAATGCACATGATAAAACTGCAAGAAAAATGATACAAATATAATTTACACAAGCGTGAACATAAGAAATAATGTTAGTATGACATGCATGATTAGCATGCAAATTGTAAATGGATAATACACACACACACACACACCCATACATACATGAGGGTTTTAATAAAAACAAACACATCTAAGAAAAAAAATTATGTACGAGTCGTATATTTGTAAATGTCATCATATTTGGTTCCAATTTTTCTTTATAGAAACAAGTAATATGTTCTCAAAATTCAACTTTATACAATTCTAGCCCGCGCATCGAGCGGGCCACTTTGCTAGTTGCATATGAAGGTAAAAGGGAAGGGTTTGGAGAGGGCAAATGCAATGTAGACACAGAGATTTTTGGCGTGGTTCCGGTAGGTGGTGCAATTGTACATCCACGTTGTTGGAGACTTCAACCCACGAAGGGTAACGGTTGCGCGAGTCCACGGAGGGCTCCACCCACGAAGGGTCCACGAAGAAGCAACCTTGTCTATCCCACCATGGCCATCGCCCACGAAGGACTTGCCTCGCTTGGGTAGATCTTCACGAAGTAGGCGATCTCCTTGCCCTTACAAACTCCTTGGTTCAACTCCACAATCTTGACGGAGGCTCCCAAGTGACACCTAACCTAGGTAGTGGAAGTGTAGGCACGTTCGGATGGCTCTCTCTCAAATGGAGAAGGGGGTGGAGCGGTATATATAGCCTCCACACAAAATCTAACAGTTACACACAATTTACCAAACTCAATCACACCGAATAGAGAAACTCGATGGGACCAATCTAGTTCAAAATGTGAATGTTAGGGTTTTCGGTGGGACCGACGAGATCAACTCGGTGGGACCGATGCATTAGGGTTAGGTCAAAACCTCATCTCAATGAGACCGATCGCTTGAACTCGGTGAGACCGATTTCAGCAATAAGCAAATAGAGACTTGGTCAAGCAAACTAGGTAGGACCGATCGCTCATTTTGGTGAGACCGAAACGTTTCAAAAAGAAAACAAAGAGTTTCCATTGCAAACTCGGTGGGACCGATCGCTCTTCTCGATATGACCGAAACGTTACGAAGGGAAACATAGAGTTTGCGATCCCATCTCGGTGAGGCCGAGATCCCTATCGGTGAGACCGAACTGATTAGGGTTTCTCGCTATGGCTATCACTACTGCAGGATGCTGCTAACGCGACACTACAATCAGAGACCCTTCGAGAAACTGTGTGCGATGCCATAATCGCAAACGGTGGTGTATGAAAACCGTCAAAAATGTGTAAACCGTTTGCGATGGAGGACGCATCAAACACGGTTCAGGTTTTAGTTGCGTGTGCGATGAAGGGCATACGGTTCAGTTCAATTAACTGTTTGCGATGAGGAGGAACAAAAGAAACGGGCAGCCAGATAAAGGCGTGTGCGATACACAACATACGGTTCACTCGGATGAACTGTTTGTGATTAGGCAACACAAAAGAAACGGGCAGCCAGATGAAGGTGTGTGCGATATACAGCATACGGTTCACTCGGATGAACTGTTTGTGATTAGACAAGAGAACAGAAACGGTTCAATATAACAAGATGTGTGTGATACGCGGCAAACAGGTCTGTAATCTGAAATGTGTGCGAAGACCGATAATAACGCAGACGGTTGCTTCTAATAAGACGTATGTGATATGCTCTGTCTACGCAACATCTATTGGCCATTGTGGGACGGGCGGTCATCACCGACGGGTTCCCTAGTGTGGTCCGTGTTCATCTGATCATCATCTACGACTTGTGCTAGCTCGATGCTAAGTTTCCATTAATTGATGGCGTTTTATGAACACGTCACCATTTCCCGCCATTTCCTCACCTGTTTCCCACCACCCTGCTATATTGCGCACAGGGAGGACGCGACGCACGGAGGCGACAAGCGCAGCCTGTAGCACATCCACCTTTTACAAGCATGCCAACCCACCAAAGCGCCGCCTCTGCCATCAACCTCGTCGACGAGGAAAACGAGCCGGCGCCACGGCCCGTCGAGGCCGAGGCGCTCCCCGGCAACGGGATGGACGACGCTTCGATGCGCGTCATTGCTAGGGTAGCAGACCTTTGGCGCATGGCGCTTGAGAGCTGCGGATCAAGATAAGCATGTCAGCGCCGACAGGCTACAGCTCGCCGCACAACATGATCGATGGCGTGCCGCAGAGCAAGCTAGGCGCGTCCGCGCCGATAGGCTGCGGCTCGCCGCACGACGAGTCCGTTGGAGCACCGCAGAGCGAGAGGCGCGGCACGCCGCACAGCAGCAGCGGATCCATTGGCGCTTGCCTGCTATCGACACGGCGTCGCAGCTGGGTACACGTCCCGTCAGTAACCCCCATTCCTCGCCAGGAGTGAGCAGAGGCCCTCAGCGCCGTACTTGCACCAGAGGTCGGCCGCGCTGTACTTGCACCGGACGCCCGCAGCGCCATTCGCATGGGTGTCGCCGTTCGCCTTGTCCGCGGCCCGCTGGATGCCAATGCGCTGGTCCGTAGGCTCGACCGCCTCCTTGGCCCAGGTGTCCACCTGGGCGCAGTGGAGGAACATGGCCGTCACATCCTCGAGCTGGTGATCTCCGATGAAATAGCCAACTTGGAGCTCGAGATCGCGCTCCAGATGTACCGCGAGCGTGTCAACCGCTTGGATGAAAACCTGCACGAGTTCAGGCAGAGCCAAGAGCTACCCTAGGCAAGGGCTGCTGGTCATGGTCTCATGGACGCGTTTCATTTTGGAAAGTCGTTTAGACGTGGATAGCTATGTATTCACAACAATCATAGTATTGCTCTGTTTATTGCTTTGTTTCAATGTGTGTACTCTGTTTTCCATTCTTATATGTTCTGTTTCAATGTGTGTATATACGCTTTCCATTCTGTATATGTGGATGATAACAGCTAGATTCAAATTAGTATACAAAAACATATAGAAAATGGAATTCATAATATATATATATATATATTAATTTTTCATTAGATCATCACAGAATATATATATATATATATAATATCATCACATATACGTGATGATACTTAACTACTAGGTACAATGCATAAAATTGAAAACGAACAATACTAAAACTGATAATCCCTCCTGGGGCCAGTATTCCGGCAGCCCCTCGCCAGCAGCTCCCTGGTGCGCGGCATCTTCCCAGTGCGGAGGCAGTACTCCGACTCCTCCGCCTCGCAGCCCTTGACGTACCGATCCGCCTCTTGCTGGCAGACGCGCGCGGCCGATCTTGCCATTTCGTTGGGCGCCCACCGGAGCTCCTCGTCGGTGGCACGCTGGAGCTTATCGTCCCACCTCCATGCAGCGACGAGGCGCCCATCGCCTATGACCTTCCTCGCGAAGTACCCGTCTTCGTACACCTCCTCAGCACGACGACGCGCCCGCCCCCAAAGCTCCGCCGCCTCCTTTTTGCAGGCGGCATCACGGGCTTCACAAGCCACCTGGTACCTGGCTTCCTCCTCCGCCATCTCCTTCTTGAACGCCACTTGCCTGGCTTTCTCAGCCGGTGGCAGCGGCTTCCACAGAAAAAGATTGTACTGGCCCCAAAACCAATCCAAAGTTGGGGGGTCCGGCGCAACCTCGTCAGGCGGCGCGTAGGGGTCCTCGTCGCTGCTAATCGAGTGAGCGTCCTCGGGGGGTGGCGACTCCTCGTCGGCGCGTGGGCAAACCGGCGGCGCCATGGCAGAGATTTGAGAGAGAGAGAGGGGGGGGCGAGCGAGGGGAGGATGTAGATGAGAATGCATATGGGACGACGTGAGCGAGGTAGTATTTATTGGCGACCGAAATCTAGATCGACGGGGATAGTACCGCCGGTCGCCGGAATTTACGAGTACTATAGTTTGAATACACACAATTCCTGCAGCAAATCCGTGTGTGAACATAATAGCTGACGGTTTCCAATGCAGAACCGTGTCTGATTAATGATCCCCGCCAATCACCTACCAAACCTCGAGCCGCGAGATAGAGTGCCAATCGGGTGGGGGCCGGTTGTCTTGCCAGATCTTTACATTTTCTTTTTTGAACACCAGATATTTACATCGTCTGATGATTTTTTAACTCGCACACAAGTACAAGAAAATATGATTTTTCAAACCGTTTTGGTTAGGCATTGCATGTAGATGCAGTTAAAATTTGAATTACGGTCATTAAATGGTTAGAAAATCACTTAAATGTCTTTAAAAGGTCAAATGACCCCTGAAAGTTTCCAATATTTCACATGACAGTTGTATTAGTGCACGTTAAACGTAGGACAAAATTTGAAGGCTGTAAGAGGAAGCTATCTCCCGTCCGTCAGCAAACATGCATTGTTCCCTCTCGGAACCACGAACCTTCTAGTGAGTTGCTCTGGTTTGTGAGGGGTGTGTGTCCAAACTTTCGTCAAATAGGCCAATTTTTGTACCACATCATCTTGGTGGCATGACATTAAATCAAGCAAGGTTTCATGTTTTTCTGATCATTTTTAATTTTTTGGAATTAAAATGCCATGGCATGCACTCCATGCATGTGCCCATGCCTGGACACCAATATGTTTGAAATTTCCTTCGAATTTACTGCACGTGGAATTAACTCGCACAAAAGTACACAAAAATATGATTTTTCAAACCATTTTGGTTAGGCATTGCATGCAGATGTAGTTCAAATTTGAATTACGGTCATTAAATGGTTAGAAAATCACTTAAATGTCTTTAGAAGGTCAAGTGACCCCCGAAATTTACCAAATTTTCACATGACAGTTGCATGTTAAACGTAGGAAAAAATTTGAAGGCCGTAAGAGGAAGCTATCTCCCGTTCGTCATCAAACATGCATTGTTCCCTCTCGCAACCACGAACCTTCTAGGGAGTTGCTCCGGTTTGTGAGGGGCGTGTGTCCAAACGTTCGCCAAACATGCCAATTTCTTTACCACATCATCTTGGTGGCATGACATTACATCAACCAAGGTTTCATGTGTTTCTGATCATTTTTCTATATTTTTTGAATTAAAATGACATGTCACTCCATGCATACGTATGCATGTGTCCATGTCAAGAGACCAATATGTTTGAAAATTCCTTCTAATTTACTGCACATGGAATTAACTCACACACAAGTACACATATATGATTTTTCAAACCATTTTGGTTAGGCGTTGCATGTAGATGTAGTTCAAATTTGAATTACGGTCATTAAATGGTTAGAAAATCACTTAAATGTCTTTGAAAGGTCAAATGACCCCTACAATTTTCCAAAATTTCACATTACCGTTGTAGTAGTGCACGTTAGACGTAGAAATTTTTTTAAGGCCGTAAGAGGAAGCTATCCCCCGTTCATCATCAAACATGCATTGTTCCCTCTCGGAACCACGAACCTTCTAGCGAGCTGCTCCGGTTTGTGAGGGGTGTGTGTCCAAACTTTCGTCAAACATGCCAATTTCTTTACCACATCATCTTGGTGGCATGACATTAAATCAAGTAAGGTTTCATGTTTTTCTGATCATTTTTAATTTTTTTGGAATTAAAATGCCATAGCACGCACTCCATGCATGTGCCCATGCCTTGACACCAATATGTTTGAAAATTCCTTCTAAATCACTGCACATGGAATTAACTCGCACACAAGTACACAAAAATATTATTTTTCAAACCGTTATGGTTAGGCGTTGCATGTAGATGTAGTTCAAATTTGAATTACGGTCATTAAATGGTTAGAAAATCACTTAAATGTCTTTAAAAGGTCAAATGACCCCTGAAATTACCAAATTTTCACATGACAGTTGTATTAGTGCACGTTAAACATAGGAAAAAAAATTGAAGGCCGTAAGAGGAAGCTATCTCCCGTTCGTCATCAAACATGCATTGTTCAATCTCGGAACCACGAACCTTCTAGCGAGTTGCTCCGGTTTGTGAGGGGTGTGTGTCCAAACGTTCATCAAACATGCCAATTTCTTTACCACATCATCTTGGTGGCATGACATTACATCAACCAAGGTTTCATGTGTTTCTGATCATTTTTCTATTCTTTTTGAATTAAAATGCCATGTCACTTCATGCATACGTATGCATGTGTCCATGTCGTGAGACCAATATGTTTGAAAATTCCTTCTAATTTACTGTACATGGAATTAACTCACACACAAGTACACAGATATGATTTTTCAAACCGCTTTGGTTAGGCGTTGCATGTAGATGTAGTTCAAATTTGGATTACGGTCATTAAATGGTTAGAAAATCACTTAAATGTCTTTAAAAGGTCAAATGACCCCTAGAATTTTCCAAAATTTCACATTACAGTTGTAGTAGTGCACGTTAGACGTAGAAAAAAAATTGAAGGCCGTAAGAGGAAGCTATCTCCCGTTCGTCATCAAACATACATTGTTCCCTCTCGGAACCACGAACCTTCTAGCGAGTTGCTCCGGTTTGTGAGGGGTGTATGTCCAAACTTTCGTCAAACATGCCAATTTCTTTACCACATCATCTTGGTGGCATGACATTACATCAACCAAGGTTTCATGTGTTTCTGATTATTATTTTTGGAATTAAAATGCCATGCCACTCCATGCATACGTATTCATGCATATGTGTCCATGTCGTGATACAAATATGTTTGATAATTCCTACTAGTTTACTGCACATGGAATTAACTCGCACACAAGTACACAAATATGATTTTTCAAACCGTTTTGGTTATGCGTTGCATGTAGATGTAGTTCAAATTTGAATTACGGTCATTAAATGGCTAGAAAATCACTTAAATGTCTTTAAAAGGTGAAATGACCCCTAGAGTTTTCAAAAATTTCATATTACAGTTTGTAGTTGTGCACGTTAGACGTAGAAAAAAATTTGAAGGCCGTAATAGGAAGCTATCTCCCGTTCGTCATCAAACATGCATTGTTCCCTCTCGGAACCACGAGACTTCTAGTGAGTTGCTCCGGTTTGTGAGGGGTGTGTGTCCAAACTTTGGTCAAACATGCCAATTTTTTTACCACATCATCTTGGTGGCATGACATTACATCAACCAAGGTTTCATGTGTTTCTGATTTTTTTAATTTTTTGGAATTAAAATGCCATGTCACTCCATGCTTAATTGTGTCATAGCCATTAGACCAATATGTTTGAAAATTCCTTCCAATTTACTGCACATGGAATTAAATCGCACACAAGTACATGAAATATGAGTTTTCAATCCGTTATGGTTAGCTGTTGCATGTACATGTAGTTCAAATTTCAATTACGGTCATTAAATGGCTAGAAAATCGATTAAATGTCTTACAAGGTCAAATGACCCCTGAAATTTTCCAAAATTTGACATGACAGTTGTATTAGTACTACAAAATTTCTCGTTCATTTAAAACACCATCCGTTGGCACTTTATTCCAAATTCGTCTTTTATAGCTAATAAAAAATAGGGAGAATTGATTTTATGCCCCTAGTTGGGTCACACTCGGCAGGTTTACCCCTAGTTTCCAAAAACACTTGTTCTTGCCCAAACCACTTTGCTCCTCTTATTCTTTTGCCCTTTGACTGTTTGACCATCACTTTGAAAACTTCACAAAAAATTCATACTAACTCAGAAAAATTCAAATAAGATATCAAAATGTTCAGAAAAGCGTCACCTATATGTGCATGTCATTTACATTCATGAAAAAAGTGTTGGCCAGTCCCCATCTTAGTTTTAGCTCTGATCTTAGCATGAACAGTAAAATCTAAAAAATTCTAAAAATTCTAAAAATAATTTGGTGGCAAACTTTGACCAATGTTTTGAGTGCTTGCCAAGTTTCATATGGGAATGCCATTCGTGGAAGTCATGGCAAAAAAACAAAAATCAATGGTCCAAAATTTCATTTTTTTACCATGACTTCCACGAATGCCATTCCCTTATGAAACTTGGCAAGCACTCAAAACATTGGTGAAAGTTTGCCACCAATTTTTTTTAGAATTTTTAGATTTTTTTAGATTTTATTGTTCATGCTAAGATCATATGAGCTAAAACTTAGATGGGGACTAGCCAACACTTTTTTTCATGAATGCAAATGACATGCACATATAGGTGATGCTTTTCTGAACATTTTGATATCTTATTTGGATTTTTCTGAGTTAGTATGAATTTTTTACGAAGTTTTCAAAGTGATGGTCAAACGGTCAAAGGGCAAAAGCATAAGAGGGCAAAGTGGTTTGGGCAGGAACAAGCGTTTTTGGAAACTAGGGGTAAACCTGCCGAGTGGGACACAACTAAGGGCACCAAATTAATTATCCCTAAAAAATATCTACAACATCACACACCGTTGTTTTCTAGGAACCGTTTGCGATCAAAATATCTGGGTCTATTTAAGTCTCCCTCCTTAAGCTTCGCTGGCTCGTCTGCTCTAGTGCCGGCAACCCCTGAATCCACGAATCTCGATCCCCATTCCCGCACCCCCTTCTTGCAAAGATGACGCCGTGGAAACGCTTCGTGAAGGCCCGTACGATGGCCGCGTCCCCCCCCCCCCCCCCCCGAGCGCCGCCGCCTGCGCCGAGAGCGCGGCCGCCTACGCCGAGAGTGCCGCCGCATCCACATTGAGCGCGGCCTCTTCTGCCGAGAGGGCGTCTGCGGCAGCCGACAGGGCAGCTGCAGCAGCCGAGACGGCTGCAGCAGCTACTGCGACGATGGCTGCAAACGCCGAGAGCGCTCGAGCTGCCGTCCGTGCCGCTGATGTCGCCCTGGCCTGGGTCGAGGCCATCCACGCCAAGATCGAGGATGCACACACCAAGATATTCCAGGCCACCTCAGACTCCAGCATGCAACCCACGTCTAAAAAGGCGGCGGTGGCCATGGAGCACCTGCTTCCTCATGAGGTCGCCGAGCGGGAGCTGGAGATGCAGGAGGCGGCGGAGATCGAGGAGCCCGGGAGGAGGAGTTGCGCGTGGCCGAGGTCGAGGTAGAGAAGAGTCTGTCCGTCGAGGAATCGGCGGTGGAGTACCAACGCGAGCTCTGGCGCAGCCACTACTACGAGTACTACAACCTTGAGGGCGGCGCCGAGGACGAGGACGAGGACGAGGACACGGTCGACTTCAGCAGGGGGGACACGGAGTCCACCAACGGCGGCATGTCGCCAGGACAAGTCATCGACGTCTCATCTCACACCGGCAATGCATAGGCCGGCGCGGCGGCGGATTTTTAATTATGCGTACTTAGGCTTTGTTTTTTATGCTGGTCTTTTGTTGGAGCAATGTTTAGGTCAACTGGCTCTGTGTAATTACTAAAATTGCTCGATTCAGTAAGTGTGGTCTGTCTGCTGTACGCTCTTTTGTGTGCCCAAATTAGCAGGTGATACGTCTCCGTCGTATCTACTTTTCCAAACACTTTTGCCCTTATTTTGGACTCTAACTTGCATGATTTGAATGGAACTAACCCGGACTGACGTTGTTTTCAGCAGAATTGCCATCGTGTTATTTACAGAAACAAAAGTTCTCGGAATGACCTGAAACTCCACGGAACTTATTTTTGGAAAATAATAAAAATACTGGAAGAAGAATCCATGTCAGGGGGGCCTCCACCTGTCCACGAGGGTGGGGGCGCGCCTGCCCCCTGGGCGCGCCCCCTACTTCGTGGGCCCCCTGACGCTCCACCGACCTCAACTCCAACTCCATATATTCGTGTTCGGGGAGAAAAGAATCAGGGAGAAGGATTCATCGCGTTTTACGATACGGAGCCACCGCCAAGCCCTAAAACCTCTCCGGAGGGCTGATCTGGAGTCTGTTCGGGGCTCCGGAGAGGGGAATCCGTCGCCGTCGTCATCATCAACCATCCTCCATCACCAATTTCATGATGCTCACTGCCGTGCATGAGTAATTCCATCGTAGGCTTGCTGGACGGTGATGGGTTGGATGAGATTTATCATGTAATCGAGTTAGTTTTGTTAGGGTTTGATCCCTAGTATCTACTATGTTCTGAGATTGATGTTGCTATGACTTTTCTATGCTTAATGCTTGTCACTAGGGCCCGAATGCCATGATTTCAGATCTGAAACTATTATGTTTTCATGAATATATGTGAGTTCTTGATCCTATCTTGCAAGTCTATAGTCACCTACTACGTGTTATGATCCGGCAACCCCGAAGTGACAATAATCGGGACCACTCCCGATGAAGACCATAGTTTGAGGAGTTCATGTATTCACTATGTGTTAATGCTTTGGTCCGGTACTCTATTAAAAGGAGGCCTTAATATCCCTTAGTTTCTGTTAGGACCCCGCTGCCACGGGAGGGTAGGACAAAAGATGTCATGCAAGTTCTTTTCCGTAAGCACGTATGACTATATTCGGAATACATGCCTACATTACACTGATGAATTGGAGCTAGTTATGTGTCACCCTATGTTATGACTGTTACATGATGAACCACATCCGGCATAATTCTCTATCACCGATCCAATGCCTATGAGCTTTTCACATATTGTTCTTCGCTTATTTACTTTTCAGTTGCTACTGTTACAATCGCTACAAAACCTAAAAATATTACTTTTGCTACTGTTACCGTTACTTCCATATTACTTTTCTACTAAATACTTTGCTACAGATACTAAGTTATCCAGGTGTGGTTGAATTGACAACTCAACTGCTAATACTTGAGAATAGTCTTTGGCTCCCCTTGTGTCGAATCAATAAATTTGGGTTGAATACTCTACCCTCGAAAACTGTTGCGATCCTCTATGCTTGTGGGTTATCAAGACTATTTTCTAGCGCCGTTGCCGGGGAGCGTAGCTCTATTCTTTGAGTCACTTGGGATTTATATTTGCTGGTCACTATGAGGAACTTGAAAGACGAGAAAATAAAAATTTATCCCTCAACTACGAGGGGAGGTAAGGAACTGCCATCTAGCTTTGCACTTGATTCACCTTCTGTTTTGAGTAAGCTTGCGACACCTAAACCTGCTTCTGCTATTAATTCTGATATGTCGAATGTTATTGATGATGCCACTTCTGCTATGCATGATCCTTATGATGAAACTACTTCCATGCTTGATAATACTGTGCCACTTGGTGAATTTCTAGATGAACAACTTGCTAGGGTTAGAGAGAATGAAATTATTGAAACTAATAATATTGAAGATAGTGATGATGAAGACTCCCCCCCTAATAAATATGAATTACCTGTTGTGCCTGAGGGTTATGTTCTGGATGAAGAATCTGCTAGAGCTATTTTAGCTTGCAATCTCTTAATGCTAGAATGAAATCTGATAGAAGTGATCTGAAGAAGTTATTAGCTAAATGGAAGTAGCAATCTCTTAATGCTAGAATGAAACCTGACCCCGCTTTTGCTACTTCACCTATCTGTGTTACTGATAAGGATTATGAATTCTCTGTTGATCCTGATATAATTACTTTGGTTGAATCTGATCCTTTTTATGGCTATGAATCTGAACTATTGTGGCACATCTTACTAAATTAAATGATATAGCCACCCTATTCACTAATGATGAGAGAGCTCGTTACTTTTATATCCTTAAAATATTTCCGTTCTCATTAAAGGGTGATGCTAAGATATGGTTTAATTCTCTTGATCCTGGTTGTGTGCGTAGTCCCCAGGATATGATTTATTACTTCTCTGCTAAATATTTCCCTGCTCATAAGAAACAAGCTGCTTTAAGGGATATATATAATTTTGTGCAAATTGAAGAAGAGAGTCTCCCACAAGCTTGGGGGAGACTTCTCCAATTACTTAATGCTTTGCCTGATCATCCTCTGAAGAAAAATGAAATACTTGATATCTTTTATAATGGACTAACCGATGCTTCCAGAGATTACCTGGATAGTTGTGCTGGTTCTGTTTTCAGGGAAAGAACACCGGATGAAGCTGAAATTCTATTGAATAATATGTTGACAAATGAAAATAATTGGACACTTCCTGAGCCTATTCCTAGACCAACTCCGAGGAAAAGAGGTGTTCTATTTCTCAGTCCTGAAGATATGCAAGAGGCAAAGAAATCTATGAAAGAAAAAGGTATTAAAGCTGAAGATGTTAAGAATTTAACTCCTATTGAAGAAATACATGGTCTTAATTTACCGCCTGTTGAAGAAACATATGATCTTAATCCATCACCTATTGAAGAAACTCATGGTCTTGATAACTCGACACAGGTAGTAAAGGTAAATTCTCTCTATAGATATGATAAAGCTGAAATCCCTCCTACTAAGTTTGCTAGCCAATGTTTGGATGAGTTTGATAACTTTATGGTTAAGAAAGAAGATTTTAATGCTTATTTTGGTAGACAATTAAAACAAAATGCTTATATGATTGAACACTTGGGTGATTATATGTCTAGAGTTAAAGGTGAACTTAAACTCATTAGTAAACATGCTTCTATGGTTACCACTCAAGTAGAACAAGTACTTAAAGCTCAAAATGATTTGCTCAATGAATTAAAAAGTAAGAATAATGACTATGCTGTTAGAGTGGCTACTAGAACTGGTAAAATGACTCAGGAACCTTTGTATCCTGAAGGCCACCCTAAAAGAATTGAGCAGGATTCTCAAAGAAATAATTTAGATGCACCTAGTCCTTCTAAAAAGAAGAAAAAGAAAAATGATAGGACTTTGCATGCTTCTAGTGAACCTGTTGCTAAAACACCTGAGAATCCAAATGATATTTCTATTTCTGATGCTGAAACACAATCTGGTAATGAACATGAACCTTGTGATAATGTTCATGATGATGCTCAACCTAGCAATGATAATGTTGTAGAAATTGAACCTGCTATTGATCTTGATAACCCACAATCAAAGAATCAATGTTATGATAAGAGAGAATTTGTTGCTAGGAAGCATGGTAAAGAAAGAGAACCATGGGTTCAGAAACCCATGCCTTTTCCTCCCAAACCATCCAAGGAAAAGGATGATGAGGATTTTGAGCGCTTTGCTGAAATGATTAGACCTATCTTTTTGCGTATGCGATTAACTGATATGCTCAAAATGAATCCTTATGCTAAGTATATGTAAGAAATTGTCACTAATAAAAGAAAGATACCGGAAGCTGAAATTTCCACCATGCTTGCTAATTATACTTTTAAGGGTGGAATACCAAAGAAACTAGGAGATCCATGGGTACCCACTATACCATGCTCCATTAAAAGAAACTATGTTAAAACTGCTTTATGTGATCTTGGAGCCGGTGTTAGTGTTATGCCTCTCTGTTTATATCGACTTGACTTGAATAAGTTGACACCTACTGAAATATCTTTGCAAATGGCTGATAAATCAACTGCTATACCTGTCGGTATTTGCGAGGATGTGCCTGTTGTGGTTGCAAACGTTACTATTTTAACGGACTTTGTTATTCTTGATATTCCCGAGGACGATAGTATGTCTATTATTCTTGGAAGACCTTTTTTGAACACTGCAGGGGCTGTTATTGATTGCAACAAAGGCAATGTCACTTTTCATGTTAATGGTAATGAGCATACGGTACACTTTCCAAGGAAACAACCTCAAGTTCATAGTATCAATTCTATTGGAAAAATTCCATCGATTATTTTTGGAGGTTTTGAATTTCCTCTTCCTACCGTCAAGAAGAAATATGATATTCTTATTATTGGGGATGTGCATATCCCCGTTGAGGTAACTTAGTGTTATTCGAAATTTCTCCGGTTTCATGCTATTCGGAATGAGTTTGTTAACAAGACTTGATCAACCTTGTTAGTGGATTCCTTTTGATGAGCATGAGATGGATGAAGTTAGAAAGCACAACCTTCTGTACCCTCTCTTTACTTTCTATTATTTAGTTGAAATAAGGCAAAAATAGTATTTTCCGGTCTATTTTCTGAATTATCCGTGCAATATAAAAATACCCCAAAAATAAAAGTTCTCCAAATGCCCCGAAATTGAAATATGATTTTTTCTGGAATATTTGAGAATATCTGGCACTGAGAACACAACAGGGGGAGCAAACACCTGGCCACGAGGGTCTAGGGCGCGCCCCCTGCCTCGTGGGCCCACGGTGGCTCCCCTCCACTTATTCCTGCACCCACACACTTCTTCTTCCTCCCAAAAAATCACCATCCAGCTCAAGCACGAGTTCTAGCTCATTTTGCTGTGATTTTCGATCTCCTTGCTCAAAGCACCTCTCACAAAACTGCTTGGGGGAATTGTTCCTTGGTATGTGACTCCTCCATTGGTCCAATTAGTTTTTGTTCTAGTGCTTTATTCATTGCAAATTTGTGCTGCCTAGGTGACCATGTTCTTGAGCTTGCATGTCAAATTTATATGGTTCCAAGTAGTTCTAATGCTTGATATAGTCTCTAGGCACTTGTAGGAGTAGTTGCTATCAATTTTGTTGAGCTTGGTTCACTTTTATTTGAAGTTACTAAAATTTTCAGAAAATTTTCAGAGGAAGAAATATGCTTAGGAAAATATACCAAGGTGGTCCTTCAAGGAAGCAAGGATCCAGGCTCACAATGCACGATGCCGATGATGAGCCACCAAGGAACGCTCCAGTGCGGCCTTGTGAATGGCCTTCAGAAGGCTTTATAGATCGAGCGGGAATCAAGGAAGAATTTAACGCGTATTTGTGTAACGCTGATCTTGTGAGCTTCGAGGGAGAAAAGTGCCGCCAGTACCACTATCTCACTAGTTCATTTGTGAGGAGGTTTGAATATTCATCTTCACGCAATTCTCAAACTGTCCTGTTTGATCTCTATGAAAAATCTTACACTATGGACTTAGAGGATTTTACGAATGCTTGCAAACTTCAACAATGGGGTAGTACTAGTGAACCTCGCAAATCTGAATTTAGAGAACTTGCTAGTATAACTATGGGGGAATCTAGAGACATAACACAAGCTACAAAAGGGAGTATTCATTTTCCTGCTATACATTATTTTGCTCTCTTCATAGGTAGGTGCATAAATGGTAAAGATGAAGCATGTCATATGTGTGTCCCTGACCTCAGTATTCTTAGGAGTGCTGTGTTAGGAGACAAATCTTATAATTTGGGAGCCATTGTTGCGCGTAGGTTGCATCACAATAGATTTAATGGAGATTTCTTTGGTGGAATTTATGCAACCCGCTTAGCTGATTTTCTTGGTGTAACCATACGTGATGATGATATTGAATTGCCTCCTACCTATCTAGACTTTAATGCTATGGTTCACCATCAGTTTGTCGAGAGGAAAGAACCACCTCTCCAGTACCGACTAATCTTTGACAGGCGTCACGCCGTCAATATTGTTCTTCCTGCCCCTACTCTCTTTGACTTTCAGGAAAAAGGGAGACATTACTTAACCAGAGAGGAGGCGGAGGAGTATAGGAGGAGGGCTGAGATAGCTCGCCTCCAAGCTGCAGCACACGATGCAATGACCGCTGCATCTCAGTACGACCCCAACTACAACTATGGATATCCGCCAGGCCACTCGTGGCAATAAACCAACTTAGGCCAAAAGCCTAAGCTTGGGGAGTACGTATTTCTCACCGACATTACATTCATGTCCACACACTCATTGCTAGACGTCGGTGCTCATACTCTTTCTCTGTAATATCCATGCTAGTTTATTTTCCTTTTTCTTGCTTTCTTCTTGTGTGTTTAATAAACCTTAAGAAAAACAAAAATAAATTAGTGTAGCTTTTAGTTAGTTTACTTTTCATGCTGTAGTAGTAATAATTAAAAGGAAACCCAAAAAGATTTCATGTTCTTCTTTTGCTTGTTGGGAGCTTTCCCGTGTAAATAGTTTTATTTCTTTTCTTTGGGGGTCGACAGGAGAAGACCATCATTAAATTGTTGAAGTGGCTCTTATATGCATTATTGTTGATTTAACCAAGAGCCCATATTGCCTTGTCTTCTCCTGTTTATTGAATGCTTGCAGATTCCAGCTTAGTCCAATGCACGCGCACTCTTATTATTATTCACATCGTTCGGTCATGCAAGTGAAAGGCAATTATGATGATATATGATGGACTGATTGAGATGAGAGAAGCTGGTATGAACTCAACCTCTCTTGTTTTTGTAAATATGATTAGTTCATCGTTCATGATTCAGCCTATTATGAATAAACATGTTTGCAATGACAATTAGAGATCATAGTTGCTTATGCCATGCTTGATTAGCTATGAGTTATAATGGTTTACCTTGCATGCCAACATGCTATTAAAATGGTTGTGATGTGGTATAGTGGGGTGGTATCCTCCTTTGAATGATTTAAGTGACTCGACTTGGCACATGTTTACACATGTAGTTGAAACAAACCAACATAGCCTTCACGATATTTATGTTCATGGTGGATTATATCCTACTCATGCTTGCACTTAATGTTTATTAATTTTAATGCATGTTGATGACTGTTGTCGCTCTCTAGTTGGCCGCTTCCCAGTCTTTTGCTAGCCTTCACTTGTACTAAGCGGGAATATTGCTTGTGCATCCAATCCCTTAAACCCCAAAGTTATTCCATATGAGTCCACTATACCTTCCTATATGTGGTATCTACCTGCCGTTCCAAGTAAATTTGTATCTGCCAAACTCTAAACCTTCAAATGAAATTCTGTTTTGTATGCTCGAATAGCTCATGTATCAACTAGGGCTGTCCGTATCTTCCATGCTAGGCGGGTTATTCTCAAGAGGAGTGGACTCCGCTCCTCACTCACGAGAAAATGGCTGGTCACCGGGATGCCCAGTCCCATGCTTTATGCAAACTAAATCAACATAATTGCAAACAAAACTCCCCCTGGGACTGTTGTTAGTTGGAGGCACTCGTTGTTTCGAGCAAGCCATGGATTGATGCTTGTTGGTGGAGGGGGAGTATAAACTTTACCATTCTGTTTGGGAACCGCCTATAATGTGTGTAGCATGGAAGATATCGCCATCTCTTTGTTGTTATGTTGACAATGAAAGTATGCCGCTCAAAATATTATTTATCTCTATTTCAAAATCGAGCTCTGGCACCTCTACAAATCCCTGCTTCCCTCTGCGAAGGGCCTATCTATTTACTTTTATGTTGAGTCATCACCCTCTTATTAAAAAGCACTAGCTGGAGAGCGCTGCTATCATTTGCATTCATTACTATTAATTTATATTGGGTATGACTATGACTGGATCTCTTTTACCATGAATTACAATGTTTAGTCAGTCCTTGATCTTTAAAGGTGCTATGCATTTATGTTTTGCGGTCTCAGAAAGGGCTAGCGAGATACCTTCTAGTTATATCATATTATGATTGTTTTGAGAAAGTGTTGTCATCCGAGATTTATTATTATTGCTCGCTAGTTGATTATGCCATTGATATGAGTAAACATGAGACCTAAGAGTTATTGTGAATATGGTTAGTCATAATCTTTGCTGAAAACTTGAATGCTGGCTTTACATATTTACAACAAGAAGAGCAAACAGAGTTTGTATAAGTTTTCTTTATCACTTTAAGTTTATCAACTGAATTGCTTGAGGACAAGCAAAGGTTTAAGCTTGGGGGAGTTGATACGTCTCCGTCGTATCTACTTTTCCAAACACTTTTGCCCTTGTTTTGGATTCTAACTTGCATGATTTGAATGGAACTAACCCGGACTGACACTGTTTTCAGCAGAATTGCCATGGTGTTATTTATGTGCAGAAACAAAAGATCTCGGAATGACCTGAAACTCCACGGAACTTATTTTTGAAAAATAATAAAAATACTGGAAGAAGAATCCACATCAGGGGGGCCTCCACCTGTCCACGAGGGTGGGGGCACGCCTGCCCCCCTGGGCGCGCCCCCTGCCTCGTGGGCCCCCTGACGCTCCACCGACCTCAACTCCAACTCCGTATATTCGTGTTCGGGGAGAAAAAAAATTAGGGAGAAGGATTCATCACGTTTTACGACACGGAGCCGCCACCAAGCCCTAAAACCTCTCGGGAGGGCTGATGTGGAGTCCGTTCAGGGCTCCGGAGAGGGGAATCCGTCGTCGTCGTCATCATCAACCATCCTCCATCACCAATTTCATGATGCTCACCGTCGTGCGTGAGTAATTCCATTGTAGGCTTGCTGGACGATGATGGGTTGGATGAGATTTATCATGTAATCGAGTTAGTTTTGTTAGGGTTTGATCCCTAGTATCCACTATGTTCGGAGATTGATGTTGCTATGACTTTGCTATGCTTAATGCTTGTCACTAGGGCCCGAGTGCCATGATTTCAGATCTGAACCTATTATGTTTTCATGAATATATGTGAGTTCTTGATCCTATCTTGCAAGTCTATAGTCACCTACTATGTGTTATGATCCGGCAACCCCGAAGTGACAATAATCGGGACCACTCCTGGTGATGACCATAGTTTGAGGAGTTCATGTATTCACTATGTGTTAATGCTTTGGTCTGGTACTCTATTAAAAGGAGGCCTTAATATCCCTTAGTTTCCGTTAGGACCCCGCTGCCACGGGAGGGTAGGACAAAAGATGTCATGCAAGTTCTTTTCCATAAGCACGTATGACTATATTCGGAATACGTGCCTACATTACATTGATGAATTGGAGCTAGTTCTGTGTTACCCTATGTTATGACTGTTACATGATGAACCACATCAGGCATAATTCTCTATCATCGATCCAATGCCTACGAGCTTTTCACATATCGTTCTTCGCTTATTTACTTTTCAGTTGCTACTGTTACAATCGCTACAAAACCCAAAAATATCACTTTTGCTACTGTTCCGTTACTTCCATATTACTTTGCTACTAAATACTTTGCTGCAGATACTAAGTTATCCAGGTGTGGTTGAATTGACAACTCAACTGCTAATACTTGAGAATATTCTTTGGCTCCCCTTGTGTCGAATCAATAAATTTGGGTTGAATACTCTACCCTCGAAAACTGTTGCGATCCCCTATACTTGTGGGTTATCAGCAGGCGATGTTAAGTTATGCGATGACGTACCCGGGAAAATTTCCACCAAAATTTGAATTATCAAACTCATCCCATGCGCGTAAAGCAGAAGAATCGTTTGCGATGCACACAATCGTTCAAAGTGAATGGTCCAGCGGCACCGCGCGCGTTCAAAGTGAATGTGCCCATGCCTTGAGACCAAAATTTGAATTATCAAACTTATCCCATGCGCGTAAAGCAGAAGAATCATTTGCGATGCACACAATCGTTCAAAGTGAATGGTCCGACGGCACCACGCGCAAAGTTTCCCTCCACATTTCCAAAATTTTGGGTACCGCCAAAATATCTACCCCCGCCCCTCCCTTCCCCCCTTCCCCACCCCCTTTTCTCCCCGACCACAAGTCACATTTCCCCTGTTTCCTCCTTCCTTCCTTCGTTGCTAAGCTATAGCCGCTTCCTCGCTCTCGCCATCTCGCATCCTACCGCCGGGGTCGCCATGGTCTTCTTCAAAGTCATCTCCAGCGGTTCCTCCTCCGGCGACTACTCCTTCACCACCCGGGTATGCCTCTCTTCTCTCTCTCGGGCTATGACTTGGAATGAAGGATTTTTACCTGGAGGTCGATTTGAGTCGTTTCTTCCTCTTGTAGCTCCCTAAGACCATTAGTGGCAATGAATGGAGCGGGGTGGCTAAAGATCTATCTGCTCGTTGTCACCATCAATCTCCATGCGTGAAGCTACTTGTGTTTGATTCTGTGGACACTGGGAGGAAGTTGCTGGCATGTGCAGAGAAGGTTAGACCCTCTTCCGTTGTTACAAATCATTTGTTAGATGTGATTCAGACACTGTCACGGTCCCAAACCATTCATACCACACCTTCAACCAAACGCATCCTAAGACAGTGTCACAGTTTGTACCTAGTATCTTAAATTGTTGCCATCTCATCAGCGGTGCCATTGATATGTCTCCAACGTATCTATAATTTTTGATTGCTTCATGCTATATTATATTCTGTTTTGGATGATTAATGGGCTTTGTTATACACTTTTATATTATTTTTTTGGGACTAACCTATTAACTGGAGGCCCAGCCCAAATTGCTGTTTTTGCCTATTTCAGTGTTTCGCAGAAAAAATATCAAACGGAGTCCCAATGGAATGAAACCTTTGGGAACATGATTTTCGGAACAAACGTGATCCAGAGGACTTGGAGTCTACGTCAAGAAATCAACCAGGAGAGCACGATGCAGGGGGGCGCGCCTACCCCCCTGGCGCACCCTCCACCCTCGTGGGGCCCACGTTGCTCCACCGACGTACTTCTTCCTCCTATATATACCTACGTTCCCCCAAACCAACGGAGGCATCCATAAAAACCTAATTCCACCGCCGCAACCTTCTATACCCGTGAGATCCCATCTTGGGGCCTTTTCCGGCGTCCTGCCGGAGGGGGCATCGATCACGGAGGGCTTCTACATCAACACCATAGCCTCTCCGATGATGTGTGAGTAGTTTACCTCAGACCTTCGGGTCCATAGTTATTAGCTAGATGGCTTCTCCTCTCTTTTTTGATCTCAATACAAAGTTCTCCATGATTTTCGTGGAGATCTATTCGATGTAATCTTCTTTTGCGGTGTGTTTGTTGAGACCGATGAATTGTGGGTTTATGATCAAGTTTATCTATGAACAATATTTGAATCTCCTCTGAATTCTTTTATGTATGATTGGTTATCTTTGCAAGTCTCTTCGAATTATCAGTTTGGTTTGGCCTACTAGATTGATCTTTCTTGCAATGGGAGAAGTGCTTAGCTTTGGGTTCAATCTTGCGGTGTCCTTTCCCAGTGACAGCTGGGGCAACAAGGCATGTATTGTATTGTTGCCATCGAGGATAACAAGATGGGGTTTATTTCATATTGCATGAGTTTATCCCTCTACATCATGTCATCATACTTAAAGCATTACTCTGTTCTTATGAACTTAATACTCTAGATGCATGCTGGATAGCGGTCGATGTGTGGAGTAATAGTAGTAGATGCAGGCAGGAGTCGGTCTACTTGTCACGGACGTGATGCCTATATACATGATCATACCTAGATATTCTCATAACTATGCTCAATTCTATCAATTGCTCAACAGTAATTTGTTCACCCACCGTAATACTTATGCTCTCGAGAGAAGCCACTAGTGAAACCTATGGCCCCCGGGTCTATTTTCCATCATATTAATCTTCCAACACTTAGCTATTTTTATTGCCTTTTATTTTACTTTGCATCTTTATTATAAAAATACCAAAAATATTATCTTATCATACCTATCAGATCTCACTTTCGTAAGTGACCATGAAGGGATTGACAACCCCTTTATTGCGTTGGTTGTGAGGTTTTTATTTGTTTGTGTAGGTGCGAGGGACTTGGGTGTGGCCTCCTACTGGTTTGATACCTTGGTTCTCAAAAACTGAGGGAAATACTTACGCTACTTTACTGCATCACCCTTTCCTCTTCAAGGGAAAACCAACGCAGTGCTCAAGAGGTAGCAGCCATTAGAAAATTATTTGGCACTGCTTCAACAGTTTGTGCAGCCAACTTTGGTCCACACATCCGAGCAGCCAAGCAGTAAAATACTAAATCTTTATGGCACGAAGGAACTGGGCATCGGAGCAACTATGTGCTCCGGAGTCCAGGTCCCTGATTTTTTTTCCGCTGCATCGGCTCGCCAGTTCAGGGCACCGGTGCGAGATGTAGCAACAGTTGTCTTTACACCAGTTTTGGCATACATAGTGGACGGCCTTAGTGCTATTAGTTCTATGTTACTAAATTTGTGCATGTACACACATGTTAGTATCGATTTGTTTTCATCCAAACACTGTCGCTATGTTGTTGCAGTTATATTTACCTTCCTCATAAAATGTTCAATTTGTTATTTATTGTACATGAGTAAGAACTTGTAGCGTCGTTGTAGTTAATTATAGCTTCTGATGTTCCAGAATTTGGTTGTTGTCTCGGTATGAATTATTTCATTTGCACATTGATCTTTTTGAGAAGATATGTCATAATTAACATGTTTCTTTAGTTTTTCAAAATAAGCATTGGTGATTTTCTATGTTGCTATAAACCCATTTACCCTACAATTGTTACTGACCTAGTTTTAAATATTATAGGATGAACGGAAGTGTTCTTACTTGGAGTGGGTTGATCAAGAGTGGCCAGTCTTTGAAGATGTGCCTAACGAAGCTCTGGAGCATGTATGAGGAAGTGAACACACGTAGGCTTAGAGAAAGTATTGTCAACGCTGAAGCATATTTCGAGATGCGGGATCAAAAGGTGAAGGTGGAGAAAGAGCTTAGATTTTTTAAATCAGACTTTGCTAAGATGGTGTTGGCGAAGGAGGAGGCACTTTCCCAGTTGGCCCGTGCAAAACGGGTTCTTACTGAACTGAAAGCAGAGGTGGATAAGATGAGCCTGGATGATCTCGATTAGGGAAATGAATATATTATTCTTATGAAGTTGAACTAGCTATATGTTGTACTGTGCTGTTTCATGTAGCTACCGTACTGTGATGTTATAATATATTTATGTGCCTGATATTAAATTGGCAAACAGCTGTTCGATATGAAATGTGAATTTGCATAATACTGGAATTATTAATTCTAAACTAATAAACCTGCTAAATGTGTCATGGACCTTTGCAAACGGTTCTAGCAGTAAAAGCGCTTGCGATGGATAGCTCAATTCCACATAGTTTTCTTCATCAAATCGTGTGTGATATAGTTGATAAAAGCAAACAGTTAACCAAGGAAGACCGTGTGTGATAGTTACACCTTTCACACACGAGCCTAGACATAAAACTGTGTGGGATTTACGTCCGGACGGAAACGTTTTCCCTGGATTGACTGTGTGGGATGTACATAAGAATGGAAACGTATTCCTTGGATTGACTGAGTGTGATATACATACGAACGGAAATGTTTTCCTGGGATTCACCATGTGGGATGTACATACCTACGGAAATGATTTTCTCAGATTACCGTGTGGGATGTACATACCTACGAAAATGATTTCTGGGATTCACCGTGTGGGATGTACATACCTACGGAAATGATTTCTGGGATTCGCCGTGTGGGATGTACATACCTATGGAAATGATTTACGGGATTTACCGTGTGGGATGTACATACATACGGAAATGATTGGGTTTCGATGCCTCGCCCGATCGCACATGGCCCCAGCCTGGGTCCCAGGAGGGCCTATCCCCGATGATTTCTGGGTCGTGTGGGAAGGACACCCTATCGCACACGCTCACTTGGCGACGGTTCCAAATGCCATCGCGGAAAGGGGTAAAAAACCATTTGTTTAGGACCGACGCGCACCAGTGTATGTCAAGTGAACTCGGTGGCGCCGGATGAATCAAATCAGTGGGGCCGAGTTTGACTTTAGGTTTAGGACAAATGTGGAAATGAGAAAGTGGTTGAGGGTTTTTGGAGCATATCACTAAGCATTTCTAGTAAGTAGACCATTAAGCAACACCTCATCCCCTTCTAATAGTATTGGCTTTTCCTATGTAATCAATGTGATCTTGGATTACTAAAATGGAAATGAAGAGTCTTGAACTTTTGCCAATATGTGTCCTTAGCATTTTGAGGGGTCCACATCTCTAGTCCATGCCATGCCAAACATTGAACTTTCTGAAACATTTAACTTGAATGGATATTAGTTCAATGAGCTATATGTTGTTATGAATTACCAAAAACAACTGGGGATAAGTTGCACTTTCAATCTCCCCCTTTTTGGTAATTGATGACAACATATAGATCAAAGCTTCGACAAAAGATAATATCAAGTAATTACATCGTCGCTTTGAGAAGTATGTGATAAGCAAGAGCTCCCCCTAAATTTGTGCATTATTTACAATTTGCTTTTGACTGCAAATGCACAATCAATCAGGATCATGGGTTACTCTTCCATGTAACATACATCTTGGTGGAGCGCTCAAAATGATAGAATATAAATAGCATGCACTCAGCACCAAGGCAAACATGATTGATCATACATAAGTGATAAGATATCATCGTTCAAGCGCACATTAAAGCAAAGTATGATCAAACACATGATCATAGGAGTATCTCACACACAAGCACAAATAATGTAGCAAGCAAACAAGCAAATAACAAGTAGCAAGACAGGCAAATAAAGCAAAACACACACACTCTCTCTCTCTCGAAGCCTATGATCTATACGCTTTCTCCTCCTTTGGCAACAAGTTACCAAAAAGCTTGAAAATGCATAGTGCTATGCGGAACACTAAGCACGATCTCCGGGAGCTCCAGTGTGCGAAGATGGCGTGGAGAGGACAGCATCTGCAAAATCTTCGGCTGATGTCTGAGGAACTGGAGGAGTTGCAACTGCAGGGGCAACTGGGGCAGTGGTTGCAGGTGCTGAAGTGGTAGCTCTTATGTCACTGGCTGGCACAGCTACAGACCTTTGTGCCCTTGGCACTCTCTGAAATGCATTTGTGGTAGCTCTCCCTCTCCTGTCCTCTGCTTCTTCTTGAAGTTGCTCAATTGTGGTCTGAATTTCTGTGACCTTCAAGTCTAGATCATAAAATTTTGTTTCGATAATCCTCTCAAGACTTTCTTGGTTTTGAGTTAGGGTGGCTAGTCCTTTCTCAATTCTCACTTTAGCCTCAAGCAGATAGCTAAGCTGATCCTGCTTGGTCTTGAGATTTACAGCTGAGGCATCTGGAACCTGGGAAGACTTTGCCGCCTTTTCTTTCTCTCTCTTCTCCTGAGCCTCTACAGATGTAGGATGTGATGCATCCATGACAATCTCATTGTCCTCAAATTCTGGCCTCGGGGGAAGGTGCTCTTTGTCTAGAAGATATGTGCCTGTACCCATCTTGGAGTTGATGAGCATCTGAATGTGTGGGGCATATCCACATGACCTCTTCTGATCAGCTGCAGTCCTCTTAACTGTTTCAACAATCAAGGTCATCACCTTGAACTTCTCTGGCACATCAAACATATGCAGCAAGTTGATTGAGTGCCCTCTAATCATCCTATCATCTCTTGATTTGGGCAGCAATGTGTATCTCAATATAGTGTTGATAGTGGGCAGCCCTGACAACAGATAGTAAATGGAGCCAAATTTGTGAGTCTCTAGGCATCATCAGGAATTTCCTTGTACATGTGTGCCATGGAGTTATGACCTTTCCTGGGCTTGGCACAAACATCTGTGTCATCTTCATGTTCTTCAGGAGCATTGATCAGCTTGGCCCACTCAGCAATGGAGGATTGGTACCTAGTACCTTCAATCATCCAGACAATCTTTCCATCTGGGTAAAAATGTGCAGTTGAATAAAATTGCATCACCATCTCATCATTCCATTTTGTCAGTTTCTGACCAACAAACTTGTCAACTCGAGTCAATCTGAAGCTGTCATGCAGTCCAGGGAAATAATCAGCATTCTCATCAATATATGTCCAGTCAACCCATCTCATGTCACTAACAATGGGCTTCTTGTCCAGAAGAACTGTCTTATAGAAGTCCTGCTGCTCCTTGGTGTGAAACCTGTAATCCACAGCAGTCCTTCTCCTTGTAGCAAAGGGGGCTTAGATGGAGCAGCCCCAGACTTGGTAGCATCTCCCATCAGTCTCTGGGTCTTGGCATGAGGTGCAATGGGCTCTTCCTCCTCCTCTTCATCTGATTCCCTGACCATAGATGGATTTCCAATCACTCTGGCCATGGTCTTCTTGACCCTTTATTTCCTTTTTGTTCCACCAGCAGCCACTTCTTCTCTTGGTTCAGAAGTAGCTTGACTTGAGGCTCTGGCTTTTGACATAGGGATTCTCTTGGCAGGTGCCTTCTTGTGCATGCCAGGCTTGGTGGATGCAGTAGTGCCAAATTCCTTCTTGACAACCTTCTTCTTTGAGGTGACTTCCTCATCAACCAACAAGTCCTCATCCTCTGAATTTGAGGTTTTCTTCTTCCTCTGCCTGGTTGCAGCCTTAGGCAGGTTGCTTGGAGTGCTTCTGCTTCCATCATCATAACTGCTGTTTGAGGGACTAGTGCATGCCCTCACTCATATTTGCATGCTCTTCTGACCTGTTCTGGCTATCACTGTTGTCTGACATCTCTGACACTGAAAGATGAACCTGTGAATAGATAGGTTGAGATAGACTGGATGAGTCTCACAAAGCACAGACATTTTGCAAAACAAATGAGTCAAATACTTAGTTTTAGTTTTCTACAGAAAGCATTTCGAAGCTACCGATATTACAAACTCGGTGACACCGAAGCAGTTCTGGAGTCTAAACATGCGAGATCGGTCAGACCGAGATGCAGTTTGGTGACTCCGAGATGGCTAGGGTTTCACAGAGAAATGAACTCGGTCACACTGATTGGTATGTTTCAGTCAGACTGAAAAATACTTGTGCTATGGCCTATGCCAAATTGGTGAGACCGAAATCTCAATATCGGTCGGTCCGAGATGAGTTCGGCTGAAACCTAAACCTAAATTTTTGCTTCGAACCTGATCTAACGGAGTTTGCAGTGGATAGAATGATCTCAAAAGTGGCAAGAATACGGGCATTGATCTTTGTGCTCGGAATCGGAGTGGGGATGGCACAAAGGGACGAGTTCATACCCTAACTTGGCAATGAACTGGCTATGGTGACAACGGCGGCGAAGATTCCCGTTGACGGCGACGGAGACCAGTGGCAGGAGGTCGCTGACGACAAGAAGACGATCTGAGGATCACGAGTCAGCAGGGTGGGACAGGCGCGGGTGAAGCGTTTGGAGAAATTTCCAAATTTTCAGCCCGTGGGTATATATATCCAGACTCTGTCGGTGTGACCAAGTGGAATGCCTCGGTGGCACCGAGATGCAGAATCGCATGCGGTTGCTGCAACTCGGTGTGACTGAAAAGTTCAAATCGGTTGCACCGAGATTAAAACCTAGATTAACTTAATGAACTCGGTGTGACCGAATGGGATGAATCGGTCAGACCGAAATGCACTAAGAGGTTTTGGACGTTTAAGTCTATGACGAATCGGTGGCTCCGAGTGCTCCTCACTCATAGGGTCCGAATATGACTTGATCAAGCTTTGTGATGTAGCATGAATAGAGTATGAGACGATAAAAGCATAGATAGCTAGAGGGATTACTTAGGCATTCTTGTCCATCCATTTGGCAAAAAGAAAAAGCCAAGCAATCAAAGCAACAAATGGATGTCCTTGAATGGAGAAAATTATGCAACCAACATGCTCACACAATAAGATAGCAAATGAAATATGTGGCAAAGCACGCACAAACACTCTAGCATCTATCAAGCAATTGGCGAGGACTAGGTCATCTATATATGAGTATATTGACTTAGGAGTCAAATGAGAACATTTGATCATAGGTCATACTCATCGTTTAAGCACAAGTGGGGTTACCACTTTTACATAAAGCATTGCTGTGTTCACACCATTAGAGTTGCTTTAGCTCAATTCTTAGAGTAAGGCTCCCCCTAGATGTGACATCCCCTTTTAGAGGGATGAACTAACCTTGGGTTTTGTCGATGATGACTTCATGTAGATGTTGAAGATGTGGATGCTCAATATTGATGTAGATCATTTGGAGCAATCCATCGAAGTGAGTTGCACTCTCAATACCTACATGGGTTAGTACCACAAGGAACAAACAAGGATATCCATGGACATAGAGTGAAGTTCACAAATGATGATGTCCATGAAAGCATTTGGTTACCTTGTCCCTTGACTTACTAGCAAGAGGGTTTGTGACTCCTTGAAGTAGTGCAAGAAGTGGAAGTTGATTGCACTTGTCCTTGCCAATATGAATATGAGTGAAATATGTTGGCGGAGTCATCCTCAAGAACTCTCTACTTCTTCTCTGGGATCCCCATCAACTTGATGGGAATCCTTGGAGTTGTAGTCATACTTGATGAAGTAGAACATGAAGTATTCTTGGGAACCCACTTGACCAAGGCCTTTGGAGCTTCTTCAAATGAATCAATCTCCTCTTGAAGCTTGTCCTTGCCTTTTAGCTTGTTGTCTTGTGGTGGAAGATCATCTTGAGCTTGTGTTCCCTCGAGGAAAGTGGGATCATACTTCTCTTGTTGAGTAACAAACTTTGTCTTGGGGTATTGATCTTCTTCCCACTCAACTCCATTGGCATTGAAATTTCGTTCAAAACCAACACCTTGATTCTTCCGGTGTCTTCCTTCCTTGCGTACAATTTCCTCAAATTGCTTACTTTCGGCAAAGCTCTTGTAAGCACCTTTCTCTATAATTCCCTTCAATAAGCTATTTTCTTGCTCAAGTGTAACTTGGCTAAGAGAATCATTAGTGGAATCGAGAGAACTACTAGAAGCAATAATATTGGATTTAGCATGATTATTGTTACTACTAGAAGAAGAATCTTTCTTACTCTTGTTGCTAGATTTTACTTGTGGCATGTAAGTAGACAAGAGTAAACGCTTGGCAATGTAAGAAGAACTTTTCCTCCGAAGACCATCATTGATTGCTTTTAAGAACTCACGCTCTTGCTCTAATTTGAGCTTTTCGAAGCGTAGCTTCTCATGAGTTTTTAAAAGTTCTCAATGATCCTCTAAAGTAGTTTCATGAGCTAACTTAAGAGTGTTTAGTTCTTTGGTTAGACGCTCAATCTCCTTCTTATCATTGCCATTCGTTTCATCTTGGTTAGCATGATTAATAGCAATTTCATCATAATTTTCATCACTAGCATTGTCAACAAGCAAATCATCATCACCTAGCGAATCATCTTCATCACTATTGAAATCAATATACTCGGGGTGTGATACCTTGGGGCCTTTAGCCATGAAGCATCTTCCTATTCCTTCATTTGGTGAGTCAAATATGTCGCAGGAGTTGGTTGACACAAGTGCAAGACCGGCAACACCTTCATCTTGAGTATATTCGAAGTCGGAGTGATAACTTCTCTCGGAGTGGTTGTCGGAGTCGGAACCAGATACCCATTCACTGACATGAGCTTGATGTCTTCGTTTTGTGTAGCTCCTTGATGACTTGTCCTTCCTTTCCGAATCCTTGCTTCTGCGAGAGGGTCTTCCTTCATAACGATCATATCTACTCCTTCTCTCTCTTGGAGGTGATTCATCTCTTCTACTTTCCTTTTAGGCGAGTCTTCTTTTATTTTGTAGGGAGCCGTAGACTCATTGGAGTAGTGTCCGGGTGAACAGATCGATATGGTTGACTAGAGGGGGGGTGAATAGGCAACTAACAATTTTTAGCTTTTCTTGACCAAATTAAACTTAGCATCAAAGTATGTTGTCTAGATGTGCAACTAGGTGAGCAACCTATATGATGCAACAACAACAAGCACACAAGTAAGCACGGGATACAACACAATGAAAGCTTGCCCAAGTAAAGGTAAGAGATAACCAAGAGTGGAGCCGGTGGAGACGAGGATGTGTTACCGAAGTTCCTTCCCTTTGAGAGGAAGTATGTCTCCGTTGGAGCGGTGTGGAGGCACAATGCTCCCCAAGAAGCCACTAGGGCCACCGTATTCTCCTCACGCCCTCACACAATGCGAGTTGCCGTGATTCTACTATTGGTGCCCTTGAAGGCGGCGACCGAACCTTTACAAACAAGGTTGGGGCAATCTCCACAACTTAATTGGAGGCTCCCAATGACACCACGAAGCTTCACCACAATGGAATATGGCTCCGAGGTGACCTCAACCGTCTAGGGTGCTCAAACACCTAGGAGTAACAAGATCCGCAAGGGATTAGTGGGGGGAATCAAATTTCTCTTGGTGGAAGTGTAGATCGGGGCCTTCTCAACCAATCCCTAGAAAATCAACAAGTTTGATTGGCTAGGGAGAGAGATCGGGCGAAAATGGAGGTTTGAACAACAATGGAGTTGGGGAGGGAAGAGGTGGTCTTCTTGAGGAAGAAGACCCCCTTTATATAGTGGGGGAAAAGATCCAACCGTTATCCCATCACTCAGCCCGCGCGGTGCGGTACTACCGCAGTACTACCGCTGCATTGTGCGGTACTACCGCTTGCACGGTAGAGACTAGACGAGGGCCCGTTGCACAGGGCAACGAGCGGTAGAACCACCGGAGCGGTACTACCGCGCTGCCCTACGGTACTACCGTAAGGCAGGGCTCAACTGGAGCTAGAAATATACGGAATAAATAAATTACATCCGTAAATATTTCTGCTGAGTTTGGAGCTGTGCAAAAATCCAGCAGGTACTACCGCTACACAGACCGATCGCTTAAACTCGGTGAGACCGATTACAGCAATAAGCAAACAGAGACTTGGTCAAGCAAACTCGGTGGGACCGATCGCTCATTTCGGTGAGACAGAAACGTTACGAAAAGGAAACAGAGAGTTTGCATTGCGAACTCGGTGGGACCGATCGCTCATCTCGGTATGACCGAAACGTTACGAAGGGAAACAGAGAGTTTGCAATCCCATCTCGGTGAGACCGAACTGATTAGGGTTTCTGGCTATGGCTATGTCAAGTGAACTCGGTGGTGTCGGATGAATCAAATCGGTGGGGCCGAGTTTGACTTTAGGTTTAGGACAAATGTGGAAATGAGAAAGTGGTTGAGCGTTTTTGGAGCATATCACTAAGCATTTTGAGCAAGTAGACCATTAAGCAGCACCTCATCCCCTTTTAATAGTATTGGCATTTCCTATGGACTCAATGTGATCTTGGATCACTAAAATGGAAATGAAGAGTCTTGAACTTTTGCCAATATGTGTCCTTAGCATTTTGAGGGGTCCACATCTCTAGTCCATGCCATGCCAAACATTGAACTTTCTGAAACATTTAACTTGAATGGATATTAGTTCAATGAGCTATATGTTGTTATGAATTACCAAGACTACCCGGGGATAAGTTGCACTTTCAGTTTCACTAGAGGCTTCTCTCTTGAATAAAGCATATGGTGGATAAACTAATTACTGTTGAGCAATTCATAGAAAAGCGCAAAGTTATGATGATATCTAAGGCAATGATCATGAATATAGGCATCATGTCCATGATAACTAGACCAAAACGATTCTGCATCTGCTACTATTACTCCACACATCGACCGACTCATGCCTGCATCTAGAGTATTAAGTTCATAAGAACAGATCAACGCTTTAAGCAAGATGACATGATGTAGAGGGATAGACTCAAGCAATATGATATAAACCCCATCTTTTTATCCTTAATGGCAACAATACAATATGTGCCTCACTGCTCCTTCTGTCACTGGGAGGGGACACCACAAGATTAAACCCATCACAAAGCACTTCTCCCATTGCAAGAAAAACTAATCTAGTTGGCCAAACCAAATCGATAGATCGAAGAGAATTACTAAGCTATCTCAATCATGCATACAAGAGTTCAGAGAAGACTCAAATAATATTCATACATAATCTGATCATAAATCCACAATTCATTGGATCTCAACAAATGCACCACAAAATAAGATTACATCGAATAGATCTCCAAGAACATCGAGGAGAACATTGTATTGAAGATCAAAGAGAGAGAAGAAGCCATCTAGATACTAGCTATGGACCCGTAGGTCTGTGGTAAACTACTCACACTTCTTCGGAAGGGTAGCAAGGTTTGTGTAGAGGCCCTCCGTGATCAAATCCCCCTCCAACAGAGTGCCAAAAAAGGCCCCAAGATGGGATCTCACGGGAACAGAAGCTTGCGGTGGAGGAAAAGTGTTTTCGGTGTGCCCTGTGGTCTAGGGGGGATATTTGAGGATTTATAGTGCAAGAATTAGGGTAGGAAGATCTCCGAGGGGCCCACAAGCCCTGGGGGCGCGCCCCTACGGCTTGTGGCCTCCTCGTAGGGCTTCTTGCCTCCTCTCCAAGTCTCGTGGGTTTCTTCTGGTCCAAGAAAAATCACCATAATGTTTTATTCCATTTGGACTTCGTTTGGTATTCCTTTTCTGTAGAAGTCAAAAACAAGGAAAAAACAGAAACAGGCACTGGGCACTAGGTTAATAAGTTAGTCCCAAAATAATATAAAATAGCATATTAATGCATATAAAACATCCAAAATAGATATATAATGAGCATAGGCAAACCCAAAATCTATAAAATATAGATGGGCTCCCCCTAGATGTGTGCATTCCATAGATATGCTTTGGACTGCAAAACACACACACTAGGATCAACACTCCCCCTATATTTTATAGACAAGGCAATCCTTGCAACAAGATAAGTGACAATAAGCATGGAAGCAAGGTATAGCAAGTGAGCATGATAATGAGGGCACAAGATAAGATAATCTCACAAGCTACTAACCATACTGGACAATAGGAAGATAAGAGTGAGCGCATATGTATTACACCATATGATAGGATAAGTCTCCGGACTCACACACAAATAACACAAACCAAAGCAAACGAAGAAGGTCCAACGAAAGCAAGACAAAGCAAAGGCTCGCAAATCCTACACTCTCTCCCCCTTTGGCATCGAGACACCAAAAGGGCAGCGAGGACACCTAAGACACAGGTGGTAGCTCCCACTGAAGTGATCACCCAATGGTCTCCCCATCGGAAGCAGCAGGAATGGTCTCCTCATCTGACTCAGCCCACTGATAGTCCTGCTTCGACATCCAAGCAGCCTCAAGAGTGATGTTCATCTCAAACCCGCTCGAGACGTGCTCGCCAAGCTTCCTCAAAATCCGCTTGTCGCGCTGGCGACTCTCCTTCTAAGCAACGTGAGCCTTGTATTGCCCCTTGGCCTGCATGCAGAATAGAGCCTTCACCTTGGCCTTGAGCTTCTTAGCCCAAGATGGCTCAGCAGAGAGAGGTGCATACCCCTCAGAACTGTCCTCTGCCTCCTCCCCCTCAATCTCATCATCATCAACATCCATGCGGGCGGCTTCTGCCTCAGCCCGGGTAGTGGTGTTAGCCCACTTGTTCTTCTGGCGCAGCCTAATGGGCACATGGCGAATCCAATTGGGAGCATGAAACTCTTCACCTGGAAATATCTTCTCCCAAGTCTTCGAAATCAAGAGGTGCAAATAAGGTCCATAGATGGGAACCTTGCGATGGAACACCGCAAACTGAAGCTCACACCACATGATATGAGAGACATCAAGAGGTTCGGGTTGCTCACGACGCGCGTCCTCACAAATAAGCATCATGTCCACAAGATAGGAATGCACCTTGTCCTTGTCGCCTATGCGAGGAAAGAGAGAGTTGCGGAAGATCCGGTGCATGATGTCAAGAAACGGGTTCAACACATAAGCCTTCTTGCCACTGGGTAAAGACTTCTCAACAAGGTAGGGTTGAAGCTTGTTCTTGGAAGCAGACTCTGGGTTGGCATGCAGGCGGACACTAACGGGCACATCTAGCCCCTCATCACAAACATGCAGCAGATCCATGAACTCCTTCCACTCAGTAGGCATTCTCTTTCCATTAGTCATCCAAGTCATGGTCCGCTTCACATCCGTGTGGAAGTGGACAGAAGCAAAGAACTGAGCCACAATCTCTGGGTCAAAGTCAAGGTGGAACATGAGGAGCTCCTCAATACCAAACTGCTCCACCAAATCTAGAGGCTCACCAAAATAATCCTGGTTCTTCCTCAGATGGTCCATGTCATTCCACTGGATGGGTACGTAGATGTTCTTCTTGGCCTTGATCACATCTAGAAAGATGAGATTTTGTTGCTTGGTCCAAAACAAGTCATTGCCCCTTATGAGTTCCCTTGGCTTGACGTAGGGGTTGAGCTTCCTTTGAATCAGAAACTCTGCTTGAGGCATTTCATCCAAGCCGACAACTGGCTCCTTGAACTTAGTAGCTGAGGTCTTGATGTGGCGAGTTGGGGCACTGGACCCCTCAGGAACTTCTTGGTTGCGAAGACGCTTTGAGCTTGTATCACGACTGGGATTCGAGCACCTGGAACCGGAGCCACCACCTATGACAAACAACGCAAACACACGAGAAAAGCAAGAAGGGTTATTGCAAAGACCAAGGACAAACCAAAACGAAACACATAGAAATGAGATTGGGTGTGACAAAACGAGGTGATTTTAGTCAAGCTGTAGTACCGCAGCAGGATGCGGAAGTAAAAAAATTACTACTGCTCTGACTGCGGTAGTACAGCGCTGGGTTGGCGCGGTGGTACCGCGCTTAGAGCGGAAGTAATTTTTTACATCCGCGCGCCGGGCGGTAGTAACGCTCCAGGGAAGCAGTAGTACCGCTCCAGGTGGAGCGGTAGTACCGCACGGGCGGATCTTGCAAGGTCGCATCTGAGAAGATCCGAACGATGAATCGGTACTATCATTTGATCAAAACTACATCGTTGTATCACACCAAATAGCATATCTACTGCACAAACACTCTCCAACAATCTCCTCTTGCAAAGATTTAGCCAAAAATCTCAAGACCTACACATGCATCTCCCAAAACCTAGAAGCACAAAACGAGAGGCAAAGAGAGAGGGACAAGGGGAGATACTGGGGTCCATGGCAAGAGGGAAAGGTGGGGACGATCCCACCGGTTGAAACGAGAGGAGAGTGGCCGGAGACAAAGATTTGGCGAGGTCCTCCAGCGCCGTCCTTGGGCTGGAGAGAGAGAGACGAGGTGGGGGGAAGAGATGAATGGGTATGGGGGAGTTGGAACTCCCCCTGCACATGCTTAACCCCCACGTGGTCTCGACGGCGCGGTAGTGCTGTAGATCATCGCGGTAGTACCGCCCGGGCGGAAGTACCGGACCCAAGGCGGTAGTACTGCTCTTACCAGCAGCAGTAAAAAATTACTACCGCGATGGAGCGGTAGTACGGTGCCGTGGTCGCAGCTGTGCGAGCAAAGGAGCCACCCACCTCCAGCGGTAGTACAGTGGCGTGCCACAGTAGTACCGCAAACCCAAGAAAGTGCAAGTTTCAACAAAAGGAAACAAGAAGGCCTTTGCAATACAAACTTCAAGCAAACTGACACACGAGAGAGACCACAAACGAAGCAACTTAACCACGAACAAGGTCCAAAAGAAAGCAAAGAGACCCTGAGGACCAACAACGAACCAAAACCTCTCAAGGAGAGGGGGCGGTGGCCGGAGCCACCTATGTTTGAGTCAATTGGTATGGCACCGCGAAGAATTATCCTTGGTCCCATTACCAAAACTCGTCTTGGAAACACAAGTACCATCACAAATGGCGAATGTGAAAGAGTTGATCAATTTATGCATAATGGGGGGAGGAAGAGTTCATTGAGAGAACAACACTCCCCCTATGTCCATGCCTACATCTAAACAAGACAAACATGATGAGTATGGTGGGTTGTGCACAGGTTCAAGCCACATTGCTCAAATCGATGATATTTAGCTCATGCCTTAACTCACGAAATCTAGCTTCATACAAAGGCTTCGTGAAAATATCTGCAAGGTTATCATGAGTGTTGACATAGTTAAGATCGATCTCCCCTCACTTGATGTGATCCCGGATGAAGTGATACCGAATCTCAATATGCCTCGACTTGAAGTGTTGCACCGGGTTGAGAGAAATCTTGATGGCACTTTCATTGTCACACCAAAGAGGCACTTTGTCACAAGTGACACCGTAATCCTTTAAAGTTTGCCTCATCCAAAGAAGTTGAGCACAACAACTACCGGCACCACATACTCGTCTTCGGTGGAGGAGAGAGACACACAGCTTTGCTTCTTAGAAGACCAACTCACCAAAGAGCAACCAAGAAATTGGCACCCTCCGAAAGTTGGCTTCCTATCCACTTTGTCTCCCGCCCAGTCCGAATCTGAAAATCCCAGGAGATTGAAGCTTTCTCCTCTAGGGTACCATAAGCCAAAGTTTGGGGTATGAGCCAAATATCAAAAGATTCGCTTGACCGCCACATAGTGGCTTTCCTTAGGTGAGGCTTGAAACCGTGCACAAATTCCCACACTCAACACGATATCCGGTCTAGATGCACAAAGGTAAAGCAAGGAGCCAATTATAGAGCAATATACCTTTTGATCCACTACTTTACCATTGGGATCACTGTCAAGTTGGCATTTGATAGGCCTTGGTGTTGACGCCGGCTCTTGACATCACTCAACTTGAATCTCTTGAGCATGTCTTGAGTGTATTTGGCTTGGTTGATTAAGATTCCTTCTCTTCTTTGTTTGACTTCGAACCCGAGAAAGAACTTCAACTCTCCCATCACGGACATCTCAAACTCCGCGGTCATGAGTGCGGCAAACTCCTCATTAAAGGCATTGTTAGGAGAACCAAAGATAATATCATCAACATATAGTTGGCATACAAACAACTCCCCGTTGACCTTCTTAGTAAAAAGAGTGGGGTTGATTTTCCCAATTTCAAACTGATACGTCTCTAACGTATCTATAATTTTTTATTGTTCCATGCTGTTTTATTATCAATCTGGGATGTTTTATAATCATTTTATAGTCATTTTATATCATTTTTTGGTACTAACCTATTGACATAGTGCCAAGTGCCAGTTGCTGTTTTTTCCATGTTTTTTACATCGCAGGAAATCAATATCAAACGGAGTCCAAATGCCACGAAACTTTATGGAGATTTTTTATGGACCAGAAGGAAGATGTTGGGCCCTGGTTGCACCCGGGGGGAGTCCGAGGAGGGGACAACCCACCAGGGCATGCCAGGAGGCCCAGGCGCGCCCTAGTGGGTTGTGCCCACCTCGGGTGCCCCCCGGACCGCCTCTTTGCTTTATAAATACCCAAATATTCCAGAAACCCTAAAAGCATCGACGAAATATTCATCCAGCCGCTGCCGCAGAGTCCAGAACCACCAGATCCAATCTAAACACCATCTCGGATGGGGTTCACCACCTCCATTGGTGCCTCTCCGATGATGCGTGAGTAGTTCTTTGTAGACCTTCGGGTCCGTAGTTAGTAGCTAGATGGCTTTCTCTCTCTCGCTGAATTCTCAATACAATGGTCTCTTGGAGATCCATATGATGTAACTCTTTTTGCGGTGTGTTTGTTGGGATCCGATGAACTTCGAGTTTATGATCAGTTATATCTTTTTATATCCATGAAAATTATTTGAGTTTCTTTGATCTCTTATATGCATGATCTCTTATAGCCTCGTATTTCTTCTCTGATATTTGGGTTTTGTTTGGCCAACTTGATCTATTTATCTTGCAATGGGAAGAGGTGCCCGGTAGTTGGTTCGATCTTACGGTGCTTGATCCCAGTGACAGAAAGGGAAACAACACGTATGTATTGTTGCTACTAAGGATAAAAAGATGGGATCTATATCTACCCAATAGATAAACGGATCTTGTCTACATCATGTCATCGTTCTTATTGCATTACTCCGTTTTTCCATGAACTTAATACACTAGATGCATGCTGGATAGCGGTCGATGTGTGGAGTAATAGTAGTAGATGCAGGCAGGAGTCAGTCTACTAATCTTGGACATGATGCCTATGTAATGATCATTTCCTGGATATCGTCATAATTATTTGAAGTTCTATCAATTGCCCAATAGTAATTTGTTTACCCACCGTTCGCTACCTTTCTCGAGAGAAGCCACTAGTGAAACCTATGGGCCCCGGGTCTTCTTTCTCATATATTTGCCTTTGCGATCTACTTTTTATTTGCTTTTATTTTCGAATATATTAGACCAAAAAATAAAAAATACCTTGCTGCAATTTATTCTTATTTATTTTGTTTGGCGTTCGATCTATCAATCTACTACAATTTCCCCATGCCCGTTTTGCCTATCTTGAGGCGTCGTACCCCGGAAGGGATTGACAACCCCTTTAACACGTCGGGTTGCGAGTATTTGTTCCTTGTGTGCAGGTGCTATTTACGTTGTGTTGCTTGGTTCTCCTACTAGTTCGATAACCTTGGTTTCTTCACTGAGGAAAATACCTACCATCGCTGTGCTGCATCATCCCTTCCTCTTTGGGGAAATACCGACGTAGTTCTAGGAGACAAGCACTTTTTGGCACTACTGCTAGGGAGTCATCAAAAGGAATTTCTGGCACCATTGCCGGGGAGGATCTTCAACATAACCAGGTTCCTAATCACAAATCTCATCTCCTCGCAATTTACATTATTTGCCATTTGCCTCTCGTTTTCCTCTCCCCCACTTCACAAAAATTTGTCGTTTTACTCACCATCTTTTTCGTTCGCCTTTTTCTCGTCAGATCTCATGTTTGCTTGTGTTTCCATGTGCCTTCTATTTGCTTGCATCTTTGCTTGCTAAAAATCTGTTGATATGGATCCTCATCCATTGGCTAATCTTTTTAAGAGATCCAATTATCATGAAGCAATTGCTAGTGATTTGAGTGCACTAGATTATCTTTATGATGTTTTGCTTTTGATTCGTGAATCTGAAAATTGTGATGAAGAAATTTATGAAGTGATTCATGATAGCTCCTTGAATGAAAAGCATGATTGCATGATTTTACTATAAATTCTATTAATGTCAATTGTGCAAAACCCCAAGCTTAGGGATGCTAATTTTGCTATGTCCACTACTTGTTGCAATGATCATGATTGGGGTGATTCTTCTTATGATCTTGAAAATTTATTTACGGAAAAACTAATGCTCACACGTGTGGGTGTTTGCACATCGCCCACACGCCTCCATCACCACTCATTTTGCAACGTATTAACAGATGACATCAGCAAAAATCTTTTTGGTTTTCGGCTTAAAAATGTTTTATCTCCTAATTAAAAAAGCAAATTGAAAATCCGTTTTCACCATTAAATCCGTCTCGACGAGATCTTCAAAACTAGACCCCATGTTGATATGTTCCGACAAAAAAAAATTTGCCCAAAAGTTGCCATGATGTTTACACTGTAGTTGCCATAGTGCTTAAACTAAAGTTGCCATGTGGCAATTTTAGTTTGTAGATCATGGAAATTTTAGTTTTTTTTATGATGGCAATTCCAATACTTTGACCATGAAAATATTTTTTGTATGAATCATGGCAATTTTAAGTGCATGTATCATGGCAATTTTAGTTTATGATGCATGGAAAGTCTAGTTTCTTAATTCTCCGTTTTATAATATGTCAAAATTTACTTTTAAATATAGAAGAAAATAGTTGAAACATATCATGGCAACTTCAATGTAAACATCATGGCAATTCATGTGCAATAGACATGGCAACTTTTAACCAAAAAAAATTTCGTCAAAATATATTGATATGAGATCTAGTTTCGAAGATCTCGTCGCGAGGGATTTAATTGTGAAAACGGATCTTCAATCAGATTTTTCATTTAAGAGATAGAACATTTTAAAAACTAAAAATCCAAAAAGATTTCTACATGCATGCATACGGTGACATGGCGTAGTCTGTGTGCTATAGGGCGTGTGGGCGGGTTTGGCTCCCACCACACGTGTGGGCGTTATCGTTGTCCTTTATTTAAGCCTCATGATGAATATGATATTGATAATAATGTTTGCAATAATATTGAAAGTGGGTTTGGAAGAGCGTCAACTTTAGGTAAAAATAATCCCACATATTTGGAGAGTGTTCAATCTTACGAAATTATTGATAAAAGTGGGTTTGGAGAGGTCATGACTTTAGTTGATGTTAATCCCACTATTTTGGAAGAGTGTCAACTTTGCATGCATGTGGATCATGAAGAGAATATTTTATGTGATAGTTATATTGTTGAATTTGAATATTATCCTACATGTAATTATTATGAGAGAGGAAAATATGGTTGTAGAAATTTTCATGTCACTAAATTACCTCTCTTCATGTTGAGATTGCTTTTGTTTCTTTCTTCTTCCTTGCATATGCTAGATCTTCCTTGTCTTGCGAATTTGTTTTCCTACAAGATTCCTATGCATAGGAAGTATGTTAGACTTAAATTTACTTGTCACATGTTTTATGATGCTCTCCTGTGTTCCAATTATTATCTTTCTTGTGCGCATCAATAAAATAGTATGGCTAGCTAAGGGCGTAAAACTATAGCGCTTGTTGGGAGGCAACCCAATGAATAAAATTTATTTTTGCTTTCTGTTTTTGTGTGTTTACACAATTATGCCTCTGGTATGACTGTGTTTTTTGTGTTTTAATTAGTGTTTGTGCCAAGTAAAGCCTTTAGGATCTTCTTGGGTGATAGTTGTTTGATCTTGCTGAAAAAGACAGAAACTTTGCACTCATGAAAATAATTTTCTTAAATCACAGAAAAGAGATTTTGCCCTGATTCGTTTTGCAGAAGATTAATATACAAATTACCCTGGTCGTCCTAATTTTTAGAATTTTTGGAGTTACATAGGCATTCGAAAGTTCCGGATTACTACAGACTGTTCTGTTTTGACAGATTCTGTTTTCTTTGTGTTGTGTGCTTATTTTGATGGCTCTATGGTTTTCTTTGATGAGTTTTTGCCATAGAAAAGTTGGAATACAGTAGATATAATACAAAAACAAAATATGAATTGGTTCCATACAACACTTATAGTAGTGGTTTGCTTTCTTTTACTAAGGGATCTCACAGAGGTTTTGTTGAGTTTTGTGTGATTGAAGTTTTCAAGTTTTGGGTTATCTTATGATGGATGAAAGAAGGATAGAAGAGCCTAAGCATGGGGATGCCCCGACATCCCAAGCTATTATCCAAGAATGAGCAACCAACTAAGCTTGGGGATGCCCCCGAGTGGCATCCCCTCTTTCTTCTAACGACCATCGGTATTTTACTCGAGGCTATATTTTTATTCCTCACATGATATGTGTTTTGCTTGGAGCGTCTTGTATGATATGTGTCTTTGCTTGTTTTATTTTGTGTTTTAAGTCATCAATCCTTGCTGGACACACCTATTTGATAGAGCCAAAATGTTATCATGACTTGTTAGAATTGCTCTCTGTGCTTCACTTAAATCTTTTATGAGCTAGGACTTGCTCTAGTGCTTCACTTATATCTTTTTGAGCACGGTGTGCTTAGTATTTTTGAAGAAATGCTCTCTTGCTTCACTTAGATTTATTTGAGAGTTAGTAAATTTTTGAAGAAATTCTCTCTTGCTTCACTTAAATTATTTTGAGAGAAAGAAAGAAAATTTGTTATGCTCATGATCTTCACTTATATTTGTTTGAGCTTATGAAAAGCAACACATGAAAATTAGTCCCAAAGTGATAGATATCTAAGAAGGGTAAAGTAAAGAAAAAATGTCATGAAGATCATTGGACAAAATAAACTTGATTCTTAGTAATAGTTTTGAGATATCATGATGTGATATGTGAGTTATGTTGATGAGTAATTGTGCCCATAATAAGAATATTGGTGTTAAGGTTTGTGATTCCCTATGCATGCACGAAAGTCAATAATCATGCAATGAAAATTATATCCTACTTGTGGTGCATTATTCGGTGTTAATTATGCTTAATGCTTGCTTATGAGATTATTCGTTTCTTGGTTGCTTGCTTCTCAATCTTTTTGCTAGCCTTCATTTTGCTCTAAGTATGATTTCTACTTGTGCATCCAAAATCCTTTAAACCAGTTTTCCCACATGAGTCCACTATATCTACCTATATGCGGCATTCTTTTGCCGTCCTAAGCAAATTTGCATGTGCCATCTCTAATTTTCAAAATAAACTTCTCTTTTGTGTGTTTATTTCGCTCGCGGAACGGTAACGGGTGGCTAATATTTTCCATGCTGGATGTGTTATTCGCACGATGAGTGTTTATTCACTTGTCATTGCACGAGAGTAAGGTAAAGGTTTTAGGTATTCCCAGTCCCGAAATGCAAAAATGAATTTACTTTATGTTGTCAAATAATAAATTCCTTGGAAAGTGTTGGTATGGAAGGCACCCGTGGATACAGTTAGCCATGGAAAGTGAAAGTTTTTTATTAAGAAAAGAGAATAAACTTTATTTTCTATTTGGGAACCGCCTATGATATATCTAGCATGGAAAGTGTTGGGAACTCTAAGTCGTTTTCGTTGGTGGGATGGATACACCTCCCAAAATGTTTTTATCTCTAATTTTTCACTTTGAGCTCTGGCACCTCTACAAATCCCTACTTCCTTCTGTGAAGGGCCTTTCTTTACTTTATGCAATTTTTATTTTGAATTTGAGTCTCCATCTTCTCTTATAAAAGCACCAACTAAGAGGCAATATGATCATGCTTAAGTATTGGGCGTAGCTAATATTCGAGTGTGTTTCATGAATGGATCAATGTTTGAGCATGATGGGCCAGGGATAACTTGTTTTAGCATTGATATTTTGAAAGACATGGTTGCTTGTTGATATGCTTGAGTATCTAAATTATTATGTCAAAACTAGACTATTGCTCTGAATCACATAAAGGTCCAAATGTCCATGCTATAAAGAAAAGAATATGATATGTCATGAGAAACAGCACTCCACATCAAAAATTCTGTTTTTATCACTTACCTACTCGAGGACGAGCAGGAGTTAAGCTTGGGGATGCTGATACGTCTCCAACGTATCTATAATTTTTTTTGTTCCATGGTGTTTTATTATCAATCTTGGATGTTTTAAAATCATTTTATAGTCATTTTATATCATTTTTGGTACTAACCTATTCACATAGTTCCAAGTGCTAGTTGCTGTTTTTCCATGTTTTTTACATCGCAGGAAATCAATATCAAACGGAGTCCAAATGCCACGAAACTTTACGGAGATTTTTTATGGACCAGAAGGAAGATGTTGGGCCCTGGTTGCACCCGGGGGCAGTCCGAGGAGGGGACAACCCACCAGGGCGCGCCAGGAGGCCCAGGCGCGCCCTGGTGGGTTGTGCCCACCTCGGGTGCCCCCCGGACCGCCTCTTTGCTCTATAAATACCCCAATATTCCAGAAACCCAAAACCGTCGACGAAATATCCATCCAGCCGCCGCAGAGTCCAGAACCACCAGATCCAATCTAGACACCATCTCAGATGGGGTTCGCCACCTCCATTGGTGCCTCTCCGATGATGCGTGAGTAGTTCTTTGTAGACCTTCGGGTCCGTAGTTAGTAGCTAGATGGCTTTCTCTCTCTCGCTGAATTCTCAATACAATGGTCTCTTGGAGATCCATATGGTGTAACTCTTTTTGCGGTGTGTTTGTTTGGATCCGATGAACTTCGAGTTTATGATCAGTTATATCTTTTTATATCCATGAAAGTTATTTGAGTTTCTTTGATCTCTTATATGCATGATCTCTTATAGCATCGTATTTCTTCTCCGATATTTAGGTTTTGTTTGGCCAACTTGATCTATTTATCTTGCAATGGGAAGAGGTGCCCGGTAGTGGGTTTGATCTTACGGTGCTTGATGCCAGTGACAGAAAGGGAAACAACACATATGTATTGTTGCTACTAAGGATAAAAGGGTGGGATCTATATCTACGCAATAGATAAACGGATCTTGTCTACATCATGTCATCGTTCTTATTGCATTACTCCATTTTTCCATGAACTTAATACACTAGATGCATGCTGGATAGCGGTCGATGTGTGGAGTAATAGTAGTAGATATAGGCAGGAGTCGGTCTACTAATCTTGGACGTGATGCCTATGCAATGATCATTGCCTGGATATCGTCATAATTATTTAAAGTTCTATCAATTTCCCAACAGTAATTTGTTTACCCACCGTTTGCTATCTTTCTCGAGAGAAGCCACTAGTGAAACCTACGGCCCCCGGGTCTTCTTTCTCATATATTTGCCTTTGCGATCTACTTTTTCTTTGTTTTTATTTTCAAATCTATTAAACCAAAAAATAGAAAAATACCTTGCTGCAATTTATTTTTTATTTTGTTTGGCATTCGATCTATCAATCTACTACAATTTCCTCACGTCCGTTTTGCCTATCTTGAGGCGCCGTACCCCGGAAGGGATTGACAACCCCTTTAACACGTCGGGTTGCGAGTATTTGTTCTTTGTGTGCAGGTGTTGTTTATGTTGTGTTGCTTGGTTCTCCTACTGGTTCGATAACCTTGGTTTCTTCACCGAGGGAAATACCTACCGTCGCTATGCTGCATCATCCCTTCCTCTTTGGGGAAATACCGACGTAGTTCTAGCAGACCAGCACTTTCTGGCACCACTGCTAGGGAGTCATCACAAACCCACCATCTTGCAACAACTCGATCGGTAAGGTGGTCATACCACACACGTGGGGCTCGTTTAAGGCCATAGAGCGCCTTATCGAGTTGGTACACATGATTGGGGAACTTGGGATCCTCAAACCCCGGGGGTTGTTTGACATACACCAACTCATTAAGAGGACCATTAAGAAATGCACTCTTCACATCCATTTGTTGCAACTTGAAGTTGTGATGAGAAGCATAAGCAAGCAACAAACAAATAGATTCAAGGCCAGCAACGAGAGCAAAGGTTTCACCGTAGTCGATACCCTCGACTTGGGAGTAGCCTTGTGCCACCAAACGGGCCTTGTTGCGAATGACAATCCCGTGAGCATCTTGCTTGTTCTTGAAGATCCATTTGGTTCCAATGACATTATGATTCTCCGTTGGACTTCGCACCAATCTCCACACCTTGTTGCGTTCGAAGTTGTTGAGTTCTTCATGCATGGCATTAAGCCAATCCGGATCCTCGAGCGCCTCATAGACCTTTTGGGGTTCAACACAAGAAACAAACGCATGATGTTCACAATAGTTTGCCAATTGTCTATGAGTGCTTACCCCCTTTCTTAAACTTCCAAGCACATTCTTCATGAGATGCTCTTGGGAAGCGAGCTTGGAAGCAATCTTGGCGGCACGATGCTCCAATTGCTCCTCAAGAGAGAGTTGAGGGGCGGTAACTTGATCATCATGAGCGTCATCTTGAGCTTGTTCTTGATCTTGAGCTTGCTCTTGATCTTGAACTTGCTTGGTAGCAAGAACTTGACCTTGGGCATCAATTTTTGGATCACCACCATCTTGAGGTTGATCTTGCCCTTGATCTTGTTCATTTGGAGGAGGGCCATCACTTTGTTCTTCGGAAGCGTGTGGGTCTTGGGTTGGTGATGGTTCCACTTGAGTGGAACATTGTCCTTCTCCTTTTGCCACAAGGGGTTCCTCAATGGGTAGGATATGACCAATACCCATTCTTCTTATGGCTTGGTGAGGAATTTCATCACCTACATCACAAGTACCACTTTGCTCCACTTGGGAGCCGTTATTTTCATCAAACTCCACATTACACATCTCCTCAATGAGTCCTGTGGACTTGTTGAGGACACGGTAAGCATGAGAGTTTGTATCATAACCAAAAAATATGCCCTCATGAGATCTAGCTTCAAATTTAGACAAACGAACACCTTTCTTGAGAATGAAACACTTACAACCGAACACCCGGAAGTACTTGAGATTGGGTTTGTTACCAGTAAGTATCTCATATGGAGTCTTGTTCAAGCCTTTGCGGAGATAGAGCGATTGGATGCATGACAAGCGATGTTGATGGCTTCGGCCCAAAAGTTGTATGGAGACTTGAACTCCGCCATCATGGTCCTTGCCGCGTCCATCAATGTCCGGTTCTTCCTCTCCGCTACACCATTTTGTTGAGGGATGTAAGGTGCAGAATATTGATGCTTGATCCCCTCATCACTAAGAAACTCATCCAAGGTGTAGTTCTTGAACTCGGTGCCGTTATCACTGCTTATCATCAAAATCTTTGCATTGTGTTGACATTGAGCTTCATTTGCAAAGTCGGTGATGGTTTGTTGGGTCTCACTCTTCCTCTTGAAGAAATACACCCAAGTGTATCTAGAATAATCATCCACAATCACCAAGCAATACTTTCTACCCCAAGACTATTAAAGGATGGAGGCTCAAAGAGATCCATGTGAAGGAGCTCCAAAGGCCTCATCGAGTAGATGATAGTCGTGGGAGGGTGAGCCTTCTCATGTAACTTTTTCCTTCGATACAAGCACTGCAAGCACGATCTTTGGCGAAACTAACATTTGTTAGTCCACGGACATGGTCCCCCTTGAGAAGACTTTGCGAAGATCTCATATTAACGTGGGCTAAATGGCGATGCCAAATCCATCCCACATCAACTTTAGCCATTAGGCATGTCGCTGTCTTAGTGGGTCACTCCGAAAAGTTAATCACATAAAGACCATTCTCAACATGCCCAACAAAGGCTACTTTAAGAGTCTTGCTCTACAAGAGGCCCACGAAATCAATATCAAAGAAGGTGGCAAAGCCTGTGAGTGCAAGTTGATGAACGGAAAGTAAATTGTTGCAAGGGACTCAACAAGCATGACTTTCTCGATCGTGAGATCATGAGAAATGACTACCTTGCCAAGACCCAATACCTTAGAAGACGAGGCATCACCCCATTCAACATTGGTGGGCATAGATGAAACTTTGTGCACGTTCACCACCAAGTCCTTGCTTTCGGTCATATGATTTGTGGCTCCACTATCGAGCAACCATGATCCCCCACAGGAAGCAAACACCTACAAGAGATCAATGCTTGGTTTTAGGTACCCATTTTGTAATGGGTCATTTGATGTTAGCAACAAGGGTCTTAGGAACCCAAATAGACCATTCAATGTACTCATAAGAAGAACCAACAAATTTGGCATAAACATGCCCATCACTAGCATGACATAACACATAAGAAGGGTTAAAGTTGCCGGCTTTATTGGAAGGAGTGGCATTGCCCTTCTTGACACCACCACCCTTCGTGTTGTTCTTCTTCTCCTTAGGAGTACCCTCTCCCTCCTTCACAAATGTTTGCTTGAGAGGAGGAGGTTGTTTGGTCTTGTCATTCTTCTTCTTCTTCTTGGACTTGGGTGCAAACCCAACACCCTCCTTGGCCACAACTGTCTTTTGATTGCTCAAAAGGTCGTTGAGGTTCTTCTCACCTTGTATGCACGACACAAGGCCTTTCTCAAGTTGCTCCTTCAAGTTGGCATTCTCCTCCACAAGATGCACATGCTCACAACACGGGTTAGTAGCATTTGCGTTATCAATTAAAACCATATGAGGAAATGTGGCTTTCTCCTTGGTTACCCTCACTTGTAGTTGATCATGAGACTCTTTGAGGCTAGCATGAGCACTCTTCAAGACCTTGTGAGCCTTGTCAAGTAGGTCAAACTCCTCCTTGAGTCTAGCATGGTCAAGCCCAAGTTTGGCCTTCTCGGAATTTAGCACAAGAGAGACAACAAGAGCATGATCAAGATCTTTGTTTAATTTAGCATGACCATCATTGTGTGACTGCTCAAGAGCCAAATGATGACCACGCTCTTCCTCAAGCGCATTAGAGAGATCCGATATCTCATCGGCATAGTCACGACTATGCCCTTCCATCTTAGAGATGGTCTCTTCGTGAGCCTCGATCATGTCATTGGCTTCACCAAGTTGTTCCAAGAGAGCAACGAAGTGCTTCTTGGTTTTACCTTTGAGCTTTTCCATCAAAGACTCAAATTCATTATCCTCCTCCTTCGCCCCCTCACTTTCATCAATGCAATCCGTCAAGGAAAGATTAGTAGTGATGGTAGTATTGATGTTGGGGGTTACCTTGTTGGTGGCTTTAGCCATGAGCCACTTGGCGGTGATGTTCTCATTGGGTGAATCGAACACGAACACCCGTGGAGTTGTTGCAATGGCAACGGAGGCCATGGAAGCCGTCTCACCATCTTCGTCATCATCATCATCCTCATTGTACTCTTCTTGTTCCACCAACCCCTTGGGAGGAGTCTTCTTGGTGAAGTTGTTCTTGTTGGGGAAAGACTTGGCCTTGTCTTTTCAGATAAGCTTTCCACCATTGTCTTCCCTCTTCTCATATGGGCAATCCACAACAAAGTGACTCACATTGCCACAATTATAGCATGTCCTCACACGTTGCTTGCCCTTGGTGCCACTTGAGTTGTTCTTGTTGAAGTTGGGCCTTGTGTTCTTCTTGTTGCCCCAAAATTGCCGTGAAGCAAGAGCCATGTGCTCATGATAGTCATATTTGGTGTCTTCGGGGAAACTCTCCTCTTCTTCCTCTTCATCCTCTTCATCCGCACTAGCCTTGGCCTTGAAAGCAAGGTTGGGCTTCTTTGACCGTTGAGCACGCAACACCGCATTGTGGGCGGCCTTGTCCAAGATCCTCATTGCAACAAACTCATCCAACACTTCACTTGAGGACAAGGCGTGGAAGTCCGGCCTTCGACGGATGACGGAGGACATGGCCTTGTGGTAAGGCATCATGGAAACAGAGAGGTTGCAATCCCATCTCGGTGAGACCGAGATCCCAATCGGTGAGACTGAAGTGACTAGGGTTTGTGGCAGTGGCTATGTCAAGTGAACTCGATGGCACCGGATAGAAGATTTCAATGGGGCCGAGTTTGACTTTTGCTTTGGGACATATGTGGATATGAGAAAGTAGTTGAGGGTTTTTGGAGCATATCACTAAGCATTTTGAGCAAGTAACTCATTAAGCAACACCTCACCCCCTTTTAATAGTATTGGATTTTCCTATGGACTCAATGTGATCTTGGATCACTAAAAGTAAAATGTAGAGTCTTGTGCTTTGAGCTTGAGCCAATCTTTTGTCCTTAGCATTTTGAGGGGTCCACTTTCTAATCCATGCCATGCCAATCATTGAGCTTTCCCGAAATATTTATCTTGAAATAGCATTAGCTCAATGAGCTATATGTTGTTAGGAATTACCAAAACCACCCAGGGATAGTTGCACTTTCAATCTCCCCCCTTTTTGGTAATTGATGACAACATATAGATCAAAGCTTCGACAAATGATCATAAGATTGAAAGACATCGTCGCTTTGAGAAGTATGGGATAAGCAAGAGCTCCCCCTAAATTTGTGCATTATTTAAATTTTGCTTTTGAATGCAAATGCACAATCGATTAGGATCATGGGTTACTCTTCCATGTCACATACATCTTTGTGGAGCGCTCAAAATGATAGAAATTAAAATCATGCACTCATCACCAAGCAAGTGAATGATCATATATGAGATATAAAAGATAGTATCATCCAAACAAGCATTAAGGTAGCAAATGGTCAACCACATGATCATACAAGTATTTCACACAAGCACACAATCAAAAAATTCAACCAAAAGCAACGAAGCAAAACACTCTCTCGAAGCCTATGATCTATACATATTTCTCCCCCCTTGGCAACAAGTTACCAAAAAGTTCAAATATGCATAGTGCTATTCGTCTCTCATGCTTGGTCTTCGGGAGGTGGTGTAGAGAGAACTCCAAGGACGAAGGCATCTGTGGATGTAGTTGGAGCTGGTGGAGTGGATGCTGGAGGTGGCAATGGAGCTGTAGCTGCTAGTGCTGATGCTGTAGCTCTAGAATCTCTCACTACCACTGCAGTAGACCTCTGTCCTCTAGGCACCCGCTCAAATGCATCAGTAGTTGCCTTGCCTCTCTTCTCTTCTGCTTCCTCCTGAAGCTGCTCAACTGTTGTTTGAATCTCAGTTACCTTCAGATCAAGATCATAAAATTTGGTTTCTATGATCCTCCCCAAGCTCTCCTGGTGTTGAGTCAGGGTGGCCAAGCCCTTCTCAATCCTGAGTGTAGACTGAATCAGATATGCAAGTTGATTTTGCTTGCTCTTCAGGAAAACTTGAGATGCCTCTTCAACACTGGGCATCTTGGCAGCTTTCTCAACCTTTGCTTTGGCTCTCTTCTCCTGTGCTTGAACGGATGATGGTTCCTCCTCATTCATCACTACAATGTTGTCTTCAAATTCAGGATATAAGGGTAAGTGCTCCTTGTCCAACAAATAAGTGCATGTGCCCATCTTTGAGTTGATGAGCTCCTAAATGTGTGGAGCATACCCACAGCTTCTCTTCTGGTCAGCTGCTGTCCTCTTGATTGTCTCTACAGTCAAGCTCATAACCTTGAACTTCTGAGGCACATCAAAGATATGCAGCAAGTTGATTGAATGCCCTCTGATCATCTTGTGATCTCCTGACTTGGGTAGCAGAGTGTGCCTAAGGATTGTGTTGATGGTAGGCAGACCAGACAACAGATAGTGTACAGATCCAAGCTTATGTGTCTCCAAAGCTTTATCTGGGATCTCCATGTACATGTTTGCCATAGAGTTGTGGTCTTTCTTCTTGGTGGCATACACATCCAAGTCATCTTCTTCATCTTCTGGAGAATTTATCAGCTTGGCCCATTCTTCAACAGTGGATTGGTACCTAGTACCTTCAGATATCCAAACTATCCTTCCATCTGGATAGAAGTGAGCTGTGGAGTAAAACTGCATCATAAGCTCATCATTCCACTTGGTGAGCTTCTGGGCAACAAATTGGTCAACTCCACATGCTTTGAAGCTGTCATATACTCCTGGGAAGTGGTCTTCTTTATCCTTGATGTACTCCCAGTTGTTCCATCTCATGTCACACACAATTGGCTTCTTGTCAAGCAAAATTGTCTCATAGAAATCTTGTTGTTCTTTTGTATGGAACCTGTAATCAACTGCTGTCCTTCTCGTCACAGCATAGGGATCAGACTGTCTCCACAATCTCAGTCCAACATCCTTTCTGATGTGCATATCTTCAGCTACTGGATGAGCATCATTGTGGTCTAGAATCTTGGGCTTCAACTTCCTCAAGACAAGTGAATCATCTTCTTCTTCTTCAGCATCAGGCACTGGGGCCTTGTTCTTCTCCTTAGCAGGTATACTTCTGGTGTTCCTCTTGGGTTTTGGGGGCTTTTGAGCTGGAGCTTTGGGAGCAGACTTGGGCTTTGATGGAGCAGCCCCTACCTTTATAGCATCTCCCATAAGCTTCTGAGCTTTGGGTGCTGGTGCAGCATCCTCTTCCTCTTCCTCTTCTTCTTCAGATGGATCTCTCATCATGGAGGGCTTGCCAATGACTCTGGCAATGTTCTTCTTGACCCTTTCCTTCCTCTTCTTGCCTTCACCACCTTCTTTGGGTTCAAGTGTGAACTCCATTGTCTCTTGAGTAGAGGCTGGCCTTAGACATAGGAATTCTTCTTGCTGGTGCCTTCTTATTCAGCCCTGGCTTACTTGCAGCAGCTGTGCCATACTCCTTTTTCAGCACCTTCTTCTTGGAGCTTACTTCCTCCTTAGTGGCAACATAATCCTCATCCTCAGATTCTGAGGTTCTCTTCTTCCTAGATCTGGTGGCTGCCTTTGGCAAGTTGCTTGGAGTGCTCCTGTTGCCATCATCAGAAGTGCTTGAGGGATCTGAACCCTCACTCATCTGCACCTGTTCCTCTGACCTGTTCTGACTGTCACTTTGATCAGACATCTCTGCAAACTAACTGACAGCAGACCCTATGAATAGATATAGATGAGGTAGAGTGGATGAGCATCACAAAGTGCAGAGTTTTTGCAAAACAGATGACTCAAAAAGTTAGTTTTAGTTCTTCACAGAAAGCATTTTGGATCTACCGATTTGTAAACTCGGTGATATCGAAGCAGCTTTTGGAACCTAAACTAGTGAGCTCGGTCAGACCGAGTCACAGTTCGGTGGCACCGAGACTGCTAGGGTTTCACAGAGAATCGAACTCGGTCACACTGATTTCCAGTTTTCGGTCAGACCGAAAGTGCAAGTGCAATGGCCTAAGCCAAATCGGTGAGACCGATTTCTACAACTCGGTCGGTCCGAGATGAGTCCTGCGGAGACCTAACCCTAAATTTTCAAATCAAACCTAACCTAAGGGATGTTTTCAGTGGATAGAGTGTTTGCATACGTGGTGATGATCATGGCAGAACAATGTGCTATGAATCAGAGGTAAAAGAATAGCACAAATGATCGAACTCGTACCGTAGTTCGGCGGAGTTCGCTACGGCGGCAACGGAGGGGCAGAATTCCGTTGACGGCAATGGAAACCAGCGGCGGGAGGTCGCTAGCAGCGAGTAGACGATCCGGAGACCCGAGGCGGCAGAGCAAGATACACGCGGGCTGAGAGATTTCGAAGAAATTTCCAAAGTCTCACCCTTGGGTTTATATATCCCGACCCTATCGATGTGACCGAGTGGAACAACTCGGTGGCACCGAGATGCAGAATCGCAAGCGGTTACTGCAACTCGATGTGACCGAAAAGTTCAAATCGGTTGCACCGAGATTGAAAACCTAGATCAACTTAGTGGTCTCGGTGTGACCGAAATGGATGACTTGGTCATACCGAAATGCACAAAGAGGTTTTGGAAGTTTAAGTCTATGACGAATCGGGGACTCCGAGTGCTCCCCACACAGAGTGGTTCGAATCTGACTTGATCAAGCTTTGTGATGTAGCGTGAATAGAGTTTGAGACGAGAAAAGCATAGATAGTTAGAGGGAGTTCGTAGGCATTCTTGTCCATCCATTTGGCAAAAGAAAAAAAGCCAAACAATCAACCTACACAAGCAATTCTAAGAGTATAGCAGCGGAATGTGAAACAATTGCATATGAAGGTGAAGGGAGGAGTTTGGAGGGAGCAAACGCAATGTAGACACGGAGATTTTTGGCGTGGTTCCGATAGGTGGTGCTATCGTACATCCACGTTGATGGAGACTTCAACCCACGAAGGGTAACGGTTGCGCGAGTCCACAGAGGGCTCCACCCACGTAGGGCCAACAAAGAAGCAACCTTGTCTATCCCACCATGGCCATCGCCCACGAAGGACTTGTCTCACTAGGGTAGATCTTCACGAAGTAGGCGATCTCCTTGCCCGTACAAACTCCTTGGTTCAACTCCACAATCTTGACGGAGGCTCCCAAGTGACACCTAGCCAATCTAGGAGACACCACTCTCCAAAAGGTAATAGATGGTGTGTTGATGATGAACTCCTTGCTCTTGTGCTTCAAATGATAGTCTCCCCAACACTCAACTCTCTCTCATAGGATTGGATTTGGTAGAGAGATGATTTGAGTGGAAAGCAACTTGGGGAAGGCTAGAGATCAAGATTTATGTGTTTGGAATGGAATATCTTGACCTCAACACAAGTGTAGGTGGTTCTCTCTCAGAAAATGTATGTTGGAACTGTAGGCATGTTCTGATGCCTCTCTCCCTCCGAATGAAGAGTGGGTGGAGGGGTATATATAGCCTCCACACAAAATCTAACAGTTACACACAAATCACCAAACTCAGTGAGACAGAATTATAAAACTCAGTCAGACCGATTTAGTTCAAAATGTGAACGTTAGGATTTTCGGTGGGACCGGCATGTCAGCTCGGTGGGACCGATGTCGTTCGGGTTAGGGCATAACGTAATCTCGGTGAGACCGATTACACAAACTCGGTGGGACCGATTTTGGTAATAGACAAACAGAGAGTTGGTCAGGCAAAATCAGTTGGACCAATTCGCTCATCTCGGTTGGACCGAAACTTTACGAAGGGAAACAGAGAGTTTGCATTGCAATCTCGGTGGGACCGATCGCTCATCTCGGTTGGACCGAAACGTTACAAAGGGAAACAGAGAGGTTGCAATCCCATCTCGGTGAGACCGAGATCCCTATCGGTGAGACCGAAATGACTATGGTTTGTGGCAGTGGCTATGTCAAGTGAACTCGGTGGCGCCGGATAGAAGATTTCGATGGGGCCGAGTTTGACTTTTGGTTTGGGACATATGTGGATATGAGAAAGTAGTTGAGGGTTTTTGGAGCATATCACTAAGCATTTTGAGCAAGTAACTCATTAAGCAACACCTCACCCCCTTTTAATAGTATTGGCTTTTCCTATGGACTCAATGTGATCTTGGATCACTAAAAGTAAAATGTAGAGTCTTGTGCTTTGAGCTTGAGCCAATCTTTTGTCCTTAGCATTTTGAGGGGTCCACTTTCTAATCCATGCCATGCCAATCATTGAGCTTTCCTGAAATATTTATCTTAAAATAGCATTAGCTCAATGAGCTATATGTTGTTAGGAATTACCAAAACCACCCAGGGATAGTTGCACTTTCAATCTCCCCCCTTTTTGGTAATTGATGACAACATATAGATCAAAGCTTCGACAAATGATCATAAGATTGAAAGACATCGTCGCTTTGAGAAGTATGTGATAAGCAAGAGCTCCCCCTAAATTTGTGCATTACTTAAATTTTGCTTTTGAATGCAAATGCACAATCGATTAGGATCATGGGTTACTCTTCCATGTCACATACATCTTGGTGGAGCGCTCAAAATGATAGAAATTAAAAGCATGCACTCATCACCAAGCAAGTGAAAGATCATATATGAGATATAAAAGATAGTATCATCCAAACAAGCATTAAGGTAGCAAATGATCAACCACATGATCATACAAGTATCTCACACAAGCACACAATCAAAAAATTCAACCAAAAGCAACGAAGCAAAACACTCTCTCGAAGCCTATGATCTATACATATTTCTCCCCCTTTGGAAACAAGTTACCAAAAAGTTCAAATCTGCATAGTGCTATGCGTCTCTCATGCTTGGTCTTCGGGAGGTGGTGTAGAGAGAACTCCAAGGACGAAGGCATCTGTGGATGTAGTTGGAGCTGGTGGAGTGGCTGCTGGAGGTGGCAATGGAGTTGTAGGTGCTGGTGCTGATGTTGTAGCTCTAGAATCTCTCAATAGCACTGCAGTAGACCTTTGCCCTCTAGGCACTCGCTCAAATGCATCAGTAGTTGCCTTGCCTCTCTTCTCTTCTGCTTCCTCCTGAAGCTACTCAACTGTTGTTTGAATCTCAGTTACCTTTAGATCAAGATCATAAATTTTGGTTTCTATGATCCTCTCCAAGCTCTCCTGGTTTTGAGTCAGGGTGGCCAGGCCCTTCTCAATCCTCAGTGTATACTGGATCAGATATGCAAGTTGATCTTGCTTGCTCTTCAGGAAAACTTGAGATGCCTCTTCAACACTGGGCATCTTGGCAGCTTTCTCAACCTTTGCTTTGGCTCTCTTCTCCTGTGCTTGAACGGATGATGGTTCCTCCTCATTCATCACTACAGTGTTGTCTTCAAATTCAGGATATAAGGGTAAGTGCTCCTTGTCCAACAAATAAGTTCCTGTGCCCATCTTTGAGTTGATGAGCTCCTAAATGTGTGGAGCATACCCACAGCTTCTCTTCTGGTCAGCTGCTGTCCTCTTGATTGTCTCTATAGTCAAGCTCATAACCTTGAACTTCTGACTTCTGAGGGACATCAAAGATATGCAGCAAGTTGATTGAATGCCCTCTGATCATCTTGTGATCTCCTGACTTGGGTAGCAGAGGGTGCCTAAGGATTGTGTTGATGGTAGGCACACCAGACAAGAGATAGTGTATAGATCCAAGCTTATGTGTCTCCAAAGCTTTATCTGGGATCTCCTTGTACATGTTTGCCATAGAGTTGTGGTCTTTCTTCTTGGTGGCATACACATCCAAGTCATCTTCTTCATCTTCTGGAGAATTTATCAGCTTGGCCCAGTCTTCAACAGTGGATTGGTACCTAGTACCTTCAGACATCCAAACTATCCTTCCATCTGGATAGAAGTGAGCTGTGGAGTAAAACTGCATGATAAGCTCATCATTCCACTTGGTGAGCTTCTGGGCAACAAATTGGTCAACAGCACATGCTTTGAAGTTGACACATACTCATGGGAAGTGGTCTTCTTTCTCCTTGATATACTCTCAGTTGATCCATCTCATGTCACACACAATTGGCTTCTTGTCAAGCAAAATTCTCTCATAGAAATCTTGTTGTTCTTTTGTATGGAACCTGTAATCAACTGATGTCCTTCTCCTCACAGCATAGGGATCAGACTGTCTCCACAATCTCAGTCCAACATCCTTTCTGATGTGCATATCTTCAGCTACTGGATGAGCATCATTGTGGTCTGGAATCTTGGGCTTCAACTTCCTCAAGACAAGTGAATCATCATCTTCTTCTTCAGCATCAGGCACTGGGGCCTTGTTCTTCTCCTTAGCAGGTATACTTCTGGTGTTCCTCTTGGGTTTTGGGGGCTTTTGAGCTGGAGCTTTGGGAGCAGACTTGGGCTTTGATGGAGCAGCCCCTGCCTTTATAGCATCTCCCATAAGCTTTTGAGCTTTGGGTGCTGGTGCAGCATCCTCTTCCTCTTCTTCTTCAGATGGATCTCTCATCATGGAGGGCTTGCCAATGACTCTGGCAATGTTATTCTTGACCCTTTCCTCCCTCTTCTTGCCTTCACCACCTTCTTTGGGTTCAAGTGTGAACTCCATTGTCTCTTGAGTAGAGGCTCTGACCTTAGACATAGGAATTCTTCTTGCTGGTGCCTTCTTATTCAGCCCTGGCTTACTTGCAGCAGCTGTGCCATACTCCTTTTTCAGCACCTTCTTCTTGGAGCTTACTTCCTCCTCAGTGGCAACATAATCCTCATCCTCAGATTCTGAGGTTCTCTTCTTCCTAGATCTGGTGGCTGCCTTTGGCAAGTTGCTCGGAGTGCTCCTGATGCCATCATCAGAAGTGCTTGAGCGATCTGAACCCTCACTCATCTGCACCTGTTCCTCTGACCTGTTCTGACTGTCACTTTGATCAGACATCTCTGCAAACTAACTGAAAGCAGACCCTGTGAATAGATATAAATGAGGTAGAGTGGATGAGCATCACAAAGTGCAGAGTTTTTGCAAAACAGATGACTCAAAAAGTTAGTTTTAGTTCTTCACAGAAAGCATTTCAGATCTACCGATTTGTAAACTCGGTGATACCGAAGCAGCTTTTCAAACCTAAACTAGTGAGCTCGGTCAGACCGAGTCACAGTTTGGTGGCACCGAGACTGCTAGGGTTTCACAGAGAATCGAACTCGGTCACACCGATTTCCAGTTTTCGGTCAGACCGAAAGTGCAAGTGCAATGGCCTAAGCCAAATCGGTGAGACCGATTTCTACAACTCGGTCGGTCTGAGATGAGTTCTACGGAGACCTAACGCTAAATTTTCAAATCAAACCTAACCTAAGGGATGTTTTCAGTGGATAGAGTGTTTGCATATGTGGTGATGATCATGGCAGAACAATGTGCTACGAATCAGAGGTAAAAGAATAGCACAAAGGATCGAACTCGTACCCTAGTTCGGCGGAGTTCGCTACGGCGGCAACAAAGGGGCAGAATTCCATTGACGGCGATGGAAACTAGCAGCAGGAGGTCGCTGGCGGCGAGAAGACGATCCGGAGACCCGAGGCGGTAGAGCAGGATACGCGCGGGCTGAGAGGTTTCGAAGAAATTTCCAAAGTCTCACCCGTGGGTTTATATATCCCGACCGTGTCGGTGTGACCGAGTGGAACAACTCGGTGGCACCGAGATGCAGAATCGCAAGCGGTTACTGCAACTCGATGTGTCCGAAAAGTTCAAATCGGTTGCACCGAGATTGAAAACCTAGATCAACTTAGTGGTCTCGTTGTGACCGAAATGGATGACTCGGTCATACCGAAATGCACAAAGAGGTTTTGGAAGTTTAAGTCTATGACGAATCGGGGACTCCGAGTGCTCCTCACACAGAGTGGTTCGAATCTGACTTGATCAAACTTTGTGATGTAGCATGAATAGAGTTTGAGACGAGAAAAGCATAGATAGCTAGAGGGAGTTCTTAGGCATTCTTGTCCATCCATTTGGCAAAAGAGAAAAAGCCAAACAATCAAAGCAACAAATGGATGTCCTCGAATGAGTAAAATATGCATCCAACATGCTCACACAATAAAATGACAAATGAAATATGTGACAAAGCATGCACAATCACTCTAGCATCTATAAAGCAATTTGGCGATGACTAGGTCATCTATATATGAGTATATTGACTTAGGAGTCAAATGAGAACATTTGATCATAGGTCATACTCATCGTTTAAGCACAAGTGGAGTTGCCACTTTTACATAAAGCATTGTTGTGTTCACATCATTAGAGTTGCTTTAGCTCAATTGATTAGATTATAGCTCCCCCTAGATGTGATATCCCCCCTAAGAGGGATGAACTAACCTTGGGTATTGTTGATGATGACTTCATGTAGGTGTTGAAGATGTAGATGCTCAATGTTGATGTAGATCATTCAGAGCAATCCATTGGAGTGAGTTGCACTTTTCAATACCTACACGGGTTAGTCCCACAAGGAACAAACAAGGATATCCATAGACATAGAGTGATGTTCACATAGGATGATGTCCATGAAAGCTTTAGGTTACCTTGTCCCTTGTCTTACCAACAAGAGGGTTTGTGACTCCTTGAACTAGTGCAAGATATGGAAGTTGTATGCACTTGTCCTTGCCCAGATGATAAGAGTGAAGTATGTTGGCGGAGTCACCCTCAAGAACTCTCTAGTTCTTCTTCTTAGGGATCCACACCATCTTGATGGGAATCCTTGGAGTTGTAGTCGTACTTGATGAAGTGGAACTTGATGTAGTCTTGGGAACCCACTTGACCAAGGCCTTAGGTGCTTCTTCAAATGCATCAATCTCCTCTTGAAGCTTTTCCTTGCCTTTTAGCTTGTGGTCTTGTGGTGGAAGATCATCTTGAGCTTGTGTTCCTTGGAAAGAAGTAGGATCATACTTCTATTGTTGAGGAACAAACTTCATCCTGGGGTATTGATCTTCTTCCCACTCAACTCCATTGGCATTGAACTTTCGTTCAAAACCAACACCTTGATTCTTCCGCTGTCTTCCTTGCTTGCGTACAATTTCCTCAAATTGCTTACTTCCGGCAAGACTCTTGTAAACACCTTTCTCTATAATTCCCTTCAATAAGCTATTTTCTTGCTCAAGTGTAACTTGGCTAAGAGAATCATTAGTGGAATCAAGAGAACTACTAGAAGCAACAACATTGGATTTAGCATGATTGTTGTTACTACTAGAGGAAGAATCTTTCTTGTCCTTGTTGCTAGATTTAACTTGTGGCATGTAAGTCGACAAGAGTAATTGCTTGGCAATGTAAGAAGAACTTTTCTTGCGAAGATCATCATTGATTGCTTTTAAGAACTCATGCTCTTGCTCAAGGTTGAGCTTTTCAAAGCGTAGCTTCTCATGAGTCTTTAAAAGTTCTCGATGATCTTCGAAGGTAGTTTCATGAGCTAACTTAAGAGTGTTTAGTTCTTTAGTTAGACGCTCAATCTCCTTCTTATCATCGTCATTCGTTTTATCTTGATTATCATGATTAATAGCAAGTTCATCATAGTTTTCATAACTAGAGTTGTCAAGAAGTAAATCATCATCTCCTAGCAAATCATCTTCATCACTATTGAAATCAACATACTCGAGGTGTGTTACCTTTGGACCTTTAGCCATGAAGAATCTTCCAATTCCTTCATTTGGTGAGTCAAATATTTTGTAGGAGTTGGTTGACACAAGTGCTAGACCGGCAACACCTTCATCTTGAGTATATTCGGAGTCGGAGTGATAACTTCTTTCGGAGTGATGGTCGGAGTCGGAGCCGGATACCCATTCACCAACATGAGCTTGATGTCTTCTTTTTGTGTAAGTCTTTGATGATTTGTCCTTCCTCTCCGAATCCTTGCTTCTCCGAGAGGGTCTTCGTTCATAACGATCATCTCTACTCCTTCTCTCTCTTGGCGGTGATTCTTCTCTTCTACTTCTTCTTTTGGGAGAATCTTCTCTTCTTTTGTAGGGAGCCGTACACTCATTGGAGTAGTGTCCGGGTCTTCCACAATTGTAGCAATTTCGTTCACAACTTGAAGATCTCTTGTCATTGTAGGACCTTGACTTGGAGCTTCTTTCCTTGCTTCTACTCTTGTAGAATTTGTTGAAGTTCTTCACCATTAGGCTCAATTATTCATTGAAGGTTTGTTTCTCACTTGATGATGTGGGAGCTTCACATGAGGCTTTGTAAGAACCACTTGACTTGTTGTGGAGCTCTTCCTTATCCTTAAGTGACATTTCATGAGCAACAATTCTTCCAGCGACTTCCATTGTCTTGAGATCTTTGTAGTTGGGCTTCATATGGATCAATGTGCACACGGTATCATATTTTCCATCCAAGGCTCTTAGGATCTTCTTGATGATGAATCTATCATTCATCTCTTCACTTCCTGAGCCGGCAATCTCATTTGTGATGAGAGCAAGCCTAGAGTACATTTCAGCCACACCTTCACCATCCTTCATTTTGAACTTGTCAAGTTGACTTTGAAGCACATCCAATTTGGATTCCTTGACGGAGTCGGTACCTTCTGCATATCAATCAACGTATCCCAAATTTCCTTTGCATTCTCAAGATGGCTGATTTTGTTGAATTCTGTCGGTGTTCTGGGAACGGGGGTCCCCCGACTTGCCTGCCTGCGGCCCACGGCGTGGCTGAGCTAGCAGGCCATACGGCCCATCTTCATCGACAAGGCATTCAAGACCCTCGCGAGGCGGACGACGCAAGGCCTCCTCAGGAGCAGCCAAGCCAGGCAGGCTCACGAGGAGCGGAGATATCAAGGCAGGGCAAACCTCATGAGGCTCTCGTGACGTGAGCCATGACGATCGACACCAGGCGGGCGCCAGCGCGCGCAGCGTCCTTGTTTCCCCTTTGGTGCTAAGGAGGCCAGCGCAGGCGAGGAGTACCGAGGCATCAGGCAAAGGTTGCTATATTGGTGCAACGAGACCAAGACCAGGAGGACGGCAAGACGGAGGTCATCGTGGAGCCCAAGACGGCGTCACCACCACAGCCTTTCGCAGGCGAAGACCACTTTTGTCAGGATAGCTTGTACTAGTTGTCCCCCTTCAAACTTGCCCGCCGTTGTTGGCTCCCTTCCCGCTCATTATTTGGGAAGAGGACCAGGGCCTCTATAAATAGGTCTAACCACCACAGTAGTAGAAGAGGACTCGAACGGATCAAAGGCCAACACTAGCACAAGAACACCTCAACCTCAGGAGGCTGTTCTTCCCCTTGTACTGTTCATCATCAGCCCAAGAGGCAATCCACCACCACCACACTGGAGTAGGCTATTACACCACAACGGTGGCCCGAACCAGTATAAACCCCGTGTCTTTCTGTGTTGTGCGATCGTCGAGTTCGTCTGTGAGATCTTAGCGAGCTAGGGCGTAGATCGGTAGGAGGGAAAGACTTCGCTCGCACCCCAGTGTTCGAACCTTAAGGTTTTGCCGGAACCCCACATACGACATTTGGCGCGGCAGGTAGGGGTGCGCCGTAGCTTCCCTTCCATCAGTTCGTCGCTCCATCGCTCCATCATCTCCATGGCGGACGCTCGTCGTGCTCGAGCTGAGCGTCGGGCTGCCCTCACCGCCTACGTTGCTCAGACGGCTCCCGTCGGCGGGCAACCTCGTCGTTCACCGTCTCCTGCCGCCAATGCTGCCACCGGCCCGGCGGGGAACGAGCAGCAGGTGTCCTCGCTGCATCCTTCGGTGCGGCAGGACGGCCGCACCGCCACGCCATCGCTAACCCCGGCCGGTTCTTCGTCTCACGCACGCCGCGCTCCCATGGAGGCGCAGGCCGCACTCCTTGCGGCAAACGAACTCCTGCGCTACTGCCCCGTCGACGACTCTGTGAGAAGTGGCTCGACCGCATCGCTGAGCTCGTCCGCGCCGCAGGGGGCTCCCCGATGCCATCCCTCTCTCTACCTCACCCTCAGCCAGCCACGGGCGATGAGGCTCATGGCGCGCCTCCACCACCTCTGCCCCAAGACGGTGCCTTGGCACCAAGGCGCGCGGCCCCATGGCGTGATCCACCACGCCCAGTGCCCGCGCGCGAGGAAAGAAGCTGCCAAGAAATCCCGCGGCCGCAAGAAGCTGCACCTGCGCTCCCCGCGCCGCCTCGTCAAGACCGCGCGCCGTCCATAGTGGCGCCGTGCGGACCTCGTCAAGAGCAAGCTCCACCTCCGAGGCAGGCACCAGCGACCACAGCTGGCTGCCGCGCCTTCACCCCCGAGCTGCATAGCATCGCCTGGCCGGGCAAGTTCAAGCCGGACCTGCCTCCTCGCTACGACGGCACCGCCGGCCCCGCGGAGTTCCTGCAGCTCTACGAGCTGAGCATCAAAGCAGCCAACGGCGATGAGAAAGTCATGGCGAACTGGTTTCCCATGGATCTCAAGGATGGGGCCTGCTCCTGGCTCCTGAACCTGCAGCACGGGTCAATCTCCTCCTGGGACGAGATGCCCGACCGCTTCGTCACCAACTTCCAGGGCACTCGCGACCGCCCGCCGGCTGCGGGTGACCTGCGCCGCATCAAGCAGCAACCCGGAGAGACCCTCCAAAAGTATATCCAGCGCTTCAACAACACCTGCCTCAAGATCCCCAAGGTCACGGATGAGACCATCATCTCCGCGTTCTCTGACGGCGTCCGCGACGTCAAGATGAAGGAAGAGCTCGCTATCCACGAGGAGCTCTACACATCTCAGGAGCTGTTCAACCTGGCGACCAAGTGCGCAAGAGCTGAGGGGGGCGCCTCTCTCTCCTCGAGCTGCCAGCTGCAGGAGCGGAGGAGAAGAAGGCCAAGGCCAAGGACGTGAAGCGCAAGGAGGCAGTGGTGCTCGCAGTGGAGACCGACACCAAGCGGGGCAGAGATCAGCCCGAGTCATCCAAGAATGGCCGACCGTTCTGCGCCTTCCACAACCTGAACACCCACAACACCAGCGACTGTCAAGAGCTCAGAGCCATATGGGAAGGACGCTTCGGTCGACGCCCCGAGTGCAACAACCGGGGCTACGGCCGTGGAGGAGGACGTGGAGGCGGACGCTGGGACGACCGTGGCCCGCGCCAGGAGTGGCGCGACAGGCCTCGTGAGGACCGCTGGCAGGTCCATCCTCGCGAGGGCGCCTGGAGGGACCAGCCTCGCGAGGATCGCCCCCATGGCAACACTGGTCTTCCTCCACTGCCGCCACTGAGAAGGAACGATGACCACCATGAGGACGAGGGGGCTGGGGGCTTCCAGGAGCCGCGCGCAATCGCCTGCATCTTGGGCGGCGCCCAGGCCCCAACCTCTCAGCGCATCTTCAAACAGTTCGCTCGCGAGGTGAACGCGGTGCTCCCCAAGCTCGAGGCCACATGCCCGCTCAAGTGGTCCCAATGCGCCATCACTTTCAACTCGGCAGATCAACTCAAGTGCGCGGCCACTGCCGGCGCCCTCCCGATGTTGTGTTCCCTAGTCATCAGCAATGTGCAGGTTACCAAGACCCTCATCGACGGCGGCGCAGGGCTCAATGTCCTGTCCGTCGACACGTTCGACAATCTCCAAGTGCCATACGAGCAGCTCCAGCCAACCAAACCTTTCTCAGGAGTGACCGACGGCTCCACCACACCGATAGGGCAAGTCCGCCTGCCTGTCACCTTCGGAGAACGCAAGAACTACCGCACCGAGCTCATCGACTTCGACGTCGCGCACATCCGCCTACCGTACAACGCCATCCTCGGGTATCCGACCCTGGCCAAGTTCATGGCGGTCACCCACCACGGCTAGAACGTCCTCAAGATGCCAGGAAGCGGAGGAATCATCACGGTCCCGTGTGAAGAAAGAGATGCGTTGTGCTCCCTTGAGCGCGCCTTCCAAGCTGCAGCAATCGACGACCCCGACAGCAAAAGTGAGGGCCCTCCGAAGGCCATCCCCAAGAAGAAGCACCTGCGCGCGCAGGACCTCAGGAGGATGGCAACGCGGCAGGAGCCTCATCAGGATCAGCGTCCGTCCCAGGGGCGCCTCCCTCCATCGCATAGGAAAGCGCGCCCGGCTCCCTCCTCGGACAGGGCTCGAGGGCTCTCTTCTGGAGGGCCTCAGACCTTGCCAACCTCATGAGGGAGGCGCTTGGGCACCACTTGGAGGCTTGCTTCGCGGCACGTGACCTTCAGGAGAGCACAGGGCAAGGAGTGCCCACCACTCAGGAGTTCATCACCAAGACCACTCAGGAACTGCAAGAACCAAGAGCCATGCGTGGCGACAGCCGCTCACGAGGTGCAGCTCCGCATCCTGACGAGGATGCTGGGCTGTGTGTCTGCATCGACGTCCCCGGGCTCAGCAGGGCCGCATGTCAGGAGCGCTTCTGGCCATCGCGTGTGGGCCGCTGCGAGGGCCCACCACACAGCTACGTTCGCATGCCCTTCGGCTTGCCGAGCGTGGCGTCAGCCTATTAGCGCAACATGCGGCGTGTCCTGGCGGCTCAGGAGGCCAGGTACCACGCCGTCCTGGAGGAGATGGAGACGGTCTTCAGGGAACCTCCCGAGCCCCCAGAGCCTCCCGAGGCTCAGGGCTCCGGTGGCTCATGAGGAGTCACTCCTTCGACGCACGTCTTCAGCTGCACCAACTCTACTTCATCTACAGAACTAGGTGACATCTTCCAAGCTCATTTAGCTGGGAGCGCCCCTCGGGCTGCATTATTCCCAGGCCACATGGGTCCGTCCCTGTGGCATGAATCCCTTTTGCTTATGTCTTTAGCTTACCTTGTTGGGGGCGCCCCACGCTGCATCATCCCCAAGCCGCTCGGGCCGGACCCAGTGGCATGTATCTTCCTACGTTTACCCAAGTTGATGTGCTTTCCAAACTGAACCTGCCCACGGCTATCGCCTGCTCGATCGCCGCCCACCACGGGTCTGCTCATCCTATGCAATTCTCTTGCGCGTTAAAAGGGGGGCTCCTGAGCATCGCGACTCAGGAGCTCTTACTGGCTCTCCAGCCCTCACCCCCTGGCCTTGACCACAGCATCGCGACCTGGCATACCAGTGGCGGCTGAGCTCGCTCGAGGGTCGGGACCTGAGGACGTAGAGTGCTTGCATCTAACCGCCTTGCAGGAAGATACAGTCACCAAGACTCAAGACCAGGCACAACCCGCCTTGAGGTAGGGCCTCGTGAGTCCCGCGCTGGCTCACGAGTGCCCAGATAAACCTCGCAGCCCTGTCGTGCAAGCGACGTGTCAGGGCGGGGCTGTACACGCCCCAGGGGCTCCTCCCGGAGGGGGGCCCCCATCCCACGCCCAAGTGGAAGCATCATGCTCCGCGCTGGCTGTCGACACTGCCGAGGAGCGGCTATGCCCGTGCACAAGCGGAAGCACTATGCTTTGAGCTGGTGATAAACAACGGAGGGCGGCCCCACGGTCGTACCAACCTCACGGAGCCCAGAGCTCAGCGCCCAGCCTCACCACAATGCCTCCCCTCGGGAGAGTCGCACGAGGGGCTGGGCACGGGGGCTGCGCTCGAGTCATGCCCAAGCGCACGCCACCCAACCAGGTCTCCCGGACCTGGGCGTCGCGTGCCCCTCCCGAGGCCTCGGTGAGGGCAGGTATGGAAATCGTTTGCACGTCAAGGGGGACTCCTGAGCATCGCGACTCAAGAGCCTAACTGGTCACGTAGCCCCTCACTCCTTGGTCCGTCCTGGTCTCCGGTCGGCTCAATGGCGGTTGAGGTATGCGCGGGGCCGGGCTCTGCCGACGTAGAACATTAATCTATCCTCACGAACTCTCCCTATATGCTGTTTGCGCGTCAAGGGGGACTCCTGAGCATCGCGACTCAGGAGCCTAACTGGTCACGTAGCCCCTCACTCCTTGGTCCGTCCTGGTCTCCGGTCGGCCCAATGGCGGTTGAGGTATGCGCGGGGCTGGGCTCTGCCGACGCAGAACGCAAAGCAAATAGGAAGGAAATCGCAAAATCTCGAAGCAAATATTACAAACACATTGTCCTCACGACATCAAATGAAAAGTCTAAACGCCTCCACGAGGCCTAATACATGTTGCAGGAACGAAACGGGAAGAATAGCCGCGGGTCAACCCTGGACATTGCCATCACCTGCGGAAGGTGCTCCTCCATGGGTAACATTGTTCTCACCTTCACCACCAGCCGCAGGATCGGCGGCATCACCAGACAAAGGGGCGGAGACGAAGCCGCGGAACTTCTTCAGCAAGGCCTCCACTTGACCTTGTACAGCTGCGGCAACGGCTTCACAGTGATCTTCAGCCACAGGCTCCAGTAGTTCGTCAAGGCGAGCATTGGGGTCGTGGAGGTGTAGATGGCTGAAGACGCGAATCAGTGCAACCGAAGACAGGACGCGAGCTTCTGCCTCCGCCATGGGACCGAGGCCATCAACGACCTCCTCAAGCGCCTTCACCAAGAGAGGAAGCAGCCGGGAGGGGCCGTCCTCATCAGTGGCCAGCGACTTCTCCAGGCCGTGCTCGTAGAGCGACTTCAGTGCCTTGCGAGATCTCTTCTCGAGGTCGGCAAAAGCCGTGCGGTCTTCGGTCAGTACTCGCGCCCTCGCGTCGAGATCGGCCTCCCTCGTCTTCGCCTTCCGCTCCAGCTCTTCCAACCGGTCGCGCTCAGCGGCCTACGCCCTCCCCAACTCCACCAGCTCAGCATCATGGTTCTTGACGGCTTCCTCCCGGGCCTTCATCTCCTCCTCCTTCGCTTGGTGGCAGCACGCTTCTTTCGCATGCTTGTCGTGCAGGCTCTGCAACTCGTCCTCTAGGCCCGGCAGCGGTCACGGGCGGCCTTGGCGTCTTTCAACGCCGTCTCACGATGAGCTGCAGCGTTGGTGGCACTCTGCTTCTCCTTCTCAGAAGCCGTAGCGGCCTGGCCCAGCACCGCGCGAACAGCAAAGTCAGAGTGGAGCCAGCCTAAGGCCAGCTCCAGGCGCCCGGCCATAAGGCGCGGGTCCGCGCTCAGGAGATCCGCCTGCAACTGGGTCATCTCCGAAGGAGCACGTTCCAGAGCAGCATCACGAGCAGAAGAACCAGGGAGTGGAGGTGCAGCAGTGGGAGGAAGCGACATCATCACCAGGGCTTGGGAGATCGCGGGTTCCGGAGCAGCTGGGACCTCATCAGCCGCGCCAAGCGCCGGCACCTCCGGAGCCAGCGGGGCCATGGGGGCCGATTCCACGCGGCAATGTTCCTCTTGGCCCCGCGAGGACGACCGGGTTGGGGAGATGCGGGCGCTGCTGCCTCCTTCCTCTGCGGAGGGAGGCACGGCCACCGTATCCTCCTTCCTCTTCTTCGCTGAAGATGTCGGCCTGATCAACCAAGGGCGAGCGTCAGGAAATAACGAGTACCAGCAGAGATAAGGCGAAGCTCGAGGCACCTACCGATCCACCGCGAAGTACTCCACCTTCCGCTTGGGGAGCTTGAAGCCTGAAAGCGTCGGGACCTGGGGAGTAGGCGTGCGGGCTTCGGCGGCAGTAGGCGGAGCAGCGGCAGGGCCGGAGCCAGCACCAGGAGGCGTTGGGGCAGAGGCGGCATCGCGAGGCACCAGCGACGACCTGCCCCTTTTCGGGATGAGGGGTTGCTCCCTCACCTCCTGGCGGGCGTCGACCTCGGCATCGTCAGGCAAGGCGCGGAGGATCTCAGCCTTGCTCAGAGGGGAAGTCTCCCCCACCTCTTCTAGAGTCTTCTCCGAGTCCACCTCCTCTTCCCCCTCCCCGCGGGACTCGTCAGAGGACACCTCCACCGGTTTCGGCGCCGCAGGAGCCCCTGGGAGCGCCAGCGGCACCAGCCCGCGCGGGTCAAAGGTCGGCCTGGAGGCAACGAATTCCTCCCGATCCCTACGCATGAACAGGGGAACAAAGGCGCTTGGCGGGTGTGACGCCCGGGTAATTAAGCTACAGTAATCCCACGCTAATGGTGCCACGTTACCTCCGTTACTGTTGCTAATCTATCGTTAGATCAAAACCGGTCCAAAATTCAAAGTTCAAAATCAAACAAACAATAAAAGTTTTCAAATATTAAAACTAAAATGTTCGGGTGGATTCAAATAAATCATGGATAATTATGATGGAGAAAACCACACTTATATAAAATCTTTAAATACTCTTAAATGAATAAAACAGTAGTCAAAACAATTATTGAAATGCCTTTTATAATTAATAAAATGTTAAACTATTCTACTTAGGTGTTAAACTTTTTATCGCAGTGGGTTTAGTGGTAGTACTAATTTAGGGGTCATTTTAGTACTTTACAAAAATAAACTAAAAGGAGGAACAAAGTAAAACAGAAAAGAAATAAAATACATATAAGAAAATAAAAATAAAAATACAAAAGGGGCCTCGTGGCCAACTGGACCTCGGCCCGGCCAGTGGCCCAGCTGGCCCCAGCTGCCCGAATGGGCCGGCCCACTCCCGCAACCCCCCTTGCCTACTAGGCCTCCCACCCGAAACCCTAACCCCGTCGCACCCCCTTTTCCCCACGAGCCCGTCTCCCCTCGCTCCTCCTCCCGAACGCGATCTGGATCGGGGCGCCTTGCCCCTGTGCCCACCGCCGGCGCCCCGTCGCCCCTGTCCCCCGTCTCCGACCACCGCCGCCTGAGGCCCCGACGTCGGCGCCGCGCCACCCCCCCCCCGTCGCCCGCCTCGCAGGACGCCGTGCTCGCCGCCCCGACGCCAACCGCCGTCGCCCGGAACCGTCGTCCTCATCCCCACTGCGCCGGATGGCCTCGACCTCCCCCGGCTTCACCGAGCCCTCCACGAGCTCCGCAGTGAGCCTCTCCGATGAATCCCCCCACCTCCCCCTCAATCTCGTTGCCATAACCCCCCCCCCGCTTCGCGCACGACCTGGCCGCGCCCTCGCTCGCGCACGTCCGCCTGAGGCGCGCCTCCGTCCCTGCTGCTGTCGGTACTGCCGCCGCCTTCCGCCCCTGCTCGCCATGCGGCGACCGCCGCCACTCGCCATCACTGCACATCCCGACCTCCTCTCTCCGTGCCGCCCGCGCCGTGCTCGCGGCCACCGCGGCCCCGGCCGCGTCCACTCGACTGCGCGCGCGCCCCCGCCACGCTCCGTCCTGCCCTACCGCACGCGCCTGCACCCGGCGCCCACTCGCGTGGCCTGCCCCGCGTAGCTCCCTGCTACAGCTCGCCCCGCCACGTCACGGCCACGCCGGCCGTCCGCGCCCGCGACGCCGCCGCCCAGCTCGCCGCTCCCCGCTCGCTCCGGCGTCGAGCGCCCCGGGGACTCCACTCCGGCCATACCCGCACCCCAGGGCTCCGCCCGATAACACGGCGCCCAGCGCCCGTTTACCCGCCCCGGATGGACTGGGTCAATGACCAGAGGGGCCCAGCCTTGTTAAAAAAAAGAGAAAAAAACAAACAAAAGAAAAGAAAAAACTAATTAATAAATTAAACAATTAATTAACTTAATCAACTCTGATTAGTTAACTAATTAACTCTAATTAATCTACTAATTATATGTTAAACGTTAGTTAGTGTTGAGCCTATGACAGTGGGACCCACGCGTAAGATTGACCAAGTCAATAGGAATGTTGACTGTTGACTGAACCTGCTGACTGTGTAGTTGACCCAGTCAACGGGCCCATCTGTTAGAGTTGACCGGTCAACATGTCAGTTGACCTGCTGACGTCATGGTGTTGTCATGATGGCATCACCGGTCACTATTCTGGATAATTCGAATTTAACCATTAAATTAATTCCAGAATATTATTAAAATCTTTTAAAATTAATATAAAATAAACCGTAACTCCGATGAAAATGTTTTCTACATGAAAGTTGCTCAGAACGACGAGACGAATCCGGATACGCGGTCCATTCGTCCACCACACCTCCCTAACATATCGAACTCGCAACTTTCCCCCTCCGGTCCGTCTGTCCGAAAACGCAAAACATCGGGAATACTTTCCCGGCTGTTCCCCCCCTTCGCCGGTACCACCTACTGTCGCGTTAGGACACACCTAGCCCCGCTCATTGTCATGTCACGCATCGTCATGCTTATGTTTGCATTGTATTTACTGTTTCTTCCCCCTCTTCTCTCCGGTAGACTACGAGACCGACACTGCTGCTGCCCAGTTCGACTACGGAGTCGACGACCCCTCCTACTTGCCAGAGCAACCAGGCAAGCCCCCCCCCCTTGATCACCAGATATCGCCTATTCTTCTCTATACTGCTTGCATTAGAGTAGTGTAGCATGTTACTGCTTTCCGTTAATCCTATCCTGATGCATAGCCTGTCTTTGTTACTACAATTGTTACCCTTACCTGCTATCCTACTGCTTAGTATAGGATGCTAGTGTTCCATCAGTGGCCCTACACTCTTGTCCGTCTGCCATGCTATACTACTGGGCCGTGATCACTTCGGGAGGTGATCACGGGTATATACTATATACATTATATACATGACACATGTGGTGACTAAAGTCGGGTCGGCTCGTTGAGTACCCACAAGTGATTCTGATGAGGGGGCTGAAAGGACAGGTGGCTCCATCCCGGTAGAGGTGGGCCTGGGTTCCTGACGGCCCCCGACTGTTACTTGTGGCGGAGCGACAGGGCAGGTTGAGACCACCTAGGAGAGAGGTGGGCCTGGCCCTGGTCGGCGTTCGCAGATACTTAACACGCTTAACGAGTTCTGGGTATTTGATCTGAGCCTGGCCATTTGGTCTATACGCACTAACCATCTACGCGGGAGTAGTTATGGGTATCCCGGCGTCGTGGTATCAGCCGAAGCTCTTTTTGACGTCAGCGACTGAGTGGCGCGCGCCGCATTGGACCGTAAGCTCGCGCTTGTATTAAGGGGGCTAGGTCTGCTTCCGGCCGCGTACGCAACGTGCAGGTGTGCATAGGGCAATGGGCCCAGACCCCTGCGTGCATAGGTTTAGACCGGCGTGCTGACCTCTCTGTTGAGCCTAGGTGGGGCTGCGACGTGTTGATCTTACGAGGCCGGGCATGACCCAGGAAAGTGTGTCCGGCCAAATGGGATCGAGCGTGTTGGGTTATGTGGTGCACCCCTGCAGGGAAGTTTATCTATTCGAATAGTCGTGTCCCTCGGTAAAAGGACGACCCGGAGTTGTACCTTGACCTTATGACAACTAGAACCGGATACTTAATAAATCACACCCTTCCAAGTGCCAGATACAACCCGGTGATCGCTCTCTAACAGGGCGACGAGGAGGGGATCGCCGGGTAGGATTATGCTATGCGATGCTACTTGGAGGACTTCAATCTACTCTCTTCTACATGCTGCAAGATGGAGATGGCCAGAAGCGTAGTCTTCGACAGGACTAGCCATCCCCCTGATATTCTGGCATTCTGCAGTTCAGTCCTTTGATATGGTCCTTTACACATATACCCATGCATATGTAGTGTAGCTCCTTGCTTGCGAGTACTTTGGATGAGTACTCACGGTTGCTTTTCTCCCTCTTTTCCCCTTTCTATACCTGGTTGTCGCAACCAGATGCTGGAGTCCAGGAGCTAGAGATCCCGAGGATGATTCTACATGGAGTTCGGCTTCGAGGAGTAGTTAGGAGGTCCCAGGCAGGAGGCCTTGCCTTTTCGATCGTTGCTACTTTTGTGCTAGCCTTCTTAAGGCAAACTTGTTTAACCTATGTCTGTATTCAGATATTGTTGCTTCCGCTGACTCGTCTATGATCGAGCACTTGTATTCGAGCCCTCGAGGCCCCTGGCTTGTATTATGATGCTTGTATGACTTATTTATGTTTTAGAGTTGTGTTGTGATATCTTCCCGTGAGTCCCTGATCTTGATCGTACACATTTGCGTGCATGATTAGTGTACGGTCAAATCGGGGGCGTCACAAGTTGGTATCAGAGCCGACTGCTTGTAGGAGTCCCCCTTTCCAACTCCTTGGCCGAAGTCGAGTCTAGACATTTCTAAAACTTTTACTAACATGGTTGTGTGTCTTACGGGCCCACGTCGCTATTGGGTGGTATTAGGATCTTTTACTCCTTGCCTATACTCTGGGACTCTGATCTCTCTTCTATTCGGGTTAAATAATTTTACTAAATCTAACATTAGGATCTCGTTATCACTTTCACCCGGAGAGCCCCTTATTACTGATGATCGTCTGTTGCACGTGAAGACCCTGAAGATACTCTCCGCTGATAACCCGAGAACTTGTGTTCATCGCTTTTACAATTCCCTTTCATCGATAAACTCCTATGGATAACCATGTATACTCGCCATTCATACAATGTTTCCCAGATGATCTTGTTATTACAAGATACCCCGAAATTCTCTCTGTTGTTCCGAGAATCCCTTGAGCTTACTACCTTGCTGTTCTTTGTCACCTGAATACCCCTACGGATAATCCTCGCACTTACCGAGTATCCGCTCATCCCCAGTTGATTCAAGTATTTCACAAAAGTGTTCAAAATATCATTCGATCTTCCGAAAATCTTCAGGAGCCTGTTGCTCTTGAAATTCTTGCTTACTGGTATTATGATTAATCCCATAAACCTCGAAATCTTATTGGCACCCTTTGTCATTATCTTTTTGAGTCCATTGATTCAATATGTTGCGAATGATCGCAATCCTCAATCAGATCCTAGAATTCATCCTTCCGGCTCAGACATCTTTAACATGAGCTGGATCTCGACCAATCAAATCGTCATCGATTGTACCCCTAAGGCTATTCAACTTATCCATCCCTAATCAGAGCATTGCTTCTGATCCCTTGTCTTGGAATTCATAATTCCTTTGCATTTGAGCTTTTGAGTTAGTCAGTTGTTTCTATAGTCTGATCTCCTTGCATTCTTTCTTCCTCTGGTTGAGTACTGATGCTCACATCAGATCCCTTGGGGACCACTAGACCCTTTTGTCGGATTTTATCCGACAGTGTCCTTCATATTGAATAACCTTGTGAGCCTTTCCATGGGTATATAATGCATTTGGTAAATTGTATCATCTGTTTTTGAACAATGCTCTTCTTTCGAGCTTGTAATATTTACTCCGAAGTTTGTGGTATATGTTCCTAAGATGCCTTGATGGGTTGAACCTATGCCTTTCATAATATGTGTGAACTCGAAAATTTTCATGAGTCATACTCTTCTGGTATTTTGCTAGATAAAATTTCAACACTACAACTTCTTTGAAAAATGAGAAGTGAATGAAAGGTTATGCATTGGAGAAGTGGGAGTCGACCTTGAACTTTGCGTTCATGCCCATGGACACGGTGTAGATCTTATCATTAAAGCTTTTCTTAAATTAATTATTCCCTTGGTATACGTTCGTCTTATATATGGGATCTGACATTTTGCAATCGTGGTTCCGACCATGTTCTCCTTTAAATACCATTTCTCGTACAAGTTTAAGCACTTGTCTTCTGTAAGAGCAATACCCCAGTCCAACCTCTACTTTGGTTTGTTGTCGAGTATTACCCCCTGGTATCTCGAGATTATCACGGAACTGCATAACTTCTTATGAGTTCTCCATCAAGTATTACATTCTCATGGATTCCAATTTTTCACGGGCTCCGAGTTATTAAACACTCAAGGACATCGATAACTGAATCGAGTCCGCATCATGATTAAACAACTCTTAATAATCTCCTTTGTTTACGAGTTCGTACTCGATCACGTCATCCCTAGCCTGCTCGGCTATGTTATTATCGTGCCAATTTTAACTGTGCTACCTGGTCTTTATTCCCGGAGCACCACCTTCGACGCTGAGCTAAGCTTACGTCGATTTTCCTCGTCATATCATTTCGCCTTGAACAGCAAGCTTGATTTTGAGTTTGTGTCGTACCCCTGGTTCCAATAACTTTTCGCTTCATCATTCCTTTGACTTGATGTCATCGCCGATCGATTACCTCTTCATAAATTCTCGCTACAAATGTGTCATGAACATCATCAACATTCTGAGCTCTTCCAAGATATCTATCGAATTCTGGATGAGAAATACCATCCTTGCCCTCGATGATTTGTTTTATCATCGACCATTTTATCGCCTTCCATTCAACACAAACTTGTTCGTGTTTTGTGTTGTACCTTGATTTCCTTGCTATCTAGCTTATGATATGTTCTACCTTGGAGTATTACCATCTTTTATGTCAAGTATGTCGTAAGAATTTCACCACCTCGTATGACATCTTGGTACAGTGATACTTCTCCCCATCACCATTCTTTCTTGGTCCCCGTGTTGTTTCTAAAAGGAATACCGACCAATGGTCTGTGATGTGTAAATTCTAAACTTCTAGCAACCCTATTGCTTTGAAGTTATTGGTCTATAGTTTCATTCTACGCCTATGGCTTAATGAATCATCATTCGGACATTGATTGTGCTACCTAGCCCATATTTCGGGTGCACATTTCAACCAATGTTTAACTATGTATGTTTTCCTCGAGCATACATCATTAAGTCATTCGATCTAGCTAATGTTATCTCCTTGTTCACATAGTGATGGAAATCCATCTTTTGGAAATCTCAATGGATTGTCGCTGAGTCAATCAGTCACCTCCTCACCTCTCCTTGATGTAATGATGAACCCTTGTCTGGAACTCGCTTCCATAGTTCATCTCCCGAGAATCTCTGATGTCGTTTCGACAATTTGTGTTGCACCTTTCTTCTCAGGCATCCTGAGTCTGAGTTATCCTGACACCAATCAGATCTGAATCTCGGTCAGATATGATGGTTGGAACATATTTCCAAGAGTTATAACATTGGCCTATTTATGACCCGGTAAGGTGATGATACCCGGCACACCTGGCGGGAGGACCTATTGTTATAAGTTTTTCCTTTTAGCCAGGTTAGCTGTTCTTCCATGAGGAAATTGTAAGACTTATTCTATAAGTTGTTCCTGATGGATCCTTTTTGTTTCCAAAGTCTGATCTTCCCCTGTTGACCATGTCAATGCTATCTCGAAGCATGTCTATGGTACTCCGATTTTCAACAGGAACATTTGAAGCCCAATGCTAAATGTTTCCTGCTCAATTATCCAAACACCGTTGTATGGGTAATGTCATGAAATTTCTCTCCCCTACCTAAAGAGTTTTCTACATTATATCCTGTCATGAATATCATGCTCAGCTTGTCCTTGGGAAGGATATACCCTTGAAATATGTGTTTAAACACATTTTCCTTTCCATTCTTCTGTTTAATCTAATAATCATATTTTCCTTTCCATTGTTTGGTTTAACCTTTCTGGTGATCTATATGATCTAAGCAGTAATATTCTCCTGCTCATGTAAACACCTCGGTGTACAGCTCTGTCAGTAAGACCCTGTTACTATTGTTGGTGACATTTCGGTAACCACTGATGGACGAGAACTTTGCCTAATGGCCCGCCTCGTTTGAACGAGCAGGAAAATGGTTCTCTTCGTCCCTCGCCCTTGGTACCAACGTGTTGCCGACATAACTGACAGGGTGTTCCCTGACATGCCTTGCTATCATGACCGTGCGAGATGTCACCGCTCCTATTTTTAACCCACATGGTGGGCCCATAACCCATAGTTCCACGGGATCGAAACCTGACTCTCTTGTACACCCCTTGTTCCCAAGGTTATTCCTCACGCTTGGCTTCGTATGTAATTCACGTGCCACCTTTCGTGAGATCATCAATTTTGGTATCAGACACAATACTTATTCCCGTTGCTCAGAACCCTTCAGGCATCAAACGATTGCCTACCCGCTCAAAACTTCCCCACGATACCTCCTTACTTTGCTCTCGATATTGTCTTAAATTTCCATTCGAGAGTTACTTTCCGCCACCTTTCCCGATGTTATCAACCAGATAGTCAACCGTTCAGAGGCCTGTTATTCCGAAGTTACCCCTTGTCCTTCGTAAGTACGATGGAGTTCCCGAAGGAAGGATGCCAGCTTCACCATGATGACCTGAAGCAGGAAAATGAAGACATCAACGTAATGGATCAACCGCTTTGAGAATAGCAACCAAGACCGAGAAGACTCGTTAGAATTTCGCGACCAAATCCCTTCCCCCTTACTTCCCCTCTTAAATCTCGGGACGAGATTTCTTGTAGTGGAGGAGAATTGTGACGCCCGGGTAATTAAGCTACAGTAATCCCACGCTAATGGTGCCACGTTACCTCCGTTACTGTTGCTAATCTATCGTTAGATCAAAACCGGTCCAAAATTCAAAGTTCAAAATCAAACAAACAATAAAAGTTTTCAAATATTAAAACTAAAATGTTCGGGTGGATTCAAATAAATCATGGATAATTATGATGGAGAAAACCACACTTATATAAAATCTTTAAATACTCTTAAATGAATAAAACAGTAGTCAAAACAATTATTGAAATGCCTTTTATAATTAATAAAATGTTAAACTATTCTACTTAGGTGTTAAACTTTTTATCGCAGTGGGTTTAGTGGTAGTACTAATTTAGGGGTCATTTTAGTACTTTACAAAAATAAACTAAAAGGAGGAACAAAGTAAAACAGAAAAGAAATAAAATACATATAAGAAAATAAAAATAAAAATACAAAAGGGGCCTCGTGGCCAACTGGACCTCGGCCCGGCCAGTGGCCCAGCTGGCCCCAGCTGCCCGAATGGGCCGGCCCACTCCCGCAACCCCCCTTGCCTACTAGGCCTCCCACCCGAAACCCTAACCCCGTCGCACCCCCTTTTCCCCACGAGCCCGTCTCCCCTCGCTCCTCCTCCCGAACGCGATCTGGATCGGGGCGCCTTGCCCCTGTGCCCACCGCCGGCGCCCCGTCGCCCCTGTCCCCCGTCTCCGACCACCGCCGCCTGAGGCCCCGACGTCGGCGCCGCTCCCCCTCCCCCCCCCCCCCCCCGTCGCCCGCCTCGCAGGACGCCGTGCTCGCCGCCCCGACGCCAACCGCCGTCGCCCGGAACCGTCGTCCTCATCCCCACCGCGCCGGACGGCCTCGACCTCCCTCGGCTTCACCGAGCCCTCCACGAGCTCCGCAGTGAGCCTCTCCGACGAATCCCCCCACCTCCCCCTCAATCTCGTTGCCATAACCCCCCCCCCCCCCCCGCTTCGCGCACGACCTGGCCGCGCCCTCGCTCGCGCACGTCCGCCCGAGGCACGCCTCCGTCCCTGCTGCTGTCGGTACTGCCGCCGCCTTCCGCCCCTGCTCGCCATGCGGCGACCGCCGCCACTCGCCATCACTGCACATCCCGACCTCCTCTCTCCGTGCCGCCCGCGCCGTGCTCGCGGCCACCGCGGCCCCGGCCGCGTCCGCTCGACCGCGCGCGCGCCCCCGCCACGCTCCGTCCTGCCCTGCCGCACGCGCCTGCACCCGGCGCCCGCTCGCGTGCCCTACCTCGCGTAGCTCCCTGCTACAGCTCGCCCCGCCACGTCACGGCCGCGCCGGCCGTCCGCGCCCGCGACGCCGCCGCCCAGCTCGCCGCTCCCCGCTCGCTCCGGCGTCCAGCGCCCCGGGGACTCCACTCCGGCCATACCCGCACCCCAGGGCTCCGCCCGATAACACGGCGCCCAGCGCCCGTTTACCCGCCCCGGATGGACTGGGTCAATGACCAGAGGGGCCCAGCCTTGTTAAAAAAAAGAGAAAAAAAACAAACAAAAGAAAAGAAAAAACTAATTAATAAATTAAACAATTAATTAACTTAATCAACTCTGATTAGTTAACTAATTAACTCTAATTAATCTACTAATTATATGTTAAACGTTAGTTAGTGTTGAGCCTATGACAGTGGGACCCACGCGTAAGATTGACCAAGTCAATAGGAATGTGGACTGTTGACTGAACCTGCTGACTGTGTAGTTGACCCAGTCAACGGGCCCATCTGTTAGAGTTGATCGGTCAACAGGTCAGTCGACCTGCTGACGTCATGGTGTTGTCATGATGGCATCACCGGTCACTATTCTGGATAATTCGAATTTAACCATTAAATTAATTCCAGAATATTATTAAAATCTTTTAAAATTAATATAAAATAAACCGTAACTCCGATGAAAATGTTTTCTACATGAAAGTTGCTCAGAACGACGAGACGAATCCGGATACGTAGTCCATTCGTCCACCACACCTCCCTAACATATCGAACTCGCAACTTTCCCCCTCCGGCCCGTCTGTCCGAAAACGCAAAACATCGGGAATACTTTCCCGGCTGTTCCCCCCCTTCGCCGGTACCACCTACTGTCGCGTTAGGACACACCTAGCCCCGCTCATTGTCATGTCACGCATCGTCATGCTTATGTTTGCATTGTATTTACTGTTTCTTCCCCCTCTTCTCTCTGGTAGACTACGAGACCGACACTGCCGCTGCCCAGTTCGACTACGGAGTCGACGACCCCTCCTACTTGCCAGAGCAACCAGGCAAGCCCCCCCCCCTTGATCACCAGATATCGCCTATTCTTCTCTATACTGCTTGCATTAGAGTAGTGTAGCATGTTACTGCTTTCCGTTAATCCTATCCTGATGCATAGCCTGTCTTTGTTACTACAATTGTTACCCTTACCTGCTATCCTACTGCTTAGTATAGGATGCTAGTGTTCCATCAGTGGCCCTACACTCTTGTCCGTCTGCCATGCTATACTACTGGGCCGTGATCACTTCGGGCGGTGATCACGGGTATATACTATATACATTATATACATGACACATGTGGTGACTAAAGTCGGGTCGGCTCATTGAGTACCCACAAGTGATTCTGATGAGGGGGCTGAAAGGACAGGTGGCTCCATCCCGGTAGAGGTGGGCCTGGGTTCCTGACGGCCCCCGACTGTTACTTGTGGCGGAACGACAGGGCAGGTTGAGACCACCTAGGAGAGAGGTGGGCCTGGCCCTGGTCGGCGTTCGCAGATACTTAACACGCTTAACGAGTTCTGGGTATTTGATCTGAGTCTGGCCATTTGGTCTATACGCACTAACCATCTACGCGGGAGTAGTTATGGGTATCCCGGCGTCGTGGTATCAGCCGAAGCTCTTTTTGACGTCAGCGACTGAGTGGCGCGCGCCACATTGGACCGTAAGCTCGCGCTTGTATTAAGGGGGCTAGGTCTGCTTCCGGCCGCGTACGCAACATGCAGGTGTGCATAGGGCGATGGGCCCAGACCCCTGCGCGCATAGGTTTAGACCGGCGTGCTGACCTCTCTGTTGAGCCTAGGTGGGGCTGCGACGTGTTGATCTTACGAGGCCGGGCATGACCCAGGAAAGTGTGTCCGGCCAAATGGGATCGAGCGTGTTGGGTTATGTGGTGCACCCCTGCAGGGAAGTTTATCTATTCGAATAGCCGTGTCCCTCGGTAAAAGGACGACCCGGAGTTGTACCTTGACCTTATGACAACTAGAACCGGATACTTAATAAAACACACCCTTCCAAGTGCCAGATACAACCCGGTGATCGCTCTCTAACAGGGCGACGAGGAGGGGATCGCCGGGTAGGATTATGCTATGCGATGCTACTTGGAGGACTTCAATCTACTCTCTTCTACATGCTGCAAGATGGAGATGGCCAGAAGCGTAGTCTTCGACAGGACTAGCCATCCCCCTCATATTCTGGCATTCTGCAGTTAAGTCCACTGATATGGTCCTTTACACATATACCCATGCATATGTAGTGTAGCTCCTTGCTTGCGAGTACTTTGGATGAGTACTCACGGTTGCTTTTCTCCCTCTTTTCCCCTTTCTATACCTGGTTGTCGCAACCAGATGCTGGAGTCCAGGAGCTAGAGATCCCGAGGATGATTCTACATGGAGTTCGGCTTCGAGGAGTAGTTAGGACGTCCCAGGCAGGAGGCCTTGCCTTTTCGATCGTTGCTACTTTTGTGCTAGCCTTCTTAAGGCAAACTTGTTTAACCTATGTCTGTATTCAGATATTGTTGCTTCCGCTGACTCGTCTATGATCGAGCACTTGTATTCGAGCCCTCGAGGCCCCTGGCTTGTATTATGATGCTTGTATAACTTATTTATGTTTTAGAGTTGTGTTGTGATATCTTCCCGTGAGTCCCTGATCTTGATCGTACACATTTGCGTGCATGATTAGTGTACGGTCAAATCGGGGGCGTCACAGCGGGTACTCCGAGGGCGCAGGCTTTTGGGACCCGCGGGGCTCCGAACTTGACCCTTGGCTTCGCCGCGAAGCCAAGACCGAGCGCACCTTGGGCCCGGGGGCTACTGTCGGCGTTCTGGGAACGGGGGTCCCCAGACTTGCCTGCCTGCGGCCCACAGCGTGGCTGAGCTAGCAGGCCGTACGGCCCATCTTCATCGACAAGGCATTCAAGACCCTCACGAGGGGCCAAGCCTCGCGAGGCGGACGGCGCAAGACCTCCTCAGGAGCGGCCAAGCCAGGCAGGCTCACGAGGAGAGGAGATATCAAGGCGGGGCAAACCTCACGAGGCTCTCGTGACGTGAGCCATGACGATCGACACCAGGCGGGCGCCAGGCGGGCGCCAGCGCGCGCAGCGTCCTTGTTTCCTCTTTGGTGCTAAGGAGGCCAGTGCAGGCCAGGAGTACCGAGGCATCAGGCAAAGGTTGCTATATTGGTGCAACGATACCAAGACCAGGAGGACGGCAAGACGGAGGTCATTGTGGATCCCAAGACGGCGTCACCACCAGAGCCTTTTGCAGGCGAAGACCACTTTTGTCAGGATAGCTTGTACTAGCTGTCCCCCTTCAAACTTTCCCGCCATTGTTGGCTCCCTTCCCGCTCATTATTTAGGAAGAGGACCAGGGCCTCTATAAATAGGTCTAGCCACCACAGTAGTCGAAGAGGACTCGAATGGATCAAAGGCCAACACTAGCACAAGAACACCTCAACCTCAGGAGGCTGTTCTTCCCCTTGTACTGTTCATCATTAGCCCAAGAAGCAATCCACCACCACCACACTGGAGTAGGGTATTACACCACAACGGTGGCCCGAACTAGTATAAACCCCGTGTCTTTCTGTGTTGCGAGTTCGTCGAGTTCGTCCGCGAGATCTTAGCGAGCTAGGGCGTAGATCGGTAGGAGGGAAATACTTCGCGCGCACCCCAGTGTTCAAACCTTAAGGGTTTGCCGGAACCCCACATCCGACAAATTCTTCGGGGCACAATCCATTGAAGAGGATATCACAAGCTTGAGCATTGTATTGCAGCATCTTCAACTCTTCCGCGGTAGCTTCACGGTTCGGTTCTCTCCCATCAAAGAATTCACCTTGTAAGCCAATACACACAATAGCCCAAACGGCGGGGTTATGTCCAAGAATAAGCATTTTCATCTTATGCTTCCAACTAGCAAAATTAGTACCATCAAAGTAAGGACTTCTACAGTGGTAATTTCCCTCGCTAGACGCCATACTCTCCTAGGTTGTGAAACCAAGGCTATGATCACCACGAGCTATGGAAATCAAGGCAAACGGAGACCAAAGCTCTGATACCACTTGTAGGATCGAAAGTATGTCTAGAGGGGGGTGATTAGACTACTTGACCAAATAAAAATCTAGCCTTTCCCAATTTTATGTCTTGGCAGATTTTAGCAACTTAGCACAAGTCAAGCAATCAACCTACACATGCAATTCTAAGAGTATAGCAGCGGAATGTAAAACAATTGCATATGAAGGTAAAGGGAGGAGTTTGTAGGGAGCAAACGCAATGTATACACAAAGATTTTTGGCGTGGTTCTGATAGGTGGTGCTATCGTACATCCACGTTGATGGAGACTTCAACCCACGAAGGGTAACGGTTGCCCGAGTCCACGGAGGTCTCCACCCACGAAGGGTCCACGAAGAAGCAACCTTGTCTATCCCACCATGGCCATCGCCCACGAAGGACTTGCCTCACTAGGGTAGATCCTCATGAAGTAGGCGATCTCCTTGCCCGTACAAACTCCTTGGTTCAACTCCACAATCTTGACGGAGGCTCCCAAGTGACACCTAGCCAATCTAGGAGACACCACTCTCCAAAAGGTAATAGATGGTGTGTTGATGATGAACTCCTTGCTCTTGTGCTTCAAATGATAGTCTCCCCAACACTCAACTCTCTCTCATAGGATTGGATTTGGTAGAAAGATGATTTGAGTGGAAAGCAACTTGGGGAAGGCTAGAGATCAAGATTTATGTGGTTGGAATGGAATATCTTGACCTCAACACAAGTGTAGGTGGTTCTCTCTCAGAAAATGTGTGTTGGAAGTGTAGGCATGTTCTGATGGCTCTCTCTCCGAATGAAGAGTGGGTGGAGGGGTATATATAGCCTCCACACAAAATCTAACCGTTACACACAAATCACCAAACTCGATGAGACCGAATTATAAAACTCGGTCAGACCGATTTAGTTCAAAATGTGAACGTTAGGATTTTCGGTGGGACCGACATGTCAGCTCGGTGGGACCGATGTCGTTAGGGTTAGGGCATAACGTAATCTCGGTGAGACCAATTACACAAACTCGGTGGGACCGATTTTGGTAATAGACAAACAGAGAGTTGGTCAGGCAAACTCGGTGGGACTGATTCGCTCATCTCGGTTGGACCGAAACGTTACAAAGGGAAACAGAGAGTTTGCATTGCAATCTCGGTGGGACCGATCACTCGTCTCGGTTGGACCGAAACATTATGAAGGGAAACAGAGAGGTTGCAATCCCATCTCGGTGAGACCGAGATCCCTATCGGTGAGACCGAAGTGACTAGGGTTTGTGATAGTGGCTATGTCAAGTGAACTCGATGGCGCCGGATAGAAGATTTCAGTGGGGCCGAGTTTGACTTTTGGTTTGGGACATATGTGGATATGAGAAAGTAGTTGAGGGTTTTTGGGGCATATCACTAAGCATTTTGAGCGAGTAACTCATTAAGCAACACCTCACCCCCTTTTAATAGTATTGGCTTTTCCAATGGACTCAATGTGATCTTGGATCACTAAAAGTAAAATGTAGAGTCTTGTGCTTTGAGCTTGAGCCAATTTTTTGTCCTTAGCATTTTGAGGGGTCCACTTTCTAAGCCATGCCATGCCAATCATTGAGCTTTCATGAAATATTTATCTTAAAATAGCATTATCCCAATGAGCTATATGTTGTTAGGAATTACCAAAACCACCCAGGGATAGTTGCACTTTTAACAAGCTTAGGAGGCGTACCAACATGATTCATATGCATGGAAGGGACCGGTCCTCCATAGGTGAGGGGAGGCTCAACATGGGCAAAGATGCCAGTCCCACTCCTACCACTAGGCAAAGGAACTTGCTCACTATTAGCTTCCTCCTTATTGGAGTTAGCATCCGCCACCTTGTTAGCGGGATCTACCACTTCCAATGGTTTGGTGGATAATTTAAGCCCATCAAGAAACTCCTTAAACATGCCTTTAACCTCGGCCATCACGGAGGTTTTCAATGTGTCCAAAGCCTCATTGAACTCCTCATGAAAGACCGAGGATCCCCCATCGGCCGTAGACGAGGACGGATTCACATCGGGGTGTTCCTCCCCCTCGTCTCCGGTGCCAACCATACTCTATGGACGGATCGATATGGTTGACTAGAGGGGGGTGAATAGGCAACTAACAATTTTTAGCTTTTCTTGACCAAATTAAACATAGCATCAAAGTAGGTTGTCTAGATGTGCAACTAGGTGAGCAAACTATATGATGCAACAACAACAAGCACGGGGTACAACACAATGAAAGCTTGCACAAGCAAAGGTAAGAGATAACCAAGTATGGACCGGTAGAGATGAGGATGTGTTACCGAAGTTCCTTCCCTTCGAGAGGAAGTATGTCTCCGTTGGAGCGGTGTGGAGGCACAATGCTCCCCAAGAAGCCACTAGGGCCACCGTATTCTCCTCACACCCTCACACAATGCGAGATGCCGTGATTCCACTATTGGTGCCCTTGAAGGCAGCGATCGAACCTTTACAAACAAGGTTGGGGCAATCTCCGCAACTTAATTGTAGGCTCCCAACGACACCACGAAGCTTCAACACATTGGAATATGGCTCTGAGGTGACCTCAACCGTCTAGGGTGCTCAAACACCCAAGAGTAACAAGATCTACAAGGGATTAGTGGGGGGAATCAATTTTTTCTTGGTGGAAGTGTAGATCGGGGCCTTCTCAACCAATCCCTAGAAAATCAACAAGTTTGATTGGCTAGGGAGAGAGATGAGGCGAAAATGGAGGTTTGAGCAACAATGGAGCTTGGGGAGGGAAGAGGTGGTCTTCTTGAGGAAGAAGACCCCTTTATATCGTGGGGGAAAAGATCCAACCGTTATCCCCTCACTCAGCCCGTGCGGTGCGGTACTACCGCACGCAGCCGTGGTACTACCGCAAAGGGTTGGGGTACTACCGCTGCATTGTGCGGTACTACCGCTTGCACGGTAGAGACCGAACGAGGGCTCGTTGCACAGGGCAACGAGCGGTACAACCGCCGGAGCGGTACTACCGCGCTGCCCTACGGTACTACCGTAAGGCAGGGCTCAACTGGAGCTCGAAATATACGGAATAAATAAATTACATCCGTAAATACTTCCGCTGAGTTCTGAGCTGTGCAAAAATCCGGCACGGTACTACCGCTCACAGGGAGCGGTACTACCGCGTAGGAGCGGAAGTAAAATATTACTTTCGCACCTACTTCGGCATGCGTCAGTGTCAGGGCTGGAGGGAGCGGTATTACCGCTCACCAGGAGCGGTACTACCCCAGCCTTGAGCGGTACTACCGCAAGCACCTGCGGTACTACTGCTCCCTTGAGCAGTACTACCGCACCCAACAGACACTTTACCATTTGGCAGCCTTCATTTCACAGAGACAAAGATAAATGGATGGTGCTCCATTGATGCGAAGGAAAGGTGGTGCAAAGGAAAAGATGTGTACTTGTTGATTCCACCCTAACCTTTCCGAAGCGGATCCCCTCTTAATAGTACGACTGTCCTACGACTCAAAACCACCAAAAGAACCATAGAGAACAGCCGTCTTCGATAGGCTCTGAGGGGCACCGAATCATGTTGTGCCTAGATATGAAATATCTGAAATGCTCAATGCACACGATTTGTCTGCAAATGTACTGTCATCAATGACCAAAACCACTTAGGGAGAAATATGCCCTTACACTGGGTCTTCCACAATTGTAGCAATTTCGATCACGAGTAGAAGATCTTTTGTCATTGTAAGACCTTGACTTGGAGCTTCTCTCTTTACTTCTACTCTTGTAGAATTTGTTGAAGTTCTTCACCATTAAGCTCAATTCTTTATTGAAGACTTGTTTTTCACTTGTTGTGGCAGGAGCATCACATGAAGCTTTATAAGCACCACTACACTTGTTGTGAAGCTCTTCCTTATCCTTGAGTGACATCTCATGAGCAACAATTCTTTCAATGTCTTTCGTTGGCTTGGATCTTTGTAACTGGGCATCATTTGGATCAATGTGCACACGGTATCATATTCTCCATCCAAGGCTCTTAGGATCTTCTTGATGATGAATCTGTCAGTCATCTCTTCACTTCCTAAGCCGGCAATCTCATTTGTGATGAGAGCAAGCCTAGAGTACATTTCAGTGACACCTTCACCATCCTTCATTTTGAACTTGTCAAGTTGACTTTGAAGAACATCCAATTTGGATTCCTTGACGGACTCGGTACCTTCGTGCATATCAATCAAAGTATCCCACATTTCCTTTGCATTCTCAAGACGGCTGATTTTGTTGAATTCTTTGGGGCACAATCCATTGAAGAGGATATCGCAAGCTTAAGCGTTGTATTGCAACATCTTCAATTCTTCCGCAGTTGCTTCATGATTTGGTTTTCTCCCATTGAAGAATTCACCTTGCAAACCAATACAGACAATAGCCCAAACGGCAGGTTTATGTCCAAGAATATGCATTTTCATCTTATGCTTCCAACTAGCAACATTAGTACCATCAAAGTAAGGACCTCTATGGTGGTAATTTCCCTCGCTAGACGCCATACTCTCCTAGGTTGTGAAACCAAGGCTATGATCACCAAAAGTATGGAAACCAAGGCAAATGGAGACCAAAGCTCTGATACCACTTGTAGGATCGAAAGTATGTCTAGAGGGGGGTGATTAGACTACTTCACCAAATAAAAATCTCGCCTTTTCCCAATTTGAAGTCTTGGCAGATTTTAGCAACTTAACACAAGTCAAGCAATCAACCTAGACATGGAATTCTAAGAGTGTAGCAGCGGAATGTAAAACATTGCATATGAAGGTAAAATGGAAGGGTTTGGAGAGGGTAAACACAATGTAGACATGGAGATTTTTGGCGTGGTTCCGATAGGTGGTGCTATCGTACATCCACGTTGACGGAGACTTAACCCACGAAGGGTAACGGTTGCGCGAGTCCATGGAGGGCTCTACCCACGAAGGGTCCACAAAGAAGCAACCTTGTCTATCCCACCATGGCCATCGCCCATGAAGGACTTGCCTCACTTGGGTAGATCTTCACGAAGTAGGCCATCTCCTTGCCCTTAGAAACTCCTTGGTTCAGCTCCACAATCTTGACGGAGGCTCCCAAGTGACACCTAACCAATCTAGGAGACACCACTTTGCAAAATGTAATAGATGGTGTGTTCATGATGAAGTCATTGCTCTGCTTCAAATGATAGTCTCCCCAACACTCAACTCTCTCTCACTGATTTGGATATGGCAGAAAGATGATTTGAGTGGAAAGCAACTTGGGGAAGGCTAGAGATCAAGATTCTTGTGGTTCGATTGGAATGTCTTGGACTCAACACATGAGTAGGTGGTTCTCTCTCAGAAAATAGGTAGTGGAAGTGTAGGAACATTCTGATGGCTCTCTCTAAAATGGAGAAGGGGGTGGAGGGGTATATATAGCCTCTACACAAAATCTAACCATTACACACAATTTACCAAACTCGGTCAGACCGAATAGAGAAAGTCGGTGGGACCGATCTAGTTCAAAATGTGAATGCTAGGGTTTTCGGTGGGACCAACGAGATCAACTCGATGGGACCGATGCGCTAGGGTTAGGGCAAAACCTCATCTCGATGAGACCGATCGCTTGAACTCGGTGAGACCGATTTCAGCAATAAGCAAACAGAGACGTGGTCAAGCAAACTCGGTGGGACCGATCGCTCATTTCGGTGAGACAGAAATGTTATGAAAAGGAAATAGAGAGTGTGCATTGCGAACTCGGTGGGACCGATCGCTCATCTCGGTATGACCGAAACGTTACGAAGGGAAACAGAGAGTTTGCAATCCCATCTCGGTGAGACCGAACTGATTAGGGTTTCTGGCAATGGCTATGTCAAGTGAACTCGGTGGCATCGGATGAATCAAATCGGTGGGGCTGAGTTTGACTTTAGGTTTAGGACAAATGTGGAAATGAGAAAGTGGTTGAGCGTTTTTGGAGCATATCACTAAGCATTTTGAGCAAGTAGACCATTAAGCAACACCTCATCCCCTTTTAATAGTATTGACATTTCCTATGGACTCAATGTGATCTTGGATCATTAAAATGGAAATGAAGAGTCTTGAACTTTTGCCAATATGTGTCCTTAGCATTTTGAGGGGTCCAAATCTCTAGTCCATGCCATGCCAAACATTGAACTTTCTGAAACATTTAACTTGAATGGATATTAGTTCAATGAGCTATATGTTGTTATGAATTACCAAAACTACCCGGGGATAAGTTGCACTTTCAGTTTCACTAGAGGCTTCTCTCTTGAATAAAGCATATGGTGGATAAACTAATTACTGTTGAGCAATTGATAGAAAAGCGCAAAGTTATGATGATATCTAAGACAATGATCATGAATATAGGCATCATGTCCGTGATAACTAGACCGAAACGATTCTACATCTGCTACTATTACTCCACACATCGACCGACTTCTGCCTGCATCTAGAGTATTAAGTTCATAAGAACAGATCAATGCTTTAAGCAAGATGACATGATGTAGAGGGATAGACTCAAGCAATATGATATAAACCCCATCTTTTAATCCTTAATGGCAACAATACAATATGCGCCTTGCTGCTCCTTCTGTCACTGGGAGAGGATACCACAAGATTAAACCCATCACAAAGCACTTCTCCCATTGCAAGAAAAACTAATCTAGTTGGAAAAACTTAATCGATAGATCGAAGAGAATTACTAAGCTATCTCAATCATGCATAAAAGAGTTCAGAGAAGACTCAAATAATATTCATACATAATCTGATCATAAATCCACAATTCATTGGATCTCAACAAATGCACCGGAAAATAAGATTACATCAAATAGATCTTCAAGAACATTGAGGAGAACATTGTATTGAAGATCAAAGAGTGAGAAGAAGCCATCTAGCTACTAGCTATGGACCTGTAGGTCTATGGTAAACTACTCACACTTCTTTGGAAGGGTAGCAAGGTTGGTGTAGAGGCCCTCCGTGATCGAATCCCCCTCCAGTGGAGTGCCGGAAAAGGCCCCAAGATGGGATCTCACGGGAACTAAAGCTTGCGGTGGCGGAAAAGTATTTTCGGTGTGCCCTCTGGTATAGGGGGAATATTTGAGGATTTATAGTGGAAGAATTAGGGTTGGAAGATCTTCGAGGGGCCCACAAGCCCTGGGGGCGCGCCCCTACGGCTTGTGGCCTCCTCGTAGGGCTTCTGGCCTCCTCTCCAAGTCTCGTGGGTTTCTTCTGGTCCAAGAAAAATCACCATAAAATTTTATTCCGTTTGGACTCCGTTTGGTATTCCTTTTTTGTAGAAGTCAAAAACAAGGAAAAAACAGAAATGGGCACTGTGCACTAGGTTAATAAGTTAGTCCCAAAAATAATGTAAAATAGCATATTAATGCATATAAAACATCCAAAATAGATAATATAATAGCATGGAACAATAAAAAATTATAGATACATTGGAGACGTATCAACATGTTAGGTAGCACTCCACATCAATTTTTTTTATCATTTACCTACTCTTGGACGAGCGGGAATTAAGCTTGGGGATGTTGATACATCTCCAACGTATCTATAATTTTTGATCATTCCATGCTATTATAGTATCAATCCTGAATGTTTTATATGCATTTATATGCTAGTTTATATCATTTTTTGGGACTAACCTATTAACCTAGTGCCTAGTGTAAGTTGTTGTCTTTTGCTTGTTTTTGGCTGTTCAGAAAATCACTATCAAATGAAGTCCAAGCGGAAAAAAAATTCGATCAGTTTTTTCTAGACCAGAAGGGACCCTAGAATCTTCGGGAGGAGACCAGACGAGATACAAGAGAGCCACAAGCTCGAGGGGCGCACCACGCGGGGGTAGGTGCGCCCCTTGAGCTTGTTGGCCCCACGCAGCTCCGTTTGACCTAATTCCACTTCCATAAATTCGGAAATATTCCCAAGCCAACGGAGAGCCACCCGAAACACTTTTTCTGCAACCGCAAGCTTCTGTTCTTCCATGATCCCATCTGGAGGCCTTTTCCGGTATTCTGTCAGAGGGGGAATCGATCACGGAGGGCTTCTACATCATCCTTGCTGCCTTTCGATGATGCGTGAGTAGTCACCACAGACCTACGGGTCCATACTAGTAGTTAGATGGCTTCTTTTCTCTCTTTGATCTTCAATACAATGTTCTCCTCGATGTTCTTGGAGTTATATCCTATGTAATCTTCTTTTGCAGTGTGTTTGTTGGGATCCGATGAATTATGGTTTTATGATCTGAATATTCATGAGAAGTAATTGAGTTATTTCTGAACTTTATTATGCATGATTTTCATAGCTTTGTATTTCTCTCCGGTCTATCCGTCTGGTTTGGCCAACCAGATTTATTTATCTTCAGTGGGAGAGGTGCTTTGTGATGGGATCAATCTTGCGGTGCTCTATATCCCAATGACAGAAGGGGACAAGACACATATTTGTATTGTTGTCATTTAGGGTAAAACGATGGGGTTTATTCATATTGCTTGGGTTTACTTTGTCTACATAATGTCATCTGGCTTAAGGCGTTACTCTGTTTTTCATGAACTTAATACCATAGATGCATGCTGGATGGCAGTCGATTGGCAGAGTAATAGTAGTAGATGCAGGCAGGAGTCAGTCTAGACGTGATGCCTATATACATGATCATTGCCTTGAATATCGTCATAACTATGTGTTTTGTATCAATTTCCCAACAATAATTAGTTCACCCACGTATGTGCTCGAGAGAGAAGCCTCTAGTGAAAACTGTGTCCCCCGGGTCTAATTTTATCATATATAAAATCCAAAAATACCTTACCACAGAACTACAGGCCCATAGCTAGTAGCTAGATGGCTTCTTCTCTCTCTTTGATCTTTAATAGAATGTTCTCCTCAATGTTCTTGGAGATCTATTCGATGTAAACCTTTTTTGCAGTGTTTTTTTGGGATCCGATGAATTGTGGGTTTATGATCAGATTATCCATGAATATTATTCGAGTCTTCTCTAAACTCTTTTATGCATGATTGTTATAGCTTTGTATTTCTCTTAGATCTATCTGTTTGGTTTGGCCAACTAGATTGATTTATCTTGCAATGGGAGAGGTGCTTTTTGATGGGTTCGATCTTGCGTTGCACAATCCCATTGACAGAAGGGGACATGACACATACTTTTATCATTGCCATTAAGGCTAAAAAGATGGGGTTTATTCATATTAATTGGATTTACTTTGTCTACACCATGTCATCTTGCTTAAGGCATTACTCCATTCTTTATGAACTTAATACTCTAGATGCATGCTGGATAGCGGTCAATGTGTGGAGTAATAGTAGTAGATGGAGTCGGTCTACTTGTCTCGGACGTGATGCCTATATACATGATCATTGCCTTAGATATCATCACAACTATGCGTTTTTCTATCAATTGCCCAATAGTAATTCGTTCACCCACCATATGCTATGTGTTCGAGAGACAAGCCTCTAGTCAAAACTATGGCCCTGGGTCTACCTTTATCATATTACAAAAACCAAATTACTTTTGCTGCAATTTTATTTCTTTTATTTTGTTTTGCAATTTATCTATCTACTAGTACGAGATTTGATCCTTGCAATTAATGAGTTCAAGAGCAGTGACAACCCTCTTGCCTGCATTTGGTGCAAGTATTTGCTTTTGTGTGTGTAGATGCTCTTCATGAGGCTTTGCGTGATTCTGCATTTGGTTCGATAAACCTTGGTTCTCACTGAGGGAAATACTTATCTCTACTATACTGCATCTCCCCTCCTCTTCGGGGAAAATCCCAACGCAGCTCACAAGTAGCACACGCCTACCCCCAGGGCGCGCCGTGATGTCTTGTGGGACCCAAGAGGCCCCGTCTGACCTAATTCCAAGCCTATAAATTCCGTCTTCACGAGGGAAAAAATAAGAGAAGAAATTTCATCACGTTTTACGATACTGAGCCACCACCACCTCCTGTTTCATTGGGAGGGCTGTTCTAGAGTTTGTTTGGGGCTCAGAGAGGGGCATTCATCGCCATCGTCATCATCAACCCTTCTTCCTAAACAATTCCATGATGCTCACCATTGGAAGTGAGTAACTCCTTTGTAGGCTTGCTGGACGGTGATGGAGATGGATGAGATTTGTCATGTAATCGAGTCAATTTGTTAGGGCTTGATCACTAGTATCCACTATGTTCTAAAATTGATGTCGTTATGACTTTATTATGCTTAATGCTTGTCACTAGGGCCCGAGTGCCATGATTTCAGATCTGAACCCTCTATGTTTTCATGAATATATTTCACTTCTTGATCCTATCTGCTAGTTGTATGCACGTGTTATTGTTCTGAACCATAGAGCCCGAGGTGACAATAATTGGGATACTATCTGGGGAAGGCTATAATTTGAGAATTTCATGTATTCACCATATGTTAATGCTTTGTTCTGATTCTCTATTAAAAGGAGGCCTTGATATCCCTTAGATTTCCTTATGGATCTTGCTGCCACAGGAGGGTAGGACAAAAGATGTCATGGAAGTCCTTGCTATAAGCAAGTATTTCTATATACAGAGTACATGCCGACATTGAATTGATGAATTGCAGCTATTGTGTATTGCTCTAGGTTGCGACTGTTATATGATGAATGTCATCCATACAAATATCCATCGTTGATCTAGTTCCTATGCTTTTCTCATATTGTTTTGCTAAGTTACTAGTGTTACTGATGTTGTTACAATCACTACAAAACTGCTACTATTACTGTCACTGCTACTATAAGCGTATGGGGGTGTGGGTTCGTCAACTTACCAACCCTTTCTACGGTTCCCATGGGCATCCTTTTATAGATCAAGGTGTTACCACAGTGGCAAAGTAGTCATTATGCATTGACATGACAGAAAACCGTGATATCATACCTAACTTTGCGGGCTGACAGGGCGCATTAAATGCACTGCTTAGTGTCACATCACTGGTTGCCCAACAAGGCTTGCCGGGCTATCTTGCCAGTTCCGCGCCTGTTCTCTTGACACGTCACAGGATGGGTGTCATCTGCGGGTTTCTCCTGTAGAAAATGGCTGCCATGTGGCGAATGGCTGCCACTTAATCATCTTGCGGCTTGACACCGCATTGATCGATGACGTGGGTCGTGCTTGAGTGTTTGGTGAGGTGGTTTTGCCTCCGCGACCCCCGGCAGGCCGTGCCAGGGTGTTTTGGTCACTTTCTTCTGGTGGAGGCCTCGCCCTTTGCCGGGCTCGCCTGCGCGGCAACGGAGGCCTTTCTCTTGTCGATACTCTGCTTCTCCAACAAGATCTTGGTCTCTTTGGGCTGCATGTTGGTTCTTTGAATCTCTTGGTTTCTTGTACTCTGACTTGGTCTTGGCTTATCCGCGCATGGGTCAGGGGGAAATGCATACCCTTGTATATTTTCCCCGACATAAGCCCCCAGGCCTGAGCCATACGTGTCGCGTGGCACGTTGGGTTAGGTCCGTAATAGTGCGCGCACACGTGGCAGGAGAGGGCTGTGCGCGTCGTTTCGCCACAGCGACCAGTCAATCCAACGTCCACTTTGCGCAATTACTGCGGGTCGTGGGGTCGTGGCGCTATGGCAATTATGAAAAAACGGTAACTTTCTAAAGCGTCACGCATCTGCTCCGCTTTTCCCCCCTTACGAGTAGGGAAAAACAGGGCGGCACGATTCACCTGTCTCTTGCCCCGCTCCTCCATCTTCTTCCTCCGCAAGCCAAGCGACAGTTCCTCATCTCGCTCGTCCCTCCGCCGCCATCCTCCCGAACGAATCCCTCTGCTCCCCGCGTCACCGCAGGAATGGGGAAGAAACCCATGGAGAAGAGAAAGCCGGTGGCCGCAGCGAAGGAGGCCGCCACTGAGGGGAGCAAGAGGTCGACGGAGCTGAACAAGAAGCGGAGCGAGGATGTCGTCTTCGTCCCGTCCACCTTGAGTGGCCCCGTTCTTTAGGCGAGGTATGGGTGGGGCGGCCCATTGAGAAAGGGCATGGGGCGCCCATAGTTTACGAGGCGGGTGAGGTGGATCCCCCTGATTCTTATCGGTTCTTTGCCGCTTATTTCATCTGCGGCCTCTGTCCTCCCTTCTCCGAGTTCTTCGAGGCAATTATGAACCTCTATGGGTTCCATCTCCTCAATTTCACGGCCAATGCGATGGCAACTATGGCCATCTTCGCGCATTTGTGCGAGAATTTCGTCGGAGTGATGCCTAATGTGGATCTGTTCTGGCATTACTTCGTCCCGAGGGTCGAGAGCAAAGTCAACCGCTCCGGAATCATCAGCTGGATGCCGCACTCGCCAAGGAAGACATGGGATTACCTCCCTGGGTATCAGCGCGAGCAGTGGGATGAATGGAGAGGAGATTGGTGCTGGATCCAGGACAACGAAGCCCCCGAGTTCTGCGAAGCGCGGCGGGAGTGCGTTGAGTGCGGCAAGGATTAGAGCTCGAGAGGGCTCACTGAGGATAGGCTGCACCCGGCAATCAACAGGATCACCCGTTTGGCGGCTGCCGGGTTAACCAATGAGCATGTGGGGGCAGATTTTCTTCTCCGCCGCATCTCACCGTTGTAGGAAAGGGATAGGCCTGCGTGGCTGTATGGAGACGCGGCAGACAGGATGAGGTTGCTACCGAGGCTGGCCAACAACTTGTCAGTTTATGGCCATGGTTGGTTGTGCGACCAACTGTTTGGTCGCTTCGAGTTGTTCAAGCTCCCGGCAGCCGTCATTCCTTTGAACATCAACTCTGCCTTGGATCAGATACTGAAGTGGATGCCGGACTGCAATGCTGAGGGAGTATCGAGTACTTGGCAGCTCCCTTCCCTCGATGAAGAGCTCCAGTGGTCGGGCACTTTGGTGGAGAAGGCCACCAGGACCGAAGATGGAATGTATAAACGCACCTCCGCTGCGGAGGTGGCGTATATTCTGAAGAGAGTCACGGAGGACAAGGCTGCCCGCTGTGCAGAAATGGAGAAGGCCGCAAAGGCCGGGAAAGGCAAAGGGAAGGCTGGGAACGGGAACTCTTCCAAGGGCGACAACGAGGCGCAAGCCACAGAAGACTGTCAGGTTAGAGCTTGCCGGGGATAACATTGCCGGGCTAGATGCCCTAGCCACGGCGGCAACGGAGCTCTAGGAGGGAGAGGAGGAGGAGAGGGAGGAGGATGTGGCAGCGGACCCTGAAGATGAGTGGCTTGCGGCTGGACCGCAAACCCCTGCACCGGACCCAGACCAGCGCACCCGCAGACGCGCCGCGGCCCAAGGAGCGGCGACCTCCAACCCAGCACCGGCCACCAAGAGGGTGAAGAGGGTCTGCACCAAGTCTACCAAGGCCGAGGTGGCATGTCGCCAATCCCTCACCTCGCTCAGGCCAAGGCTCCTTCCGCCAAACAGCCGGCGGCCACAGAGGCGGAGTCCAGTCCCCGCTTTGGCTCGAGCTCCTTGCAGAGCTCGTCTTCCTCGGGGCCCCTGGCGTCACGGCAGGCGCCGAAGCTGCCGGGGAGTTCCACCCTTCCGCCTCTAAAGAGAGGACGGGAGTCTCCCCCTCCCACGGAGTTCAACTTGGACTCCATGCTCATCGCAGAGGAGTAAGGAAGATTTCCTTATGTGGTAGGTATCTCCCTTGGCAGATGTGAATGCTTCTATTGACTAACCTCTTGTCCTCATTGTTGCCGGCAGGGAAGTGGAGGAGGACACAGAGACCCTCATCCACCATTCCAGGAAGAGGATCCGGCGCCTTGGGTAGCTGGAGGGTGTGGAAGGCTCCACTCCAGCGGGGAAGGACGCAGAAGATCCCATGCCGAGCCCCTAGTCCAGCCCCCAGCCTGGGAACGGATACTTGGCCCCGCCCACCGAAGGTGATGGCGATAGCCTCCCTGTCCCCATAAACAGAGGAGGAGGCGACACGACGCAAGGCGAGCCCCTTTCTGAAGGGCATGCTTCCTCTGCCGCTCAAGCTGACGAATTCGTCGCGGAACCCTTCGCGACTGAAATTATGCAGAAGGCTGCCGAGCCTACCTCGGCGGAGGACGAAGCTCACGACCCGGCAACAGCCGTTGCTGAGGAAAACGAGACCCCTGTCCGGCAGACCTCCCCAGGTATCTTGTTCAACTCTTCTTTTCTTTCATGCTCTAGTTGCTTCCGCTGGTTTCTTCATTCGCTCGAGATTTCCATTTCTTCATTGTTTCCCGGCCCTTCCACGTGCAACCCTTCAAACCGAGGAACCAGACTAGTTGGAGGTGGTGGCTGACATTGGGAGGGCTGTCACGAATGAAGCCGCAGAGCTCACAGCTGCTGAGAGGCAGGATCTTGCTGCCGGGAACGCACAGAGCTCTTTGGCGGTGGTGGAGCATTCTCTGGGGGGCGCCCTGGTAGAGGAAGTGGTTGTCGAGGCGAAAAATCCCCCTCCAAACAATGGGCCCACTTCCCTCCTCTGGGATCGTCGCTGAGGCCCCGCCGTCTTCCTCAAACACGCTGGCCATGGTGCTGCCGTTGCCTGATATCGGAGCCCCGGGCCTGTCTTCGACGGCAGACGCGGAGCTCGATGAAGAGCTCCAACGTCTCCTGGCACCACTGTACTTGGGAGCCACGGAGGCCGATGACTCAGCCGCCATCTCAATGGATTTGTCCTTCATGGAGTCCATGGCGGCATGCGTGAAGGAGATGCAGGCCTGGCATCGCCAGAAGTGGCAGGAGCTCAACGAGCGGCGTGAGTCCGCCGGCAAGGTGGACCAAAAGCTGAAGGACAAGTGCCTGGAGCTGCGGGAGTGGCACTGCAAGCAATTCAAGGTGCTCTTGAGGCAGCAAGAGACGCTCCTGCTGACAAGGGAGGATGTCATGGCTCGGGAGACGCGCTTGGCGGACCACAAGGCATCCCTGGACGCCAGAGAGTGAGAGATCTCCCTCCGGGAGGAGAAACTTGAAGCTACCCTCCATGCCAAGGATGAAAGTTTGGAGGCTCTAGTGCAGCAACGCACCAAGGAATTGGAGGATAAGCATGGAGCTGCTCTGGAAACCCTTGCCGCTGACCATGCTGCCCAACTGAAGAAGCTTATTGAAGATCTAGACGCCGCGTCTTCCGCCAAGATTGAGCTCGACCGGCAGGTGGCCAAGCTGAATGAAGATCTTGCCGAGAGCACCAAGAAGTTGGAGGCACTCAAAGAGGAAGCACGGCAGGCAGAGCTCCATTTAGCTGATGTGCAGTCACAACTTTCCTCCAAGATCCAGAGCCTTGAGACCGCCAACAGCAGCATCACTGATATGAAGGCAAGGATCGGCTCACTGGAGCGGTCAACGGAGTCCCTTGAATCCCGGCAACAGTTGCTGTCCAAGGATTTCGAAACCGCCAAGCGCCTCCGGCAAGATGCAGAGGATAGGTAGAAGAACCAGGTCAATATGAGCAACCTCTGGATCAAGAGCCTGATTGATATTGCAGAACATCTAGGCGCCCAAGCCACGGTGATGGGCGTGGATGGCCTAGTCTTCTCAGCCAGCAAGCAAGAGGTGCCGAGCGTCAAGCTGGGGCTCTTCTTCAACAAGCTGATCGACAAGCTAAACGTGCATGAAGAGAGGAGGGCCGAGCGCTTCGCGACCAAGTCCCGGAAGCTTGCCCGCAACACCCTCTTCATGGTCCTGAGCAACATCGCCTGCTGCCACCCAGAGCTCGACCTCGATGATGGCTTCAGGAAGCCGCCAGCGGGCGCTGACGTCGCAGCCACTGAGAAGAAGGCCGCGCCCCGGGCCGACAGGGTTCTTCGTGTTTAATTTGTTCCTTCGGCCACCAGACCAAGTGTCGGGCCACTGTCGTTTCCACTGGGCCCTCTAACGGAACATGATATGTATTTTGCGTTTAGTTATCCTATCTCTTAGTGTTTGTGCAAGACTGATATTTCCAGGTGGATCTTTAAATGCGCGTTTATCCCTTGGAACCCCCATATGCTTGTGTTCGTATGATCAATTCCTATGTATGCTTTGGATGCCTGCCGGTATCATATTGTCGCGATTGTCGTAAGGGTCCGGCCCTTAACAGTCATCTTGGCGTGGATGCGTCTCGGCAGTTTTTCCTAAGTAGCTCTCGATACAGCCTCTCGACCTGCGAGCATGGCTCTGGACATGACGATGGTGCGATCAGAGAAACTAATGAAGGTTCCCTCGCACGAGGGCTCTCACGATACAAACACTCACTGAGTTAAATGATAAACGACTGCAAGAATCTGAAATGCATCAATAAGAGATGATAATGTAAATTTAGCTTTCGTTTCGAGCCCCCCTTTTTCTTCTGCCGGCCTGCGCTCCCAGGCGCGCCCACGACACTGGGAGGAGCAGAAGCTATTCAGGTGATTTCTCCGTTCCCGGCAGGGACCGACACGTATTCATTGCGGTTGGCGGGCGTCGGGGCGTAGTGCCGGGCTCCTCTGGTCCTCCTGCCCTTTCTCCCCTTTCCTTTTAAGTCAGTCCAGCGACTGCCATTGCGTGGATCACGCCAACGCAGGCAGCCTTGCCGAAGCATGCTTGCCGGGGTATCTATCGATGGACTCATACTAGCGCTTCGCCCAGGATTACCCCCTAATAGGGGAAATACTGGACCGGGCATCGTGCGGTAATCGTCCACATCGATGAAGCTGAGGCTAAAGCAATTCGACTCCTGACAAAGGAGAAGGACGGGGAGGGGGAGCCCACGCTCGCACATCTCGTGCCCTTTCTCCGGACGACGCCCGCAACGTGGGTACGTTGTACGGGTCGACGGGGCGCGTCTGTCGCCACCAGCGGCGATCTTCTCCATAGCCGTCGCTACAGCGAGGCTTGAAGAGTGATAAAATGGCATGGGGCAGGCCCCCCGGTTTGCTTCTGCGTCTTTGCAGGCGCCACGGTCAATGGCGCCGTCGAAGACGAAGATGGTGAGGAAGCTGACGCGCTGCGCATGCTTTCAGGTTTGCGCAAGCGATCCCCCTACCTGGCGCGCCAAAGATGTCGCGGGATATCCGCGAACACCTATGGGACCGGGAGGCCCCTTGCTGGTTCGGTAGGGGGACGTCACGTTGCACAAAGAGCAAACCAACGCACGGCAACGAGCACACAAGAAATTTGCCCAGGTTCGGGCCGCCGCGAGGCGTAAAACCCTACTCCTGCTTTGGTGGATTGATGGTGGAATGGAGGTGGTGGAGCATAGTACACTTTCCCGACAGGGGTTGCCTTAGGGCAGCAGTGACCACGCACGTATGGGGGTGTCGGTTCGTCAACTTCCCAACCCTTTCTACGGTTGCCATGGGCCTCCTTTTATAGATCAAGGGGTTACCACAGTGGCAACGTAGTCATTATGCATTGACATGACAGGAAACAGTGCTATCATACCTAACTCTTCGGGCTGACAGGGTGCATTAAATACACCGCTTGGTGTCACATCACTGGTTGTCCGGCAAGGCTTGCCGAGCTATCTTGCCAGTTCGGCGCCTGTTCTCTTGACAGGTCGGAGGACAGGTGTTATCTGCGGGTTTCACCTGTAGGAAATGGCTGCCATGTGGCGAATGGCTGCCACTTAATCATTTTGCGGCTTGACACCGCATTGATCGACGACGTGGGTCATGCTTGAGTGTTTGGTGAGGTGGTTTTGCCTCCGTGAGCCCCGGCAGGACCTGCCGGGGTGTTTTGGTCGCTTTCTTCTGGTGGAGGCCTCGCCCTTTGCCAGGTTCGCCTGCCCGGCAAGGAGGCCTTTCTCTTGTCGATACTCTGCTTCTCCAGCTAGATCTTGGTCTCTCTAGGCTGCATGTTGGTTCTTTGAATGTCCTGGTTTCTTGTACTCTGACTTGGTCTTGGCTTGTCCGCGCACGAGTCAGGGGAAAATGCATACCCCTGTATATTTTCCCCGACATACTCTGCTACTAAACACTTTGCTATAGAGAAATAACTTTCCAGGTGTGGTTGAATTGACAACTCAACTGCTAAGACTGATAAACATTCTTTGTATCCCCTTGTGTAGAATCAATAAATTTGGGGTGAAATACTACCCTCGAAGACTGTCGTGATCCCCTATTCTTGTGGGTCATCAATATCGTGCATGGATATTGAAGCCATGTGCCCAGAGTGTGGATGTTTGGATGAAGATGGAGCTCATCTATTTATCAGATGTAAGGAGGTAATTTAAGTCTGGAAAGGGTTGGGACTGCATATTGAGCGCGAGATGCCTGAAGAGTGTGCTGACCAAAAGGTTTTCCTGCATGCGATTTTAAACCTTGCGGCGCCAAAGAAGATGTTTATTATCTCCTTGATGTGGACTTGGTGGCTGACACACAACAAGGTCAGTTCAGGAGAGAAGAAATCAAATATCACCGGGGTGATTTGCCTAGTACGACAAATTGATGCTGACTATGAAACTTTCTTCTCGAAGATCCCGAGGAAAGCACCTGTGCCAAGCTTGCACTGGACACATCCTGCCAATGATGTGCTGAAGATTAACATGGTTGAATGTTTCCTGCGGGATGGACGTACAAGAGGCTAGGGTTTTGTCATCAGGGACTCCTCTAGGGAAGCAGTTGGAGCAGGCGCCGGCAAGCTGCAGTTCCTACAAGACTCCCTTCAAGTGGAAGCAGAAGCATGCTCCTTCGCTTTGCAAGCTGCACAAGGTTGGAGAATGGCGCACGTCATACTCGAGTCTGATGCACAGGAACTTGTGAAGCGATTACGTCCAACGCATATGACCTCGCTCCCAATGGGGTTCTTTCTAGAGATATTAAAGTTTTTGTAGGTTCGAACTTTGTTGTTCTTTTGCGCGGTCTATTGTCTGAGAACTTGTAATAAAGTAGCTGATACCCTTGCAGCCTTTGGGGCAAAGATGGTCATCCAACCCCAAGCCGTATGGCCAGGAAGCGCTCCTACTGAGGGAGTCTTGGATTAAGGGGTCCTCGGGCTGCCGGCCCGTTGCTTATGGGCCAGATTGTGGGCTATTATGGAGCCGAGCCAGGGTGTGGACCCGTAATCGGATAAGAGATCTCCGGAGCCGTGGTGTGCCCTCCAAGTCAAGATTTAGCACGATCTTTCCTTTGTTGTAACCGATCACATGTAACACTAACCCTACTGGTGTCTATATAAATGAGAGGGTTTTAGTCATTAGGGCTAGAGCAATGTCCAATCCCTTGTTAACCTAGGGTTTAGCTCGCCTGATCTCGAGGTAGATCGACTCTGTAACCATATCATACACATCAAATATAATCAAGCAGGACGTAGGGTTTTACCTCTTAGAGAGGGCCTGAACCTGGGTAAACATCGTGTTCATCATCACTTGTTCACCATCGATCCTAGATCCACAGCTCGGGACCCCCTTGATACGTCTTCAACGTATCTATAATTTTTTATTGTTCCATGCTGTTTTATTATCATTCTTGGATGTTTTGCAAGCATTTTACAATCATTTTATATCATTTTTTGGGACTAATCTATTGACATAGTGCCAAGTGCCAGTTGCTGTTTTCTACTTGCTTTTTAGATTACAGAAAATCAATATCAAATGGAGTCCAAATGCAGCGAAATTTTTTGGAGAATTTTTATGGACCAGAACACCCAGGATGAGCCAGAGCAGCACCTGGGGGGTGTCCCGAGGGGTGCACAACCCACCAGGGCAAGCCTGGGCCCCCAGGCGCGCCAAGGTGGGTTGTGCCCACCTCGGTGGCCTCTTGCACCCCCTCTTTGCCCTATAAAATCCCAAATATTCCAAAAACCCTCGGGGGTAGCCCTAGATCAAAAGTTCCGCCACCGCAAGGCCTCTATATCCACGAGATCCAATCTAGACCCCATTCCGGCACCCTGCCGGAGGGGGAGATCATCACCGGTGGCTATCTTCATCATCCTGGCGGCTACCACAATGAGGAGTGAGTAGTCCACCCTCGGGGCTGAGGGTTTGTACCAGTAGCTATGTGTTTAATCTCTCTCTCTCTCTTGTGTTCTTGAGATAGCACAATCTTGATGTATCACGGGCTTTGTTAATGTAGTTGGATCATATGTTGTTTTCCCCTCGCTATCTTGTTATGATGAATTGAGTTTTTCCCTTTGAGATTTCGCTGTTATCGGATTGAATACTTTTATGGATTTGAGAACACTTGATATATGTCTTGCAATTGAATACTCGTGGTGACAATGGGGTATCGTATTTATTCACTTGATATATGTTTTGGCACTCAACTCGCGGATTCCCGAGGTGACATTGGGGTAATCTATGCATATGGGTTGATGCACGTTCTTGTCTTTGTTTCTCCGGTAGAAATCTTGGGGCCCTCTTTGAAGTTCTTTGTGTTGGATTGAGTTTTATGAATATGAATTTTCTTTGGTGTTATTTTAGTACGAACTCTAGGATAGATCGAACAAAAAGAATAGCTTTGTGTTATTTTAGTACGAACTCTTGAATAGATCGAACAGAAAGAATAGCTTCGAGGTGGTTTCGTAGCCTACAAATGATTCCTTCTTATGCTCTCTGCTAGATAGGAACTTTGGAGTGATTCTTCGTTGCACGTTGAGGGATGGTTATACGATCCAATTATATTAGCATTGTTGAGAGATTGCACTAGTGAAAGTACGGACCCTAGGCCTCATTTTCAAGCATTGCAATACCGTTTTTGTGCCCATTTACTATTTGCTACCTTGATTTTTTTATTTATTCAGGTTATAAAAAATATATTTCTACCAACAATATTACACTTTTATCACCATCTCTTCGCCGAACTAGTGCACCTATAAAATTTTCCATTGTATTGGGTGTGTTGGGGACACAAGAGATTTCTTGTATTTGGTTGCATGGTTGTTCGACAGAGACCATCTTCATCCTACACCTCCCACGGATTGATAAACCTTAGGTCATCCACTTGAGGGAAAATTGCTACTGTCCTACAAAACTCTGCGCTTGGAGGCCCAACACGAGTCTACAAGACTAAAGTTGCGTAGTAGACATCAAGATCTTTTCAGGCTCCGTTGCCAGGGAAGTGAGTGCATCAAGGTATATCTTGAGATCTTGCAATTGAATCTTTTAGTTTCTTGTTTTATTACTAGTTTGGTTTATGAAAGAAAACTACATAAAAAATGGAATCGAGGTTGCATCATATTATTGATCATCTTTATAATATCTTTCTTTAAAATGATGGATCAGAAAATTGTGCTCAATTGTTAGAAGAAGAAGTCAATAAAATGTTTGGCACAAAATATTTGAATGATGAACATGGTTGCAATGTTGTTGGTATGAACTCTTTGAATATCCATGATGTTAACGATATGCAAAGCCATAAGCTTGGGGATGCTATGTTTGATGAAGATGATATTTTTAGTCCCCCAAGTTTTGATGAGAAAATTTACTATGATGATTGCATGCCTACTATTTACGATGATTATATTGATGAAAGTGGATTTGGAGAGGTCACGACTTTATTTAGTGATGAATCCACTACTTTGGAAGAGGTTTAAATTGATTAGGGGAACAAACTTGCTACCTATGATGATTATGGTGATGACATGTATGCTATATTGAATAATGCTAACCATGAAACTTGTCATCATGATTTTTAGTTTCAATCACATGATAGTTATTTTGTTGAGTTTGCTCCCACTACTATTGATGAGAATAAATTTGCTTATGTGGAGAGTAGCAAAATTTATATGCTTATGCATCATGAAAATAATGCTTTATGTGATAGTTATATTGTTGAATTCATTCATGTTGCTACTGAAAATTACTATGAGAGAGGAACATATGCTTTTACATATTGCAATAATATGAAGTCCCTCTCTATGTGTTGAAAATCTTGAAGTTATGTTTGGTTTACCTTCCTATGCTAGTTGATTCTTGCTCCCAAAAGTTATTTGCTCACAAAATCCCTATGCATAGGAAGTGGGTTAGGCTTAAATGTGCTAGTCACATGCTTCATGATGCTCTCTTTAAGTTTCAATTCTTACTTTTTATGCGAGCATCATTGAAATCATCATGCCTAGCTAAAAGGCATTAAAGAAAAGCGCTTGTTGGGAGACAACCCAACACTTCTACCTACTGTTTTTGTGTGTTCACATGATTATGCTACTGTAGTAATCATGTTTTATTGCTTTTGTTTCAATAAAGTGCCAAGTAAAGCCTTTGGGATAGTGTGGATGATAGTTGACTTGAATCTGTGCAAAAAACTGAAACTTTTGTGCTTGGTCCAGGAAATTTCGAAATTCACTGGAACGTGCTTTTGATCTGAATTTTTTTACAGGTGATAGATATACAAATTCTCTACGTTCCTATTTTTTTGAATTTTTGGAGTAGCAGAAGTATGGTTGGAGTACAGATTACTACAGATTGTTCTGTTTCTGACAGATTCTGTTTTCAATGCATAATTTGCTTGTTTTCTAGTTTCTATGGCTTATATTGCTCAATATAAATTGTGGAAATGATATGCTACAGTAGGCATTATGTGGAAACAAATATGAATCTTGTCTTTGACAATACCAAAGTGAAATGGTTTGCTCTTTATCATACTGACCTATCTCACGAAGTTCCGGTAAGTTTTGTGTGATTGAAGTTTTCAAGTTTTGGGTGAGATGTCGATATGAGGAGAATAAGGAGTGACAAGAACCTAAGCTTGGGGATGCCCAAGGCACCCAAAGGTAATATTCAAGGAAGATCCAAGCAACTAAGCTTGGGGATGCCCCGGAAGGCATCCCCTCTTTCGTCTCCAACATTATTGGTAACCTCACTTGGAGCTATGTTTTGATTCGTTACATGATATGTGTTTTACTTGGAGCGTCATTTTATTTTGTTAGGATTTTCTTGCTGTTATTTAGAATAATGTTTTGCGTATTTATTTTCAATAAAAATATCAAGGATAGCCTTTACCATGCTTATCTTGCAAGTATATGAGTTGTTGTTTCAAAACAGAAAGTTTATCGCTGTTGCAAAAATTCCCTAGAATAGTCAGAATATGATAAAATGTTGAAACTTTTTGCATAATAAGCTCTGATTAATTTTCTACAGTGTGGTAAATGTTCAGAATTTTTGGAGTTAGGGAAGTATGATGAATCTTGCATTCTTTACAGACTGTACTATTTTGGCAGATTGCTGTTATGTTTGCATTGCTTGCATATGTTTGCTTGTTTAATGATTCTATTTGAGGATAGGACTATTAAATATGTAGAGGTTAGTATGCAATGTTGAGTAATAATTTTTGTGATTTGCTACGTAGAGAATGATAAGGTTTTTGCATTGGTTTATACTAACTTATCTCACGAGACCTTGTTGAGTTTTGTGTGGATGAAGTTTTTAATATTTAGGGAAACCGTGGTATTAGAGGAATTAAGGATACACAAAAGCTCAAGCTTGGGGACGCCCAAGGCATCCCAAGCTAATATTCCAAGAAGTCTCAACCATCTAAGCTTGGGGATGCCCCGGTAGGCATCCCACCTTTCTGCTTCAAATATTATCAGTTAGTATCGGTTGAGCCTAAGTTTTTGCTTCTTCACATGATGTCTGCTATTGTTGGAATGGAATTTTGTTTTGTTTTGCTTGCTTTTTAATAAAATACTTAGATCTAAAAGTTTTAAATAAAATAGAGTCCTCAAATAGTTGCCAGAGAGGCTAGGTAAGCGGCACTCACATCCCGTCAACGAAGCTCTTTTCTATGGAATTGCTCTAGTGCTTCACTTATATCTTTTTGAGCATGGTGTGCTTTAGTATTTTTTGAAGAATTTCTCTCTTGCTTCACTTAAATTAATTTGAGAGAAAGAAATATTATTCTCATGATCTTCACTTATATTTGTTTGAACTTATCAAAAGCAACACATGAAAATTAGTCCCAAAGTGGTAGATATCCAAGAAGGATATAATAAAAACTTTCATGAAGATCATTGGACAGAATAAACACTATTCCTTGTAATAGTTTTGAGATATGATGATGTGATATGTGAGTCATGTTGATGAGTAATTGTGCTTTAGTAAGAATATTGGTGTTAAGGTTTGTGATTCCCTATGCAAGCACGAAAGTCAATAGTTATGCAATGAAATTACATCCTACTTGTGGTGCATTATATGGTGTTAATTATGCTCAATGCTCACTTATGAGATTATTCGTTTCTTGGTTGGTCGCTTCTCAATCTTTTTCTAGCCTTCATTTTGCACTAAGTATGATCACTACTTGTGCATCCAAAATCCTTTAAACCAGTTTTGCCACATGAGTCCACTATATCTACCTATATGCGGTATTCTTTTGCCGTTCTAAGCAAATTTGTATGTGCCATCTCTAATTTTCAAAATAAAATTATCTTTTGTGTGCTCGTACCACTCGCAAGGCGGTGAGGGGTGGCCAATATTTTCCATGCTAGATGTGTTATTCTCACGATGAGTGTTTATTCACTTGTCATTGCACGAGAGTAAAGCAAAGGTATTACGGATGCCTAGTCCCGAAATGAAAAATGAATTTACTTTATGTTTTCAAATAATAAATTCCTTGGAACGTGTTGGTATGGAGGGCACCCGTGGATACGGTTAGCCATGGAAAGTGAAAGTATGGTGGAAAAAGGAATAAACTTTATTTCTGTTTGGGAACCGCCTATGATATATCTAGCATGGAAAGTGTTGGGAGCTCTAAGTCATTTTCGTTGGTGGGAAAAGTATGCCTCTCAAAATGTGTTTATCTCTCAATTTTCGCTTTGAGCTCTGGCACCTCTACAAATCCCTACTTCCCTCCGCGAAGGGCCTTTCTTTTACTTTATGCAATTTTTATTTTTAATTTGAGTCTCCATCTTCTCTTATAAAGCACCAACTTGGGGGCACTATGATCGTACTTGAGCATTAGGTGTAGTTAATATGCGAGTGTGTTTCATGAATGGATCAATGATTGAGCATGATGGGCTAGGGATAACTTATTTTAGCATTGATATTTTGAAAGACATGATTGCTTGTTGATATGCTTGAGTATTTAAGTCTCATGTCAAAACTAGACTATTGCTTTGAACCATATAAAAGTCCAAATGTCCATGCTATACAGAAAACAATATGAGATGACATGTTAGGCAGCATTCCACATTAAAAAATTCAGTTTTTATCATTTACCTACTCGAGGACGAGCAGGAATTAAGCTTGGGGATGCTGATACGTCTCCAACGTATCTATAATTTTTGATTGTTCCATGCTGTTTTATTATCATTCTTGGATGTTTTACAAGCATTTTACAATCATTTTATATCATATTTTGGGACTAACCTATTGACATAGTGCCAAGTGCCAGTTGTTGTTTTCTACCTGTTTTTACATCGCAGAAAATCAATATCAAACGGAGTCCAAATGCAGCGAAACTTTTTGGAGAATTTTTATGGACCAGAACACCCGGGATGGGCTAGAGCAGCACCTGGGGGTGCCCCAAGGGGGGCACAACCCACCAGGGCACGCCTGGGCCCCCAGGCGTGCCCAGGTGGGTTGTGCCCACCTTGGTGGCCTCTCGCACCCCATCTTTGCCCTATAAAATCCCAAATATTCCAAAAACCCTTGGGGGTAGCCCTAGATCAGAAGTTCCGTCGCCGCAAGGCCCCAGTATCCATGAGATCCAATCTAGACCCCATCCGGCACCCTGCCGGAGGGGGAGATCATCACCGGTGGCCATCTTCATCATCTCGGCGGCCACCACGATGAGGAGGGAGTAGTCCACCCTCGGGGCTGAGGGTTTGTACCAGTAGCTATGTGTTTAATCTCTCTCTCTCTCTCTCACGTGTTCTTGAGACGGCACAATCTTGATGTATCGCGGGCTTTGTCAATGTAGTTGGATCATATGGTGTTTTCCCCTCGCTATCTTATTGTGATGAATTGAGTTTTTCCCTTTGAGATTTCGCTGTTATCGGATTGAATACTTTTATGGATTTGAGAACACTTGATATATGTATTGCAATTGAATACTCGTGGTGACAATGGGGTATTGTATTAATTCACTTGATATATGTTTTGGCACTCAACTCGCGGATTCCCGAGGTGACATTGGGGTAATCTATGCATAGGGGTTGATGCACATTCTTGTCTTTGTTTCTCCGGTAGAAATTTTGGGGCCCTCTTTGAAGTTCTTTGTGTTGGATTGAGTATTATGAATATGAATTTGCTTTGGTGTTATTTTAGTACGAACTCTAGGATAGATCGAACGGAAAGAATAGCTTTGTGTTATTTTAGTATGAACTCCTTTATAGATCGAACGAAAAGAATAGCTTCGAGGTGGTTTCGTACCCAACAAATGATTTCTTCTTATGCTCTCCGCTAGATAGGAACTTTGGAGTGATTCTTCATTTCACGTTGTGGGATGGTTATATGATCCAATTATATTAGCATTGTTGAGAGATTTCACTAGTGAAAGTACGGACCCTAGGCCTCATTTTCAAGCATTGCAATACCGTTTTTGTGCTTGTTTACTATTTGCTACCTTGATGTTTTTATTTATTCAGATTATAAAAATATATTGCTGCCATCAATATTACACTTTTAGCACCATCTCTTCGCCAAACTAGTGGACTTATACAATGTGCCATTGTATTGGGTGTGTTGGGGACACAAGAGATTTCTTGTATTTGGTTGCAGGGTTGTTCGAGAGAGACCATCTTCATCCTACACCTCCCACGGATTGATAAACCTTAGGTCATCCAGTTGAGGGGAAATTGCTACTGTCCTACAAAACTCTGCACTTGGAGGCCCAACACGAGTCTAAAAGAATAAAGTTGCGTAGTAGACATCACCCCTACCCGAGATCCGGCGGTTTTGACACTGACACCTACCTTCGCCCATGACCTGATTGTCGACAATCTTGTCGGATGATGATAAGCAATGTTTCCATGTGAAAAAAGGTTATCGAGCGCTTTGGGGCACAACTACTCGTCTAACCGTCAGATTTGAAGGGAAAAGAAAGGGATATATATGACACTCGTGTGTGTCTTGCTGGCATGTGGGTCCTAGCGCCATGTTAATTACTATTAGTAAGGAGGAGATAACATGAAAACATTATCTTTTGGAATGTTAAGGCCTCATTTGAAAAAAAAATCACGAGATTATAACCCACAAGTATAGTGGATCGCTACAGTTTTCGAGGGTAGAGTATTCAACCCAAAATTATAGATTCGACACAAGGGGAGCCAAAGAATATTTGCAAGTATTAGTAGTCGAGTTGTCAATTCAACCACGCTTGGAGATTAAATATCTGAAGCAAGGTGATCAGTAGCACAGCAATATGATAATTTGATAGTAGTAGTAACTGCAATAGTAATGGTAATAGTGATAGCAATGATTTGTAACAAGTGTAACAGTAACGGCAGCAATAGTAGCTTAGCAAGAACAATATGTGGAAAATTCGTAGGCATTGGATCAGTGGATTCGTTGGATGATATTCATCATATAACAGTCATAACCTAGGGCGATAAAAAACTAGCTCTAGTTCAAAAATATAATGTAGGCTTGTATTTCGTAAATGGTCATACGTGCTTATGGAAAGAACTTGCATGACATCTTTTGTCCTACCCTCCCATGGCAGCGGGGTCCATAAGGAAACTAACACTACAAAAAAAAATACACGTCTGTGATGATACGTGTTTGTCACAATAGGTCATGTTTTCTGTCATGCATGTACATCCATGACGATTTTATGATAGAATCAAGATAGTCATACCTGTGCTGTCGTAGAAGTGTTCCATGACATTACCAAAATTATCATCACGGAAGTGTCCACTTCCATGACGATAAATCGCACGTCATAGAAGTGCTTTCGTCAAGGGTGACCGACATGTGGCATCCACCATAACAGGTCACCGTTAAGCTATCGGGTCCGGTTTTGGATCCGATAACCCGTTAATAGCCCGGACCAATGGGGATTTTCCACGTGTAAAATTCTCATTGGCCAGAGGAAACACGTGTTGGCTCACCGTCGACACGTGGCACGGCCCAACAAAGGGCCATTCCGGTAAAATGGCCGGCCAGTTTGACTTGGTCAAAAGGTAACGGGCCGGCCCACGAAAATCCTGTTAACGACCTGTTCGTATATAGCCCATTTATGGCCTGCTAACTCCCGGCCCATTACGGCCTATCGAAATTAAGCCTAGTAGCTTCATCTGGGCCGTCCAATATGATTCCACCCCGTTGTAACTTCCGGCCCATGTATGGCCCATGATGTCTTTCGGCCCATATGAGGCCCTTTGTAACTCTGGCCCATTAAAGGCCCGAGATGAAACTGCCCATAATGAACAGTGTATCACTTTATACCCATTAACGGCCCATTATTCCGTCGGCCGTTTCCAGCCCGTGTTAACTTTCGGCCTTCTAAGGGCCCATTTATTCTTGGGCTCATTTCTAGAATTTGGTTAGTTACGGTCCGTTACTGGCCCGTTCCGTTTGTGGGCCAAATTCAGCCCGTGGTTACATTCGGCCCGTTTGTGGCCCATTAACCCGTTGGGCTGTTTTCATAGCGTTATCAAATATGGCCTATTAACGGCCCGTTATGGTCCACAAATAGTACGACCCAGGTTTGGCGAAATGATTATACGCCCTGTAGAAGGCCCATGGATCCTACGGCCCGTAGAACACCAATGGATCCTACGGCCCGTAGAAGGCCCATGGATCATACGGCCCGTAGAAAGTCCATGGATCCTATGGCCCGTAGAAGGCCCATGGATCATACGGCCCATAGAAGGCCCATGGATCCTACGGCCCGCGGGAGGCCCATGGTTACAACAGTCCGTGTGTTGCCATGATTATTGTGGCCTAGTTACCAAAATTAGGTTATTGTGGCCACTAGAAAAACACGGAAAAAGAACTGCAGTGACTACAAGCAAACAACTAAACAAGACAATAAGGAAATAAATAAGCAAGCAACTAATGCTAGCCTATTACAGCTATTACACATATTACATCCACTGGGCATCAAAGTTCGCCACCAGTGCCAATATAGGGAACAAAGCAGCATATTACATACACTGGCCGTCAAAATTGGCCACTAGTGCAAATAAACGCGGCAGCAAAACAAGTCCATAACTGAAGCAACTTCAGAAGAGCTCAAGAAACGTTATCCTGGGTATCCACCATGCTAGCAATAAGCTTAGCAAGCTTATTAGCTTTGTCCTGTTTGGCGCTAAAATCCTCCAACGCTTGCTGTTGCACCAGAAAGTATACATCTGAATGCTCCAGAGACTTCCGCAGTCCTTCCGCTTCTTGTCGCAACACAGCTGATCGATGTCTTTCAGCTTTTAGTTGAGACTCAAGAAACCGAACTGATTTAGACAGTGAGTTTGAATAGCTTGTGCAAGCGGTAGTGGCCAGTAACTCGAACAGTAAACCAAGACAGGACTTTGGGGTTGTCTCACTGTCTTCAAGATAATTTTCCTTAGCTGTTTTATCAGCTTTGTTGGAGACCAACAAGGATGTCTCACTATCTTGAACCTTATCTGCATTACTTCCTTTACCATGGCTTAATAAGGCACTCTTCCCCAATATTCCGTCAGCATTCTAAAAGAAGAAACAAGCAGACACTAACAGGTTTAGCATGTACTAGTACATGAAACTCATTTCAGTGAACCAGTTCATTAGTAAGGTGGACAAGATTAAACTACCAAGTCTTCTATTGCCAAGTAGTACATTATAAAAGCATCAAACAAACATATATCTATGTCCTATGGTCACTGCATTGTCTTGCCAAATCAAAATAGAGACACGGTTCAAATCATATCAGTTCAAGAGAAAGCAGCACTGAAAGAATACAAAGCGTGGGAAACTACACGGCACAACAAGATTTCAGATGGGTACCACGGGTCTACATGTACAACAACACTATTGGCCCTGTTGTGATGCTAGTAATGTGCATGATATGAGAAGTCAACTATATACACAATTGAAGTTGAAATCAACAGAGCTATTTATAATAGCAAACCTGTTAAAGAAACATGCGTAAACATACTCGTTGTGCCATTGGAGTTTCCATTGGATCATTCAATTTAAAAATAAGTTTGTATGAGTAAATACAGTGATACAAGGGCAAAGCAGTATGCACGATAGCAATGGAATCTTAAATGAGAGTAGTTGTTCTTCAGGTTTAAGCACTTGTTCTACATGAACAGAGTACAGTAAGATGCAAGCATATAGTACTTAAAATAAAATGAGCTCATAGACCTTACCACATTCTTGGTTCGGGACCAGTACAGAACAAGGCGTTCCCGGTCATCGTCTAGTAAATGTGTCTCAGGAGAACGTAAGGGAATTTGATGAGTTTCTTTGCCAGTGAAGTACGTTTTCTTCAGGTAATTCCGATACTGCCACCAAGCATTCCTGAAGATAGAAGCGGTATTAGCACAGGTTACCCCATCCCGAGTTTCCAAATCGTTCCTTCTCTATAGAGAAAAATGGGAAAAATTTGCTGTATTATAACCATCATGGAGGTAGAATGTATGGGATAGAGCAAAGTAATTGCCATGAATAACATACTTACACATAACTCCTGGACAAACACATGCAACTAGCATTTTCCTTCATCTTCAGTATAATATTTCCATGATGGGAAGATACGCACATAGGATTTAACAACATCAAATGCGATATATGCTAAACTATGAATGGCTGGTTGTGCTTCCTCCACAGGAATAGGTGTACTAACTGGTGGAGTTGGGGTTCACCGTGGTAGTACTGGCGCTTTGGGCACTGGAGCTTCCTTACTAACTACTCTTGTTTGGGAGCTCTGTGGTGGAGATGGTGTTGTGTCAACAGGAACTGGGTTACTATCTGCTGGGGTTGGGGTTAGATTGGGTGAAGCTGGTTCTCTGTGCATCGCAGTAGGGGTAAAATCTGCGAGAGTCTGGGTTATGTGTGGTAGGGATGGTTCTCGTGCATGTACAACCGGGGTGCTATCTCCACCAAGAGGTAGCACTATTTTATTTGAAGATTGTGTTTTTACTCCGCTAGATACTGCCATCACCCGCTCCAATTCAAATGGCTGATAAACAGGAAACATAGTTGAATGTACACACATTGTATGAGAGACGGATGCAATAGATAGTGTGGAAAAAAGAGGGCATGAAATAGTTGACATGTACATTGTTTAACTAAAACAGATAGCATGACATAATTTCACATATATATGATGTCTATCTAAACTGGATAGCATAGCATAACATAATTCAAAGATATGATGACTAACTAAACAGGATCGCGTGACATAATTCACATACGTGTTATCTAAGTAATCAGGATCGCATGATTTAATTCACATATGTGATTTATATGCTAAGCAGAGGGCATTCGCATATATGATGTCTGAACTAAGAACATGGTGTTGAATATTGTGTATATGCTGTCTAAACTATGCAATGCAAGACACCATATGCATGATATGAGCAGTATAACCGTGCCAAGTTAGAGCATACACCTTGGTGGGGGAATAGGACTGGTCATCTGTCTCCGAATCCATCTCTGAGGAGCTAACGGGACCCAACAAGAGATCTGCTTCGACAGGTAGCACTGTCTGCTCTGAAGGCCTTGTTTTCACTCTAGATTTTTCCATCACCCACTCAAATGGCTGATTCACAGGAAGAGTAGTTTAATGTACAAACATTGTCGACAAATGGAAATGTAATGACAAAAAGGATGAGCAAGATATCATTCAAATATATGATGCCTGGTTAAACAGGATGGCATTGCACATTTCACATATATTATGGCTGGCTAAAAGACATGAGACTGCATAATTCCCATATATGATATTGAAACTAAACAGGTGGCATTACAGAACATGTCTAAACTAAGTAGATGACATATATGATGTCAAAAGTAGGTACTGCAAGGCAACATATGCATGATATGACTAACATCATCATGCCAAGTTAGAGCAAACACCTTGGGGGTAAATAGGAGTGGTCAGCTGCGTCTGAATCTGCCTCAAAACAGATATCTTTCTCTAGATTACAATCTAGAGAGGGGGAGGGTTTGCCATTGAACCCACCATGGAGCGATGTCTGCATGACATTGTATTGCCGCACAAAACTCTTCTCTTTTTCTCTACATGTTTAGCATGACTGTGTACAATATCTGACATGCATACAAATAAAATATAGTGAGATTATGTAAGGAGAGCATGCAGAAATCTAGAGTAATGGTAACAACTAGTGGATGAATCCAAAAATAAAGTAGGTGCAGGTGGATGTTTTGTTCCATTCCTTTCAACAAAATGCATGAATAATTGAATAGTAGAGTGCCATAGGAAAATTTCCTATTGCTATGTTTTTCCGTTGAACCAACATAGCCCTAATGGATCGACATGAATGTAAAGTAATAAGTGATGCGACAAGTGTACAACCTCTTTGCTGTAGCCGTGTCAACCTCAGCATCATTGGGTTGGTCACTGAAGAAGTTGAGGCAGAGGTGGCTGTCGGAGGTGTGCAGGAAGATCTGAGGAATCTGTAGATGGCGTCCAGGGCACTGCTCTGTTGTGATGGATCGTTCCGTCGTTGGAGCAGCTCCGGTGAGCCGTAAGACGTCGAGGCTGAAGCAGCACAAGATAGACATCGTTAATCTCAAGCGGGATTCTAATAGCATCTCCTATAGATGATGTAGAATACGATACCAAAAAGTGATAAATGTAAAATTTACATCACCAAAAACCACCTGACTACAACAGATGAGGTAAAAACTATTGACTCTGAACTTAATAGTCGAAACTGAAATTTACTGTGGAATCTGAATGTTACTGTCGAAACTGAACTCAATGGTAGCAGAGAGGCACTTCACATGTAGTTTAGGGAGGGCCTACAGTTCATCTTCAACCTGCACCACCCTGAGCCGCCAGCCACCACCGGCCGAACCGCCGGCCCCCGCGCCGCCTCGCTTCCCCGAAACAACTCCCCACCACCGGTCTGCCGCCGCCTCGAAACAACTCCCCACCGTCGGTTCGCCGCCGCCCCAGCCAACCCTCTAGCCCCCCTCCCCCGCGCTGAGCTTTTTCTTCGGCGATCCCCACGCCACCGCCCCACCACCGCCCCCCCACCGCCGGCGACCACCACCCCACCCTGAACCCTGAGATAGATAGTGGGGTACCTCTCCAGCGAGCCCCCCTCCCCGCTGCGGGTGGTTCTTCCTTAACTCCGGCGAGCCCCCCACCCCCTGAAAATCGACTGACCCAAAAGTCGATTCAGTCAACTGAAGTGTAGCTAAATCGGAGCAGAGCAGCAGCACGAGCGAGGGGGAGAGCAGCAGCAGCAGCACAAGCGAGAGCCGGAGCAGCTGCAGCAGCGCGAGCGAGCGAGCGAGAGCCGGAGCAGCAACAGCAGATCCGGCTGGTATGGCCGCCGTCGCCGAAGGGGCCTCGCACTAGGGGAGAGCCGCCGTGGAGATGTCGCCCGCGGCGCCGGGTTCAAGGTAGCCGTTCCATGGGGGTGCGGGATGGAGCACCGTCGGCGCTGGGAGGTCGAGTTAAGGAGAAGGTGCAATGCGATGAGTGTACAACCTCTTTGGTGGCGCCGAGTAGGCCTCGGCTTTGTCCGAGGAGTCGGTGAGGATGCTGCGGTTCTGGTGGAGCAGGTTAAGGCGGCACTGTGGGGATGGAGCAGCCGCGATAGACGAGGCGATCATCGGAGAAGCTCCTTGGAGGTGGAGGACAGGGCGGCTGAACCGGCGGGACGACGGATCCTCATCCCGGGAGGTGGACGAGGGCCGTCGAGCTGTTGCGGTGGACGACGTCGTCGGGGAAGAGGCTTCGGCTGGGCAGCGGTGAGGTGCCGGACGGAGGAGGGTGGGCTTTCGCGGCTGGAGCGGAGAGGTTATGGTGGCCTGGGATTTCGAATGGCGAAAAGGAGGCGATGGGAGGGGGGAACCATGACTTAGGGGCGCGCTTGTCCAAAATGTAGGGTGTGTTACAAAAGTACCCCCACCGATTTGAACTAGCGGCCCTTTCGGCTCAGGGTTAGAAGGGGGATTTGGCAGCTGGAGGGAGTTATCGCGCGCGTTGTAATTTCGGGATAGCAAGGCGCGGGTTGTGAAGGTGCCAGTTTTGGGAGCATGATATCTGAATTTTCGGGATATAACAAGCATCGGGTTGAATTTTAGGGATACACCTAACGTGTAATGTTGTACTTGTACGTACCAAATCAATTCGCACTTCTTTCAACGAAAAAAGACGAAAAAATAAAACTATTCACACCACACAAAGAGAGAGTCTTGTCCCGTTTTACTATACAAATGCCATTCAAAGCTATGAATCCATGTTATGTCCAATTAAATTTTTTCGCTGGCTATATAAGGCTACTCATAGTGGGGAGTATCATATACTAGTATCATGCATATGATACTAGTGTATGATACTACCTCCATAGTGCATAGTATCATAAAGTAGTATCATAGATGATCATATTTATTGCCATGCATGGCACAAAGTAGCATAGCATTTAACATGATACGGTATCTACCTATGTTACTCTAATCCTGTCTCTCTTGTTTAATTATGTGCCACATAAGCATGTTTGTTAGTCTCAAGTGCATGTTACCGGTTATGTTACTCCCACTATGGCCAGCCTAATGCATGTAACCTACTCATACCAACATTTTACTGCATTCCAAATGTCTATACTACCGCTGCAATTCGAACTAAATTTGAATTCGTTTCTCTATTTCAATAAGAATCTACAATCATGATTGTTGCCAACTTCAACCATCATTCGTATATTACCTTAACAACACACCACATGATTACTATAGAGATAGATATGAACTATGTGTACTATATGAACTCGAATTCAATTTTTTGAATACACTTGATGCTGATTCGAAATAATAGTACATTTGATGTACTAACTATATATTCATAATCTAAACCATGTTCCATACGTACACCGTGTTTATCACACAAAGTATAGTGCCCTGCCCCCTACATTATGACAAGTATTTAGCCCTGAGCTGCAAAAGCCACACATTAACCCAAATTATAGTCAATGTTCTATATATTATATGTAGTACTAGCAAGATGCCCATGCATTCCACGGAACATCAAGATGATCAAGGGGAGGCCTTATTTGCAAATGTTGAGGGGGTGTGGGTATCTTTTTTTCAAAATTGCCATAGTTTCCTTCCTATCCGTCAGATATAAATCGGACGGCCTATATTGCAGGATGGCAGGCACACCGTCATCAACAACTCTATTTTTTTATAAGACTAGAGATAAAATATATTATATGTAGTATAACATGTTCATAACCACACCATGTGTATCACCGTTATATATATTCACTCATGCGTCGGTTTAAAACACTATGATACATTCTTCAAATATCCGAATTCATTTTTTATAATGAATTATGATCTCTATTCGTCTTTTACACCCACACAATCCTCTTATCTTTGTAGCTAGCGCTAACTTTCTCTCGTGCATGCACATGCCCGCATCCCTCTCACCCTCCCTCAGCATTCTCTAGCTCCATCGCACAAATTCGTCTTTTCACTTTAGGTCGTTCACCCACCGTGTGTGTAGGCCCCCAGCTCTTTCTTTACGGCACACATCGATCGATATGCCTCTCTAGCTAGGTGTGCCCACCACAAACACAAGCTTTCCCTCTTCTCTTCTCACCGTCCATGCCTCACTGCCACCCCTCTTTTCATCGATCTCGTACTCGCACACTCCTTCCCCCTTGATATAGTATGCCTCTCGCACCACCTCCTAGCTGCATAGATCTCTCTATATCCTTCTCCCCGGGCCTTATTTGCTTCTAACACATACATGCAAGTATACTGATCGATCTCCCTACATATACCTAGGTCGACTTTAACTATTTTCCCCCACCCATCGATCGACGTACCTCACAAGTTATGTCTGTCCTTTCTCTGACAAAGGATGATTGATCTTCCCATGTAGTTACGTCTGCTTAGCACAGCCATATCGTCCCCTCTCATCATTCATGCATGCCTCCTGACCCATCTCTCACACGCATGTGCACAGACAGTCAGCCATCCCCTCTCTTATTGATATTGCAGGCGTGCCCTCCGTTTGTCTAGCAAGCCTCTCCCCCCATTTGTTAGAAGAAACTCCACCACCACCCCCTCCAACACTCTAGCTCTGTCTCTCTCCCAACCTTATTCCTCTCCTACACATATGCATGGATGCCGATCGATCTCCCTCAATACATAAGGTAGGACTCTCTCCTCCTCCACACATATACCAGCCATTGTACCTCTATAGTTAATTAGGTCTCCCCACCACCACACACTGATAGTCAAGCGCTGTAGGTAGGTATCCATGCCACAGAGGCAAACTGCACCTGTCCCCTCTCACATTCTAGTAGTCTAGCCACCCTATATCTTTGACGTGGGCACACAAAAATTCGATGGCACTCTTTATCGATCGCGCGCGCACACACACACACACACATCATCCCTCTCTTCGATTCTATGGATACCTCAACCCGATGATACCTCCACTCTCTTCTCGTGGATCGCCCCCTCTATATATATGATATATCCAGGACTCTATTTCACACACATTGCATATGTTACATTTTTTATTGAAATATCATCCACATATATTGCTTGTCTATTTCTCAACCCCCCCCCCCTAGAAAAAAACACTCACAAACCCACACACTATATCTCTATATGTTTGTATCTCTCTCACACAACCCCACGTAGGTGGTGTACGTACACGAAGAGAATAGGTGCACGTACTCACACTTCATGCCCAGCCACACCCACGCGAGTACGCGGTGGAGCTCATTTCTGTACGAAATGGCAGCCCACGTGCTAATTTTAACGCATGTAGCGGTTGTTTACCTACGGAGGTCGTGTACCACGCGTGCACGAAACAAAGTTTGAGTTGATGCGTTGGCGCGTTATTTTTAAATAAAGTTATATCGCTCAATGGCACGTACACATAATATGAAACGATTTTTATGGAGAAAAAGGTAGTCCGCTCCACAATATACAATGGAGCCTGCCTGCCTGGGCTTGTCTCTCTTTAGAGTATCTCACACAAGGCGGCGGTGGCCTCTCTCTCTCTCTCTCTCTCACCGTTGGTCACTGATCCGACCGCATCCCGTCCGCCGACGGAAAGGGAGGATGTGCATCGTTTCTCCGTTCGACGATGCCGAGGCAACACGTCCCGATCTGCGGTACCCGCCATTCTCTCTGACCAAGCTCCGGCACGGTAGGGCCTACGCCACCTGCTCGCTGCCGAAGTATGGGCAGATCCCGCCCGCTGCCGCTCTCCTAGTTACATCCTGACAACCCCCAGGTATCCCCTCCGGCCTTGCTCCATTGCCCGTCTTCCCACGTCACTGCATCTGGAAAATCTTGCATGTGGATCTTCCATAGTTCTTTGCCCAAAACGTAGCTCGTCCAGCGTACTTTCCATATTGCAATCTCATCCTCACACCGTTTTAGACAAACACAACCGTGTTGTATCTTCCCTTAGGACAAGGAATATGCTCTTTTTTGTCGTCGTATGTGTCATCAACTGTTATTGGCCAGTAATTGTTTCCTTTCTACCTCTTTTTTGCAAACAGGGCTATCCATTTCACCTCGTTGCTATTGCGACCTTTTGGTGAACTGCACAAATCACTTTTTTCTTAAGAGTGTTTTGTGCAGTTGTACTAAAATATCACACGGGCAACGTCACTACATTTCAGTGCGACTGCACAAAGGGAGATTGGTTTTGCTCTATCTTCTTCATCCAACTCCGAACCTAATCTTCTCCAACTATTTGCTTAATCTTCTCCAACTAGTTTGTCTTAAGAGAGACTGCAAAGGTGACCAGCTTCTATTTGTGTGTTTATTGTTTCATCAACAGTCCTCTATTATTGTAATCACACTTAGTATCTTTGGAACAGGGACGCTCAGCTCTATTTTAGTGGAACTGAACAAAATGATCGAAATGTTGCATGCTCCAGATAGCTACTGTTTTCCCAACATGCCTTGTTGATTTAGAAAGAGCTGGGGGGACGTTGCTGCCAATGAAAGCATGGATCAATTTTAATTTAACACCTTCTCACAACTTTGTCTTCAGTTGTGACGTAAATATTAGCTCTGATACGCTAATCATTGAGATGCATTAGCAAGGAAGTTAGTTTTTTATTGTTTCCGAAAGAGCATGAATGGCAAGACACACGAAAGAGAAGCTGAAAGCTCAGAGCATTGTACAATTTCATGTCGCTCGAAAGTTATTTGTATAGTGCGTCAATTATGTAAACAAATGTTGGAAGCTTGATAGCATTGCCAGAAGCCTCTTCAGCATTCGGGTCCATGTGCCATGCACAAAATTATACTTCCTTCGTTCCTAAATATTTATCTTTTTACAAATTTCAAATGGACATATTTTAGAGTGTAGATTCACTCATTTTGCTTCGTATGTAGTCACTCGTTGAAATCTCTAGAAAGACAAATACTCCGTAGTATATTTAAGAACAGAGGGAGTATTGCACAACCGCATGGGAGACTCAGGCCGGTCATTGCGCCGCACTAATAGTGAGTAATGAGCAGTGAAATCATAAGCCCCACCTTTCCCACTGTAAGTTGCTCGGAAGAAGCAACCATCAATACGCTCTTCTTTGAATCCGCTCATACTACTCCCTTCGTCACTGTTTATAGAGCGCGCTTCAAAAAAACAATCTCTAGGACCAAGGCGACTGGCGATCGGCCTGAAGAATAGCATTGGTAGTTATAGCACGGCGTCTATTACTAGAGGAAATAATGCGTACACACATGCATGTAGTGCTTCCACCCCGGGTACGCACATGCATGCACTTACTCCACTCCGTAGTACATCGAGAGAAATTTGTGGACTTGATTGTGGTTACATAGCCCTAATTACTTGAGCATTAAACCAAATACGTCTAAAGTCTCTCTGGTGGTGGAAATGCATGGAGAGAAATGCATCAGAATGAAGCGCGCCCTGTAAACTGTGACGGACGGATGAGTAGTATGAAGGTGCAAAACCAAGTGCGCGTATGGCCAGTCGGTCAACGCACTTCCTCTTGGCATATCGCTGACATGTGGGACCGGAGTGTGAGCAAACCGATCTCAATTGACGGCAAAATGGCCAACACGCCGTTCCTTCAGAGAGACGAGGAGCGAGAATGTAACGCCCCGAGACCGACGCTCCAGACGCTTTCCATGTTTTGCATTGTTGCCGCGTGTTATTTTTGTTCGTTGCATTTCATCATAGCATCATGCACTTTGCATTTGCGTGTTTTCATAAAGTTTGCATCCATTCGTAGTTGTCGCGTCCCTCCTCGCCTCCGTTGACCTTTCTCAGTCCAACCGTTCTTTTGTTGTCCGACCGTCTGAGCCTCTCTGCACAATGCACAAAACCCCTTCTCACGGGCGTCCGAAACCTGTCCCGAACCCGACCCGCTCAGTCATCACCGTTGCTTTCAGATCATCTCCTAACATCTACAAAACATCTCCGTTTTTTTATTGGACTCCACAACCCATTTTTCTCGACCGTTCAATTTTGATCAGAGGGTCCATTTTGCCTTAAGCTAGTCCACCTAGCTATTTAAACAGCCTAACCCTAGTTTTTAGGAGACTTGTCCCATCCACCTATTCCCCGCCGCTACCACCGACTCTGCCTTCTACCTCGGAGCTTGTCCCATCGCCGCTGATCCCCTCCTTGATTGGGATCCCCATCCCACCAACCACCACAGCCCGAGCTTCCTCCTCGTTTTCCCCATCACACCAATCTGCCCGCAGCCTGCCCTCCTTGCTACGCGAGCTGCACGAACGCATCAGCTACTCGCGCACCAGGTCCCTCTCCCGTCTGGATCGAGACCACCGGCGAGTCTCCCCACGCCCGCGCGTCCTCTGTCTCACCGTCGTCTTCGCGTGCCACGCCGGAGTTCCACCTCGCCAGAGCAGAGCTCCTCCTGCCGACGCCCTCCGCCACCCAGGCGAGCCCCCGAGCACCTCTCCTCTCGTTCCCGCAACGCCCCAGCTCCCTGCCTCCCGTGCTCGTCCCCGAGCAAGCAGCTCAGCGCCCCGTCGGCCGCCGCTGAACCAGCAGATGAGCGCTGTCGCTCTCTCCCTTGTTCCTCCTCCCTCCCGTCGCCTCCTCTGCCTCTCACCCATCCTCTCTCTTCTCTGTACAGGTGCTCCCTGCGCCATGGAAGCCACCGCAGGCTCCACGTCGAGCTCCGCCGCCCCTGGATCTCCTCTCCCCGTGGAGCCACTCGAGCCCTGCCCAGAGCAGCCAAGCCGCCGTTCCCGCCGCGGCCCTGCTCCGTTCGTCGCTGCCTCCGTCAGATCCGGCGGGTCCCTGCACCCCGGCCTCGTCCCTGGCTCCAGGTCGCCGCGCCGCCCCACCGGAGACCGCCAAGTCCCCGCTGCCGCGTCATGCCCTGCTTTTGCCTCGCCCGCTCGTCTCTGTACGCGAGGGGACGAGCGCCTCGCCCGTGTTGACCTCTCCCCTCGCCAAGCCGCCGAGCCGCCCGAGCACCTCCTCCAGTTCGTCGCCTCGGACGCCGCCTGGCCAAGCTCCGCTCGCTGCCGGCCATCGCCGGGAGACGCCAGCGCCAAGTTCCCCTGTCTGCTTCCTCTGCATCGAGCGAGGGCAGCGCCCGCGTTGACCGCGCCGCCAGCATGCCTGGGCCCCCGCGTCGCCCTTCCCAGCTAGCAGGCCCAGCGCCCCCCTTCCGGCCTCCTCCACCGACTGGGCCTGGCCCATGGGTGAGCGCCAAATCCAGCCCCCCTCCTCTCTGTTCAGCCCAGAAATGCATCAGTTTCGGCCCGTATATGTTTTTTTCCTGGTTCTGCGAATTTAGCTAATTATCCAGAGTTGGCAGTTTTGCAGAAAAGTCCCTCTAGATCATGCATTTAATAACTCACAACCCGTGCATCATTTGTAAATAATTTATACATGAAAAATGCTTAGAATTTCATCTAGTTTCATAATTTGCCACTTTCATCCCATGTTAAAATGTTTAAACTTGCTGTTTGTTTAATTTTGTCTAAATAACATGCTAAAATGATTTATTTCATAACTAAATAACCGTAGCTCGGATTTTAATAAACTTTATATGTAAATGGGGTAGAAAAATGCATAGATTAACATGGTGCCCTCTATTTTGCTGTTTAACAATATTAAAATTGTGTTTAGGGCAGAACAGTACCAAATCTAAAATATGCACATGAGGATTTTCCGGAATTGTTGTTTGTTGTTCCGGCCTCATTTAAACTTGCCTAGATAGATAGTCTCTATGCTTCACCTCTTGCCATGTTTAATAACATTTAATATTGTTGGGTACATAAACGAGAGAGAACTAAATAATTGATGTGGTGTTTCGTCAATATGCAACTCGTTGCATATTGAGCTCCACTTAATCTGTAGTGTTGTTTGTTGCACTTTGCCATGCCATGCCTCATTAAACCGGACATGCATCATATTTGTTTTTGCATCATGCCATGTGTATGTGGTGGTTGTTTACTATGTTGTTTGTTTCTTTCCGGGTTGCTTCTCTCGTTAGCTTCGGTTTCGTTCCGGAGTTGTGAGGATTCGTTCGACTACGTCCGTTTTTCTTCTTCATGGACTCGTTCTTCTTCCTAGCGGGATCTCAGGAAAGATGACCATACCCTCGAAATCACTTCTATCTTTGCTTGCTAGTTGTTCGCTGTATTGCTATGCTGCGCCACCTACCACTTGCTATATCATGCCTCCCAAATTGCCATGAAACCAGCTCTAACCTTTGTCACCCTTCCTAGCAAACCATTGTTTGGCTATGTTACCGCTTTTGCTCAGCCCCTCTTATAGCGTTGCTAGTTGCAGGTGAAGTTGAAGATTGCTCCATGTTGGATTATGTTTATGTTGGGATATCACAATATCTCTTATTTAATTAATGCATCTATATACTTGGTAAAGGGTGGAAGGCTCGGCCTTATGCCTGGTGTTTTGTTCCACTCTTGCCGCCCTAGTTCCCGTCATACCGGTGTTATGTTCCTTGATTTTGCGTTCCTTACGCGGTTGGGTGATTTATGGGACCCCCTTGACAGTTCGCTTTGAATAAAACTCCTCCAGCAAGGCCCAACCTTGGTTTTACCATTTGCTACCACCTATCCCCTTTTCCCTTGGGTTCTGCAGACTCAAGGGTCATCTTATTTTAGCCCCCCCCCGGGCCAGTGCTCCTTCGAGTGTTTGTGCGAACTAAGTAGACTGCGGGGCCCCCTCGTGGAAACTCGAGGTCTGGTTTTACTCGTAGGATGTCTCATCCGGTGTTGCCCTGAGAACGAGATATGTGCAGCTCCTATCGGGATTTGTCGGCACATCGGGCGACTTTGCTGGTCTTGTTTTACCATTGTCGAAATGTCTTGTAAACCGGGATTTCGAGACTGATCGGGTCTTCCCGGGAGAAGGTTTATCCTTTGTTGACCGTGAGAGCTTATAATGGGCTAAGTTGGGACACCCCTGCAGGGTATTATCTTTCGATAGCCGTGCCCGCGGTTATGTGGAAGATGGGAATTTGTTAATATCCGGTTGTAGAGAAGTTGACACTTGACCGTATTTAAAACGCATCAACCGCGTGTTTAGCCGTGATGGTCTCTTTTCGGCGGAGTCCGGGAAGTGAACACGGCTTTTGGGTTATGTTTGGCGTAAGTAGGAGTTCAGGATCACTTCTTGATCATTACTAGTTGACGACCGTTCCGTTGCTCCTCTTCTCGCTCTTATTTGCGTATGTTAGCCACCATACATGCTAGTGCTTGCTGCAGCTCCACCTCACTACCCCTTTCCTTCCTATAAGCTTAAATAGTCTTGATCTCGCCGGTGTGAGATTGCTGAGTCCTCGTGACTCACAGATACTTCCAAAACAGTTGCAGGTGCCGAGGATACCAGTGCAGGTGACGCAACCGAGCTCAAGTGGGAGCTCGATGAAGATCTTGTTCGTGGTGTTGTTTCGTTCCTGTTGATCAGTAGTGGAGCCCAGTTGGGACGATCAGGGATCTAGTAGTTGGGTTATCTTCTTTTCTTTTGGCTTTGACCGTAGTCGATCTATGTGTGTACTCTGATTGATGTATGATTTATTTATGTATTGTGTGAAGTGGCGATTGTAAGCCAACTCTTTATCACATTCTTGTTCATTACATGGGATTGTGTGAAGATGACCCTTCTTGCGACTAAACCACAATGCGGTTATGCCTCTAATTCGTGCCTCGACACGTGGGAGATATTTCCGCATCGTGGGCGTTACAAGTTGGTAATCAGAGCCATCCCCGACTTAGGAGCCCCCTGCTTGATCGAATCGCTGGCGTTGTTGAGTCTAGAACAAAAATGTTTTGAGTCTTAGGATTATATATATCGGAGAGTAGGATTCTTTTTACTCCTCAGTCCCTTCGTCGCTCTGGTGAGGCCTCCTGACGTAGAAGTTTTGACTCTCCTCTCCTCAAATTTCACTAAAAAAATTTAGGATCACGCGGGTATCTTGGAATCATTCCGATGGTTTTGTGACGAGAACATTGTTCTTGGTGCCTCCTGACATTTAGGGGTTGTGGCAGTGTCCCGGGGAGTCGAGCTCCGAGGTGTTGTCGTCACAATTTTATCGTTACAGTTCTGGAATACCTGAGTTTCGCCGACATCGAAAATCTCTTTTATGCAGTTGGTGGTGAGATCACCTCGACGCCACCCAGTACTGGGGCGGGAGTTCGGGAGTATTGTCATAACTCGTATAACGGATGCTTTTCGAAGGTTGAGGTAAACGATTTCCGAAGGTTTCTTGGTTATGTGTTGACGGATGGATACAGCTGGATCTAGGGATTGTTAGTTTGGGTGATATATTTTGTGTCCCCTGTATCCCCAACACCTGATTGCATAACCAGAAAGTTTCGGGAGTTTATAAGGTGGAATTCAAGTAGCTCCTAGGATATCTTTTCGACAGATGCATGATATGAGATTGGGGTTCGACGTCTAGTGGTCCGCCTTTCCACGGTTGGTTTTACAGTGGTCTCGTAGTGTCTTAAAGAGTCCTTGGCTATGCCGACTCGGGGACGCTTCGTATGTCATGTGCACTGCCTTGTACATGATGGTGCTGTACGATCGAGCCCGTGTGGGCCCCACCACGAAAACTTCGGACGAAATCTCTATCATATGTTTGTTCCCGCTTATTCTGCAAGCCAATCCTTTGTTTTGTTTTATTTGTGGTATTTGAGTTGCTTCGAAGTCAAATGTTGAATCCATACCTTTCCTAGACGGTGTTCTCATATTGCTATGTGAATACTAATCCTTCTTGATCATCGAGGTCGTCATGTTAATTCTTTCCAACCGACGTGTTTCTCTTCAAGTGCATCCAGTCATTTCAACATTCGCAAGATCAATTCTAAGCTTTTCTCAACTGTGTTCGTTTCATCCGACCCAAGTTGCCTTTGTTTTCCCACCCTCCCACCCTTTTTCTTCAAGGACTCAGATTTCTTAATCAAGTATCCTTTTTATTGATGCGAAGTCTCTTCATTCTTTTCTTTCAATGTTCTTATCCAGTGATTTCCCATGAAGAGACTAACGGAGCTTCAAGTTTATCATTCTTCATTCTTTTCTTCTCGAGTGGATTCAATTCAAGCTTTGTCGATCATACCCTTTCCTTGTTTCAAATGTTTTCTCATGCCGGTGCAACTCTTAATCATTCTTCGCATGCTATTCATTTGTATCCGGAGCGCTGAAGATATCTCAGGAAATTCAAGCTTCCATTCTTAATCAGTTTAAACTATTTTGAGGTTGTTATCTCATTCAAGCCATTTAATTCAACCGGTGCAATCTCCATTTCAAGTAATCATTTCAACGGTGTTTCTTTTGAGTGGGCCCTAACCCGCAGGTATTTTCCCAGGATCTTACCTGACTCTTCTAATTCTTTTTTCTGGAGTTATTCTCAAATTCATTGGAAAGTTTGACGTAAGAATTAATTATCATCAGTCATATGTCTTTCTCCAAGATCTTCCAAATTCTTTTCATTGTTGGTTCAACATTTCTTATTTTCATCCCGGAGTATCTCAACAATTCATGGTGGTGTTTCTCATCGTCATTCTCAACATTTGAAGACCGAAGAAGAGTTTCTCTTAAATCTTGCTCCATTCTCTTCAAGATTCATGGTTCTAGCTTGACGCCATCCTCTCATAATTGTTTTTGATTGTGAGAATTCTTTTCACCCATCCGGAGCATTTCAGGAGTATTTTTCAGTTTGATTCTTCGGAGCCCATCATCTCAGAATTATTCATTCCAGCTTTCAGCTCTCGTTCTCCAAAAATCTTACCGGTGCATCGTTCAAATATCCTCTAATCAGTTCATGATCTTTTCGTTCTCATGTGTCTAAATTCTGTCAAGTATCTTTATTTGTTTTCTAATTCTTCTCGGTGAATTGTGCCTTTGCTACTTTCATTTTCAATTCTTACGGTGGTTCGTTCCAGAGTTCTCTTTCTTGGTTATCATTTTAATTCATTCGTTGTTTCCAAATTCCACCGGTGGTTCCATCAATACCTTCTGAAGTTTGCGCTATAACTCTCTTCAATCCTTTTTTCAACAAGAATAAGTAGTATGCCAAATCCGTTGCTTGTCATCAATCTAAATTGGTGAAGGATACGCGTAATGTAATTCTTATTCTTGTTTCCTCCAAGTGATTAATTCCTTCTTCCGGAGTTCGTTCATGATATCAAATTCTCGGTTCCAAGTTGTTCATCTTTTCTCCGAAGTTCCAAGTTTTATCGGTTATATCATCCCGAAGCTCCATGTAAATCATTGCAAGGCTTCACCTTGTGTTGTCAACTTCTCTTTCTTTCTATCATCCTTTTGTTTACCGGAGTTCTTTATGGAGGCTCTACATGGTGCTTCGTCAAGGATTCTTTTCATTCTTCAATTATTCTTCAAGATTTTTCTCGAAGTTATGATCCATCAAGCCATACTTCAAAATAAACATGGTGCTCAACACATGTTTGTCTTGAGGAGTTCAAGCATTCTTCTTCTTGCATTCCGAAGTGCAATTCTTTCTACAATATCTTTTGAGGTGGTGTTATGTCATTCTTGACAATTTGAGTTCGCGTTTCATGATTCACATGTTGTCAAGAATGAGATATTTTATATCCACCAATCTCTTTGTTGGAGTTATCTTGGTATAGATTTCACTTAAAGCCTTCTCGAAGAAATGTTGCTAATTGTGGTGTCTATCAATGATCCAAGTTTTCTCCTATCCTCTCGGCGAGAGAAGTTTTCATCTCTTCGTTGATCTCAAGCAAGCAATTGCTTCCGTTAGTGGCGGGTTGTCACCTCATAATTTTGAGATGTGTTCCATAAGCCCACAACAAGCTTGTTCTTTTCGTTGTTGATTTCCCAACAACTCCGTTATAACCTTCTTGGAACGATGCTTTCCAAGCTCATTTGTGGCGGAAGTTGTCATTTTCTTCTCCATTCTTTATTCCAATGATCTATCTTCTATTTTTCTTCCGGAGGCATGGTGATGTTGCTCTCTTCACTCATCATCTCGAATTGTGAGGATCGTGTTCTTTTCTTACTTATCCATTTAACCGGAGTGTCGTGTTTTCATTCGAGTTCTCTCATCTTATCAAGTTTTGTCTCCATCCTCAACCGGAGTGCTGTCTGAAATCTTTCTTACCCCTTGTGCCATTCTTTCCTTAGTTCCGGAGGCAGTGTGTTGTTAATTTCATCAATTATCCTCTCATCTTGTAAAGATCATGTTCAATTCCTTCCATTTATAGTCGGAGTGCTGTCCAAATTATATCATTCTTATTCCTTCTTTATCTTGTTTTAACCGGAGTGTTGTGATATCTTTTAAGTTCTTTTGATCTTATCAAGTTTTCCTTCTCTTTTCTACCGGAGTGCTGTCTGATTTTTTTTCGCTCTCATTCTTTCTCTATTTCGTTTAAACCGGAGTGGTTTCAAAGAATTTCTCGTTCATTGATTTTTCCATTCATGTCTTTCAACCTACAAGGTTCTCGTGATGTTCCTTGTTCCTCTTTGCCAACAGGGCGTTTGCAATCTTGTTTGTCTCCGTTGTATTCTTTCTTTCAAGTTGTCCAACCTCTCAAGGTTCGTGGTTTCACTTGTTTGTCGAAGAAGCAACTTAGTTTTACCTCTTCTCTTCCTCTTCCGCTTTTCTCCGGTGCCATCCTAGATCTCGGGACGAGATCCTCTTGTAGTGGTGGAGTGTTGTAACGCCCCGAGACCGACGCTCCAGACGATTTCCATGTTTTGCATTGTTGCCGCGTGTTATTTTTGTTTGTTGCATTTCATCATAGCATCATGCACTTTGCATCTACATGTTTTCATAAAGTTTGCATCCGTTCGTAGTTGCCGCGTCCCTCCTCGCCTCCGTTGACCTTTCTCAGTCCAACCGTTCTTTTGTTGTCCGACCGTCTGAGCCTCTCTGCACAATGCACAAAACCCCTTCTCGCGCGCGTCCGAAACCTGTCCCGAACCTGACCCGCTCAGTCATCACCGTTGCTTTCAGATCATCTCCTAACATCTACAAAACATCTCCGTTTTTTTATTGGACTCCACAGCCTATTTTTCTCGACCATTCAATTTTGATCGGAGGGTCCGTTTTGCCTTAAGCTAGTCCACCTAGCTATTTAAACAGCCTAACCCTAGTTTTTAGGAGACTTGTCCCATCCACCTATTCCCCGCCACCGCCACCCACTCTGCCTTCTACCTCGGAGCTTGTCCCATCGCCGCTGATCCCCTCCTTGATTGGGATCCCCATCCCACCAACCACCACAGCCCGAGCTTCCTCCTCGTTTTCCCCATCACACCAATCTGCCCGCAGCCCGCCCTCCTTGCTACGCGAGCTGCACGAACGCATCAGCTACTCGCGCACCAGGTCCCTCTCCCGTCTGGATCGAGACCACCGGCGAGTCTCCCCACGCCCGCGCGTCCTCTGTCTCACCGTCGTCTTCGCGTGCCACGCCGGAGTTCCACCTCGCCAGAGCAGAGCTCCTCCTGCCGACGCCCTCCGCCACCCAAGCGAGCCCCCGAGCACCTCTCCTCTCGTTCCCGCAACACCCCAGCTCCCTGCCTCCCGTGCTCGTCCCCGAGCAAGCAGCTCAGCGCCCCGTCGGCCGCCGCTGAACCAGCAGATGAGCGCCGTCGCTCTCTCCCTTGTTCCTCCTCCCTCCCGTCGCCTCCTCTGCCTCTCACCCATCCTCTCTCTTCTCTGTACAGGTGCTCCCTGCGCCATGGAAGCCACCGCAGGCTCCACGTCGAGCTCCGCCGCCCCTGGATCTCCTCTCCCCGTGGAGCCACTCGAGCCCTGCCCAGAGCAGCCAAGCCGCCGTTCCCGCCGCGGCCCTGCTCCGTTCGTCGCTGCCTCCGTCAGATCCGGCGGGTCCCTGCACCCCGGCCTCGTCCCTGGCTCCAGGTCGCCGCGCCGCCCCACCGGAGACCGCCAAGTCCCCGCTGCCGCGTCGTGCCCTGCTTTTGCCTCGCCCGCTCGTCTCTGTACGCGAGGGGACGAGCGCCTCGCCCGTGTTGACCTCTCCCCTCGCCAAGCCGCCGAGCCGCCCGAGCACCTCCTCCAGTTCGTCGCCTCGGACGCCGCCTGGCCAAGCTCCGCTCGCTGCCGGCCATCGCCGGGAGACGCCAGCGCCAAGTTCCCCTGTCTGCTTCCTCTGCATCGAGCGAGGGCAGCGCCCGCGTTGACCGCGCCGCCAGCATGCCTGGGCCCCCGCGTCGCCCTTCCCAGCTAGCAGGCCCAGCGCCCCCCTTCCGGCCTCCTCCACCGACTGGGCCTGGCCCATGGGTGAGCGCCAAATCCAGCCCCCCTCCTCTCTGTTCAGCCCAGAAATGCATCAGTTTCGGCCCGTATATGTTTTTTTCCTGGTTCTGCGAATTTAGCTAATTATCCAGAGTTGGCAGTTTTGCAGAAAAGTCCCTCTAGATCATGCATTTAATAACTCACAACCCGTGCATCATTTGTAAATAATTTATACATGAAAAATGCTTAGAATTTCATCTAGTTTCATAATTTGCCACTTTCATCCCATGTTAAAATGTTTAAACTTGCTGTTTATTTAATTTTGTCTAAATAACATGCTAAAATGATTTATTTCATAACTAAATAACCGTAGCTCGGATTTTAATAAACTTTATATGTAAATGGGGTAGAAAAATGCATAGATTAACATGGTGCCCTCTATTTTGCTGTCTAACAACGTTAAAATTGTGTTTAGGGCAGAACAGTACCAAATCTAAAATATGCACATGAGGATTTTCCGGGATTGTTGTTTGTTGTTCCGGCCTCATTTAAACTTGCCTAGATAGATAGTCTCTATGCTTCACCTCTTGCCATGTTTAATAACATTTAATATTGTTGGGTACATAAACGAGAGAGAACTAAATAATTGATGTGGTGTTTCGTCAATATGCAACTCGTTGCATATTGAGCTCCACTTAATCTGTAGTGTTGTTTGTTGCACTTTGCCATGCCATGCCTCATCAAACCGGACATGCATCATATTTGTTTTTGCATCATGCCATGTGTATGTGGTGGTTGTTTACTATGTTGTTTGTTTCTTTCCGGGTTGCTTCTCTCGTTAGCTTCGGTTTCGTTCCGGAGTTGTGAGGATTCGTTCGACTACGTCCGTTTTTCTTCTTCATGGACTCGTTCTTCTTCCTAGCGGGATCTCAGGAAAGATGACCATACCCTCGAAATCACTTCTATCTTTGCTTGCTAGTTGTTCGCTGTATTGCTATGCTGCGCCACCTACCACTTGCTATATCATGCCTCCCAAATTGCCATGAAACCAGCTCTAACCTTTGTCACCCTTCCTAGCAAACCATTGTTTGGCTATGTTACCGCTTTTGCTCAGCCCCTCTTATAGCGTTGCTAGTTGCAGGTGAAGTTGAAGATTGCTCCATGTTGGATTATGTTTATGTTGGGATATCACAATATCTCTTATTTAATTAATGCATCTATATACTTGGTAAAGGGTGGAAGGCTCGGCCTTATGCCTGGTGTTTTGTTCCACTCTTGCCGCCCTAGTTCCCGTCATACCGGTGTTATGTTCCTTGATTTTGCGTTCCTTACGCGGTTGGGTGATTTATGGGACCCCCTTGACAGTTCGCTTTGAATAAAACTCCTCCAGCAAGGCCCAACCTTGGTTTTACCATTTGCTACCACCTATCCCCTTTTCCCTTGGGTTCTGCAGACTCAAGGGTCATCTTATTTTAGCCCCCCCCGGGCCAGTGCTCCTTCGAGTGTTTGTCCGAACTAAGTAGACTGCGGGGCCCCCTCGTGGAAACTCGAGGTCTGGTTTTACTCGTAGGATGTCTCATCCGGTGTTGCCCTGAGAACGAGATATGTGCAGCTCCTATCGGGATTTGTCGGCACATCGGGCGACTTTGCTGGTCTTGTTTTACCATTGTCGAAATGTCTTGTAAACCGGGATTTCGAGACTGATCGGGTCTTCCCGGGAGAAGGTTTATCCTTTGTTGACCGTGAGAGCTTATAATGGGCTAAGTTGGGACACCCCTGCAGGGTATTATCTTTCGAAAGCCGTGCCCGCGGTTATGTGGAAGATGGGAATTTGTTAATATCCGGTTGTAGAGAAGTTGACACTTGACCGTATTTAAAACGCATCAACCGCGTGTTTAGCCGTGATGGTCTCTTTTCGGCGGAGTCCGGGAAGTGAACACGGCTTTTGGGTTATGTTTGGCGTAAGTAGGAGTTCAGGATCACTTCTTGATCATTACTAGTTGACGACCGTTCCGTTGCTCCTCTTCTCGCTCTTATTTGCGTATGTTAGCCACCATACATGCTAGTGCTTGCTGCAGCTCCACCTCACTACCCCTTTCCTTCCTATAAGCTTAAATAGTCTTGATCTCGCTGGTGTGAGATTGCTGAGTCCTCGTGACTCACAGATACTTCCAAAACAGTTGCAGGTGCCGAGGATACCAGTGCAGGTGACGCAACCGAGCTCAAGTGGGAGCTCGATGAAGATCTTGTTCGTGGTGTTGTTTCGTTCCTGTTGATCAGTAGTGGAGCCCAGTTGGGACGATCAGGGATCTAGTAGTTGGGTTATCTTCTTTTCTTTTAGCTTTGACCGTAGTCGATCTATGTGTGTACTCTGATTGATGTATGATTTATTTATGTATTGTGTGAAGTGGCGATTGTAAGCCAACTCTTTATCCCATTCTTGTTCATTACATGGGATTGTGTGAAGATGACCCTTCTTGCGACTAAACCACAATGCGGTTATGCCTCTAAGTCATGCCTCGACACGTGGGAGATATAGCCGCATCGTGGGCGTTACAGAAAACACACAGACGGGCTCGCACGGAGGCCAAGATATATTCAAGCATGGTTGATTGATATCATCATTATATGTTTGATGTTTTTTAATACTACTATTGGGCTGCCGTTTTCCGCCCTTCTCCCGAATAAATGTGTACTTTATCAGAGATTAAAATAAAATAAGAGTACAAACGCTCCACCATGCGGTTCTAGTAGTACTACTACTCGTACTACTAAACCTTGCGCTTGGCTCTTCGCCTCTTCATGAAGTCGAACAATGATGGTACTCCGCATGTTGGGTACTACAGTGTATGCCTCTGGCAATCTGACACCGAATGAACTGCTGCATGTCCACCGCCTGGGCGAGGGTAGGTTGCATTAGTCAAAAGGCGTAAGCGAGCTTCACCTTGTCCTGCAAGCTTCTCCTCGTTCCGCGAGTTGACAGGACACACCAAAAAGTAGTGCTAGTCCATACTCCCTCCTTTCCGGTTAATATGGCTTAATCTTTTTTGCGGGTAAATGAGAGAGCTTTATTCATATATAAGCATTCTTAGGACGATCAGCCAAGAGACTGGTCACTAGGAAGCGAGGTACCCCACAAAAAAAGAAGAAGGAAGCGAGGTGTTTCATCAAGCCAACTCTCGGCCACATGCAAAGTTCAGCAAGCACGGTTCGCAAAAAGATGTGGCGCAAGGTTTGCTGACCTGTTTACATGCTGAATAACAAAAAAAGAGAAAATATTACCGAGCGCTCCTATTTGTAATAGGATATGAGCCAGAATTAAGTGAGAATTGTGGCGAGTGTTCCATGCAATCAACTTCCATTATCACATGCGAGAACCCTCGAAGAGAACTAAATGTGTTGAAGATTGCTTTATCACATTTTAAAATAAAATAAGAGTGCAGACGGTCCTCCATCCAGTTCCTAGTAGTAGTACAGACCTCTATAGTAGTAGTACTAGTACTAGTAAACTTTGCGCTTGGCTGTTCGCCTCTTCGGGAAGTCAAACAATAATGGTACTAGTACAGTGTATGCTTCTGGCAATCTGACACCGAATGAACTGTTGCACGTCCACCGCCTGAGCGAGTGAGAGCTTGCATTAGTCAAAAGTTTCTCCTTGTCCTGCCAGCCACTGCGCGCAAGCTTCTCCCGTCCTGCAAGCTTCTCCTCGTTCGGCAAGTTGACGAGACACAGCAAAGTAATGCTAGTACATAATGCCTCCTTTCCGGTTAATATGGCTTAATTTCAAACGAGATAAATACATTGTCTGTCACTGTATATTTGTAAAAATACGGTCAGTGCACTTCATAATACGCTCATTGCGCTCAATATATAGATTTTTTGGTGTTTATACGGTCACTAGCTCACCCTGGCTGAGTATGTGTGTGCATGCGCGTGTAGGTTGAGCACTTGAGCGCGACCGTGTGTGTTCCGTCATGTGCTCGGACATGCATGCATTAGGGCGTCGCGCGCGTTTTTGCGTCCATGTGTACGTGTGACTGTTGCATGCATGCACGAGGTTGTAGTCCCTCACATTCACATGTTCATAAGTCTATGCTTTGTCAAAATGTTGCATGCAAGGTTTAATCATTCGTTGTTCACGCATGCATTCCCGATATTAATACGTTGGTAAAGACAATTTCTTGAGGAAAACGAGCCCATGAATTGAGTACAAAGGGGAGCAATAAGCCAGGACGGAGGGAGTACCAGTAGTGAACCGGAAGGAGGGAGTAGGTACTAGTAGTACTATGCAGCAACGTGCAGTAACAAAATTCCTCTATGCGCATCCTGTCTACATGTCATGCAAGAAAATAGAGATAAGTACAAGTGAGACTCAGGAACGGTAATACACGTAGGGGGAGTACGTGTAGGGCCACTAAGGAGCAGTCAAATCACACAGTAAGTTAGTCGGAAGAAGCAACCATCCTTTCACTCTTCAATGACACGTACGCAATATAAAATGGTTGATATGGAGAGAAAAAGAAAACCACTATATATACACTAGCAGGAGCCTAAGCTACAAGCCTGCTTGCTTGGGTTGCTCTCTTCACAAGCATACAACGACGGTGGCCACACCGCTGGTCATAGATCCGGCCTGATCCCGCCGCTGGGGGAAGGGAACGATGTTCTGCATAGACACGGTCAACATCGGTGAGGGAGAAAACCCACAGTCGGTGCGTCCCAATCGGGGGGCCCCGCGGTATGGGCTGATGCCGCCTCCTAACCGCCCTTCTAGCTACAGCCCGACGTCCCAGGTACATCTTCCTTTTGGAGCCGGCTTGCTCCACTGCCGCGGCTCCCCACGTAGCTCCATCTCCATGTCGACCTTTCTCTACTTCTACCGGCTTCTATTTGTGATGAGTTTACGTCTCATGAACTAGTGCCAGTACTATTATTCTAATCACACTTCTTCAATATCTTTGCCATCAGGGATGCTCAGCTCGATTTTAGTGGAACTGCACAAAAGCATCATATGATCCGAGGGTGCCAGCCGTCTTTCCTTCGACAGGTTCTACCTAGCCAAGAAATTAAATCCTATTTAGGGTTTAGGGTTTAAGTCGTAGTGACCCCATCAGTAGTTTTTCTTTTGTACACGTTGTCACAACTTTTGTGTTTAGTTGTGAAGTAAATATTGACTATGATTTGTGAATCATTGAGATGCATCAGCATGCATGTTAGTTTTCCTTTCTATTTGATGGAATGTTGTAACGGGGCAACCTTGGAGTAGGAATGAAAATGGAGTGGAAAGTTTCCGTTTTTCCGGAGAAAAAATGGAAACGGAGAGAAACCAATGTTTCGCTTCGTTGGATTGCGCCATCGAGAAAAACCAACGTTTAAATCACGTCTGTCGCGTTCGTGTCTTACCTTCCTCCACGGCTCCACCCCACACGGTCGCTCGGCATGCTACTCACCGCAAACCGAGTATACGATAACTTTCCCGCCTGCTTGTCGATGGATCGCGCTATGGAGTACTAGCAGTACTGGAAGAGATTGACGAGTTGGGGGAGGACAGCTAGCTGTAGCACGGACTCCCAAGAACTTTTTACATGCATGTTGTGGCCAGCTATTGTGACCTTTGAATGCAGAGCAGTCGCGTGCACCGGGAAGCGGCGCAGGCGATGCTCTCTCGACCGGAGCAGTCGCGTGCGCTCTGGCCAGGCATGAATGCGGCACTGACCGTTTCAGGTGGGAAGCACGCGCGGGTGATGAAGAGGGTTTGGGTTGGTCAGCAGCGGGCGTGGCAGCGGTCCGGACGCCCACAAACAAGAGATGTTTTATGTTAATATTGCTCCGTATATAATTAACAACATAAATAATGTGCCAGTTGGACAAATATGATTGGAGATGGAGATGGAGATGGAATTTTACGTAAACACGGATATGCATGTCTATGTCTATTTGTGTGTGCGCGACGACTCTCGCGGCCTGGAAGCGGGGGCGTGTTTTTGATCGAGTTTTCTTTCTTGGTACGTTAAAAAATTGTCCACCAATTTTCATTTCTTTTTTCCGGGAACGCGCGTATTCTATTTAAAACCACTGCTATGGAGAGATTTTTTTACTCCATTGTATATACAGCCTCTTGTTTGATAGGTTTTCTCGCGTCTCGCTCTCTCACCCTCTCCATATCAAAACAAGATGACAGTGTCCACTCTATCTCTCTCCTCACCGGTGGTCACAGATCCAGCCGAATCCCGTCCACTGCGGGAGGTGAGGAGGTGCAGCGTTGACGTTGTCGCCGTCGGCGATGGAGGAAGCCGATACGCACCGTCCTCTCGGAGCCGGCGCTGGCGTGGATGAAGGTCCTCCGCTCCCTTGTTCGCTGCCGTGGTGTGGCCAGATCCCGCCCGCCCGCCTAAGCGACATCTCGCCCACCTGAGCTATAACTTTTTGTACTGGTCCAGCTCCCCAAGCCGCTGCATGCGGGTTTTCTTCTATGCGACTACTCCCCAGCTCCCCATGTACAGTACCTAGGGTTCGTCGGCTGGTCCAACATCACCTACTATTATAGAGGAAATGCCACTCAAAAAGTTGTCCTGGTCTATGCCTCGGTGGAGGTATACATGTTGTTTCGACAAAAAGTACATGGTGGTTGTGCGGTCATTGTCCATATGCTCCTATTGCTGCGGCTAATCCAATACTATCACTGGTTAAATGAAGAAATGCTTTTTTTCTCAGGTATCCTGGTTTAGTTCCCATCAAGATAATCATGATGCTTCTATTTGTTGGTGTACTTTTCATTAATTCTTATTGACAATTGAGATGTCGCTGTTAATCTTGTACCACTGCCAAAACAAAGTAACAACACTATATCCCTTTTTTATATTTTTGCAAACAGCGATGCGTATCTCCATACCTGGGCATGTCTTCCTCAATTTTAGTGCAACTGCACAAAATTGGATGGCCATTGTTGTGCCGCCTCACTATCCTCTGCCACGTGGTTCTTCCTTCCTCGAGCTTGATTACTGAGAAGAAACAGACCACAATGAGGATTTGTCGAACTTCATAGGTGCCTCACCCAAACTTGATGCCAAATGGATGATGCATCACCACGATGACCTATCGATGCTCATGGTTGCTCCTCATGGTTGCATCGGATGGTGAAGCTGATTGATTTTCAATGAAAAACTAGCTGTCTTCCATCAGTGCTCTTTACTTGTTACCCACAAAGATGATATCCCTCATCAGTTCACCTTGGTCGCGTTGGAGACGCAGTCGTTTTTCACGTTGGTGCAATTTTATCACACAATTGGCTATGAACTAAATGTTTCCTCGAACAAGGATCGATGTTGGTACTAAGAGCATAAGATTTGTATTGATTTCTAAGCCTTCTCACAACTTTGTCTTCAGCTCCCCTGTAATTTTATTTGTCTAGCTATTAACTTTGATTAAAAAGATGGTGTGAACTAAAAACCCGAATGGACGTAGTAGCCCTCCATTTTTATTTACTCTGCATATTAGATTTGACTGAAGTCAAACTTTGTAAAGTTTGACCAAGTTTAGGATGCGTGGATCATTAGTTCATCGAAATAGTAGTTTTCTTCACTGGTACGTTAAATAAAGAGTTTCGTTTTGTACTTACACAATTTAAAACGATTTTTATGGAGAGAATAAGAAAACCACTCCACTATATATTAGTAGTATACACGAGTACTATATGGACGCAGCTTCATTGACTTAGTGCACCTGCCTTTGGGTTTATGACAGGTGGGCCCAAAATGTGGCTGGCCCACCTGTCATACAGCCAAAGGCTGGTGTAGTTAAGGCACCGGAGCTCAGTCCGTACTATATATGTAGTACTCCCTCCGTTCCCAAATATAAGTCCAACAAGTGACTACATACGGAGCAAAATGAGTGAATCTACACTCTAAAATATGTCTATATACAGATGAGCCCGGGAGGCGTTTTGAATATTCGCTATATACATCTGTATGTTGTAGTCCATTTGAAATCTCTAAAAAGACTTATATTTAGGAACGGAGGGAGTACTATATAAGTTGGAGCCTCAGCGCTTGTTCACTAGGGTTTGCACTCTCCACACTCTCGCCGTACTACATATATATATACACACTGGAGGCTCGGCGTTCCTTTGCTAGGGTTTGCTATATTCATAGTCTGTCACCCTATTCACCAGATCTAAACAAGACTGCGTTGGCCTCTGTCTCTCTCTCCCCCCTCACAGCTGGTGAAGGAGCCGTCCGGATCCCGTCGCACCGGGAAGGGGAGGAGGTGTAGCGTTCACTCTATCGCCTTCGGCGAGGGAGGCAATCCACTGCCGGCTGCGCTGATCTCTTTCACCCAGCACCTGTGCGGGAGGGCCACCGACCCCTTCTTCCTCCCTGTCGTACGTAGTGTGGGCAGATCCGGCCTCCCGCCGCACACCTAGCCACATCCCGATGACCCTAAGGTATAAGTGTCTTTGAAACCGTCATTGCTCTAGCTGCATGCGGATCTTTTTCGATTCTGTATTCGAATTTAGGACTTGGTTCAAAGAGGAAAGAAGGGTGCGGTGGGGTGGAGCATGAATCTAGTACGTGGTTCAATGAGGAAAGGAGGGAGGGAAAGTAGTATAGACTGGCTATCCAGCCGCTTTGTTGGTCGAAAAGGGAAAAAGGGGGTAACCCAGTACACACATCTGTAAGGAACCGATCTCTTTGTTGAAAAAGGAAAGAAACTGGGGGGTCGGGTAGTTTGTGCAGGACTAGATTTGCTGCCCTCACATAGGAAAAAGGTTGAAAGAGAACAAATATGGGACCAACACAGATATGCTGCTTGGCAACATACTACCTCCGTCCCAGTTTATTGGTCCCCATTGTATTTCGTGTCAAATTTTGACCATAGATTGAACTCACAAAATGTTCATGCATGTCATAAAAAATTATATCATTGAAAACTATGTTCAAATACGAATCCAGCTATATAATTTTTGTTGACATGCATTAACATTTGTTAGTTAAATCTTTGGTCAAAATTTGGCACAAACTACAAACGGGACCTATAAACCAGGACAGAGGTAGTACTTTGCATCACCCATTTATAAGTGTGGACGCACATGGTGCTGGCATGTCCCATGTCCGATACAACTATTTTGCTGTTGTTAATCTAAGAATGCCGCTGGAAAATTTAAGCAATGCCACTGTTAAAAGTAAATTGCGTTTTTATCGAATGTTGTTTTAAGAGAATGTCTCTGTTAATATGAATCAATGCAACCATTTTAGAAATGCTACTGTCCTACTTTGTTTTCCATCAAGATAAGTTAGATGCTTCTTTTTGTCGTCGTATGTTTCACCCTGCTTTATTGGCCAGTAATTGTTTCGTTTTTTGCCTCTGTTAAAACAAGGATATCTATTCAACTTGTTGCTATAGCGAACTTAAATGTCACACTGGTGACTTTGCTTGATTTCAGTGCAACTGCACAAAACGAGATTGGATTTCCTATTCGTGTTGGCAGATTCGTAGGTGATCTTGTGTGCGTCATGAAAGGTTGGTACCTTCCTTCATCCATATGATCGTGCAGTGCGCTTTGAGATGATGTGCTACTTGTATTGGTACTATTTTAAATAAATGTTGAATTGAACCTGTTGTATTGTTGTCTTTTCCCATTAAGTAGTGAACAAAAATGGGACCAACCCAGACATGATGCTTGTTGCTTTGTTACAACAAACTCTTCATCACCCCCTTTATAAGTAGATGGAATCACATGTTGTTGCGCCCACTCTCCCCTGGAACTATTTATGCTTTTTGTTAATCTAATGCTGCTGGTAAAATTAAGCAATGCCACTCTCAAAATTAACTACTGTATCTTAGTTCAAAACTGCAACACTTGTTAGGGATTGGAGGGATTACCATTTTTGTGGCCGCATGTTTCATCCTCCTTTACTGGCCAGTAATTGATTCCTTTTTTGCCTCTGTTAAAACAGGGATATCTATTCAACTTGTTGCTATTGCGACATTTTGCTTTGCTATGTGAAACACTTATGTTTTAAGATTGTTTTGTGCAGTTCAACTTGAATGTCACACCGGTGACTTTGCTTAATTTTGGTGGAACTGCACAAAAGGAGATAGGATTTTCATATATGTGTTGGGATATGTTTCAAGTCCTCCTCGCGAGTTGTTTCAAATCTTGGTCAACAAAGGTCAGTACCGACTTTCATCCACATGATGCTGCAGTGTGTTTAGAGATGTTGTGCTACTTGTATTGGTACTGTTTTGGATAAATGTTGAACTGAAGCTATTGAACTGCTGTCTTTTACCAATAAGTGAGCAAAAATTGTTCCAACCCAGACATGATGCTTGTTTCTTTGTTAAACAAAACTCTGCATCACCCCCTTTATAAGTAGATGGAAGCACATGTTGTTGTTGCGCCCACTCTCCCCTGGAACTGTTTATGCTTTTTGTTAATCTAATGCCGCTGGTAAAATTAAGCAATGCCACTCTCAGAATTAACTACTGAATCTTAGTTCAAAACTGCAACATTTTTGTGGCCGCATGTTTCATCCTCCTTTATTGGCCAGTAATTGATTTCTTTTTTGCCTCTGTTAAAACAGGGATATCTATTCAACTTGTTGCTATTGCGACATTTTGCTTCTCTTAATTTTGGTGGAACTGCACAAAAGGAGACCGGATTTCCATATATGTGTTGAGATCTCTTTCAGGTCTTCCTCACGAGTTGTTTCAAATCCTCAAAGGTCAGTACCGACTTTCCTCTGATTAACTACTGAATCTTAGTTCAAAACTGCAACACTTGTTAGGGATCCGCGGGGGTACCATTTCTGTTAGGGATCGGTCGGAGTACATGTTTAAGAAATGTATTGTTCAGATAATGTCTCTATTATTATATATCAGTTACAGTGTTTTACAAATGGTACTATCCTGCTTTGTAGTTCTTTCTAGATTTTTAACCAAGGTATTGTTAAGATAATGTCTCTGTCAAAATGAATCAGTCGCATTGTTTTAGGAATGGTAGTTTTCTGCTTTGTCGTTCTTTATACATGTTGAAACAAGGCATTGTTAAGATAATATCTCAGTTAATATGAATGAATCACACTGATTGAGAATTGCTACTCTCCTGCTTTGTTTTCCCTTAAGATAAGGTAGATCAGTAGATGTTTTTCTTCTGGGAGTACAAGTCATCAAACCGTTATTTCTCATTAATTGTTTCCCTTATACCTATTGTTGCTTACTTGGATATCAAAATAAAAGCTCTGTTTTATTTCAACTTTGATTTTAGTTGAACTACACAAAAGGAGCCGATGTGTCTAAGGCAAACTGTTGCATTAGTGGGTCCAGTTGGTCTTACCACTTCGTAGGAAGAAGCAGTCACTGTTTATGCTACATTACAGAAGGAATGATCAAGAAGATTTACGGAGTCTTAGTAGACGCTGGTGAAATCACTAGTCTGCAGAGAGCATGGGCAACTTAACAACACGTGGAATGCAAAATTCACTCCACAAGGAAAGGTATGACCAAGTCAGTTGCCAACGCATCTGTAACAAACGAGGTCAGTATCGGCCTTCATCCACATGATTGTGCTTTGTTATGTTGTGCTACTTATATTGTTTTATTGTTTCAAATAAATGTTTAATTCAAGCTATTGCATTGCTATCTTTTCCTGCTAAAGATAATGAAGATGATTATAGTTTTAAGCGTATGTTTAATCAACTAGTACCACTATTATATTCATCACGCTTTTTCTATACTTATGCAGACAGGGATGCTCAGCTTGATTTTAGTGGAACTGCACAAAATGTTCAGATGGTCCGTGTCCTCCATAATACTTCATCATGCACAATACATCGAATGGTTCTCTAATCATTCGTCGTCACCTTGAGCCACCGGACTATCAGATTACAAACTGATGACAAACCCTGCCCATTCCACAATCATAGGCATTACATATTTTGAATGGGAAAAGCTTGTCAAAGTTTAATCATTGATGTTAGCAAGAAGAAATTAGTTTAATATATTTGAATTGGAAAACCTTGTCAAATTTTGCTCATTGATGTTAGCCAGAAGACATGCATTTGATATTTTTGAGTGGGATGCCCTTTGCTGTGAGCAACGTCGATTGGTTTTTCCTATTCATTTCTTTAGTTCAGAAGTAAATTTTTACTCTACTGAGATGGATAGTCACATGAATGTTGACTTATGTAAGGTATTTTAAGAGTTTGTTCTGAATGTTGTCTATGTAATGCCAGGCCTTGTGAGTTTGATTGCAAAGTTGAGCTTGGAATGCTGTGGCATGCGGCATCACGAGTTGTTCACCATGCCTCCTGAGAATAATGCTTCATATTGTTTTGCATGTTGATCTAATGCCTGTGATTTGCATGTTAAGAAGATCATCCTCTTCTGTTTCTTTGCTTAAGAAGTTCATTGTCTTATGTTTCATTCACAGCCTATACGACAACTCAGGTAGTTTAGAGGTGAAACCATATGATCTTCCGACCAATTCACCATCTTAGGCTGTGATTGGATCCTCGTTTTCCAACCAAAACCGCTTGTAAAACTGATGCTTGTAAATAAAAGCAGATGGTCTTGGGCGAAGCGCTTGGTTGGTCGATTTCGACTAGTAAAATATACACTGGTCTCTCAAATTACACGCGTAACTCGCCGGTTTTTGTTATAGACCTCGGGCCCTCGGTTTCATTACGCCTGTATTTAATGCGTTGTTTTCGATGACGAGTAAATTACACTTGTATCTTAATACAGGTGTGAAACAATCCAGACCTCCCAAGTGCGGCCTTACCGTTTCATGCCGTCTCAGTCTCTCGAAGGTGCTCATAGGTGTCCGATGATCCTGGCTTCCTGAATGAGCAGCGAGCGCTGTATCAGACCATCCGTAGGGCCCGCGAGGCCCTCTCTGTCATCCTTTGAGATGTTGCGCTCGCCGTGGCGCTGCCATCTCATGTTGTCAACATGGTCAACGAACATGAGGAATCAGGAGATGACTTTATTTGGACTGGATGGCAGTAGGGACCTACTAGGGCCATAGCCGTACGTACGCAAGTTCCTCCTTATTGTATATATACAACTATATTTTTTTGCTTCCTCCTGGTTTCCTGACATCACGGTCTCACACCATCGTCAACCTATATAGTCAATAAACGAGAGAATTACACAAGGAGAGGCCGACAGTTGGGACCCAGCAGCTTGAGCAGTATTTGTTCTTTATGTGTAAGCGGAGTTTTTCTTGAGCGATGTTTTTGTTGTTGTTCAGAGGAGCAGGGTATCAACTGGGCGGGCTGTGGCCCGTCTAGCCCAGGCTATTATTTTATGTCGACCAAATATCCAGCCCAGATATTATTTTTTCAAGGTGAAAATGACTAGCCCGGCTATACTTTTTTTGCGAAATACCCAACCCAGGTCAACTTGTTATTCTCCGCCCCACTGGGCTGTAAATCTTTCCTCTGAGGGATGCATTAGGCCTAACAAGAAAATGGGCTTCAAGAAATAATACATGGGATTTAATTATAAAAACTGGGCTGTAAATATACAAAAACGCACCAAGTAGGTAATTAGTTTCAAAAATATTATTGTTTGAATTTGAAAATTTTAATTTCATTACTTATTGCGCGCACAATATTTCTTTAGATTTTTACCTAATACAAATTAATTTTGAAATTATATTTAATCTGACTCGAAATTTCGGAATAAATTTTTTTCGGATCCCATCAAAATGTGGGATTTCTGGTTGAATTCTATTTTGAGAGGTTGGTTGAAATTATTAATCGTTGTCCTCGCTAGAAAATAGGTTGTAATTTTAACAGACTGTAAATGGGTTGTAGTAAATTCCATGAGAATTCAAAAATGGGTTGTACACTATTACAAATCGCAAATGGGCTATATGTTCTCTGCCACACATGTGATGCTCACTTGTGGGCCTACTATTTTTTTGAGAATTATAGTCTCTGACGCGTATGGAAGGCTTGTGGGGCTACTAAGGCGTACGGAAGGCTTTGTAAACTTATAGTCAAGACACGATTCTAGCAGTAGTAGCCGTTGGATGTCCATCCAACGGCTGTAGTGTTTCTTCAATCTCGGATATTCTTGCTTCAGCCTCCCAAACCACCGCCGGCGGTACCGCCTCCTACCGCCTCCCGTGGCCGGCTGTGCTGCCGCGCAGGCTTCACCGGCCCACTCTACTCCCAAACGCCGTCCAGGCCATTCCTCTACTCACCAACACCTCATGTTCTTCATCAACGACGACAGCCTCACACCGCAGCCGAACCAGTGAACCCTTGTACTCCCCTCCGCGTGGGCAACCACTGCTGTGACTTCGCCGGCTCCGGGTCGTTCCCTTCGTAATACTCGCCATCGTTCACTGTGTTGGTTCTCTCGGCGTGGCATGGTCAACTTTGTCAACAAACGACATGCATCGGATGAGGCATGTACATGGATTGGCTGACAGTAGGGACCCACATGGCCCATGGCCGCACGCTGCAAGTGCCCCCGTATAATGCGAAAACAAATAATTTCTCCCCCTGGCAGGTTTGACCCACCAGATACATCTTCGCACGCAAGGAAGTGCTTCCTTTATTACGAGGAAATAAAAAGTTTCCTCTCCGTGACAGCTAGGACCCACCAGCTTTATTATGATCCTTTTCGTGAAAATATAGATGCACCGAAGATCCTAAATTGTTTTCTTTTTATTATAACTTGAAAAAGAAGAAATAAAAAACCAAAAAACATCTTCGCACGCAAGGAATGCCACCTTATAACGTGAAAAAAAATTGATTCCCCATTCTAGCTGGGACCCACCAGATTTGGATGCTGACTTGTGGGCCTACTAAGTTAACGCATACGCAGGGCTTTGTCAACTTAGTCAATAAACGATTCTAGATGCCCTGACCATTCGATGTTAATCCAACGACCAAGCTGTGTCTTCAACCTCTGGTCTTGTTGCTCCAGCCGCCCAAACATGTGCCCGCCGTACCGCCTGCTCCAGCCTCCCGTGGCCGGCCGTGCTGCCGCACAGGCCTCACCACCCGACCATACTACTACTAGCCAGGCCTTCCCTCTACTCACCCATAGCCCCTGTTATTCTTCGGAGACGGCAGCCTCAATGCCCAGCCGAAGCAGTCAACCCTTGCACTCCCCTCCGTGTGGGCATCCACTGCTGCGTATTCCCCGGCTCCGAGTCGTTCCCTTCCTAGGTCGCACCGTCATCCACCACCTTGGTGCTCTCGGGCGGTACGGCATCGTCAACGCGGTCAATGAATGACATCCATCAGAAGAGGACTGTAAGTGGAGAGGCTGACAGCTGGGTCCATGGCCGCACGCAAGGAAGTGCCTCCTTATTACACGCAAAATAAAGATTCCTCCACCTGACACCTCGGACCTACCGGAAGGGCCTCTCTATTTCACGAAAAAAAATGTTCCCCCCTGACAGCTGGGACCCACCGGCTTTATCTTCACACGGAAGGAACTGCCTTCTTACCCCCTGACAGCAGGGACCAACCAGGTTGAAGCGAAGGTAGCGTTATCTGTCCGGCCGCGAACGTGTACGTACATAGATGTCGATCGGTGTCTCTGCAGCGACGTACCGTGGACGAGTAAGGAGCGACACGTGTTGAAGTAGAGACGCCGACGTAGCATGTCACGCGATCCCGTCTATATTGTGTACACGTACATACGGCCACGCTGCAAGATAGTAAATATGGCTACATACATACATACGGGCGGGGTCTCTAACGCATACAGCGACTAATCCTGTTCATCGGAAGCCAACCGGCTAGGTCAGAATGTAGAAACTGCGTCGTGTTCATGGCGAGGCAACGGAATGCGTCATGTTCATCGGGAGGCAACGGAATACGTCGTGTTCATCGGGAGCCAACCGGCTTGGACGGAATAGCCGATCGAAACGAGGCCTGGCGTACCGCAGAACGGAGGAAACGGCCTTGTGTTCGACCGGCCACGGTCAAAACGGGATCCTGTTCATTGGGAGGGGTCTGGTGTACCGCAAACAGAGGAAACAGACTTCTCTTGACCTCCTACGGTCGAAACGGGGTCCTGTTGATCTGGAGGGGTGTGGCATACCGCAAAACGGAGGAAACGGACTTGTGTTGGAGTGCTACGGTCGAAACGGGGGTCATGTTCATTGGGACGGGTGTGGCGTACCGAAAAACGGGACTCCACGGGATACTGTTCATCTCCACCGTCGACTGCCTCCACGGGCTACTGTTCATCCACCGTCGACCTCCTCCAGCCTCCACGGGCTCCTGTTCATCCACAGGCTCCTGTTCATCCAGCCTCCACCGCTCCTCCACCGGCTACTGTTCAACCAGCCCTCTCCACGGGGTCCTATTCAACCACCCCTCCACGGGATACTGTTCATGCAGGCCTCCACCGGCTACTGTTCAACCATCCCTCCACGGGGTCCTGTTCATCCATCCCTCCACGGGGTCATGTTCATGCACCCCCAACCGGCTCGATCGGGGTCCTGTTCATCCAGCGGCAAAGGCCTCTACTACCACAGGGTCCTGTTCATCCAACCCCCATCGAGAACTGTTCATCCAACCCCCCCAACAACACTCACTGTTCATCAAGGGAAGGAGGCAGCAGGGTTCGATAGGCTTCAGGTAACAGCAGTAGCGAAGGAATCGCTCGATCGGGTTCAGTTAACAGCCATCGATCGATCGCTCGGGTTCAGTAACGCGTAGCCTGCAGTGCAATCGCTCGGGTTTAGTAGGCGAACGCCTCGCTCGGGTTCAGTTAGAGCCCAACGCCTCGCACCCATGCGCGTACGTGTACGAGAGAAACGCGCATCGCTCGGTCCCCGACCACCCATCGTAACCGGGAACCCCCGATATTTTCCTCGCCCTCGCTTCTACCACGGTTTTTTCTGTCATGGACGACCCAAAGAATGTCATGCAGCTGTGTCTCCGGCCCACCCCAGACGAAAATCCCATTTTCTATCATGATTTTTTGTCATAGAAGTAGGAGCCCACCACATGTATGATGATACCGGGTTTTGTCACAATTATCGTCATAGAAGTGTCATAAGCATGACAGAAAAATAATTCATTCGGCCCAAAATGTCACGGATGTGTCTTTTTTTGTAGTGTAAGGGATATTAAAGCCTCCTTTTAATAGAGAACCGGAACAAAGCATTTATACATAGTGAATACATGAACTCCTCAAACCACGGTCATCCCCAGAAAGTATCCCGAGTACTGTCACTCCGGGGTTTATGGATCATAACACATAGCAGGTGCATATAACTTGCAAGATCGTATCTTGAACGAAGATATAATGGTGATAACATAAATGGTTCAGATCTGAGATCATGGCACCCGGGCCCAAAGTGACAAGTTTTAAGCATGGCAAAGTCATAGCAACATCAATCTCAGAACATAGTGGATACTAGGGATCAAGCCCTAACAAAACTAACTCGATTACATGATGGATCTCATCCAACTCCTCACCGACCAGCGAGCCTACGAAGGAATTACTCACTCTCGGTGGGGAGCATCATGGAATTGGTGATGAAGGAGGGTTGGTGATGATGAAGATCGAAGATTCCCCTCTCCGGAGCCCCAAATGGACTCCAAATCTGGCCTCCCGATGAAGAACAGGAGGCGGCGACGGCTCCGTCTTTTGAAACGTGATAATTCTTTCTCCTTGACTTTTCTCTCCAAATATAGGCATTTATGGAGTCAGGATCAGGGTCTGCGGGACCACCAGGTGGGCACAACCCACCTCGGCGCGCCTGGAGGGGGGGCGCCCTGGTCGGTTGTGCTCACCCATGGCCCCCCTCCGGTGGTTCTTGGATCCAGTATTTTTCTTTTATTCTGAAATAATTCTCCAAAAAGTTTCGTTCTAACCCGAGAACTTTTATTTCTGCACAAAAACAACACCATGCTAGTTCTGCTGAAAACAGCGCCAGTCCGGGTTAGTTTCATTCACATCATGCAAATTAGAGTCCAAAACAAGAGGAAAAGCATTAGGAAAAGTAGATACGATGGAGACGTATCAACTCCCCCAAGCTTAAACCTTTGCTTGTCCTCAAACAATTCAGTTGATAAAATGAATGTGAAAAAGAAAAACTTTTATGAACTCTTTTGCTCTTGTTTACATAAATAAGCTTAAGTAGCACCCAGGTTTTCAGCAAAGATCATGACTAATCATGTCAACAATAACTCTTAAAAATTATATTAACTGATATCAATGGCATAATCAACTAGTGAGCAATAATAAGATATCTCAAATGCCAACACTTTGTCAAAACAATCATGATATAATATGACAACAGTGGTATCTCGCTAGCCCTTTCTGAGACCGCAAACATAAATGCAGAGCACCTCCAAAGTTCAAGTAGTGACTAAACATTGTAATTCATGGTAGAAAAGATCCAGGCAAGGTGCACCCAACATTAACTATACACAATGCATGAGGATGACAATAGTGCTCTCAGATCTGGCGCTTATTTGATAAGTTGATGACTCAACATAAAAGTAAATAGATAGTCCCTTCACAGAGGGAAGCAGTGATTTTCAGCGGTGCCAGAGCTCAAAATTTTAAAATAGAGATAAATGAAATTTTGGGAAATGCACCCTTCCTGTTTACGTCACGACCGAAAGTTATCAATATCTTCCATGCTAAACACATTAGTCGCGGTTCAAGCGATAAAAGTAAAGGTTTACTCCCCCTCCACCAACAAACACACTCCACGGCTAGCCGAATCCACAGGTACCATCCATACCAACATTAGTCCTGGGGGAATTTTGTTTAATTATTTGCATTTTTTGAATTCAGAACTGGGCATCCTTATTACCGCCCCTCTCGTGTAAGGACGAGTGAATAAACACTCATCATGAGAATAACCCGCTTAGCATGGAAGATACCAACTACCCCCTATCGCTCTATGAACAATCCAGGCACACAAAAACAAATGTTTATTTGAAGTTTTTAGAGGTGGCACATGCAAATTTACTTAGAACGGAAGTGTAATACCGCATATAGGAAGATATGGTGGACTCATCTGGAATAACTAGGCTTTTAGGATTTTGATGCACAAGCAGTATTTCCGCTTAGTACTGACGAATGATAGCAAATAGGTTGAGCGGCCAGCTAGACAGCGAAAACGGTCATGAACATGCATTATGAATAATGAACATTGGATACTAGCATGAGTAGGATATGGACAACATGAACATAAATATCATAGAGGCTATGTTGCTTTTGATTCAACTACATGCATAAACATGTGCCAAGTCAAGCCACTTGAAACATTCAGAGGAGGATACCATATCATCATACCACATCACAATCATTTTAACGCAACGTTGACGTCCAAGATAAATCATTATCCACTCCTAGCTACTTAAGCATGGCATGACAAACTATAATATCTAATTGTCATTGCAAACATGTTTGATCATAATAGGCTGAATCATGGATACTAGGTTAAACATATTTACAAAAACAAAACAAGTTGAGTTCATACCCGTTTCTCTCTGCCGCAACCAGTTCATGAAATATCATCATTATTGCCTTTCACTTGCACGCCCGAATGATATGGAAATAATAATAGTGCAAGAATGTCGTGGACTAAGCTGGAATCTGCAAACATTTTATTCAAAAGGAGAAGACAAGGTAATATGTGCTTTTGTTAGATCAATATCAATGCATATGAGAGCCACTCAACATTTTCATCATGGTATTCCCCTCAGTACGACTCAACAAAAGGAAAATAATTTCAGAGAAACACACTGAAATATTTTTGGAGTTTTTAGTTTTTCTTGAAGAAAGCAAATTAAAGAAAAATAAAAACGAAAAACGAGAAAACTATTTACACGGGAGAGCTCCTAACAAGCAAAAGAAGAATCGAGAAATATTTTTAGGTTTTCTTTTAACACTACAACTTATTAAGCTAGAAAGAAAAACCAAAAAGAAGCAAGAAATATTTTTGGGTTTTCTCAAAGTTTTTCAAACACACAAGAAGAAAGCGAGAAAATAAATCTAGCATGGATAATACAATGAAAATGTGTGAACATGAATGTAATGTCGGTGGAAATACGTACTCCACCAAGCTTAGGCTTTTGGCCTAGCTTGGTAATCACCACCCGCAGTAGCCATTTGGTCCCATGTCAAAGTGTTGCGGTGGCGGCACTTGAGCATCCCACTCCTGGAGCTCCTCCTCCGCCACCGACTAGGCGTTCCGGTAGGCAATGAGTTATCTGGCATGATCCTATATCCACCCCTGACAATAGAATCAAGCAAAGGATGGGCAGGCAACGGGATAATATCACGGGTATCCACACTGAAAACCAGGTTGTAAGGAATATTTTTAATTGAATCATTAATATCAACAAACTGGTGATCTTTCATCGCCTGGCGATCCAAATAAACCTTGGGTAAATGATAATCATGTTGGCGAATCTGAACGTTAAAGTGACTCGCCAAATGAGTAGCATAAATACCGCCATGAATTCTGCCCTTGGCTCTGTTAAGGTGCAGACAACATGCAATAATGGCCCCTAGGCAATAAGTGGTATCGCCATATAGTGCATGGCGTAAGATGGCTAAGTCAGGAGCACAAAGTGCATCGACTTTCTCTCTAGCAATTAAACACTTAGCAATGAATAGAGCAAAATAATGCACAGCAGGAAACTGCAAACTGGTAGCAGTGACACTCGACACGCCTCTCTCATATCCCACTGACAGAGTGCGATAAAAGTCCTCAAAATTTGCAGGCCTAGGCTCTCTTATTTCCCCGTGAGAAGGGATCAAGCATACATCGCAAAAATCAGTGAGTGGCATCTGACGGTTTTCAGCATATAAATTAAACTGCACGTCAGGGGGGTTATTCCTACTCAGAAAATGCAAGCTTTGCACAAAGGAATTTGTTAGGAGATGGTATTGTTCACACTCAGCTGCGACGAAGTCGGTAAGCCTAGCATTAGCAGCAAATTGTGTGAACTCTTGACGGATCCCAGCTCCATCCATGAAGGGGTTGTGTGGCCATTCGCATGGCCGCGCCTCCGCCCTTCTCTGGGTATGGAGGTCATTGTCCGATGATTCCCCAATGACTCCCTTAGAGCTCTTCTTGGAGGCAAACTTCCTAAAGAAACTCATCTTATTCCTATAAATAAAATTCTGAAAATTTTAGTCCATAACATTTTTGTCAACAAAGCCGCACAACATTGATAGCAACTACTCATAGAGATACTTATAGAGATGCATAGAGGCCATATCAAGCATTCAAACTACTTATAACTCTCAGAATTCAACATGCAAGCTCATCTACAGCAGCACCAAGAGTAGCTAATTATTCAAAATATAATCCACTAAAGCAAAAACTAATTGGAGCAATGGAGGAGTCACATACAAAGTAGCGATCCCCCAAAACAGTTTTGGAAACGGAGCTTCGAGCAAAGAGATCAAAATCCGCGGGTTTGAGAGCAAGAACACGAGAGAGAGAGAGAGAGAGAGAGAGAGAGAGAGAGAAATGGTGATTTTTTCTGGAGGTAGGTGATGACATGGGCTAAAGAGATAAGTGAGTGGGCCACATGGGGACCACAACCCACCAGAGCGCCTGGGGCTGCTGGCGCGCCCAGGTGGGTTGTGCCCGCCTGGTGCATGATACGTCTCCAATATATCTATAATTTTTTATTGTTCCATGCTATTATACTATCTATTTTGGATGTTTTATATGCATTAATATTCTATTTTATATTATTTTTGGGACTAACCTATTAACCTAGAGCCCAGTGCCAGTTCCTGTTTTTCCTTACTTTTGAGTTTCGCGGAAAAGGAATACCAAACGGAGTCCAAACGGAATGAAACCTTCGAGATGATTTTTCTTGGACCAGAAGACTTGGAGATGACGTCGGAGGAGCTACGAGGCGTCCACAAGGACGGAGGGCGCGCCCAGGGGGTAGGGCGCATGATACGTCTCCAACGTATCTATAATTTTTGATTGTTCCATGCTGTTATATTATCTATCTTGGATGTTTTATAATCATTTTATAGTCATTTTATATCATTTTTTGGTACTAACCTATTGACATAGTGCCATGTGCCAGTTGCTATTTTCTGCATTTTTTTACATCATAGGAAATCAATACCAAACGGAGTCCAAATGCAATGAAACTTCACGGAGATTTTTTATGGACCAGAAGACACCCAATGGGCCAAGGCAGCGTCTGGGGGTGCTCCGAGGGGAGCACAACCCACCAGGGCGCGCCAGGAGGCCCAGGCGCGCACTGATGGGTTGTGCCCACCTCGGGTGCCCCCGGGACCGCTTCTTTGCTCTATAAATACCCCAATATTCCAGAAACCCTAGGGGAGTCTACGAAAATCAAATCCAGCCGCCGCAGAGTCTAGAACCACCAGATCCAATCTAGACACCATCACAGAGGGGTTCACCACTTCCATTGGTGCCTCTCCGATGATGCGTGAGTTGATCTTTGTAGACCTACGGGTCCGTAGTTAGTAGCTAGATGGCTTCCTCTCTCTCGTTTGATTCTCAATACAATGGTCTCTTGGAGATCCATATGATGTAACTCTTTTTGTGGTGTGTTTGTTGGGATCGGATGAACTTTGAGTTTATGATCAGATCTATCTTTTTATATCCATGAAAGTTATTTGAGTTTCTTTGATGTCTTATATGCATGATTGCTTATAGCCTCGTATTTCTTCTCCGATATTTGGGTTTTGTTTGGCTAACTTGATCTATTTATCTTGCAATGGGAAGAGGTGCTTTGTAATGGGTTCGATCTTACGGTGCTTGATCCTAGTGACAGAAGGGGAACCGACACTTATGTATCATTGCTACTAAGGATAAAACGATGGGGTCTATCTCTACATAGATAGATCTTGTCTACATCATGTCATCGTTCTTATTGCAATACTCCGTTTCTCCATGAACTTAATACACTAGATGCATGCTGGATAGCGGTTGATGCGTGGAGTAATAGTAGTAGATGCAGGCGAGAGTCGGTCTACTAATCTTTGACGTGATGCCTATATAATGATCATTGCCTGGATATCGTCATGATTATTTGCAGTTCTATCAATTGCCCAACTGTAATTTTTTTACCCACCGTTTGCTATTTTTCTCGAGTGAAGCCACTAGTGAAACCTACGGCCCCCGGATCTCTTTCTCATATTACTTGCCTTTGCGATCTACTTTTACTTTGCTTTTATTTTCAGATCTATTAAACCAAAAATACAAAAATAACTTGCTGCAATTTATTCTTATTTATTTTATTTGGCGTTCGATCAATCAATCTACTACAATTTATTTCACGTCTATTTGCCTATCTTGGGGCGCCGCTGCCCGAAAGGGATTGACAACCCCTTTTACACGTCGGGTTGCGAGTATTTGTTATTTATGTGCAGGGGCTGTTTACGTTGTGTTGCTTGGTTCTCCTACTGGTTCGATAACATTGGTCAAATAACTGAGGGAAATACCTACCGCCGCTGTGCCGCATCATCCCTTCCTCTTTGGGGAAATACCCACGTAGCATCAAGCTGCATCAGCGCGCCCCCACCCTTGTGGGCCCCCCGTGACCCTCCTAACCTAATTCTTTCGCCTCTATATTCCCATATATCCCCAAACCACCAAAGGCATCCACGAAAACACTTTTCCACCGCCGCAACCTTCTGTACCCGTGAGATCCCATCTAGGGGAATTTTTCGGCACCCCGTCGGAGGGGGATTCAATCACGGAGGGCTTCTACATCAACTCTATTGCCCTTCCGATGAAGCGTGAGTAGTTTACCTCAGACCTATGGGTCCATAGCTAGTAGCTAGATGGCTTCTTCTCTCTCTTTGCTTCTCAATACCATGTTCTCCTCGATGTTCTTGGAGATCTATCCGATGTAATCTTCTTTTGCGGTGTGTTTGTCGAGATCCGATGAATTGTGGATTTATGATCAGCTTATCTATGAATATTATTTGAATCTTCTCTGACTTCTTATATGCATGATTTGGTATCTTTGTAATTCTCTTCGAACTATCGGTTTGGTTTGGCCAACTAGATTGGTTTTTCTTGCAATGGGAGAAGTGCTTAGCTTTGGGTTCAATCTTGTGGTGTCCTTTCCCTGTGACAGTAGGGGCAGCAAGGCACATATTGTATTGTTGCCATCGAGGATAAAAATATGGGGTTTTCATCATATTGCTTGAGTTAATTCCTCTACATCATGTCATCTTACTTAACGCGTTACTCCGTTCTTTATGAACTTAATACTCTAGATGCATGCTGGATAGCGGTCGATGTGTGGAGTAATAGTAGTAGATGCAGAATCGTTTTGGTCTACTTGACACGGACGTGATGCCTATATTCATGATCATTGCCTTAGATATCGTCATAACTTTGAGCTTTTCTATCAATTTCTCGACAGTAATTTGTTCACCCACCGTAGTATTTGCTATCTTGAGAGAAGCCTCTAGTGAAACCTATGGCCCCCGGGTCTATTTTCCATCATATTAGTTTCTGATCTTCTATTTTCCATCATATTAATTTCCGATCTACTATTTTGCAATCTTTTACTTTCCGATCTATAAATCAAAAATACCGAAAAAAATTACTTTATCGTTTATCTATCTCTATCAGACATCACTTTTGCAAGTAACCGTGAAGGGATTGACAACCCCTTTATCGCATTGGGTGCAAGTTGTTTGATTGTTTGTGCAGCTATTCGGTAATTTGTGCATTGTCTCCTACTGGATTGATACCTTGGTTCTCAAACTGAGGGAAATACTTATCTCTACTTTGCTGCATCACCCTTTCCTCTTCAAGGGAAAAACCAACGCAAGCTCAAGAAGTAGCAGGAAGAATTTCTGATGTCGTTGCCGGGGAGATCTACGCCAAGTCAAGACATAACAAGTACCCATCATAAACTCTCATCTCTTGCATTACATTATTCGCCATTCGCCTCTCGTTTTCCTCTCCCCCACTTCTAAAACAATTTTTTAAAAGATTTGCCTTTTCTTCGCCCCTCTTCTGTTCATCTTCTTCGCTTGCTTTTTGTGTGCTCGTGTGTTGGATTGCTTGCTTTGTCACGATGGCTCAAGAGAATACCAAATTGTGTGATTTTTCCAACACCAATAATAATAATAATTTTATTAGTACGCCGATTGCTCCCGCCACTAGGCGGAATCTTATGAAATTAATGTCGCTTTGCTGAATCTTGATACGAAAGATCAATTTTCCGGCCTTCCTAGTGAAGATGCCGCATCCCATCTTAATAATTTCGTTGAATTATGTGATATGCAAAAGAAAAAATATGTGGATAGTGATATTGTTAAATTGAAGCTATTTTCGTTCTCACTTCGAGATCGTGCTAAAACTTGGTTTTCATCTTTGTCTAAAAATAGTATTGATTCATGGAATAAGTGTAAAGATGCTTTTATTTCCAAGTATTTTCCTCCCTCTAAGATCATCTCCCTTAGGAATGACATTATGAAATTTAAGCAACTTGATCATGAACATGTTGCACAATCTTGGGAGAGGATGAAATTGATGATATGAAATTGCCCTACTCATGGTTTGAATTTGTGGATGATTATACAAAAAAATTATGCCGGATTGAATTTTGCTTCTAGAAATCTTTTAGATTAGGCCGCGGGAGGTACTTTTATGGAAATTACTTTAGGAGAAGCTACTAAACTCCTAGATAATATTATGGTTAACTATTCTCAATGGCACACCGAAAGATCATCCACTAGTAAAAAAAGTGCATGCGATTGAATAGATTAATGTTTTGAGTGGACAGATGGATGAACTTATGAAATTATTTGCTAGCAAGAGTGCTTCTATTTATCCTAATGATATGCCTTTGTCTAATTTGATTGAGAATAATAATGAATCTATGGATGTGAATTTTGTTGGTAGGAACAATTTTGGTAATAACGCGTATAGAGGTAATTTTAATCATAGGTCGTTTCCTAGTAATTCCTCTAATAATTATGGTAATTCCTACAACAATTCTTATGGAAATTTTAATAAGATGCCCTCTGATTTTGAGATTAGTGTTAAAGAAATTATGAGTTCGCAAAAGAAATTCAATGCTTTGATTGAAGAAAATTTTCTCAAGATTGATGATTTGGCTAGGAACGTGGATAGAATTTCTCTCGATGTTGATTCTTTGAAACTTAGATCTATTCCACCCAAGCATGATATTAATGAGTCTCTCAAATCCATGAGAATTTTCATTGAGTGCAAAGAAAGAACCGCTAAGATGCATGCTAAACGAGATTGGTTTGTAAAAGTGTGCTTCTAGTTTCCATGAAAATAATGATGAAGATCTTAAAGTGATTGATGTAACTCCTATTGAATCTTTGGTTTCAAATATAAATTTTGATAAATATGGGACTGGTGATGAGTCAACAGTTAAAAGGCGTCCCAATGATTCAGAGTTTTTAGACCTTAATCAAAAATTGTTAAAAGTGGGATTTGAGAGGTCAAAACTTGAAGTAGCAATGAACCCACTCTTTTGGATTTAAAGGAATTTAATTATGATAATTGGTCTTTAATAGATTGTACTTCCTTGTTGCAATCCGTGTTGAATTCTCCTCATGCATATAATCAAACAAAGCTTTTACCAAACATATCGTTGATGCTATGATCCAATCTTTTGAAGAAAAGCTTGAATTGGAAGTTTCTATCCCTGGAAAACTTTATGATGAGTGGGAACCTACTATTAAGATTAAGATTAAAGATTACGAGTGCCATGCTTTGTGTGATTTTGGGTGCTAGCGTTTCCACAATTCCAGAAAATTTATGTGATGTGTTAGTTTCCGTGAATTTCATGATTGTTCTTTAAATTTGCATCTTGCGGATTCCACTATTAAGAAACCTATGGGAAGGATTAATGATGTCCTTATTGTTGCAAATAGAAATTATGTGCCCGTAGATTTCATTGTTCTTGATATACATTGCAATCCTACATGTCCTATTATTCTTAGTAGACCTTTCGTTAGAACGATTGGTGCAATTATTGATATGAAAGAAGGAAACATTAGATTTCAATTTCCATAAGGAAGGGCATGGAACACTTTCCTAGAAAGAAAATTAAATTGCCATATGAATCTATTATGAGAGCCACTTATGGATTGCATACCAAAGATGACAATACCTAGATCTATTCGTGTTTTATGCCTAACTAAGGGCGTTAAACAGTAGCGCTTGTTGGGAGGCAACCCAATTTTATTTTTGTCCTTTGCTTTTTGTTCCTGTTTTTCTTTTAATAATGCATCTAGCCTCTGGTTAGATGTGGTTTTGTGTTTTAATTAGTGTTTGTGCCAAGTAACACCTTTGGGATAGCTTACGGTGATAGTTGTTTTAATCTTGCTGAGAAACAGAAACTTTTGCGCCCAGGAAAATAATTTTCATAATTCACAGAAGCGTGATTTTGATCTGATTCTTTTTGATCTGGATTGGTACACAAATTTTCCAGGTTGTTCTAATTTTTCAGAATTTTTGGAGTTACAGAAGTACTCGAAGTTTCCAGATTGCTATAGACTGTTCTGTTTTTGACAGGTTCTGTTTTCTTTGTGTTGTTTACTTATTTTGATGAATCTATGGGTAGTATCGGGGGGTATGAACCATGGAAAAGTTGGAATACAGTAGATATTACACCAATATAAATAAAGAATGAGTTCACAACAGTACCATAAAGTGGTGAATTATTTTCTTATACTAACGGAGCTTATGAGATTTTCTGTTGAGTTTTGTGTTGTGAAGCTTTCAAGTTTTGGGTAAGGATTTGATGGACTATGGAATAAGGAGTGGCAAGAGCCTAAGCTTGGGGATGCCCAAGGCACCCCTAGGTAATATACAAGGACAACCAAGAGCATAAGCTTGGGGATGCCCCGGAAGGCATCCCCTCTTTCGTCTTCGTCTACCAGTAACTTTACTTGAGGCTATATTTTTATTCACCACATGATATGTGTTTTGCTTGGAGCATCTTGTATGATTTGATTCTTTGCTTTTTAGTTTGCCACAATCATTCTTGCTGTACACACCTTTTGAGAGGGACACGCATGAATCATGATTTATTAGAATGCTCTATGTGCTTCACTTATATCTTTTGAGCTAGGCAATTTTGCTCTAGTGCTTCACTTATATCTTTTTAGAGCACGGCGGTGGTTTTATTTTATAGAAATTGTTGAACTCTCATGCTTCACTTATATTATTTTGAGAGTCTTTTTAAACAGCATGGTAATTTGCTTTGGTTACAAATTTAGTCCTAATATGATAGGCATCCAAGAGGGATATAATAAAAACTTTCATATAAAGTGCATTGAATACTATGAGAAGTTTGATTCCTTATGATTGTTTTGAGATATGAAGATGATGATATTAGAGTCATGCTAGTGGAGTAATTGTGAATTTGATAAATACTTGTGTTGAGGTTTGTGATTCCCGTAGCATGCACGTATGGTGAACCGTTATGTAACAAAGTTGGAGCATGTTGTTGATTGTCATCCTTTGTGTGGAGGTCGGGATCGCGTGATGGTTAACTCCTACCAACCCTTCCCCTAGGAGCATGCGCGTAGTGCTTTGTTTCGATGACTAATAGTTTTTTGCAATAAGTATGTGAGTTCTTTATGACTAATGTTGAGTCCATGGATTATACGCACTCTCACCCTTCCACCATTGCTAGCCCCTCTTGTGCCGTGCCACTTTCGCCGGTACCATACACCCACCATATACCTTCCTCAAAACAGCCACCATACCTACCTATTATGGCATTTCCATAGCCATTCCGAGATATATTGCCATGCAACTTTCCACCGTTCCGTTTATTATGACACGCTTCATCATTGTCATATTGCTTTGCATGATCAAGTAGTTGACATCGTATTTGTGGCAAAGCCACCTTTCATAATTCTTTCATACATGTCACTCTTGATTCATTGCACATCCTGGTACACTGCCGGAGGCATTCATATAGAGTCATATTTTTGTTCTAAGTATCGAGTTGTAATTTTTTGAGTTGTAAGTAAATAGAAGTGTGATTATCATCATTATTAGAGCATTGTCCCATGTGAGGAAATAGAAAAAAGAGGCCAAAGAAGACAAACAAAAAATGAGAGAAAAAGAGAGAAGGGGCAATGTTACTATCATTTTCCACACTTGTGCTTCAAAGTAGCACCATGGTCTTCATGATAGAGAGTCTCCTATTTTGTCACTTTCATATACTAGTGGGAATTTTTCATTATAGAACTTGGCTTCCTCAAATCACCCTAGGTCTTCATGCATGAGCAAGTAAGTTGGATGCACACCCACTTAGTTTTCTTTTTGAGCTTTCATAAACTTATAGCTCTAGTGCATTCGTTGCATGGCAATCCCTACTCACTCACATTGATATTTATTGATGGGCATCTCCATAGCCCGTTGATACGCCTAGTTGATGTGAGACTATCTCCCTCTTTTTGTCTTCTCCACAACCACCATATTCTATTCCACCTATAGTGCTATGTCCATGGCTCACGCTCATGTATTGCGTGAAAGTTGAAAAAGTTTGAGAATAATAAAGTATGAAACAATTGCTTGACTGAAACCAAGGTTGTGCATGATTTGAATATTTTGTGTGATGAAGATGGAGCATAGCCAGACTATATGATTTTGTAGGGATAAGCTTTCTTTGGCCATGTTATTTTGAGAAGACATAATTGCCTTGTTAGTATGATTGAAGTATTATTGTTTTTATGTCGATATTAAACTTTTGTTTTGAATCTTATGGATCTGAACATTCAGGCCGCAATAAAGAAAATTACATGGATAAATAGGTTAGGTAGCATTCCACATAAAAAATTCTGTTTTTATCATTTACCTACTCGAGGACGAGCAGGAATTAAGCTTGGGGATGCTTGATACGTCTCCAACGTATCTATAATTTTTGATTGTTCCATGCTATTATATTATCTGTTTTGGATGTTTCATATGCATTAATATGCTATTTTATATTATTTCTTGGATTAACCTATTAACCTAGAGCCAAGTGACAGTTTCTGTTTTTTCCTTGTTTTTGAGTTTCGCAGAAAAGGAATACCAAATGGAGCCCAAACGGAATGAAACCTTTGCGATGATTTTTCTTGGACCAGAAGACAACTAGGAAACATGGAGATGAAGTCGGAGGAGCCACGAGGCGGCCACAAGGATGGAGGGCCCGCCCAGGGGGTAGGGCGCGCCCCCCACCATTGTGGGCCCCCCGTGACCCTCCTGACCTAATTCTTTCGCCTATAGATTCCCATATATCCCCAAACCACCAGAGGCATCCACGAAAACACTTTTCCACTGCCGCAACTTTCTGTACCGGTGAGATCCCATCTAGGGACCTTTTCCGGCACCCTGCAGGAGGGGATTCAATCACGGAGGGCTTCTACATCAACTCTATTGCCCTTCCGATGAAGCGTGAGTAGTTTACCTGAGACCTACGGTTCCATAGCTAGTAGCTAGATGGCTTCTTCTCTCTCTTTGCTTCTCAATACCATGTTCTCCTCGGTGTTCTTGGAGATCTATCCGATGTAATCTTCATTTGCGGTGTGTTTGCCGAGATCCGACGAATTGTGGATTTATGATTAGCTTATCTATGAATATTATTTGAATCTTCTCTGAATTCTTATATGCATGATTTGATATCTTTGTAATTCTCTTCGAACTATCGGTTTGGTTTGGCCAACTAGATTGGTTTTTCTTGCAATGGGAGAAGTGCTTAGCTTTGGGTTCAATCTTGTGGTGTCCTTTCCCATTGACAGTAGGGGCAGCAAGGCACGTATTGTATTGTTGCCATCGAGGATAAAAAGATGTTGTTTTCATCATATTGCTTGAGTTAATTCCTCTACATCATGTCATCTTACTTAATGCGTTACTCCGTTCTTTATGAACTTAATACTCTAGATCGATGTTGGATAGCGGTCGATGTGTGGAGTAATAGTAATAGATGCAGAATCGTTTCGGTCTACTTGACACGGACGTGATGCCTGTATTCATGATCATTGCCTTAGATATCATCATAAATTTGCGCTTTTCTATCAATTGCTCGGCAGTAATTTGTTCACCCACCGTATTATTTGCTATATTGAGAGAAGCCTCTAGTGAAACCTATGGACCCCGGGTCTATTTTCCATCATATTAGTTTCCGATATTCTATTTTCCATCATATTAATTTCCGATCTATAAACCAAAAATACCAAAAATATTTACTTTATCGTTTATCTATCTCTATCAGATTTCACTTTTGTAAGTAACCGTGAAGGGATTGACAACCCCTTTATCGCGTTGGGTGCAAGGTCTTTGATTGTTTGTGCAGGTATTCGGTAATGTGTGCGTTATCTCCTACTAGATTGATACCTTGGTTCTCAAACTGAGGGAAATACTTATCTCTGCTTTGCTGCATCACCCTTTCCTCTTCAACGAAAAAACCAATGCAAGCTCAAGAAGTAGCAGACAAAACTGTGGAGAGGGGCGTCGCACATGGCTAAGAGATTGCCGCAGTTATGTGTGGCGCTCCCTCCCACATATAAATAGGTGGGGGAGGGAGGAGCAGCCAAGGAGGCGCCCCAAGTAGGCCGAATCCTACTTGGGGTGTCTCCCAAGTGGCACCCCCCTTTCCTATTTGAGTGCGGGTAGAAGGAAAGGAGGAGGTGGCGCCCCCTCCTTTCCTTTCTCTCCTCACGAGGGAAAGGCAGGAGGGGCCACTGAGCGAGTCCTGGACTAAGGGGTCCTCGGGCGTCCGGTCTATTCGACATGGGCCGGACTGATGGGCCGTGAAGATAAAGGCAGAAGACCATCCCCCGTGTCCGGGTTGGTCTCCTATATGCGTGAACGACAAGATTGGTGTTCGGATATTCTATTTCCTTTCCCTGTAAACCGACTCTGTACAACCCTAGACCCCTCTGGTGTCTATATAAACTGGAGGGGTTAGTCCGTAGAGAGAATCAAAATATTCATAGGCTAGACAATATGATCTCAAGGTAGATCAACTCTTGTAACCCCTGTACTCATCGAATACAATCAAGCAGGACGTAGGGTTTTACCTCCTTTAAGAGGGCCCAAACCTGGGTAAACATTGTGTCCCATTGTCCATTGTTACCATTGATCCTTAGACGCACAGCTTGGGCCCCCCTACCCAAGATCTCACGGTTTTGACACTGACATTGGTGCTTTCATTGAGAGCTCGGCTGTGTTGTCAACAGAGGAATCGATGGCTCGCCTCATCATCAGCAATGATGCTGTTTCCGGGGAGACCTTTCTCCCCGATCAACTCTTCGTGTTCAGCGGCTTCATGCTATTTGCTGACTCGACCGGCCACCTTGAGCAGGTCGATAGCTACGCCCCCGGTCACCAGATCAGGTTTGGAAGCCTGGACTACGTTGCCGATATCCGAGGAGACCTGATCTTCGAAGGTTTCGCGGCTTCGGCCGCCGCTCCCCACCTTTACAAAGAAGGTCCTTCGGATCCGCTATCAGATCCCATCCGAGGGTCGGTGCTCATACCCGCCTCGGCCTTAGATCCGAGGCAGATCATGTTATGCGAAGACGGGAGGATTGACCCCGTCAGACTCTCTCCTATCACAGACCTCCCAACTGGAGACCCAGATGCGATCACGCCGTTAGTGAACCCAGAGTCAAACGGGACTCTCCCAGTCATCAAGGAGCCAGACTCGCCTCTAGACGATAACTCCGAACACTTGGGGTCTGCGTCCATTGGGCTCGATCAAGTGTCTATCACCAAGCATGGCCCCGTATATCCGCAGACTCCTATCCAGCTTTCGCTCTTAAACGAAGCACTGGACTTAATACAATCTCTCGCCATCACGGAAGCTTTGCCTCTGAGCTACACCCAGCTCGGGCTGGCGGCTGAGAGCGGGGAATTTTACACCCCACCCACCACCCACTTAATAGCCACTGTCGAGGATTGAACCGACATGCTAGACTACGCCTCCGAAGACATCGACGGCATGGACGATGATGTCGACGCCGAACCAGGTCAAAACCCGCCTATTACTGGGCGTTGGACGGCCACTTCTACCTACGATGTATACATGGTGGACACGCCTGAGAAGAAGGACAACGATGGCACTCAAGATCCAGGCAAGGACAAGCCTGTCGATGAACCACCAATGCGTCGGCGTCAGCGGCACCGCTCACGATCGCGTCAGGCAAAGGATAGCAACACCCACACCAGAGATAATGACACTCTGGATAATGCCGAAGACCCCGACCACCTCGTCGGACCTACGTCCGAACAGGACGAGAGGGAGGAGGGTCAATACAGCCCCGAACATGCTAATCACGAAGATTCGGAAGACAGTAATTACTTACCTGCCTCCGAAGAGGATGTTAGCCTCGGTGACGAAGATTTTATCATCCCAGAGGAACCCCTCGAACAAGAATGCTTCAAGCAACAGCACATTGCCACTGCGCGGAGCCTGAAAAAGAAACAGCAGCAGCTTCAAGCTGAACAGGACACGCTCAACGACAGATGGACCAAGGTCCTAGCCACCGAAGAATACGGCCTAGAGCAACCAGTAAAGAGTTACCCCAAACGCAGGCTGCTACCACAATTCGACGACGAAGCTCTCGAGCCAATACCGTCAAAATACAATTATGCTGATCAACCAGACCGACCACCACATGGACGGGACAAAACGGCTCACCACGCCGAACATTAGCCCGCACCCCCTCGCCATAGAGGCAAGGAAACAGTGGCTCCGGACTACACATACGACTTACGGCAGGACCTGGCCAATAAAGCCGGCCAGACCAGATCAATCTATGGATCTAGAGGACGTACTCCGGCACGAGATGACGGCCATCAAGACTGGCGCGATGAGCATCATCAAGTTCGGGGCCAGCACTGAACATAGATGTCATTCGAACTCCGTCGTGATGTCGCCCGGTATAGAGGTGCCGCACACCCTATGTGCTTTACCGATGAAGTAATGCAGCACCAATTTCCGGAAGGGTTTAAACCCATGAACATCGAGCAGTACGATGGAACAACGGACCCTGCCGTATGGTTGAAGATTTTCTTCTCCACATTCACATGGCTCGCGGAGATGACCTCCACGCCATTAAATACCTTCCCTTGAAGCTGAAGGGACTAGCACGGCATTGGTTGAATAGCCTCCCAGAGAACTCCATTGGGAGCTGGGAAGACTTAGAAGATGCTTTCCGGGCCAACTTTCAGGGCACTTATGTCCGGCCACCGGATTCTAATGACCAAAGTCACATAGTCCAGTAGCCCGGAGAGTCAGCTTGCAAACTTTGGAATCGGTTCCTAATTAATAAGAACCAAAACATGGACTGTCCAGATGCCGAAGCCTTAGCGGCCTTCAAACACAGTGTCCGTGACGAATGGCTCGCCCGACACCTCGGGCAGGAAAAGCCGAAGACCATGGCAGCTCTTACAACACTCATGACCCGCTTCTGTGCGGGCGAAGATAGCTGGCTAGCTCGTAGAAGCAACAGCTCCAGCGACCCCGGCACTTCTGAAGCCAGGGACAGCAATGGTAGACCACGCCGCAATAAAAACAAGCGTCAGAACAATAACGATGAAACAGAAGATACGGCCGTCAACGCCGGATTCAGTGGTTCCAAACCCGGTCAGCGGAAGAAATCTTTCAAGGGCAACAGAGACGGTCCATCCAACTTGGACAAAATCCTCGAGAGGCCTGCCATATTCATGGCACCCCCGACAAGCCTGCCAATCACACCAATAGAAATTGCTGGGTTTTCAAACAGGCCGGTAAGTTGAATACCGAACATAAGGGGAAAGGACCTCCAAGCGAGGACGATGATGAGCCCCGTCAGCCGAACAACGGGGGTCAGAAGCATTTTCCCCATGAGGTGAAAACGGTGAACATGATTTATGTCACCCACATCCCCAAGAGGGAGCGCAAGCGCGCACTGAGGGACGTCTACGCCGTCGAGCCTGTCGCCCCAAAATTCAACCCATGGTTGGCTTGTCCGATCACCATTGATCGCAGGGATCACCCAACCAGTATCTGTCACGGAGGTTCAGCTGCCCTGGTACTCGATCCTATCATTGACGGATACCATCTCACTAGAGTCCTTATGGACGGCGACAATAGTCTTAACTTGATCTATCAAGACACTGTCCGTAAAATGGGTATCGACCCGTCAAGAATCAAGCCTAGTAACACTACCTTTAAAGGAGTGATACCCGACGTGGAGGCCCGCTGCACGGGCTCCTTAACACTGGAAGTAGTGTTCGGTTCTCCAGACAACTTCCGAAGCGAAGAATTGATCTTCGACATCGTCCCTTTTCGCAGTGGTTATCATGCATTGCTCGGACGAACTGCTTTCGCCCGCTTTAATGCAGTCCTGCACTATGCTTATTGGAAGCTCAAAATGCCTGGACAGCGTGGCGTCATCATAGTCAATGGAAATATGGAGCGCTCCCTCCATACTGAGGAGCACACCGCGGCCCTAGCAGCCGAGGTGCATGGCGGCCTCATCAAGCCGAACAATTCATCGGTCATCAAGACTAATGACATTGCTAAACGAGTCTGATCCGCATCTCAGTGCGATAGCTCGATGGATTCGGACCTCGAATAGCAGTTCGGCCTCCGCCAACTGCCCAGGTTGTGGTATACGTATCGTGTGTACATAGCTACGCACTTGAAATACCTTGGGCAACGCCGAAGGCACACTGCGGAAAAAGTCCATAGTATGGCTTGACCCTATCCAGACCTAAATATTTTTTCTCACTATAGGTTCATTAGAAAATATCCCTTTTTATAGACAACCATCTACTCCTCCTCTTGAAGGATTCACTACCAAGGAGAAATGGTGCAGACGTGTGGAAGGGAACCACTCGGATCTTCAAACCACTATTTTTAGGCCCTGTGTAAACCTTTCCCTTATGTAAACTTTTGGCATGTAACATGACCACGATATTCATGGCATTATCTGTTGAAACACGTCTCAACGTATTAATCAGGGTATAAAGGAAGCAGCTGATCACCACTTTTTCGGTACTTACGTATATCTCATCATCTGTATTCACTCCCTACTTCAGAAGCCGCTCGTGCTTTAGTCCGGCCTTAACGTCGGGGGCTGTATTCGGCCTTGCACATTCTAAAGTCTGAACACCTGTAGGGAGCTCTTCGACGTACCGGATATTGTATTATATGCACCGGCTCCGAATCATGTCTTTGGTCCATAGTTGGGTTGCCCAGCTCCTGTGCTTACCACCTTACATTCCACCCGTTCGGCTAAGGTAGTAAAGGGAGAACTACTGCGATTGTATTTCTGGTTCGTCCGGTTAAGTACCTCAGCAGAGAAAGCCAAGAAGTGACCGTCATGATAAGTGAGAGATGTGGTCAGCGATCCGGTGACTTAGTGTTACACTACAAATCGTTGGTGATTCTTGCCGTGTCATACGAGGGGCTGGTCTTCAACCAGCCGCATTGCAAAGGCACTATAATCTGGGTAGCCGCACACGCAACAGGGGCTAGTACTTAGCCCCACCGATAGACTCCTATGGCTAAGTGAAGGTAATAAAGCCGCATAGTCTGATTGTCTGGTTCACCCCACAGACGCCTCCTCCATGGGCCAAGAGGTTGGATAAGTGCAGTTACGCATTATTTAGAACACCCCGGTAACATTTACATGGGGGCAGAAGCTGACGACTGGCAAACTTTCATAAATATAGACAATAAACGGCCGCACAGGAGGATAAATTAATGGAAACAAAAGGTGAAAGCATCAGATATTTCATAGCACGAGTTCATAACAACGTTCTTACAACCCGAACACACTTAATCAAACATCACGTCCTTAGAACACTGGCCCTCTACTACGCGGGCCCCTTCTAGGATGTCGTCAAAATACCTCTCCGGCTTCCGATGATCTTTGCCTTCGGGCAGACCTGCGGTTGCCACTTCGGTGGCCTTCATCTTCACCCATTGTATCTTGACGCGGGCGAAGGCCATCCGGACACCCTCTATGCAGGTCGAACGCTTTATAGCATCGATCCGAGGCCGCGCATTGACAAGCCGCTTTACTAGGCCGAAGTAGCTGCTGGGAATAGGCTCGGCTGGCCAAAGTTGGACTATTAGATCCTTCATGGCCAAGCCGGCTACCTGTGACGCCCCGAGACCGACGCTCCAGACGCCTGCCATGTTTTTCGTGTTCGTCATGTGTTTTATTTTGTTGTTGTTGCATTTCATCATGTCACCATACGCATTGCATCCACATGTTTTCTTAAAACTCGTAGTCGTTCGTAGTTGCCGCGTCCCCTGCCTTCGTTGACCGTTTCGAGACCAGCCACACTTGCAACGTTGCTCCTTGTTTTCTCTCTTGTCTTCTCTGAGGCCTTTTGTCAGACACCTTGTCGTTGTCGACCCCTCTCAGACCACCCCTTGCGCGCGTCCGAAATTTGTCCCGAACCCCACCCGGGTTGTTGTTACCGATGGGTCCGGATCATCCCCTAACATCTACAAAACATCACCGTTTTCTTAGTTGGACGCTCTAGCCTACTTATTCTCGACCGCCCGATTATAATCGGACGGACCGGTCTAACCCCTACCCTAATCCCCTACCTATATAACTAGACCAACCCTAATCTTTAGGGGACTTGTCCCATCCTCCCAGTCAGCCGCCGCCGCCACTCCACCAAATCTCTCTCGGGATCCATCCCCTCCTCGATTTCACACACCAGCCAACCAAATCCATCTCCTCCTCCATCCAATCGAGCCAGCCAGCCACCACCAAATCCTCCCCCTTGCCTCGCTCAAGCCCACAAGAGAGGAGCTCCTCCTCTGCCCGAGCGCTCCTCTCCACGCCGGCATCCCCGTCCCGACCAGCAGGTCGCCGTCTCCTCGCGCCCCTTCTTCCCTTTCTCTGGTTCCTCCCCTGCTCCTTTTCCCTTCCTTCTTTCTCTCTCTCTTACGTGAGCTCTCTCCTTGTTCTCTTCTTCACAGGGAACCGAGCAGCCATGGCCGCTGTTTGTCCTAGTCGCCACCCTTCGGATCCGCGCCGGATCAGCCTCCTCCGCGACCTCCCCTTCTTGCTGGAGTCCCTCCCCGCTGCAACTCCCTCGAACAAGATCGGGGTCGAGCCTCCCGCTCCTGCCGTCCCCGTTGACCCGCGCCCGTCCGCCTTGGAGCCGGCCTCCACCGCCTCCTCCGCATCTGCTTTGCCTCGCCGGAGCTCCGTACGCGTCGTTGTCGTCGTCTTCGTGCCGTAGCCCAAGCGCTGCCCCGAGTCGCACTGCCTCCTTCTGTCGGGAGCAGACAGAGGAAGCCGCCCCTGCCGCGTTGACCGCCAAGTCCCACGCCGCCCCGCCTGCTCCTTCAAGTCCGCCGAGGCCGGTCCTCCCCGCTGCCCTCTCGCCTGGATCCAGCCACCCCTGCTTCCCGTCGCGCCGCCCGCCACCAAGTCCTTCGTCACCGGCCTCTGCTTCCTCTGCAACGAGCAGAAGCTCTGCTCGTCCCGCGCGCCTGGAGATCGAGCAGCTGCGCTCGTTCTCGAGAGCGTTGACCAGGCCCGCAGCCGCAACGGCGTGTGGCCCAGCTCCTCCTGCTCCAGGGCCCAATGTGAGGAAGCCCATCTTCTATTTGCCCCTGTGCACTGTTGGGCCAGTCAGTTTCGGCCCAGTGTTGTTTTTTTCTCTGTCTGCGATTTTGCCTATTAATGCTGACATAAAACAGATTTGCAGAAAAACCCCTAGAGTTCATGCATTCAATAACTCCATAACCATGCATCATTTGTAAAAACATTATATATGAAAAATGCTTAGAATTTTGTCTAGTTTCATAATATGCCACTTTCAACCATGTTAAAAATGTTGTTTGTTTAAATTTGCTTAAATGCCATGTTAAAATGATTTATTTCATAACTAAATAACCGTAGCTCCATTTTAAATAAACTTTATATGTAAATGGGGTAGAAAAATGCCTAGTTTAACATGGTGCACTTCATTTTGCTGTTTAACAACATTAAAATATGTTTTAGGGCAGAACAGTACCAATTCCAAAATATGCATATGAGGATTTTCCGGAATTGTTATATGTTGTTTCCGGCCTCATTTAAACTTGCTTTGATGTGTTCTTCTTGTATGCATCATCTCTCGCCATGAGTAGCTTCTTGTAGCCTTGTCATGCATCATACTTGATTGAGCTCCATGTCTTGTTCATGTGTGGTGTGTTTACCTTGTTGTGTGCTTCTTCTCGATAGTTCCCGTGTCATTGCGATCGTGAGGATTCGTTCGTCTTCGTGGCTTCATCTTCTTCATGGACTCGTTCTTCTTCCTAGTGGGATCTCAGGCAAGATGACCATACCCTCGAAATCACTTCTATCTTTGCTTGCTAGTTGTTCGCTCTATTGCTATGCTGCGCTACCTACCACTTGCTATATCATGCCTCCCAAATTGCCATGAAACCACCTCTAACCTTTGTCACCCTTCCTAGCAAACCATTGTTTGGCTATGTTACCGCTTTTGCTCAGCCCCTCTTATAGCGTTGCTAGTTGCAGGAGAAGATGAAGATTGTTCCATGTTGGATTATGTTTATGTTGGGATATCACAATATCTCTTATTTTATTAATGCATCTATATACTTGGTAAAGGGTGGAAGGCTCGGCCTTATGCCTGGTGTTTTGTTCCACTCTTTCCGCCCTAGTTTCCGTCATACCGGTGTTATGTTCCTTGATTGTGCGTTCTTACGCGGTTGGGTGATTTATGGGACCCCCTTGACAGTTCGCTTTGAATAAAACTCCTCCAGCAAGGCCCAACCTTGGTTTTATCATTTGCCTACCTAAGCCTTTTCTCTTGGGTTCTGCGGACTCAAGGGTCATCTTTATTTAAACCCCCGGGCCAGTGCTCCTCTGAGTATTGGTCCAACCTATCAGTCGCCGGTGGCCACCAGGGGCAACTCTGGGATCGCCTATCGGAAGCTTGGACAATCCGGTGTGCCCTGAGAACGAGATATGTGCAGCTCCTATCGGGATTTGTCGGCACATTCGGGCGGCTTTGCTGGTCTTGTTTTACCATTGTCGAAATGTCTTGTAAACCGGGATTCCGAGACTGATCGGGTCTTCCCGGGAGAAGGTTTATCCTTCGTTGACCGTGAGAGCTTATAATGGGCTAAGTTGGGACACCCCTGCAGGGTATAAACTTTCGAGAGCCGTGCCCGCGGTTATGTGGCAGATGGGAATTTGTTAATATCCGGTTGTAGAGAACTTGACACTCGACTTAATTAAAACGCATCAACCGCGTGTGTAGCCGTGATGGTCTCTTTTCGGCGTAGTCCGGGAAGTGAACACGGTTTCTGGGTTATGTTTGACGTAAGTAGGAGTTCAGGATCACTTCTTGATCATTGCTAGTTTCACGACCGTTCCATTGCTTCTCTTCTCGCTCTTATTTGCGTATGTTTGCCACCATACTTGCTTAGTCGCTGCTGCAACCTCACCACCTTACCCCTTCCTTACCCTTTAAGCTTTGCTAGTCTTGATACCCATGGTAATGGGATTGGTGAGTCCTCGTGGCTCACAGATTACTACAACACCAGTTGCAGGTACAGGTTATGCGATGATCATGACGCGAGAGCGATGTTACTTGTTTTGGAGTCCTTCTTCTGCTTCTTCTTCGATCAGGGGATAGGTTCCAGGTCGGCAGCCTGGGCTAGCAGGGTGGATGTCGTATGAGTTTCTGTTTATGTTTCATCCGTACTCGGATGTTGTTCATGTGTTTGATGTATTGATGTATTCTTGCGGCATTTGTATGCCTTGTATGTATCCCCATCTATTATGTAGTGTTGATGTAATGATATCCACCTTGCATAAGCGTCTTCAAGATGCGCTTCTATCCTTGGTGGGACCTTCGAGTTCCTTTAGGATAGGGTCGCATCTTGGGCGTGACACTACCCTACGCAGCTCCGTCAGCTGCTTCAGCTGGTCGCTTAGAGGCGTCGGATGCTCCAGCGCGAGATACTGCGACCAGAACAGCTGCTCAGATGAACTTGCCTCCTCGGCTCGGAAAAACTGCGCGGCATCGGTGACACTCCTCGGAAGATCCGCAAATGCTCCTGGAGAACTCCAAATTTGGCTCAGCAAGATATACCTCTTCCAAAGCTACTATGCAAAAGAAAGGCCTTACCAGTCGCTATCTGCCTTGCTTGCCGGATCTCCTCGCGAGCACTCTGGGACTCGATTCGGGCCTCTTTGGCGTCCTTGAGAGCCTTGGCAAGCTCGGACGATTGGTCCGAAGTCTTCTGCTCGAAGGTCTCGCATTTGTGAATGGCGTCCTTCAGCTCTTGCTCGAGTTCGGCCACCCGAGCTTCATGTTGGTGATGGGTAGTCTGCTCTGCCTCCAGCTCCGCAACCGCTTTATCAGCGGCTGCCTTGTTCGCCTCCTTCTTGGCTTGGGCAAGCGCGCCTTTGAGGGACTCGACCTTGGTTGCGCCAACTATGATCATAATAAAAAAATCCATGAGTTAAACTACTCAATATACATATCACTTCTGATATGAAAACAAATTCCTTCTTTAAAATTTCCGCATACCTTGCATTTCCTCGAACCGCTTGTTAATGCGGTCGAGTTCCTCATCGGCCACTCGAAGCTTCCGATTGAGTTCGGAAACCTCTACGGCCTGGGCGGTAGCCGCCAACATGGATTCATGTTACAAAAGTAGCACAGTATATTATTGTCCGGATTATCATGTGGATCCTCTGTCCGGTTTATTCTAATCAGGATAGAGTCTCAGGGGCTACTGTCTATACACAGGTTTATCCTTTCATATGAAAAAGTTTTTAGAGCATTACGTCGCATACCTGAAAGCCTGTCAGTAGGCTGTAGAAGGTTTCGTTCAGTCCGCTTTTTGCAGACTGAACCTTTTCCATAACCGCACCCATCAGGGTGCGGTGCTCCTCCACGATGGAAGCACTTTGCAGTGCTTCCTCCAGAGCATGAGCCGCCTCCGGATTAACGGAGGCAGCTGATCGAGCTGTTGCTCCTCCCCCTCTCTAGAAGGGGGCTGCGTATCCAATCCCGAAGCCGAGTTGGTCTTCGGAACAGTGTTCGACGGGGGCCCGGATGGGGCTCCCAACCGTTGGTGGTCATGGGGGACGCCTCCCCCAGGTCTTTGGCGACCGAGGTATTAACCTCAGGCGCCTTCTCGATGGCCTCGTCTGCCCCTCCTCGGCCAGGAGAAGTCCTTCAGGACGACACTTCGGTGTCCTCCATGGCAGTAGGCGAGGGGGCTCGCGGTGGCATGTCGCCCTCCTCCTGCTCAGGCGGCAGGGAGTTCCCGTCCGATAAGGGAGTGTGCGGAATCTCGCGGGGAGGGCTGAAAGGCAAATAACAATACAACTCAGATAATGGAGGCAGGTAAGATGAAGATGAACAGTAATATTATTAATACTTACGATTCAGCCAGGGGCTTCACCCTGGGAGGTCTCTTGGGGATGTGTTCGGGCTCTGAGTCCAAACTTTCCGAGAGGGCCAACTTCCCTCTCTTAGGCACCCCTCCCTCCACGTCTTCGGAGGCGGTCCTCTTCTTCCTCCTCCCCTTTCGGCGGGAGTCACTTTACACCTCCTATTCTTCTTCTTCCTCGTCTCCCTCATGGGAGGAGAGGGCTTCGGTCTCTCCGGACATAGTGTCCGAAGGACCTCTGCGGCGAGGGCCGCCCTTGACTTCCTTGTCCTTCTTCTTGGCCTTCTTCTCCAGCGCCTGATAAGGTGCCGGGACCAGCATCTCTGTTAGCTGGGGTGTGGCTGGGCTCTCTGGCAGCGGTGCCAGACAGTTGATCCGCTCCACCTTTGTTGTCCAGCCCTATGTGGAAGGCAGATGAGAAAACCTCTATTGATCAAAACATCAACCGAATAGGTCTTCGGAAAAGCTAATGCTTACCTCTGAGGCCGGGTTCTCGATGTCGAGCCCGATGTCCTCGGTCTTCATCAGCCAGCTCTTCTGGGCCTTGAAGAGCAGCTTCCAAATTTCTTCATGTGTGGTGCCGAAGAAGCGCTTCAGGGTCTGCGGCCCCTCCGAATTGAACTCCCACATGGGGGAGGCCCGGCGTTGGCAGGGAAGGACGCGGCGGAAGAGCATCACTTGCACCACGTCCATGAGGCCAATGTTTGTACCCAGCACATTGCAGATGCGTTTTTGTACCATCTTCACCTCCGTCTGGGACCCCCAATCATGGCCCTTGGCGGTCCATGAGGTGAGTCTCGTAGGGGGTCCAGATCTGAACTCAAGTATGGCCACCCAGTTGGCGCAGCAGGGTTCGGTGATATAGAACCACTCCTGCTGCCACACCTTGACGGTCTCGATGAATGCCCCTTTGGGCCATGTGGCGTTGGGCAGCTTGCGTACCATGGCCCCACCACAATCCGCGTGCTGTCCATCGACCACCTTCGGCTTCAGATTGAAGACCTTGAGCCATAAGCCAAAGTGTGGTGGGATGCGGAGCAGAGCCTCACACACGATGATGAACGCCGATATGTGGAGGAAAGTATTCGGGGCTAGATCATGGAAATCTAGCTCGTAGTAGAACATAAGGCCTCGGACAAAGGGGTGGAGGGGAAACCCTAGCCCCCTGAGGAAATGGGGGATGAATACGACCCTCTCGCCGGGCCCCGAAGAGGGGATGACCTGGTCCTTGTCGGGGAGCCGGTGCGCGATATCGGTGGACAGATAGCCCACACTCCGGAGATCCTTCACGTCCTTTTCAGTGATGGAGGAGGCCTCCCACTTGCCCTTGGAGCCGGACCCGGCCGTGGCTGGGGAAGGTGGTGGCAATGGAAAGATCAGAGCTTTTTTGGGCGCTGAAGCTTGGGGATTGGAAGACAGAGGCTAGAGGAAAGCGTGGGGCAGAAAGGAGAAATCTTTGTCCTCTTATAGGCGGTGAAAATGCCAACCGTCCCTCTCTTAAGCCCTAAAACTCGCCAGTTCCCAATGAGATTGTGCGTAAGGCGCGGTTGGGTTACCCAAATCCCATTGATGAGAATCCCGTAATAAGCGGGCACGATCTCTATTTTGACAAGACGTGCCAATGGAGGCTCGACCTCGAAACACGAAACGGGAGGTGTGAAAACGATTCGAAATGCTGAAGAGTCAAGTGTGACGCTTCGCCAAAAAAATTGTCAGTAAAAGATAATATTCCTGTTTTAACATCTTGCCTTCGTGGCTAAGGGTTGTATTAATTTTACACAGCCGGACACAGTTCTTTTATAAGGGAAGCTGACGTACGATATTCAAGAGAAGAACCCGCCTTGCAATGCCGAAGACAATCCGCATGCCAAACACATCATCATTGAAGACTGGTTCAGGGGCTACTGAGGGAGTCCTGGACAAAGGGGTCCTCCACGTCCGGTCTATTCGACATAGGCCGAACTGATGGGCCGTGAAGATAAAGGCAGAAGACCATCCCTCGTGTCTGGGTAGGACTCCTATATGCGTGAACGGCAAGATTGGTGTCCAGATATTCTATTTCCTTTCCCTGTAAACTGACTCCGTACAACCCTAGGCCCCTCTGGTGTCTATATAAACTGGAGGGGTTAGTCCGTAGAGAGAATCAGAATATTCATAGGCTAAACAAGCTAGGGTTTGGCCATTACGATCTCGAGGTAGATCAACTCTTGTAACCCCTATACTCATCGTATACAATCAAGTACGACATAGGGTTTTACCTCCTTTAAGAGGGCCCGAAACTGGGTAAACATTGTGTCCCATTGTCCATTGTTACAATTGATCCTTAGACGCACAGCTTGGGCCCCCTACCCGAGATCTGCCGGTTTTGACACCGACAGCCACCCCTCCCCTTTCCTTCCCCTAGGGCCGACCAACCATGTAGAGGGGCTCGCCGCCCCTTAGTGGGCTGGTTTGTCCCCTCCTTTAGCCCATTAAGCCCATACACTTACCGGGGGTGTCCAGAACCCCTTCCGGTGACCCGATGACTACTCGGTGCACTCCAAAACTATTCCGGCGTCCGAATATCATTGTCCTATATATCAATCTTTACCTCCGGACCATTCCAGAGCTCCTCGTCATGTCCATGATCTCATCCGGGACTTGGAACAACATACGGTCACCAAATCATATAACTCATATAACACTATATCGTCAACGAACGTTAAGCGTGCGGACCCTACGGGTTCGAGAACTATGTAGACATGATCGAGACACCTCTCCGGTCAATACCAATAGCGAAACCTAGATGCCATATTGGCTCCTCCATATTCTATGAAGATCTTTATCAGTCGAACCTTATGACAACATACGTAATTCCCTTGTGACGTTTGATAGCACACAAGGTATCCCTCCGGTATCCGGGAATTGCATAATCTCATAGTCGAAGGAATATGTATTTGACATGAAGAAAGCAATAGCAATAAACTGAATGATCAATATGCTAAGCTAACGGATGGGTCTTGTCCATGACATCATTCTCCTAATGATGTGATCTCGTTATCAAATGACAACACATGTCTATGGTTAGGAAACTTTAACCATCTTTGATCAACGAGCTAGTCTAGTAGAGGCTTACTAGGGACACGGTATTTGTTTATGTATTCACACATGTATTTAAGTTTCTAGTCAATACTATTCTAGCATGAATAATAAACCTTTATCACGATTAAGGAAATATAATAATAACCATTTTGTTATTGCCTCTAGGGCATATTTCCATCAGTCTCCCACTTGCACTAGAGTTGATAATCTTGTTCACATCGCCATGTGATTAACACCCATAGTTCACATCGCCATGTGACCAACACCCAAAGAGTTTACTAGAGTCAATAATCTAGTTCAAATCGCCATGTGATTAACACCCAAAGAGTACTAAGGTTCTAAGGTGTGATCATGTTTTGCTTATGAGAGAAGTTTAGCCAACGGGTCTGCCACATTCAGATCCGTATGTATTTTTGCAAATTTCTATGTCTACAATGCTCTATATGGAGCTACTCTAGCCAATTGCTCCCACTTTCAATATGTATGCAGACTAAGACTCACAGTCATCTGAATTGGTGTCAAAGTTGCATCGACGTAACCCTTTACAATGAACTCTTTATCACCTCCATAACCGAGAAATATTTCCTTAGTCCTCTTAGGTAACTAAGGATAATTTTGACCGTTGTCCAGTGATCTACTCCTGGATCACTATTGTACCCCCTTACCAAACTCATGGCAAGGTACACAATAGGTCTAGTACACAACATGACATACTTTATAGAACCTATGGCTGAGGCATAGGGAATGACTTTCATTCTCTATCTATCTTCTGCCGTGGTCGGGTTTTGAGTCTTACTCAACTTCGAACCTTGCAACATAAGCAAGAACCCTTTCTTTGACTGATCTATTTTGAAATTGTTCAAAATTTTGCCAAGGTATGTACTTTGTGAAAGTCCTATTAAGCGCCTCGATCTATCCCTATAGATCTTGATGCCCAATATGTGAGTAGCTTCACTGAGGTCTTTCATTGAAAAATTCTTATTCAAGTATCCTTTTATGCTATCCAGAAATTCTATATCATTTCCAATCAACAATATGTCATCCACATATATTATCAGAATGCTACAGAGCTTCCACTCACTTTCTTGTAAATACAGGCTTTACCATAAGTCTGTATAAAACCATATGCTTTGATCACCTCATCAAAGCGTATATTCCAGCTCCGAGATGCTTGCACCAGTACATAGATGGATCGCTGGAGCTTTCACACTTTGTTAGCACCTTTAGGATCGACAAAACCTTCTGGTTGCATCATATACAACTCTTCTTTAAGAAATCCATTAAGGAATGCAGTTTTCACATCCATTTGCCAGATTTCATAATTATAAAATGCGGCAATTGCTAACATGATTCGGACAGACTTAAGCATCGCTATGGGTGAGAAAGTCTCATCACAGTCAACTCCTTGAACTTGTCGAAAACCTTTTGCGACAAGTCGAGCTTTGTAGACAGTAACATTACCACTAGCGTCAGTCCTCTTCTTGAAGACCGGTTTATTCTCAATGGCTTGCCGATCAACGGGCAAGTCCACCAAAGTCCATACTTTGTCCTCATACATGGATCCTATCTCAGATTTCACAGCCTCAAGCCATTTATCGAAATATGGGCTCATCATAGCTTCTTCATAGTTCATAGGTTCACCATGGTCTAATAACATAACTTCCAGGACAGGATTAGCGTACCACTTTGGTGTGGATCGTGCTCTGGTCGACCTACGATGTTCAGTAGTAACTTGATCTGAAGCTTCATGATCAATATCATTTGCTTCCACTCTAGTTGGTGTAGGCATCACGGGAACGGTTTTATCTGATGTGCTACTTTCCAATTCGAGAGAAGGTACAACTACCTCATCAAGTTCTACTTTCCTCCCACTCACTTCTTTCGAGAGAAACTCCTTCTCTACAAAGAATCCATTCTTAGCAACAAAGATCTTGCCTTCGGATCTGTGGTAGAAGGTGTACCCAATAGTTTCGTTAGGGTATCCTATGAAGACGCACTTCTCCGCTTTGGGTTCGAGCTTATTAGGCTGAAGCCTTTTGACATAAGTGTCGCATCCCCAAACTTTTAAGAAATGACAGCTTAGGTTTCTTGCCAAACCACAGTTCATATGGTGTCATCCCCAAACTTCCTGAAGATGAATTGCAATTGTTTGATGACTGAGAGCATATTTTGTTAGTTTCCAAGAAAGTTTATGGTCTATGCTTTAACATGTGAATAGCTTGTTACTTGATCATGAGAAGCTTTATGATATGAGCTACTATTATGATATATAACGATGCTACAGAAAGTGATTGAAATTATCATTGATCAAACTTGTGCACTTGCTAGCATTCCACATCAAAAATTCTGTTTTTTATCATTTACCTACTCAAGGACGAGCAGGAATTAAGCTTGGGGATGCTTGACACGTCTCCAACGTATCTATAATTTTTTTATTGTTCCATGCTATTATATTATCCATCTTGGATGTTTTATATGCATTTATATGCTATTTTATATAATTTTTGGGACTAACCTATTAACCTAGAGCCCAGTGCTAGTTTCTGTTTTTTCCTTGTTTATGAGTTTCGCAGAACAGGAATACCAAACGGAGTCTAAATGAGCTGAAAATTTACGGTGATTTTTTATGGACAGAAGAAGCCCCTGAAGCAAAAGAGTTGGGCCTAAAGAGCCATGAGGCCTCCACAAGGGTGGAGGACGCGCTCTACCACCCTAGGGGCACCCTCCGTTATTGTGGGCTCCTCGTGGACCCCCCCTGACTTGTTCTTGATGCTAAAAAATCCTATAAATACAGAAACCCCCAGAAATAAACCTAGATCGGGAGTTCCGTCGCCACAAGCCTCTGTAGCCGCGAAAAACCAATCGGGAGCCCGTTCCAGCACCCTGTCAGAGGGGGAAACCATCACCAATGGCCATCTTCATCAGCCCGGCGGCTCCATGACGAGGAGGGAGTAGTTCACCCTCGGTGCTGAGGGTATGTACCAGTAGTTATGTGTTTGATCTCTGTCTCTCGTGTTCTTGATTTGGCACGATCTTGATGTACCGCGAGCTTTGCTACTATAGTTGGATTATATGGTGTTTCTCCCTCTCTACCTTGTGATGAATTGAGTCTATTCCTTTGAGGTTTTGTTATGTCGGATTTAATCTTTGGATGTGAGAGCACTTGATGTATGTCTTGCGATGGGATATCCGTGGTGACAATGGGATGTTCTGTTGATCCACTTGATGTATGTTTTGGTTATCAACTTGTGGATTCCCATGGTGACATTGGCGTAATCTATGCATAGGGGTTGATGCACGTTTTCATATTCCTATCTCCGGTAGAAATCTCGGGATGCTCATGAATTTCTTTGTGTTGGATTGAATATTATGAATCTGAAGTTGTTTGATGCATATCGTATAATTGACCCATGGATACTTGTGGTGACATTGGAGTATCTAGGTGACATTAGGGTTGATTGATGTGTGTCATATGGTGTTATTTTACTACGAACTCTAGGGTTGTTTGTGACACTTATAGGAATAGCTCAATGGATTGATCGGAAAGAATAACATTGAGGTGGTTTCGTACCCTACAAGCAATTTCACCTTATGTTCTACGCGATAGGAACTTTGGAGTGATTCTTCGTGCATGTTGAGGGATTGTTATATGATCCAATTATGTTATCATTGTTGAGAGAACTTGCTCTAGTGAAAGTATGAACCATAGGCCTTGTTTCGAAGCATTGCAATACAGTTTTCGCTCACTTTTGTTACTAGTTACCTTGCTGTTTTTATATTTTCAGATTACAAAAACCTATTTCTACTATCCATATTGCACTTGTATCACCATCTCTTCGCCGAACTAGTGCACCTATACAATTTACCATTGTATTGGGTGTGTAGGGGGCACAAGAGACTCTTTGTTATTTGGTTGCAGGGTTTTTTGAGAGAGACCATCTTCATCCTATGCCTCCCACGGATTGATAAACCTGAGGTCATCCACTTGAGGGAAATTTGCTACTGTCCTACAAAACTCTATGCTTGGAGGCCCAACACGAGTCTACAAGAAGAAGGTTACATAGTAGACATCACATATCTAATAAAGTACGGTTACAACGTTCGGACACACCATTACGCTGTGGTGTTCCAGGTGGCGTGAGTTGTGAAACCATTCCATATTGTTTTAAATGAAGGCCAAACTCGTAACTCAAATATTTGCTTTCACGATCAGATCATAGAGACTTTATTTTCTTGTTACGATGATTCTCCACTTCACTCTGAATTCTTTGAACTTTTCAAACGTTTCAGACTTGTGTTTCATCAAGTAGATATACCCATACCTACTCAAATCATCTGTGAAGGTGAGAAAATAATGATACCCGCCGCGTGCTTCAACACTCATCGGACCGCATACATCAGTATATATTATTTCCAAAACGTCATTAGCTCGCTCCATTGTTCCGGAGAACGGAGTTTTCGTCATCTTGCCATGAGGCATGGTTCACAAGTATCAAATGATTCATAATCAAGTGATCCCAAAAGTGCATCCGCATGGAGTTCCTTCATGCGCTTTACACCAATATGACATAAACGGCAGTGCCACAAGTATGTTACACTATCATTATCAACTTCGCATCTTTTGGCATCATTATTATGATTATGTGTATCACTACGATCGAGATTCAATAAACCATTCACATTGGGTGTATGACCATAGAAGGTTTTATTCATGTAAACAGACCAACAATTATTCTCTAACTTAAATGAATAACCGTATTGCAATGAACACGATCTAATCATGTTCATGCTCAACGCAAACACCAAATAACGTTTATTTAGGCTCAACACTAATCCCGAAGGTAGAGGGAGTGTGCGATGGTGATCGTATCAACCTTGGAATAACTTCCAACACTCATCGTCACCTCGCCCTTAACTAGTCTTTGTTTATTCTGCAACTCATGTTTCGAGTTACTAATCTTAGCAACTGAACCGGTATCAAATACCCAGGGCTATTACGAACACTAGTAAGGTACACATCAATAATATGTATATCAAATATACCTTTGTTCACTTTGCCATCCTTCTTATCCGCCAAGTATTTGGGGGAAGTTCCGCTTCCAGTGACCATTCCTATTGCCATAGAAGCACTCAGTTTCAGGCTTGGGTCCAGCTTTGGGCTTCTTCCCGGGAGCGGCAACTTGCTTGCCATTCTTCTTGAAGTCCCTTTCCTTTCCCTTTCCCTTTTTCTTGAAACTAGTGGTCTTTATTAACCATCAACACTTGTGCTCTTTCTTGATTTCTACCGTCGCCAATTTCAGTATCGCGAAGAGCTCGGAAATCGCTTTAGTCATTCCTTGCATATTATAGTTCATCATGAAGCTCTAGTAGCTTGGTGATAGTGACTAGAGAACTCTGCCAATCACTATCTTATCTGGAAGATTAACTCCCACTTGATTCAATCCATTGCAGTACCCAGACATTCTGAGCACATGCTCACTGGCTGACCAATTCTCCTCCATCTTGTAGGCAAAGTACTTGTTAGAGGTCTCATACCTCTCAACACGGGCATAAGTCTGAAATACCAATTTTAGCTCTTGGAACATCTCATATGTTCCATGCTGTTCAAAACGTTTTTAAAGTCCCGGTTCTAAGCCGTAAAGCATGGCGCACTAAACTATTAAATAGTCATCATATCGAGCTTTCCAATTGTTCATAATGTCCGCATTTGCTCCTGCAATAGGTCTGACACCTAGCGGTATCAAGGAGATAATTCTTCTGTGCAGCAATGCGGATAATCCTCAGATCACGGACCTAGTCCGCATCATTGCTACTATCATCTTTCAACTTATTTTTCTCTAGGAACATATCAAAAAATAGGGGAGCTATATCGCGAGTTGTTGATCTACAACATAGATATGCAAAACTATTAAACCTAAGTTCAAAATAAATTATGTTCAATTAATCAAATTACTAATGAACTCCCACTTAAATAAACATCCCTCAAGTTATCTAAGTGATACATGATCCAAATCAACTAACCCATGTCCGATCATCACGTGAGATGGGGTAGTCATCAATGGTGAACATCTCTATGTTGATCATATCTACTATATGACTCATGTTCGACCTTTCGGTCTTGAGTGTTCTGAGACCATGACTGTACATGGTAGGCTCGTCAAGTTTAACCCAAGTATTCTGCATGTGCAAAACTGTCTTACACCCGTTGTATGTGAACATAGAGTACATCACACCCGATCATCACGAGGTGCTTCAACACGACGAACTGTGGCAACGGTGCATACTCGGGGAGAACACTTGTATCTTGAAATTTAGTGAAGGGGTCATCTTATAATGCTACCGCCATTCTAAGTAAAATAAGATGCTTAAAGGATAAACATCACATGCAATCAAAACATGTGACATGATATGGCCATCATCATCTTGTGCTTTTGATCTCCATCTCCAAAGCATCGTCATGATCTCCATCGTCACTGGCTCGACACCTTGATCACCATCGTTGTGTCGGGGTCGTCTCGCTAACTATTGGTTCTACAACTATTGCTAACGCATAGCGATAAAGTAAAGCAATTACATGGCGCTTGCATTTCATACAATCACTACTGCAGGATGCTGCTAACGCGACACTACGATCAGAGACCCTTCGATGAAACTGTATGCGATGCCATAATCGCAAACGGTGGTGTAAAAAACCGTCAAAAAAGGTGCAAAATGTTTGCGATGGAGGATGCATCAAACACGGTTCAGATTTTAGTTGCGTGTGCGATGCAGGGCATACGGTTCAGCTCAATTAACTGTTTGTGATGAGGACGAACAAAAGAAACGGGCAGCCAGATGAAGGTGTGTGCGATGTACAACATACGGTTCACTCGGATAAACTGTTTGTGATTAGGCAACACAAAGGAAACGGTCAACCAGATCAACGTGTGTGCGATATACGGCATGCGGTTCACTCAGATGAACTGTTTGCATTGAGACATGAGAACAGAAATGGTTCAACTTAACAAGATGTGTGTGATACGCGGCAAACAGGTCTGTAATCGGAAACGTGTGCGAAGACCGATAACAACACAGACGATTACTGCTAACATGCCGTGTGTGTTGTGAGCAAACGATTGCTGTTATACAATTGTGAGTGATTGATGAAAACATCACCGACGGGTTCCATTGTTTAGTCTGTGTGCGATCTGATTTTCTTTGTCCGCACAACATCTACGCTCTGTCTACAGAGCATCAACATATATACTTAAAAAGAAAGCATTGCATAACCAAATTAAGCATACAATTACACAAGTGACTACACACATAACATTTCCACACACCAAAGTAAGCATTTACATGCATACTAAAGTAGGAGAAACGAGGATCTGATCATCTACTTATTGTTGCGACGATGCTTGGCATTGCTTTGCTTCCGGCTGGATCCCTGGCTGTTTTGGGGAAGGAGGCACTTCCTCATGTCAACGATCCGCCTGTACATGTCGTAGCTCGTGTACGCCTCCTTGGCCGCGTACACGACGTGAGCTTTGTCGAGTTTCTCCATCCAGGCCGAGTGCCAGGCACGCTTGTCCTTGTTGCATGAATCCTTCATGTCTCTGTAGTAGGGGTCGATGATGGCCTCGGTGAGGTGAAGCAATGAGTCCTTCTCATGCTCCATGCTGCCCCAGATCTTGTATTGGCCCTGGATGTCGACAAGATTCTGGCAGGCGATGCCCGAATTCTCGAGCGCCTTTACATCATTGGTGATGTCCACCGTAAAGAACATGTAGTGGGGGATGTTGACAAACCTGGCGAAATGCTCGCAAGGTCTTGTGGCCGGGAAGTAGTGGTAGACGAGGACATGGTGGCGCACGCACATCTGGGCGACGGCGACCTTGGGACGAGACCCGACATGAGCGCGGGTCTACTCGAGGTCGAAACCGACCACCTTGTAATTCTCCTCGGCAAGCAACAGCTCCATGATGTGGATGGAGTGCTCCACCCAGACCGGGTCGTTGGTGTACACCACCGAGAGGTCCATGAACCTTTTGTGGGTGTCCACCACGGCACGCATGGTGAACTGCTGCTCGTCGTCGGCAGCCGCTCGGAGCGCCATTGGAGCCGCGCAGGACCCTCTAAGAATTTCTCGTGGTGGGTATGCTTCTTGCAATGGTGGGGCGTGATCGAAAGGTTGAAGAGACACAAGGGTTAAATGGTCGCTGTAATAAATGGGGGTCGGCCGGCCTGTAATCGTCACGTCTTGTCACAACGTTCATAGCGGAGGATTCCAGTGCACGCTTGACAACACCGCACCGCACGCGTGGGCTCGAAGAGGCGCCAAATGTATCGTCGGTGAGCCTGTTCCCGCGCTACCGCGCTGTTTACCGTGCAAGCTTCTCGCCCGGCTAGTTTGGCCACGCGTCGGCTAGAAGAGGGACAAATCGTGGGCGTTTATTGGCAAAAAGCAAAAACGAAGTGTGTGGAATGACTTCGGTCATAAGTTTACCCGTGGGTGATGAGGTCAAAGTTACACAAAAGGGTGATGATGGACACTCGAGTGCGATAATTAATTATGCGCTCTACAGTGCACACAGTGGAAGAAACCAACTGTGTGCAATAATGTCGAAGATCGCAATCGAGTTAGCTATACAGATCGTGTGCTGTGAGATCGACAAGGTAAACAGATTCGAGAATGGTTAATAAAATCTAAGACCATTGCATATTAAGGTCAAAATAGTGCTAGCAATATACGAGTCTCATACGATGCCATTTCAACAATTGTACCACAAAAGCTCAAAATATTACAAGGTTCAAATTCCAGAGTTATATGCCTCAAATTCGAAGATTACAAGGTTCAAACTGATATTAGAAATGAAATTCAGCTCATCAGCTGCAAACGCTCGCGCTGATCCGCTGAACATGGATATCAGAGAAGTTCAAATTAATATCACCGCTTCTAAGTCTGGTTTCGAAACCTCACAATTTTTGCAAAGGGGTCAGCCACTGAGAAGTCATGTATGGGGTTGACACGATGACTTCCGATTACTCTGTCATCTGAAGTTCCAAAATGAAATTCAGCATTTTTGGAGCCTACTCCATTCTGCCGCAGGCGCCGGCCCTGATCAACAAACCATTCATTTTTGCGAAATAAATGTAGGGCAAACCTCATTTCCTTCAGCACCCTTGCTCTGGGAACAAAGAACCTGGCAAATATAATCTCTGGTAAGGTCCCTCGGTAGGAGTTCAAAGTAATTTATGAGAGATGCAGATCTAGGCATTCGACGTGATTGTTATATTGTATCACATTATCCACCACTGGGCCTAATCTTATCTGCAAAAGAAGAAAACGTGTTAGTGCCTACATGCAGTTTTGAACATTACTACAGGCCTATTTGGTTTGCAGGATTTGTAAAATGCACTAACATGCCATCTTTGATCTGACATGATTAACGTGGGCATTTGATTACATTCTAGAAAAATGTAGCCTTCTTCACAAGAGGTTGGAGTGGATGAAAAGTTCCCTAATAAAACTAGTACAGATTAATCCAAAGGAGAAATGCTTATTGATTGTAACCATATGGATCAAGCAACCAATATGGGGGGTGGAACATGTATGTACTGAAATCCTCCAAAAGAATCCTTCAGAAATCGTAGTACATTGTCATTGTAAACTTGGAAAAAGGTGTCACAAATTGAACTCCCTTATGGTTAACATTTAACAGGAAAGGAACATCACCTCGATATATAGCTTCTCCAGGCACGGAAAGCATCTCAGGAAACTGACAACTTGCTCCAGGTTGGGGCCGATAGATTCTAGTGCCAAGACCTTCACTGTGCGCAGTTTCGGGGTCAAGCTTGTCGAAATCATTTTGTGACTGACACACGAACAAACATCTTCAAAATTAGAAATAATGTTAATTTGTAGAAGGAGTTTTAGCACATGTTTAAACATTCACAATACATATCAAGCAAGCATGACAAGAGTATATGAGCAGCGGAAAGTAAAGCATACAAATTGCAAGAATGTAAAGGGATGAGATTGGAGTGTGCAAACGCAATTGGAGACACGGAGATTTTTTATCCGTGGTTCCGATAGGTGGTGCTATCGTACATCCACGTTGATGGAGACTTCAACCCACAAAGGGTAACGGTTGCGCGAGTCCACGGAGGGCTCCACCCACGAAGGGTCCACGAAGAAGCAACCTTGTCTACCCCACCATGGCCATCGCCCACGAAGGACTTGCCTCACTAGGGTAGATCTTCACGAAGTAGGCGATCTCCTTGCCCGTACAAACTCCTTGGTTCAACTCCACAATCTTGACGGAGGCTCCCAAGTGACACCTAACCAATCTAGGAGACACCACTCTCCAAAAGGTAATAGATGGTGTGTTGATGATGAACTCCTTGCTCTTGTGCTTCAAATGATAGTCTCCCCAACACTCAACTCTCTCTCACAGATTTGGATTTGGTGGAAAGATGATTTGAGTGGAAAGCAACTTGGGGAAGGCTAGAGATCAAGATTTATGTGGTTGGAATGGAATATCTTGGTCTCAACACATGAGTAGGTGGTTCTCTCTCAAAAAATGAATGATGGAAGTGTAGGCATGTTCTGATGGCTTTCTCCATGAATGAAGAGAGGGTGGAGGGGTATATATAGCCTCCACACAAAATCTAACTGTTACACACAATTTACCAAACTTGGTGGGACCGAATCAGAAAACTCGGTCAGACCGATTTAGTTCAAAATGGACCGTTGGGCATTTCGGTGGGACCGATATGATCAACTCGGTGGGACCGATGTGCTAGGGTTAGGGTAAAACCTCATCTCGGTTTGACCGATTACACAAACTTGGTGGAACCAATTTTAGTAATAAGTGAAACAGAGAGTTGGTCAAGCAAACTCGGTGGGACCGACTGCATATCTCGGTGGGACCAAAATTATTGCAATAGGCAACAGAGAGTTTGCAAGCCCATCTCGGTGAGACCGAGATCCCATCGGTGAGGCCGAATTGATTAGGGTTTCTGGCAGTGGCTATGTCAAGTGAACTCGGTGGCGCCGGATAGATCAAATCGGTGGGGCCGAGTTTGACTTTTGGTTTGGGACATATGTGGATATGAGAAAGTGGTTGAGGGCTTTGGAGCATATCACTAAGCACTTTGAGCAAGCAAGCCATTAAGCAACACCTCATCCCCTTTTAATAGTATTGGCTTTCCTATGGACTCAATGTGATCTTGGATCACTAAAATAGAAAATGTAGAGTCCTGAGCTTTGAGCTTTGAGCTTGAGCCAATCCTTTGTCCTTAGCATCTTGAAGGGGTTCCACATCCTCTTGTCCATGCCACTCCACTATTGAACTTATCTGAAACATACTAGGTAGAGGTATTAGTCCTACAAGAGATATGTTGACATTAATTACCAAAATCACCCAGGGAGCACTTGTGCTTTCAACTGTGCAGTTCAATTTCATCAGTACCAGTTTCAACAATACCACTATGAATGACTACATTTGGTTGCTGCATCTTGTAGTTAACACGCCTTTCGATTTTTATGTAACAATAACCAGTGTACTTAGACCGACACAATACCAGTTTGAATGGCTATGTTTGCTTGTTGTTAAATGTTAGGCCTGTTGCGGTTACCACACCTTTCCACTTGTTTTGCTTTACTAGTGTGCTTAAACCTGCACACTGAATCTATCTTTTGGAGATTATTTTGTCTGCCATGGATAATTTTGGTTGATGTTTAGCCTGTTGTGCTTAACATGCTTCTTGATGTACCTACACAGGACAATTTTGGGAACGACTGGTGTTTTCCATCGAGGTTAGTTTCATCCCATGGCTTATATCTGCTCACTGTTCAGGATATCGGTAGCTGGTACCATATAGGTCGGCGGCTAATAAGGGACTAATCGGTGAATCGGACTTTTAACTGAATATATCTGCAACCCATTTATCGTTAGGTTAACTAGGGCCATATGTAATATATCTGAGGCTACATAGCAACATGCACTATACTTAATGTCTAAATATGCAATCCTAGGCTACATAGCAACAAGGAAGAGTGTTACATTAATGTTCTAATGATGTCTAGATATGCGTAGAAGAGCAGCAGCAGCAACAACAACAACACAGCCTTGTTTGGATACTCAACTTAGCTAGAGGTTAGAGTTATTTTTTGACTAACCCTAAACTAGCTCCATCCAAAGAGTTGTTTGGATGGCAGGGTTAGATTGATAATAAATGCACTAGGAGAACTAGCTCCAATTAGCACCTCTTGGTTTGGATACTTTTTTGGGTGGGTTATAGATGCAACTAGCTCAAACTAGCCCTCATGTTTAGAGGATATTCAAGAGAAGAACCCGCCTTGCAATGCCGAAGACAATCCGCGTGCCAAACACATCATCATTGAAGACTAGTTCAGGGGCTACTGAGGGAGTCCTGGACTAAGGGGTCCTCGACGTCCGGTCTACTCGACATAGGCCGAACTGATGGGCCGTGAAGATAAAGGCAGAAGACCATCCCTCGTGTCTGGGTACGACTCCTATATGCGTGAACGGCAAGATTGGTGTCCAGATATTCTATTTCCTTTGCCTGTAAACCGACTCTGTAGAACCGTAGGCCCCTCTGGTGTCTATATAAACTGGAGGGGTTAGTCCGTAGAGAGAATCAGAATATTCATAGGCTAAACAAGCTAGGGTTTAGCCATTACGATCTTGAGGTAGATCAACTCTTGTAACCCCTATACTCATCGAATACAATCAAGTAGGACATAGGGTTTTACCTCCTTTAAGAGGGCCCGAAACTGGGTAAACATTGTGTCCCGTTGTCCATTGTTACAATTGATCCTTAGACGCACAGCTTGGGCCCCCCTACCCGAGATCTGCCGGTTTTGACACCGACAGCCACCCCTCCCCTTTCCTTCCCCTAGGGCCGAACAGCCATGTAGAGGGGCTCTCCGGCCCCTTAGTGGGCTGGTTTGTCCCCTCCTTTAGCCCATTAAGCCCATACACTTACCGGGGGTGTCCGGAACACCTTCTCGTGACCCGATGAGTACTCGGTGCACTCCGAAACTATTCCGGTGTCCGAATATCATCGTCCTATATATCAATCTTTACCTCCGGACCATTCCGGAGCTCCTCGTCATGCCCATGATCTCATCCGGGACTTCGTACAACATTCGGTCACCAAATCATATAACTCATATAACACTATATCGTCAACGAACGTTAAGCGTGCGGACCCTACGGGGTCGAGAACTATGTAGACATGACCGAGACACCTCTCTGGTCAATACCAATAGCGAAACCTGGATGCCATATTGGCTCCTCCATATTCTACGAAGATCTTTATCAGTCGAACCTTATGACAACATACGTAATTCCCTTTGTCCATCGGTATGTTACTTGCCCGAGATTCGATCGTTGGTATCTTCATACCTAGTTCAATCTCGTTACCGGCAAGTATCTTTACTCGTTCCATAATACATCATCTCATAACTAAATCCTTAGTCATTTGCTTGCAAGCTTATGATGTGTATTACCGAGAGGGCCCAGAGATACCTCTCCGATACTCGGAGTGACAAATCCTAATCTCGATCTATGCCAACTCAACAAACACCTTCGGAGATACCTGTAGAGCATCTTTACAATCACCCTATTCCCTTGTGACGTTTGATAGCACACAAGGTATTCCTCCGGTATCCGGGAGTTGCATAATCTCATAGTTGAAGGAATATGTATTTGACATGAAGAAAGCAATAGCAATAAACTGAATGAACAATATGCTAAGCTAACGGATGGGTCTTGTCCATGACATCATTCTCCTAATGATGTGATCTCGTTATCAAATGACAACACATGTCTATGGTTAGGAAACTTTAACCATCTTTGATCAACGAGCTAGTCTAGTAGAGGCTTACTAGGGACACGGTATTTGTTTATGTATTCACACATGTATTTAAGTTTCTAGTCAATACTATTCTAGCATGAATAATAAACCTTTATCACGATTAAGGAAATATAATAATAACCATTTTGTTATTGCCTCTAGGGCATATTTCCATCAGTCTCCCACTTGCACTAGAGTCGATAATCTAGTTCACATCGCCATGTGATTAACACCCATAGTTCACATCGCCATGTGACCAACACCCAAAGAGTTTACTAGAGTCAATAATCTAGTTCAAATCGCCATGTGATTAACACCCAAAGAGTACTAAGGTTCTAAGGTGTGATCATGTTTTGCTTATGAGAGAAGTTTAGCCAACGGGTCTGCCACTGTTAGGACCGGTTTTTTGGGATATTAATTTCCCAGAAAATGGCCCTTGTGCTCACCAGCCCCAGGATTACTGTTAGCTGATGAGGCACCAACTCGATACAGAAATTCCAAGCAAAGTACAAAATATGTAGTACAAGACCATTGTGGCATATGAGTACAACAATTGGTTTCTAGTGGTTGATGGCGGAAGCGGTTTGTGGTTCATCTACGTCTATGGGACTCCATTTCCCACAAGAACAGCTGACCAGGATAACTCCTATCTTCTCGAGGCTGCTATCATCATTGCGTAGGTTCCGGGGCTGTCATCGCAACACTCCTCTCCATGCAAGAAATCTGGCCAAGACAATAGCCAGGGACAAGCCAGTGAGTACTTTTGAATGTACTCGCAAACATTATGAACACGGGTATAATATATCGAGGGATAATCATGCTTCGAAATATTCTATGATCATAACGTCAGTCACGAAATAAACAAAATCCATGAAGCACGCAAGCAGATTATTTATATAAAGCATGAGTATGCAATATGGAAGTAGAAACAGAATGCACCGATCGGGTGTCTGGAGCGACACCTCGAAAGGATAACAATATAAATCATGCCTCAGTCGGGCGTCTGAGCGACACCACATAAAGGGCTCATAAATAAAAGAAATAACAAGTATGCCACAGTCGGGCGTCTAAGCGACACCACATAAAGGGCTTATAAAGAATTTAAATAACAGGCATGCCACAGTCGGGCGTCTGAGCGACACCACATAAAGGGCTTATACAAATAATAAGCATGCCACAGTCGGGCGTCTGAGCGACACCACATAAAGGGCTTATATAAGAATAATCACAGTGAATATCTAGGAGGTAGAACCATCCCAGGGATACTCAATATTTCAAGTAATAATAGGGTTAGTCCAATATAATAATAATCACAATCATCACAAGTCACAAGTCATGATCCAAGTTCTGGTTTAACAGTTTTCTCCTCCGAAGACCGACACTAAGACCAACACTAAGGCCGACACTGGACCCATCTCAGACTGTAGTCCTCACCCATGGACACGGCTATCCGAATAGATTTAACCTCTGCAGAGGGTGTACTCTTTACCCACGAGTAACGGATTCCTTTAGTCCATCGGGACTAATTCCATTTACGGTCTTTTAATTGAAAACACGCCTGACCCGCACACACCAGCTTAACCTACCGGTGTCTGGAATCACCCACGACACCTGTCAAGCAAAACTCTAAGTGGGGAGGCTACAACCTCGACTTAGCATGGGATCAAATTTATATCGCGCGCTCTAAGGGGTGCCCCCCTCTCGGTCCCAACCGGAAACACCCATGCCCCCGGACCAGGTGGCATGCCTACCGGATGCATCCGGTATCTTCCACCATGGCCTCTCTGTATGGTGTGTGCTAGGACGGGGTTGACAACTTACTGAACCGTACCCTACCTGCGGCAGGGACAAGTGGTAGTACGAAACGAGTATGGGGGTTACTGGAACAAGACTCGATCTACGGCCGACTCAGGAGGTCCAAGAATTCCCTGTATGATTAGCATAACGAATATATTTCAACTAACAGACAAAATCACCACTCATCATACCTCATCATGCCATACCGGACAGACTCGTCTCGACGAGGAACTAGGGACAAGCTCGTGTCTACCCAAGACAGCGACTTTCCGGACTTCCTTCCGGTATGCACGAAAAGCTCACGAGGATGATTACTATCACCAGCATATCCATTTCTAACAGCAAAGAATCTCGTTATGCACTCACTCGTATGATCGTATCGTCACATAAAATAACGAATGCTCCACGTCAAGGTGGTGTTGTAACCGTATCAAACAACACACAAAAATATTATGCCCGGGTTCAGAATGCTTGCCTTCACGAGAATGCAAGAGGGAGTGCACTTTTTGAAAGTTGCCTTCTTCTTCAAAATCCTATTTTATGAAAATTTAAATTAACACATAGCTTTAAAACAGTACAAAAAAGTTGTTTGGAAAATTTTCAAATAAATACTAAAATAAACTAGACAATATTTGGGAAACAACAGAAAAAGAATCAAGTCATTTGGATTTATATGTAAAAAGTTATAGCCAGTCAAAGTTTAGTCAAATTCTGTTTTTTTTAATAAAACAGAAAAAGGAAAACGCTTCGACATAGAATACGCTTTCGGGGTAGGGGATACATACTCGAGACTTTACGCTTTCACTTATCCAGTGTGGACGGGTGCGTGGGTCACTGACAGTGGGTCCACGGGGCCCACTGGTCAGGTTTGACCAGTTGTCTCTCCCTCCTCTTCCTTTGCCCGAGCGGAGGGGGGACTCCGGCGATCGACGCCGGCGAACGATGGCTCCTCGAGGGCATCCGAGGACAGGGATGGACCCGCCAGACTGGGGCGGTCCTCCCGGTGGTCGTTGGGTCGTCGGGGGTGGAAGGAATCGCCGGCGGCGAGCTCCGCGGCGGAGGAGGCTTCGGGTGGTTTTGGGGTTCTGGGCTGCGGTGGTTTTCGAGCGAGTTTGAGGCGTTGGGTGGCTCCACAAGATCGAGGGGAAACGGGTGGTGGTGTTGGATGGACGGGGGAGGGTCTGGTTGCGACGAACGGCACCGGAAGGCGGCGGCGGCCGAACCGGCCGGAGTCGAGGAAGACGGCTACCAACCCCCGATTGCTGGCTGAGGGGGTGCTATGGGGGTGGCCTGAGGTCGCCTGAGTGCTCGGAGGAGCTCGGGGGCCTCCTTTTATAGCGCAACGAGGCTGGTTCCGCGGTGGTGGATAAGAACGCTGGCGACCGCCGTTCTGTAGTGGCCAGGGTGATGTGGCGGCGACGAGCACTAGCAGACGGGCTTGAGGATAGGCTCGGGCTGTACAAGGGGGCAGTTGGCGCGCTGCTGCGGCTCGGGCGGCGCCGTCCATGGCAGGAGCCCACTGTGGCCGGCCGCTAGCCGTCGTGGCCGACCTGACGGCGGCGCTGTAGGGCGCCAGGGGCGGCTCTGCGGCGAGGGAGGGGGCGGGCGTGCTGGCTGCGAGTGGGGAGAGGCCAGAGCGGGCGCGGGGAGGCGGCCGTGCGACGCGGCGGCTCGGGCGCCTGCACGTGTAAAACGCGCGCTTTGGGCGCGCCCAGAGCACGCACGAGACATGCTGGACATAATGTCAGGGCAGCCTAGAGTGCTTGAGCGAGGCTGGCAAATAACTGGACTAGGTTAGAGCTAGTAAGGAGATCAATGGACATGATGGTTAGGTCAGGGGATCAAGTTCACAATGCAAACTAATAATCATGCCAAATCTGTCCATGCACTCAAGGTGTTCGTCAGAATGCTAAGTGCATCTGGGCAACTCTTGGAGTGGCCAAAAACTCCAGACCAGTGTCTCTTTAGATGTGGGTGGTGGTGGCAAGGTTAGTTTGGCAAAACTAGAAACTAGTTAGTGCAAGTTTTTGGGAAAACCATTTTTGGGCAGAAACTAAAGGCTATTATTGCATGGACTAAAAATACTCCAATGGGTCCAATCTCCTGGACTTAAGGGTTTGGTAGAGTGGTCAGTAAGAAGGATGAATCCCAAGGCAACAAGAGCAAGATAAAATATGGTTGCAGTACAAATCACCAAACTGGACCAGAATGAAGATGAGGATGATTTTCTCAAATTTTTCAAATAACACCAATGGGTTTTTGCATAAAGTTGAATTATATGCATCTACTGACATCTCCAAACATTTGGAAGAATTTTTAAAGGAATATTTATGTAGGTTGTAGTGCAAAAATACCTACTGGACCAGATTTGAAAAGTTGATATAGAGCTCAAAATCTCCAATAACCAAAAGATATTTTTGCATAAAAGTGATGTGGAAACATCACATGTCATCCTCAAATTTTGGTGAAAATTTTCAAGAACTTTCTAAAAGGGTTGTAGTGCAAATAGAGCTCTGAGACTCATGACAAATCCCTTTTAAGGAAATAAAGCTCAGAAGAAATAATTATGCCAACAACTCCACTGATAACAGAAATGTTTTCATGAGAGAGTATACAAGTCCAATAATATTTTTGGGAAGTTTCCACTAGAGTTAAAAACCCACAATATTAAAGAGAAGAGGGGTTCTGAAATCAAAAGACAAATCCAAAAAAAAATTGATTTCCTGGCAAAATTTTAATTAATAAAACAAGGTCAAAATTTTGGGGTGTTACAGCCACATTCAGATCCGTATGTATTTTTTCAAATTTCTATGTCTACAATGCTCTATATGGAGCTACTCTAGCCAATTGCTCCCACTTTCAATATGTATGCAGATTGAGACTCACGGTCATCTGAATTGGTGTCAAAGCTGCATCGACGTAACCCTTTACAATGAACTCTTTATCACCTCCATAACCGAGAAATATTTCCTTAGTCCTCTTAGGTAACTAAGGATAATTTTGATCGTTGTCCAGTGATCTACTCCTGGATCACTATTGTACCCCCTTACCAAACTCATAGCAAGGTACACAATAGGTCTAGTACACAACATGACATACTTTATAGAACCTATGGCTGAGGCATAGGGAATGACTTTCATTCTCTATCTATCTTCTGCCATGGTCGGGTTTTGAGTCTTACTCAACTTCGAACCTTGCAACATAAGCAAGAACCCTTTCTTTGACTGATCTATTTTGAACTTCTTCAAAATTTTGCCAAGGTATGTACTTTGTGAAAGTCCTATTAAGCGTCTCGATCTATCCCTATAGATCTTGATGCCCAATATGTAAGTAGCTTCACTGAGGTCTTTTATTGAAAAATTCTTATTCAAGTATCCTTTTATGCTATCCAGAAATTATATATCATTTCCAATCAACAATATGTCATCCACATATATTATCAAAAATGCTACAGAGCTTCCACTCACTTTCTTGTAAATACAGGCTTCACCGTAAGTCTGTATAAAACCATATGCTTTGATCACCTCATCAAAGCGTATATTCCAGCTCCGAGATGCTTGCACCAGTCCATAGATGGATTGCTGGAGCTTTCATACTTTATTAGCACCTTTAGGATCGACAAAACCTTCTGGTTGCATCATATACAACTCTTCTTTAAGAAATCCATTAAGGAATGCAGTTTTGACATCCATTTGCCAGATTTCATAATTATAAAATGCGGCAATTGCTAACATGATTCGGACAGACTTAAGCATCGCTATGGGTGAGAAAGTCTTATCACAGTCAACTCCTTGCACTTGTCGAAAACCTTTTGCGACTCGTCGACCTTTTTAGACAGTAACATTACCACTAGCTTCATAGTTCGTAGGTTCACCATGGTCTAATAACATAACTTCCAGGACAGGATTAGCGTACCACTCTAGTGTGGATCGTGCTCTGGTCGACCTACGATGTTCAGTAGTAACTTGATCTGAAGCTTCATGATCAATATCATTTGCTTCCACTCTAGTTGGTGTAGGCATCATGGGAATGGTTTTATCTGATGTGCTACTTTCCAATTCGAGAGAAGGTACAACTACCTCATCAAGTTCTACTTTCCTCCCACTCACTTCTTTCGAGAGAAACTCCTTCTCTACAAAGAATCCATTCTTAGCAACAAAGATCTTGCCTTCGGATCTGTGGTAGAAGGTGTACCCAATAGTTTCTTTAGGGTATCCTATGAAGACGCACTTCTCCGCTTTGGGTTCGAGCTTATTAGGCTGAAGCCTTTTGACATAAGCGTCGCATCCCCAAACTTTTAAGAAACAACAGCTTAGGTTTCTTGCCAAACCACAGTTCATATGGTGTCATCCCCAAACTTCCTGAAGATGAATTGCAATTGTTTGATGACTGAGAGCATAGTTTGTTAGTTTTCAAGAAAGTTTATGGTCTATGCTTTAACATGTGAATAGCTTGTTACTTGATCATGAGAAGCTTTATGATATGAGCTACTATTATGATATATAATGATGCTACAGAAAGTGATTGAAATTATCATTGATCAAACTTGTGCACTTGCTAGCATTCCACATCAAAAATTCTGTTTTTATCATTTACCTACTCAAGGACGAGCAGGAATTAAGCTTGGGATGCTTGATACGTCTCCAACGTATCTCTAATTTTTTATTGTTCCATGCTATTATATTATCCATCTTGGATGTTTTATATGCATTTATATGCTATTTTGTATTATTTTTGGGACTAACCTATTAACCTAGAGCCCAGTGCCCGTTTCTGTTTTTTCCTTGTTTATGAGTTTCGCAGAACAGGTATACCAAACGGAGGCCAAATGAGCTGAAAGTTTTACGGTGATTTTTTATGGACCAGAAGAAGCCCCTGAAGCAAAAGAGTTGGGCCTGAAGAGCCATGAGGCCTCCACAAGGGTGGAGGACGCGCTACCCCCCTAGGGGCACCCTCCGTTATTGTGGGCTCCTCGTGGACCCCCTGACTTGTTCTTGATGCTAAAAAATCCTATAAATACATAAACCCCCAGAAATAAACCTAGATCGGGAGTTCCGTCGCCACAAGCCTCTGTAGCCGCGAAAAACCAATCGGGAGCCCGTTCCGGCACCCTGTCAGAGGGGGAAACCATCACCAATGGCCATCTTCATCAGCCCGGCGGCTCCATGACGAGGAGGGAGTAGTTCACCCTCGGTGCTGAGGGTATGTACCAGTAGTTATGTGTTTGATCTCTCTCTCTCGTGTTCTTGATTTGGCACGATCTTGATGTACCGCGAGCTTTGCTACTATAGTTGGATTATATGGTGTTTCTCCCTCTGTACCTTGTGATGAATTGAGTTCATTCCTTTGAGATTTTGTTATGTCGGATTGAATCTTTGGATGTGAGAGCACTTGATGTATGTCTTGCGATGGGATATCCGTGGTGACAATGGGATGTTCTGTTGATCCACTTGATGTATGTTTTGGTTATCAACTTGCGGATTCCCGTGGTGACATTGGTGTAATCTATGCATAGGGGTTGATGCACGTTTTCATATTCCTTTCTCTGGTAGAAATCTCGGGATGCTCATGAATTTCTTTGTGTTGGATTGAATATTATGAATCTGAAGTTGTTTGATGCATATCGTATAATTGACCCACGGATACTTGTGGTGACATTGGAGTATCTAGGTGACATTACGGTTGATTGATGTGTGTCATATGGTGTTATTTTACTACGAACTCTAGGGATGTTTGTGACACTTATAGGAATAGCTCAATGGATTGATCGGAAAGAATAACTGTGAGGTGGTTTCGTACCCTACAAGCAATTTCATCTTATGTTCTCCGCGATAGGAACTTTGGAGTGATTCTTCGTGCATATTGAGGGATTGTTATATGATCCAATTATGTTATCATTGTTGAGAGAACTTGCGCTAGTGAAAGTATGAACCATAGGCCTTGTTTCGAAGCATTGCAATACCGTTTTCGCTCACTTTTGTTACTAGTTACCTTGCTGTTTTTATATTTTCAGATTACAAAAACGTATTTCTACTATCCATATTGCACTTGTATCACCATCTCTTCGCCGAACTAGCGCACCTATACAATTTACCATTGTATTGGGTGTGTAGGGGGCACAAGAGACTCTTTGTTATTTGGTTGCAGGGTTTTTTGAGAGAGACCATCTTCATCCTACGCCTCCCACGGATTGATAAACCTTAGGTCATCCACTTGAGGGAAATTTGCTACTGTCCTACAAAACTCTGTGCTTGGAGGCCCAACACGAGTCTACAAGAAGAAGGTTGCGTAGTAGTCATCACATATCTAATAAAGTACGGTTACAACGTTCGGACACACCATTACACTGTGGTGTTCCAGGTGGCGTGAGTTTTGAAACTATTCCATATTGTTTTAAATGAAGGCCAAACTCGTAACTCAAATATTTGCTTTCGCGATCAGATCGTAGAAACTTTATTTTCTTGTTACGATGATTCTCCACTTCACTCTGAAATTCTTTGAAATTTTCAAACGTTTCAGACTTGTGTTTCATCAAGTAGATATACCCATACCTACTCAAATCATTGTGAAGGTGAGAAAATAATGATACCCGCCGCGTGCTTCAACACTCATCGGACCGCATACATCAGTATATATTATTTCCAAAACGTCATTAGCTCGCTCCATTGTTCCGGAGAACGGAGTTTTCGTCATCTTGCCATGAGGCATGGTTCACAAGTATCAAATGATTCATAATCAAGTGATCCCAAAAGTGCATCCGCATGGAGTTCCTTCATGCGCTTTACACCAATATGACATAAACGGCAGTGCCACAAGTATGTTACACTATCATTATCAACTTCGCATCTTTTGGCATCATTATTATGATTATGTGTATCACTACGATCGAGATTCAATAAACCATTCACATTGGGTGTATGACCATAGAAGGTTTTATTCATGTAAACAGACCAACAATTATTCTCTAACTTAAATGAATAACCGTATTGCAATGAACACGATCTAATCATGTTCATGCTCAACGCAAACACCAAATAACATTTATTTAGGCTCAACACTAATCCCGAAGGTAGAGGGAGTGTGCGATGGTGATCGTATCAACCTTGGAATAACTTCCAACACTCATCGTCACCTCGCCCTTAACTAGTCTTTGTTTATTCTACAACTCATGTTTCGAGTTACTAATCTTAGCAACTGAACCGGTATCAAATACCCAGGGCTATTACGAGCACTAGTAAGGGCACATCAATAATATGTATATCAAATATACCTTTGTTCACTTTGCCATCCTTCTTATCCGCCAAGTATTTGGGGGAAGTTCCGCTTCCAGTGACCATTCCCATTGCCATAGAAGCACTCAGTTTCAGGCTTGGGTCCAGCTTTGGGCTTCTTCCCGGGAGCGGCAACTTGCTTGCCATTCTTCTTGAAGTCCCTTTCCTTTCCCTTGTCCTTTTTCTTGAAACTAGTGGTCTTTATTAACCATCAACACTTGTGCTCTTTCTTGATTTCTACCGTCGCCAATTTCAGTATCGCGAAGAGCTCGGAAATCATTTTAGTCATTCCTTCCATATTATAGTTCATCATGAAGCTCTAGTAGCTTGGTGATAGTGACTAGAGAACTCTGCCAATCACTATCTTATCTGGAAGATTAACTCCCACTTGATTCAATCCATTGCAGTACCCGGATATTCTGAGCACATGCTCACTGGCTGAGCAATTCTCCTCCATCTTGTAGGCAAAGTACTTGTCAGAGGTCTCATACCTCTCAACACGGGCATAAGTCTGAAATACCAATTTCAGCTCTTGGAACATCTCATATGTTCCATGGTGTTCAAAACGTTTTTGAAGTTCCGGTTCTAAGCCGTAAAGCATGGCACACTAAACTATTAAATAGTCATCATATCGAGCTTTCCAAATGTTCATAACATCCGCATTTTCTCCTGCAATAGGTCTGTCACCTAGCGGTGCATCAAGGACATAATTCTTCTGTGCAGCAATGCGGATAATCCTCAGATCGCGGACCTAGTCCGCATCATTGCTACTATCATCTTTCAACTTATTTTTCTCTAGGAACATATCAAAAAATAGGGGAGCTATATCGCGAGTTGTTGATCTACGACATAGATATGCAAAACTATTAAAACTAAGTTCAAGATAAATTAAGTTCAATTAATCAAATTACTAATGAACTCCCACTTAAATAAACATCCCTCAAGTTATCTAAGTGATACATGATCCAAATCAACTAACCCATGTCCGATCATCACATGAGATGGGGTAGTCATCAATGGTGAACATCTCTATGTTGATCATATCTACTATATGACTCATGTTCGACCTTTCGGTCTCCAGTGTTCTGAGACCATGACTGTACATGCTAGGCTCGTCAAGTTTAACCCAAGTATTCTGCATGTGCAAAACTGTCTTACACCCGTTGTATGTGAACATAGAGTACATCACACCCGATCATCACGAGGTGCTTCAACACGACGAACTGTGGCAACGGTGCATACTCGGGGAGAACACTTGTATCTTGAAATTTAGTGAAGGGGTCATCTTATAATGCTACCGCCATTCTAAGTAAAATAAGATGCTTAAAGGATAAACATCACATGCAATCAAAACATGTGACATGATATGGCCATCATCATCTTGTGCTTTTGATCTCCATCTCCAAAGCATCGTCATGATCTCCATCGTCACTGGCTCGACACCTTGATCACCATCGTTGTGTCGGGGTCGTCTCGCTAACTATTGGTTCTACAACTATTGCTAACGCATAGCGATAAAGTAAAGCAATTACATGGCGCTTGCATTTCATACAATCACTACTGCAGGATGCTGCTAACGCGACACTACGATCAGAGACCCTTCGATGAAACTGTATGCGATGCCATAATCGCAAACGGTGGTGTAAAAAACCGTCAAAAAAGGTGCAAAATGTTTGCGATGGAGGATGCATCAAACACGGTTCAGATTTTAGTTGCGTGTGCGATGCAGGGCATACGGTTCAGCTCAATTAACTGTTTGTGATGAGGACGAACAAAAGAAACGGGCAGCCAGATGAAGGTGTGTGCGATGTACAACATACGGTTCACTCGGATAAACTGTTTGTGATTAGGCAACACAAAGGAAACGGTCAACCAGATCAACGTGTGTGCAATATACGGCATGCGGTTCACTCAGATGAACTGTTTGTGTTGAGACATGAGAACAGAAATGGTTCAACTTAACAAGATGTGTGTAATACGCGGCAAACAGGTCTGTAATCAGAAACGTGTGCGAAGACCGATAACAACACAGACGATTACTGCTAACAAGCCGTGTGTGTTGTGAGCAAACGATTGCTGTTATACAGTTGTGAGTGATTGATGAAAACATCACCGACGGGTTCCATTGTTTAGTCTGTGTGCGATGTGATTTTCTTTGTCCGCACAACATCTACGCTCTATCTACAGAGCATCAACATATATACTTAAAAAGAAAGCATTGCATAACCAAATTAAGCATACAATTACACAAGTGACTGCACACATAACATTTCCACACACCAAAGTAAGCATTTACATGCATACTAAAGTAGGAGAAACGAGGATCTGATCATCTACTTATTGTTGCGACGACGCTTGGCATTGCTCTGCTTCCGGCTGGATCCCTAGCTGTTTTGGGGAAGGAGGCACTTCCTCATGTCAACGATCCGCCTATACATGTCGTAGCTCGTGTACGCCTCCTTGGCCGCGTACACGACGTGAGCTTTGTCGAGTTTCTCCATCCAGGCCGAGTGCCAGGCACGCTTGTCCTTGTTGCACGAATCCTTCATGTCTCTGTAGTAGGGGTCAATGATGGCCTCGGCGAGGTGAAGCAGTGAGTCCTTCTCATGCTCCATGCTGCCCCAGATCTTGTATTGGCCCTGGATGTCGACAAGATTCTGGCAGGCGATGCCCGAATTCTCGAGCGCCTTTACATCGTTGGTGATGTCCACCGTAGCGAACATGTAGTGGGGGATGTTGACAAACCTGGCGAAACGCTCACAAGGCCTTGTGGCCAGGCAGTAGTAGTAGACGAGGACATGGTGGCGCACGCACATCTGGGCGACGGCGACCTTGGAACGAGACCCGGCACGAGCGCGGGTGTACTCGAGGTCGAAACCGACCACCTTGTACTTCTCCTCGGCAAGCAACAGCTCCATGATGTGGATGGAGTGCTCCACCCAGACCGGGTCGTTGGTGCACACCACCGAGAGGTCCATGAACCTTTTGTGGGTGTCCACCATGGCACGCATGGTGAACTGCTGCTCGTCGTCAGCAGCCGCTCGGAGCGCCATTGGAGCCGCGCAGGACCCTCTAAGAATTTCTCGTGGTGGGTGTGCTTCTTGCAATGGTGGGGCGCGATCGAAAGGTTGAAGAGACACAAGGGTTAAATGGCCGCTGTAATAAATGGGGGTCGGCCGGCCTGTAATCGTCACGTCTTGTCACGGCGTTCGTAGCGGAGGATTCCAGTGCACGCTTGACAACACCGCACCGCACGCGTGGGCTCGAAGAGGCGCCAAATGTATCATCGGTGAGCCTGTTGCCGCGCTACCCCGCTGTTTACCGCGCAAGCTTCTCGCCCGGCTAGTTTGGCCATGCGTCGGCTAGAAGAGGGACAAATCATGGGCGTTTATTGGCAAAAAGCAAAAACGAAGTGTGTGGAATGACTTCGGTCATAAGTTTACCCGTGGGTGATGAGGTCAAAGTTACACAAAAGGGTGATGATGGACACTCGAGTGCGATAATTAATTATGCGCTCTACAGTGCACACGGTGGAAGAAACCAACTGTGTGCAATAATGTCAAAGATCGCAGTCGAGTTAGCTATACAGATCGTGTGCTGTGAGATCGACAAAGTAAACAGATTCGAGAATGGTTAATAAAATCTAAGACCATTGCATATTAAGGTCAAAATAGTGCTAGCAATATACGAGTCTCATACGATGCCATTTCAACGATTGTACCACAAAAGCTCGAAATATTACAAGGTTCAAATTCTAGAGTTATATGGCTCAAATTCGAAGATTACAAGGTTCAAACTGATATTAGAAATGAAATTCAGCTCATCAGCTGCAAACGCTCGCGCTGATCCGCTGAACATGGATATCAAAGAGGTTCAAACTAATATCACCGCTTCTAAGTCTGGTTTCGAAACCTCACAATTTTTGCAAAGGGGTCAGCCACTGAGAAGTCATGTCTGGGGTTGACATGATGACTTCCGATTACTCCGTCATCTGAAGTTCCAAAATGAAATTCAGCATTTTTGGAGCCTACTCCATTCTGCCGCAGGCGCCGGCGCTGGTCAACAAACCATTCATTTCTGCGAAATAAATGTAGGGCAAACCTCATTTCCTTCAGCACCCTTGCTCTGAGAACAAAGAACCTGGCGAATATAATCTCCGGTAAGGTCCCTCGGTAGGAGTTCAAAGTAATTTATGAGAGATGCAGATCTAGGCATTCGATGTGATTGTTATATTATATCACATTATCCACCACTGCGCCTAATCTTATCTGCAAAAGAAGAAAACATGTTAGTGCCTACATGCAGTTTTGAACATTACTACAGGCCTATTTGGTTTGCAGGATTTGTAAAATGCACTAACATGCCATCTTTGATCTGACATGATTAATGTGGGCATTTGATTACATTCTAGAAAAATGTAGCCTTCTTCACAAGAGGTTGGAGTGGATGAAAAGTTCCCTAAGAAAACGAGTACAGATTAATCCAAATGAGAAATGCTTATTGATTGTAACCATATGGATCAAGCAACCAATATGGGGGGGTGGAACATGTATGTACTAAAATCCTCCAAAAGAATCCTTCAGAAATCATTGTACATTATCATTGTAAACTTGGAAAAAGGTGTCACAAATTGAAATCCCTTATGGTTAACATTTAACAGGAAAGGAACATCACCTCGATATATAGCTTCTCCAGGCACGGAAAGCACCTCAGGAAACTGACAACTTGCTCCAGGTTGGGGCCGATAGATTCTAGTGCCAAGACCTTCACTGTGCGCAGTTTCGGGGTCAAGCTTGTCGAAATCATTTTGTGACTGACACACGAACAAACATCTTCAAAATTAGAAATAATATTAGTTTGTAGAAGGAGTTTTAGCACATGTTTAAACATTCACAATACATATCAAGCAAGCATGACAAGAGTATATGAGCAGCAGAAAGTAAAGCATACAAATTGCAAGAATGTAAAGGGATGGGATTGGAGTGTGCAAACGCAATTGGAGACACGGAGATTTTTTATCTGTGGTTCCGATAGGTAGTGCTATCGTACATCCACGTTGATGGAGACTTCAACCCACAAAGGGTAACGGCTGCGCGAGTCCACGGAGGGCTCCACCCATGAAGGGTCCACGAAGAAGCAACCTTGTCTATCCCACCATGGCCATCGCCCACGAAGGACTTGCCTCACTAGGGTAGATCTTCACGAAGTAGGCGATCTCCTTGCCCGTACAAACTCCTTGGTTCAACTCCACAATCTTGACGGAGGCTCCCAAGTGACACCTAACCAATCTAGGAGACACCACTCTCCAAAAGGTAATAGATGGTGTGTTGATGATGAACTCCTTGCTCTTGTGCTTCAAATGATAGTCTCCCCAACACTCAACTCTCTCTCACAGATTTGGATTTGGTGGAAAGATGATTTGAGTGGAAAGCAACTTGGGGAAGGCTAGAGATCAAGATTTATGTGGTTGGAATGGAATATCTTGGTCTCAACACATGAGTAGGTGGTTCTCTCTCAGAAAATGAATGCTAGAAGTGTAGGCATGTTCTGATGGCTTTCTCCATGAATGAAGAGAGGGTGGAGGGGTATATATAACCTCCACACAAAATCTAACCGTTACACACAATTTACCAAACTCGGTGGGACCGAATCAGAAAACTCGGTCAGACCGATTTTGTTCAAAATGTGACCGTTGGGCATTTCGGTGGGAACGATATGATCAACTCAGTGGGACCGATGTGCTAGGGTTAGGGTAAAACCTCATCTCGGTTTGACCGATTACACAAACTCGATGGAACCAATTTTAGTAATAAGCGAAACAGAGAGTTGGTCAAGCAAACTCGATGGGACCGACTGCATATCTCGGTGAGACCGAAATTATTGCAATAGGCAATAGAGAGTTTGCAAGCCCATCTCGGTGAGACCGAGATCCCATCGGTGAGACCGAATTGATTAGGGTTTCTGGCAGTGGCTATGTCAAGTGAACTTGGTGGCGCCGGATAGATCAAATCGGTGGGGCCGAGTTTGACTTTTGGTTTGGGACATATGTGGATATGAGAAAGTGGTTGAGGGCTTTGGAGCATATCACTAAGCACTTTGAGCAAGCAAGCCATTAAGCAACACCTCATCCCCTTTTAATAGTATTGGCTTTCCTATGGACTCAATGTGATCTTGGATCACTAAAATAGAAAATGTAGAGTCCTGAGCTTTGAGCTTGAGCCAATCCTTTGTCCTTAGCATCTTGAAGGGGTTCCACATCCTCTTGTCCATGCCACTCCACTGTTGAACTTATCTGAAACATACTAGGTAGAAGTATTAGTCCAACAAGAGATATGTTGACATTAATTACCAAAATCATCCAGGGGCACTTGTGCTTTCAACTGTGCAGTTCAATTTCATCAGTACCAGTTTCAACAATACCACTATGAATGACTACATTTGGTTGCTGCATCTTGTAGTTAACACGCCTTTCCATTTTTATTTAACAATAACCAGTGTACTTAGACCGGCACAATACCAGTTTGAATGGCTATGTTTGCTTGTTGTTAAATGTTAGGCCTGTTGCAGTTAGCACACCTTTCCACTTGTTTTGCTTTACTAGCGTGCTTAAACCTGCACACTGAAGCTATCTTTTGGAGATTATTTTGTCTGCCATGGATAATTTTGGTTGATGTTTAGCATGTTGTGCTTAACATGCTTCTTGATGTACCTACACAGGACAATTTTGGGAACGACTGGTGTTTTCCATCGAGGTTAGTTTCATCCCATGGCTTATATCTGCTCACTGTTCAGGATATCGGTAGCTGGTACCATATAGGTCGGCGGCTGATAAGGGACTAATCGGTGAATCGGACTTTTAACTGAATATATCTGCAACCCATTTATCGTTAGGTTAACTAGGGCCATATGTAATATATCTGAGGCTACATAGCAACATGCACTATACTTAATGTCTAAATATGCAATCCTAGGCTACATAGCAACAAGGAAGAGTGTTACATTAATGTTCTAATGATGTCTAGATATGCGTAGAAGAGCAGCAACAACAACAACAATAACACAGCCTTGTTTGGATACTCAACTTAGCTAGAGGTTAGAGTTATTTTTTGACTAACCCTAAACTAGCTCCATCCAAAGAGTTGTTTGGATGGCAGGGTTAGATTGATAATAAATGCACTAGGAGAACTAGCTCCAATTAGCACCTCTTGGTTTGGATAGTTTTTTTGGGTGGGTTATAGATGCAACTAGCTCAAACTAGCCCTCATGTTTAGATATACTTTAGGCCTATTTGAGCCCGAACTAGCTCAAACTAACTGTAACCCATGGATACAGCTGCAGTTAATCAGCCGATAATTTGTAAGAATGCACTGAACTCCTTCCGGCCCATAATATAAGATGTTAATTCATCTAATATGTGAGTATATTGGATGTTATAAGATACTCCCTCCGTTCCTAAATATTTGTCTTTTTAGAGATTTCAAATGGACTACCACATACGGATGTATATAGACATATTATAAAAGAGTGTTGCACTGCATCATTGTGCAATTGCTGTTTAGCCTCTAATATTAACTTGGTGCTTTTAGGTACATGTCATTGGTAAAGATCCTCGCTTCGACCCTTTCTGCATATGGGGCAATGAGATATCGATGAACCAGCATCAAGTGAGGAAGCTGATAAAGATTGTTAGTAAAATGGGTCCAAAGATGGCAATTAAACTATTTGTTTACACTTTATCCTAGACAACAGTGAACTGCAGGATGGTAAGTAAGAACTCTGCAGCCTTCTTTTTACTGCCCATAATGAGTTGTGTTAGATGATAATGTCTGAATCTTTTCCTTTGCAGTGGTTGCCAAAGCAGTTTACTCAAGATTACCTCTCAAACTACATGGTGGGCATGCAAAGGTTAAAGTATTTCTACCAGAACACGATGATTATCTAGATGTTTTCATGAAGACCGTGAAGGATGGGGGTCGGCCATCACAAGGGGTTGGACTAGAGTCGTGCGTTCCTTTAGCATGGAGGAGGGCACAATATGGGCATTCCGCTTCACCTTGTTCAGCAACCAGAATATATTTCGCCTCTTTCTTTACCGTCTTTAATAGTACAAGTATACAACTGTGGTTCATCATTCTTTATTTGGTTCTTATGTAATTCTTGAGCATATGTACCTGATAACCCATTGTAGCCTCTTTCGATAAGTAAGAGTGTCGAACCCAACGAGGAGCTAAAGGTAGAACAAATATTCCCTCAAGTTCTATCGACCACCGATACAACTCTACGCACGCTTAGTTTAACGAAGTTGGAGAAGTGGTGGTAGGAGTTGCGGAATTGTCCCTAAGCAATAGACTATGTTACTAGACCGATAGCAAGTTTTATGTGGGAGAGGCCACTGCTAGCATGTCATCCCTTACTTGGAATTCTATGCACTTATGATTGGAACTATTAGCAAGCATCTGCAACTACTAACGTTCATTAAGGTAAAATCCAACCATAGCATTAAGATATATTGGTCCCCCTTCAATCCAGTATGCATCAATTTCTATGCTAGGCTGAAGCTGCTATCGCCCTTGCCCTCCAATACATAGTCCTATCAACATACAACTAACCCTATGGTGTGATCCACACGCGCACTAATATAATGGGCACCAAAGTACAGCAACATAACCACAAGCAAATTAAACAAATCATAGCAATTCACCAATCACTGATAGGACAACAAAAATCTACTCATACATCATAGGATGGCAACACAACATTGGATAATAATATGAAGCATAAAGCACCATGTTCAAGTAGAGGGTACAACGGGTTGTGTGAGAGTGGACCGCTGAATAGAGATGGGGGAAGGTGATGAAGATGTTCGGGAAGATGACGAAGGTGTTGGTGTAGATCGCCGTCACACGATGATTTCCCTGGCGGTGTTCCGACGCCACCGGGAGAGAGGGGGAGAGAGCCCCCTCCTTCTTCTTCCTTGACCTCCCCCCTAGATGGAAGGAGGGTTTCCCCTTTGGTCCATGGCCTCCATGGCGGTGGAGGGGCGAGAGCCCCTCCGAGATTGGATCTCTCTCTCTGTGTGTGTGTTCCTTCTGTTTCTACGTTCCCAGATTCTGGCCTTTCACCGTTTCTTAAATTCCCGGAGATCCGTAACTCCGATTGGGCTAAAATTTTAACACGGTTTTTATCCGGATATTAGCTTTGTTGTGGTGAAAGAAGGGCACCAACTGCCTTACGGGGTGACCACAAGGGTCCAGGGCGCGCCCCTGTGGCTTGTGGGCCCCTCAGGCATCGTCTCGCGTTGATTCTTGTTCCCAAAAATCACATATATTCCAAAAAAATCTCCGTAAGTATTTATCGCGTTTGGACTCCGTTTGATATGGATTTTCTGCAAAATGAAAAACATGCGACAAACAGGAACTGGCACTGAGCACTGGATCAATATGTTAGTCCCAAAAATAGTATAAAAAGTTGCCAAAAGTATATGAAAGTTGTAGAATACTGGCATTGTCGTGGAATTATCATGGCAGATGTCCTAGTGTGAGGACTTAGTCGTGAGGCCAACGCATCTATGTGGTAGCTTGAGAGGGGTTAAGCGGAATAGAGAGACGCAACACAAGACAAGGGTTTAGACAGCTTCGGGCCCCGGGAAACATCATCCGGTAACAACCCTACATGCTGTTTGTGGCTAGGTCTCATTATCATCACGAGGGAGTCACCGTAAACCGGCTCTCCTAGTTATGTCTAGCCTTAAGATTATTCCTCCCCCTCTTGGGGTGCCCTGCCCCTCCTTATATAAGTTGAAGGGGCGGGTTACATGTAGAGTCCATCTCAGACTAAGACTGAAACTATTCTGACTTCTCTTCATGGTCTTCTTAACATCTCGAGCTTATTAACCCAAAGCGACTCTGTCTGCTGGGTTATGACTATCTGCCGGTTTACCATCTAACTTAACATATGCCGGGTTATGATCTGACGTAACATCTGTCGGGTTATGATCTGGCTTAACATCTGTCGGGTTATGATCTGACATAACATTTGTCGGGTTATGATCTGACATAACATTAGTCGGGTTATGATCTGACTTAACATCTGTCGGGATATGATCTGCCGGCTTAACATCTGCCGACTTACCAATGAAACACCAAGCCCATCCGGGTCATATCTCCGACCGGGTCATACCGCGGGGTATATCCCCAACATTAGCCCCCAGTTTAATTTGGATTTATCCATGTTGAACTGATCCTGAAAAAACAAACACAAGGAAATTGTAACAAATTATGCTCCAGTTTAAGAACTTTTGTAAGCCAGCACCTGATCATCCTTAATTCCTTGTCATTTCCTTCTTCTAGAAAATCCGGGTCAATAGGCCAGCTTCATACTCAGTTTGCTGACATTGGTTTCTCACAGAGAAATACTATGAAGGATAACTCATTTGATTCAGCTCCCAATGCTCAAGAAAAAATATTAGTCTTGAAATACTCATCTGATTTTCAGCCGGTATAAAGATGTAAAACCTGCTAGTTTATGATTACCAAAATTGTCGGGTTATAAACAGATGATGCCGAGTCATAATTGTTGCCGACCCCAGGTCAAAACTGAGAATTTTGAAGATTTCTCTCCCTTATATCCATATTACCTGTAGCCCCCAAGTCTTAAGCAGAGCAAAATGATGACTTAAGACTTGCTTCAATATAAATATTACCACTTTGAAGAAATCCATGTTGTTCATCTCAATCACTAGTCAGAACTGAGTATTCCACATATGTAGCCCCCAAGTGTCGGGTTGTCATGCTTGCAGCAACCTGGGACTTGATTGCCTTATGCTCATAAAAACTTCAACCAATGTAGCCCCCAAGGGCAGGCTTAGTAAATAATACTGAGTCGGGACTTTATATATACTTCATTGAAAATAACATCATATTATGTAGCCTCCATTGTAGGGTTTGAACCCACGTCCACAAGGTTAAGAGCCTTGTTCTTTACCAACTGAGCAATGAACCCTTCAATATAATGCATTAAAGCTTGTGTACCTTGAATTTTTGACAGGAGCAATTGGTAGCCCCAAGGGTCGGCTCATTACGATGTGATGAGTCGGGTCTTCAATAAGGTAAGTAAAAATGATCTTGCATTAGCCCCCAAGTGCCATGGTACATGCTGGCAGTGACATGGGACTTGCATATTTGATGTAATCTCAACTTGAATAATGTAGCCCCCAAGTGCCGGGTCATAAGCCTGCAGCGACTCGGGACTATTCCCTCCATTGTAGAATGAATTATATCCATCGATAAAATAATATCCATTGCACTAAAGCGACTTTGAAAACCTCAATCATAATACTGGTTATTGATAACCATAATAAAAATCCAGCCATGTTGGCTATTAAAGATTTGAATAATATAACCTAATGATTTATAAGCGCATGATTCCAATGGCGCAATCCAAATATATACTGGCGACTTATAGTCCAAAGCCAGGCCAGGTTAATAAACATTGGATACTTTCTCCTCATATACTGGCAACTTATAGTCAAAAGCCAGGCCGGGTTAATAAACACCGGTGAATCATAAAGCATTATAAGCCTCATCAAATAAACCTCAAAAGATCTATCGAATAAAAACAAACGAAAAACGAGGCTTTTCATGGGCTGCCAGGCCGAAAATCGAGTGCTTTCACGGGCTGCACAGACCACTGAGTTAAACCATTATACAAACCTTATAAGATGGACCTCACATAACCAATCATCGTTTTAACTTTGACAAGTTTAGGGTCTGCATAAGGTTGACTTGTCAAACGTTCGGCGGGTCATTCCAGGAATACCTGGGCGGAGTGGCTTACTTAAAAAGGCAGGATAACCCGGGGTTTTAGGTGAATACACCTGACTTCCAAGCCCGGCTTTTAAGCCTATCACAAGGGTTATAGCAACTCTTGTTCTTTAGAACAAAAGAGCCCCAAGCAATATTTCTGAGCTATGCTCAATGGGCACCTATGTTTGAGTTGTGCCTTGCAACAGACTCTCTTTGGTCCCTTTAACCTGGGTAGCAAGCCCCCAAGTGTTTTGTAAAAATGGCATATAAGCCGGATTAAAGGGTAATCATAGCTTCACTTCAATGAGCAGGAAGCCCCATGTGATCAATAATATGATAAGCCAATAAGGCAGGATACCCATGTTTGAACCGCGCATCATGGCAACAGGTCCTCTTCGGCAACCTTTAACTTTTTGCAAGAGATAAATTCTTCTTGAACCGGGATTTTGAACCGGCTATTGAAAGCTTCAAAGCTTTGTGGTAGATAAATTTCCCTTGAACCAGTTTTTAAACCGGATATTAAGAGCTTCAGTGCTTTGTGGGAGAGAGATGTCTCTTGAGCCGGATTTTAAACCAGAATCTTCATTTTGAGCCGGCAATTTTCTGACGGACTTTAAATTTTCACCAATATGGCGGTAGCCTCCAGAACCAGGTTACCTTCCCTCCAATGATCTGGGATCTTGAATCTCACAATGTTTACTAAGTCATGTCATCGTAGCCCCCGAGTCTTAAGATTACTCGAGGAGTTGGCTTGAGACTCTCCATGCTTGATCATGATATGACCAGTGGATTGCCGGAATATGTTGAATCTCGGTGGGTTATAATTGACCTTGTCCATTGACCCATCCGGTGTAGGTAAGGGCCATAGCTTGATGGCCTCCTTTGTAATGGTGAATTCTGCATAAGAAATTGCACAAACGAGAGTAATTGTTCTCGAAGAAAGTAAAAACGTATCAATAAAAATCGATTGGACCGCTTTCACCTGATTCGTCTGGACAGAAAATGAGTCGTATATAGCGTCCATAGATCACCTCCAGTAACTGCAACTATAATTTAGCCACTCTCTCATGGCTGCGATGGAGATGGCGGCTTAAAGCTCGGCACCGGGTGGCTCAAAAGGAGACTCTCCGGGTCATGTTGACCATTGGATTTTTTTTTCAATCGCCCTTGACTTTTCCTTCGTTTCCTTCTTTCCAGGTAGAGCAAGCACAGGGAAAGCAAGGCTCCTGCTCTGGCGTCCATGCCCGTAGATCACCTACGGGTCAAAGGTCATTTTAGTCAGCCGGTTCACAGCTGTCGGGGAAGGAGCAGAGCTAGAGGCTGGCGCACGCGGGCGGGTCGCGGCAAAGCGAACCCAATCCAGCACTTTATAGCGGCGAACCACAGTGAGTGCGGCATCGGAGTCAACCTGGGCGGCGCAGCAACCCGTTCAAAGCGGGGACGCCGCAGAGACGAAGAACGGAGTCGGCCACGGAAACAGCACAGGGCCGGGACGGCGGAGGCGGGGGTGCCTGCGCGGAGCAGCGAGGGTGAGGTGACCCGCGGCTAGGTAGCGGGTTGAGGTAGCAGAAGCTCCAACAAGTGTGGCTCGGCGACGTCGGTGAGTCAGCGGATGCCAGCGGAGGTGGGGCCACGATGGTCTTGGCGACTCACGGCAGCAGCCGAAGTTGCCCGCGAGGTCTGCGCGGGGCCGGCTCGAAGTAGGCCGTAGTCGAAGTGAGCAGTCCGGGCGGTTTGGATCTTGTTGAAGCCTCAGTAAAGATGGAGGCGAGCAGCGGAAACGGCGACTTACGGCGCTGGCGATTTAGAAGCGGGACAGGCGCGGCTGTTCGACCGGCGGCGGGTTGGAAAGGCATCGGCGGCTCAAGGTGGATGAAGAGGTGCTACCACAATTCTCAGCGAGGCCGCGGCGGTTCGGCGCACAGGGATCCAACGCAACTTAGAGCAGGGGAACGGGCCGCAACAGCGGGTCAGCCACCTGGCGGCGGTTCGGCAAATGCGGACGTGCGGCCGCAGAAACAGCATCTGCTAGAGGTGGCTACCGACCCGAGGCGTGGCGACTTGGCGCGGCTGTTCGACCGGGCAAAGCAACTCGAGGGCAAGGCTACGGGGGCGGGTTGTGGCGACGAAGGAGAATCGGCCGGCGACAACCGGAACAAGCCATGGCGGGTCTTGGTGGCGGCGGCTCAGGCGCGGCTCGCTTGACGATGCGATGGCGGCCCACGAAGGCCACGGCGTCCCATGAAGCGATGGTGGTGGCGGCTCAACCGCAGTGGAAACAGGGCGGGGTCGAGCCGGCGACAGAAACTGAGCGGCGGCGGCACAACGCGCGTCCGCGACGGCGGGCTGGAAGCAGAAGGAGGCCGTGGCCGGTTCAGCGCAAGCACGCAGAGGAGGAGGAGGTGAGGGCGGTTTAAGGCAGAGGCTACGGCAGCGGTGGTTGAGGCCGGGGCTGGCGAGTCACCATGGCGGCTTTGGCGTGGTCTGGGGTGGTGGTTTCACCAGCTCGGGTGGCTCGGAGGCGGGTCGTACTGCGGTGGTTTGCCGCAAAGACCGCGCAAGGCAGGGGCGAGTCACGGCAGCAGCTTGCGGCGTAGGTAGCGGCAGTAGCACAGTTGAATAACACCGAGGTACGGGCCGACGCGGCGGAGGCCACGGCGGTTTAGCAGCGGATACGGCTCGGAGAGCCCCGACCAATACGCAGCGGAGGGGTGGATTGGTGATACTTCGGTGGTGGGCGGAGCAAAGAGGCCGCGGGGCGAGCCACTGGGGACTCGACCACGGCGGCTCAGAAGCCATGCCGGCCGAGGGAGGCAGCGCGGAAGCCGGGTCAATGTTGTATCCACTTCCGGATCGTGATTGATTTGCTTCTTTCCTTTTTTCTTTTTAAACTCCCCGTGTAAATCCAAATCGAGGGCTATTGTTCTGGTCCTTTTGTTGCCAGGTTAGCGAAGGCGATGGTGACTCGGCGAGTAAGTTGGAATGGCTCAACAAAACCGTGGTGGTGACTTGGATCCGGCAAGGCGGGTCAACCCTGGTAGATTTGACTCCTCGTCCGGGTCGTAGTCTTCCTTTCTTCTCTTCTTGTGCTATTTCGGCGGTTTTGACAATTCTCCCCGGTGCATACTGAGTTGAGTCAGTAGTAAAACACTTGTTCCTCACAAATTACGAGCTTCTTGAACCCTAGAAGAGATCCCTCCAAGAACTAACACCACCGTGCGCAAGCCCCACGGTGGGCGCCAACTGTCGTGGAATTATCACGGCAGATGTCCTAGTGTGAGGACTTAGTCGTGAGGCCAACGCATCTATGTGGTAGCTTGAGAGGGGTTGAGCGGAATCGAGAGACGCAACACAAGACAAGGGTTTAGACAGCTTCGGGCCCCGGGAAACATCATCCGGTAATAACCCTACATGTTGTTTGGGGCTAGGTCTCATTATCATCACGAGGGAGTCGCCGTAAACTGGCTCTCCTAGTTATGTCTAGCCTTAAGATTATTCCTCCCCCTCTTGGGGTGCCCTGCCCCTCCTTATATAAGATGAAGGGGCGGGTTACATGTAGAGTCCATCTCGGACTAAGACTTAAACTATTCTGACTTCTCTTCATGGGCTTCTTAACCTCTTGGGCTTCTTAACATCTCGAGCTTATTAACCCCAGGCGACTCTGTCTGCTGGGTTATGACTGTCTGCCGGTTTACCATCTGACTTACCATCTGACTTAACATCTGCCGGGTTATGATCTGACATAACATCTGTCGGGTTATGATCTGACTTAACATCTCTCGGGTTATGATCTGACATAACATCTGCCGGGTTATGATCTGACATAACATCTGTCGGGTTATGATCTGACTTAAGATCTGCCGGGTTATGATCTGCCGGCTGACCAATGAAACACCAAGCCCATCCGGGTCATATCTCCGGCCGGGTCATACCGCGGGGTATATCCCCGACAGGCATGAAACAATCAAAAATAATAGATACACGTATGACCACACACGGCTAAGAGATTGTCGTGGTTATGTGTGGCGCCCCCCTCCCACATATATATAGGTGGGGGAGGGAGGAGCAGCCAAGGAGGCGCCCGAAGTAGGCCGAATCCTACTTGGGGTCTCTCCCAAGTGGCGCCCCCTTTCCTTATTTGAGTGCGGGAGGAAGGAAGGAGGAGGTGGCGCCCCCTCCTTTCCTTTTTCTCCTGAGGAGGGAAAGGCAGGAGGCACCACCCCTCCTCTTTCCTTCCCCTAGGGCAGGCCAGCCATGTAGAGGAGTGCACCAGCCCCTTAGTGGGCTGGTCTGTCCCCTCCTTTGGCCCATTAAGCCCATACACTTACCGCGGGTGTCCGGAACCCCTTCCAGTGACCTGATGACTACCCGATGCACTCCGAAACTATTCCGGTGTCCGAATATCATCGTCCTATATATCAATCTTTACCTCCGGACCATTCCGGAGCTCCTTGTCATGTCCGTGATCTCATCCGGGACTCCGAACAACATTCGGTCACCAAATCATATAACTCATATAACACTATATCGTCAACGAACGTTAAGCGTGCGGACCCTACTGGTTCGAGAACTATGTAGACATGACCGAGACACCTCTCCGGTCAATAACCAATAGGGGAACCTGGATGACCATATTGGCTCCTACATATTCTACGAAGATCTTTATCGGTCGAACCTTATGACAACATACATAATTCTCTTTGTCCATCGGTATGTTACTTGCCCGAGATTCGATCGTCGGTATCTTCATACCTAGTTCAATCTCGTTACCAACAAGTCTCTTTACTCGTTCCATAATACATCATCTCCTAACTAACTCCTTAGTCATTTGCTTGCAAGCTTATGATGTGTACTACCGAGAGGGCCCAGAGATACCTCTCCGATACTCGGAGCGACAAATCATAATCTTGATCTATGCCAACTCAACAAACACCTTCAGAGATACCTGTAGAGCATCTTTATGATCACCCAGTTACGTTGTGACATTTGATAGCACACAAGGTATTCCTCCGATATCCAGGAGTTGCATAATCTCATAGTCGAAGGAAAATGTATTTGACATGAAGAAAGCAATAGCAATAAACTGAACGATCAATATGCTAAGCTAACGGATGGGTCTTGTCCATCACATCATTCTCCTAATGATGTCATCCCATTATCAAATGATAACACATGTCAATGGTTAGGAAACCTTAACCATCTTTGATCAACGAGCTAGTCTAGTAGAGGCTTACTAGGGACATGGTATTTGTTTACGAATTCACACATGTATTTAAGTTTCTAGTAAATACAATTCTAGCATGAATAATAAACCTTTATCATGATTAAGGAAATATAATAATAACCATTTTACTATTGCCTCTAGGGCATATTTGCATCAGTAGCATCATCAATAACTTGCGACATATCAGGATTAATAGCATGTGGTGGTGTTGCAAGTTTACTCAAAATAGAAGGTGAATCAAGTGCAGAGCTAGATGGCAGCTCCTTACCTCCCCTCGTATTAGAGGGAAAATCTTAGTCTTGGTATCCTTCAAATTCTTCATAGTGATAAATTGATAATAATCCCAAGTGACTCAACAAATATAGCTATGCTCCGCGGCAACGGCGCCAGAAAAAGGTCTTGATAACCCACAAGTATAGGGGATTGCAACAGTTTTCGAGGGTAGAGTATTCAACCCAAATTTATAGATTCGACATATGGGGAGCCAAAGAATATTTGCAAGTGTTAGCAGTTGAGTTGTCAATTCAACCACACCTAGATATTAAATATTTGCAGCAAGGTGATCACTAGCACATTAATATGATAATTTTGATAGTAGTATTAACAACAATAGTAACGGTAACAGTGATCGCAATGATTTGTAACAAGTGTAACAGTAACGGCAGCAATAGTAACTTAGCAAGAACAATATGTGGAAAATTCGTAGGCATTGGATCGGTGGATTCGTTGGATGATATTCATCATATAATAGTCATAACCTAGGGCGATACAAAACTAGCTCTAGTTCATAAATATAATGTAGTCATGTATTCCGTAAATAGTCATACGTGCTTATGGAAAGAACTTGCATGACATCTTTTGTCCTACCCTCTCGTGGCAGCGGGGTCCATAAGGAAACTAAGGGATATTAAGGCCTCCTTTTAATAGAGAACTGGAACAAAGAATTAACACATAGTGAATACATGAACTCCTCAAACTACGGCCATCCCCGGAAAGTATCCCGAGTACTGTCACTCCAAGGTTTACGGATCATAACACATACCAGGTCCATATAGCTTGCAAGATCGGATCTTGAACAAAGATATAATGGTGACAACATAAACGGTTCAGATCTGAGATCATGGCACCCGTGCCCAAAGTGACAAGCATTAAGCATGGCAAAGTCATAGCAACATCAATCTCAGAGCAAAGTGGATACTAGGGATCAAGCCCTAACAAAACTAACTTGATTACATGATGAACCTCATCCAACTCCTCACTGACCAGTGAGCCTATGAAGGAATTACTCACTCCCCGTGGGGAGCATCATGGAATTGGCGATGAAGGGGGGTTGGTGATGATGAAGATCGAAGATTCCCCTCTTCGGAGCCTCAAACAGACTCCAGATCTGGCCTCCCGATGAACAACAGGAGGCGGCGGCGTCTCCGTCTCGTGAAACGCGATAATTCTTTCTCCCTGATTTTTCTCTCCAAATATAGGTATTTATAGAGTCGGGATCACGGTCTGCGGGGCCACCAGGTGGGCACAACCCACCTAGGCGCGCCTGGAGGGGGGCGCCCTGTTGGGTTGTGCTCACCCATGGGGGCCCCTCCGGTGGTTCTTGGCTCTAGTATTTTTCTTTTATTCTGAAATAATTCTCCAAAAAGTTTCGTTCCAATCCGAGAACTTTTATTTCTGCACAAAATCAAAACCATGATAGTTCTGCTGAAACCAGCGTCAGTCCGGGTTAGTTTCATTCAAATCATGCAAATTAGAGTCCAAAACAAGAGGAAAAACATTAGGGAAAGTAGATACGATGGAGACGTATCGCAGATCTTTGAAGGGATGAAATCATATCGATAAAGTTTCTACAATGACGTCCTTTGGATTGTAGGATTGGATTTGAGAATTAATAGAGGAATCTTCTCTTCCTTCGTATTATAGTTCTCCTTCATGAGGCCAGAAATTATATATATATATATATATGTAATTCCTATCACGATGAACTAGATGCATAGGATAATTTTTTTGGTGAAATTCCAATTTCAATCGATTCCAATTCCAAGATCAAATATCATCGCATAGCCTATACCATGTCAATGCCTTTACCTTCAAAGATAAAGGGAAAACCTTCTTCTTAGCTTCATCTCCGGATAAACTTGCAAGCTTAAATAATCCATAAATTTCATCCACATATATCAAATGCATATCAGGATGTTCAGTTCCATCTCCTGCATAAGTATTAGCTAGTAGTTGTTCTGTCATACCCGAAGAAATTTCATAACCAATATTTTCAGTATGTGCAGTAGGTTGAGGGGTAACTAATTGTGGTTCCAGTCGAGGTGAAGATACCCCAAACAAACCCCTCAAAGGATGATTCTCCATAGTAACAAGTGACAATAAATTTCAGCACGTAGTAATAATTTTTCCTTACCAATTTCCACTTACCAAGAGCGCTTCACTCCCCGGCAATGGCGTGAGAAAAGAGCCTTGATGACCCACAAGTATAGGGGATCAGTCGTAGTCCTTTCGATAAGTAAGAGTGTCGAACCCAACGAGGAGCAGAAGGAAATGACAAGTGGTTTTCAACAAGGTATTAATTGCAAGCACTGAAATTGTCGGTAACAGGTAATTTGATAGCAAGATAATTTGTAAAGAGCAAGTAACGGTAACGGTTTATAAAGTGCAGCAAGGTAGCCCAATCCTTTTGTGGCAAAGGACAGGCCAAAACGGTTTCTTATAATAAGCAAAACGTTCTTGAGGGTACACGGGAATTTCACCATGTCACTTTCATCATGTTGGCTTGATTCGTGTTCACTACTTTAATAATTTGATATGTGGGTGGATTGATGCTTAGGTTTTGTTCTTACTTGAACAAACCTCCTACTTATGATTAACCCCCTCACAAGCATCCGCAACTACGAGAAAAGTATTAAGATAAAATCTAACCATAGCATTAAACTTTTGGATCCAAATCGGTCCCTTACGAAGTAGTGCATAAACTAGCTAGGTTTTAAGCTTCTGTCACTCTAGCAACTCATCATCTAATAACTACTCCACAATGCATTCCCTTAGGCCCTAATAAGGTGAAGTGCCATGCTATGTTTGTCAATCTCCAATAAATTTTACCACTTATACTTTTCTTTATGTTATGTCATTACTTACCATAAGATTAGCATATGATATTTTTATTATTTATTTTTATTTTTGTTGAATCATAAAAGTAAAGAAAGCAAAACTTGAACTACTCTTTATTATATATCTCGCACACGATTACATAGATAGATAGGTAGATAGGTAGATAGATAGATAGATAGATAGATCACTAAGCAAACACTCGAAGAGAAAGGATTCAAACTAAACTTTTATTCAACTAATTCAAAAGATAACTAAGGATCGAACTAAGATAAATAAGGGCAAAGATAGTGGTGGTGATACGATACCGGGGCACCTCCCCCAAGCTTGGCACAAGCCAAGGGAAGTGCCCATGCCATGAACTCAAGTCTCCTTTGGTGATGAAGGAGGAGGTGGTGATGAGGTAGTAGGTTTATCCCCTTTTTCCAGCTTATGTCGAAGGGTAAAATTGTCTATCCTCAACTCATCGTTCTCCATCTCGAGCTTCAATATCCTCTTGCATAATGCTTCCTTGCTCTCCTTCAGGAAACGAGGTGGAGTAGGTTCATCTTCATCCTCCTCATCTGTAAACCACATATAGGGAAAAGTCTTCTTGAAGATGTTTAAGTCCAGAGACTGGCAAGAAACAGGCTCTCTTCCTCTGAATCTTGAGAAGACATAATTGCATATCTGTCAGAAAAATAGCAAGAAAGAAGAATAGAGGATTTATCCGCGATACGGAGGTTAATGCGTTCGGGGGGTATATAAAGAATTTTTATCTTGGGGGACAAGCAAACAGGAGAAAAACAGAGTCCGGAAGGTAACCGAGGTAGGCACAACACACCTGGACGCGCCCTGGTGTCTTGTGCCCACCAGGGTTGCCTTCCTGGTTGTTTCTTATTTTCCTATTTTTTGTAATATTCCCAAACTGACTTCGGGGTCCGTTTACTTACCGTATCATGTACCTCCTCTTTTTCGGTTATTCTGGAGTGTTCCGGAAGGTTTCTTTTATATGTTCCTCCGGTGTCATGATTTGGATAATATTGCTTTTAACATTAATAGGTGTACCTGAGATATAGTGTCTAATTCTTTGACCATTGACCACCCTCGGGTTAGTACCTTCAGCATTATTAATCTTGATAGCTCCAGAGCGGTAAACCTCCTCGATAATATATGGCCCTTCCCATTTAGAGAGAAGTTTTCCTGCAAAGAATCTGAAACGAGAGTTGTACAAAAGGAAATATTCACCAACTTTGAATTCCCGCTTTTGGATTCTTTTGTCATGCCATCTTTTAACTTTTTCTTTGAACAGTTTGGCATTTTCATAGGCTTGGGTTCTCCATTCATTTAGTGAGCTAATATCAAATAACCTCTTTTCACCGGCAAGTTTTAAATCGTAGTTGAGCTCTTTAATTGCCCAAGATGATTTATGTTCTAACTCTACATGCAAATGACAAGCTTTTCCATAAACCATTTTGTAAGGAGACATACCCATAGGATTTTTGTATGCTGTTCTGTAAGCCCAAAGTGCATCATCTAATTTCTTAGACCAATTCTTTCGGGACCTATTAACAGTTTTTTGTAATATTAATTTTATTTCTCTATTGCTAAGTTCAACTTGACCACTAGATTGAGGGTGATAGGGTGATGCAATTCTATGGTTAACATCATATTTAGCAAGCATTTTACGGAAAGCACCATGAATAAAGTGTGATTCACCATCAGTCATTAAATATCTAGGGACTCCAAACCTCGGGAAAATAACTTCTTTAAGCATTTTAATGGAAGTGTTATGATCAGCACTACTGGTTGGAATAGCTTCTACCCACTTAGTGACATAATCAACAACAACCAAAATATGAGTATACCCATTGGAGGAAGGAAAAGGTCCCATATAATCGAAACCCCAAACATCAAATGGTTCAACAGCAAATGAATAATTCATAGGCATTCTTGACACTTACCGATATTAGCAATTCTTTAACATTCATCACAAGATAAAACAAACTTACTGGCATCCTTGAAGAGAATAGGCCAATAAAAACCAGATTGCAATACCTTATGAGCAGTTCTATCACCCGCCTGATGCCCTCCATAAGCTTCGGAGTGACATTTCCGTAGGATTTGTTCCTGTTCATGCTCAGGTACACAACGTCTAATAATACCATCTACTCCTTCTTTATAAAGATGTGGGGCATCCCAAAAGTAGTGTCTTAAATCATAGAAGAATTTATTCTTTTGTTGGTATGTGAAACTAGGTGGTATATATTTAGCAACAATATAATTAGCATAGTCAGCATACCAAGGAGTATTTTGAGAAACATTTATTGCAGCTAGTAGTTCATCAGGGAAGCTATCATCAGTAGGTAGTGGGTCATCAAGAATATTTTCTAACCTAGACAAGTTATCAGCTACGGGGTTCTTAGCTCCTTTTCTATTGGTGATATGTAAATCAATTTTTTGTAGTAGGAGAACCCATCTAATGAGTCTAGGTTTAGGATCTTTCTCTTCCATGAGATATTTTATAGCAGCATGATCGGTGTGAACAATTACTTTGGAATCAACAATGTAGGATCTGAATTTATCACAAGCAAACACGACTGCTAAAAATTCTTTTTCAGTGGTAGCATAATTTCTTTGAGCACTGTCTAGAGTTTTACTAGCATAATGGATAACATTCAATTTCTTATCAACTCTTTCTCCTAGAACAACACCAACAGCATAATCACTAGCATCACACATGATTTCAAAAGGCAAGTTCCAATCAGGTGGTTGAACAATAGGTGCAGAAATTAAGGCTTTCTTAAGTGTTTCAAAGGCTTCTACATAATCATCATCAAAAACAAATGGAACATCATTTTGTAAAAGATTTGTAAGAGGCCTAGAAATTTTAGAGAAGTCTTCAATAAATCTTCTTTAGAAACCAGCATGACCAAGGAAACTATGAATACCTTTAATATCTCTAGGAAATGGCATTTTCTCGATTGCATCAACTTTAGCTTTATCCACCTCAATACCTCGTTCAGAAATTTTATGGCCCAAGACAATACCTTCATTAACCATAAAGTGGCACTTCTCCCAATTCAACACAAGATTAGTTTGCTCACATCTTTGCAAAACTCGATCAAGGTTGCTCAAGCAATCATCAAAAGAAGTTCCATAAACAGAAAAATCATCCATGAAAACCTCAACAATATTTTCACAAAAATCAGAGAATATAGCAGTCATACATCTTTGAAAGGTAGCAGGTGCATTGCATAAACCAAAAGGCATACGTCTATAAGCATAAGTTCCAAAAGGGCAAGTAAAAGTGGTTTTCTCTTGATCAGGTTGTGACACAAGTATTTGAGAAAAACCAGAATATCCATCTAGGAAACAAAAGTGTGTGTGCTTTGATAATCTTTCTAGCATTTGATCAATAAAAGGCAAAGGGTAATGATCTTTTCTAGTTGCTTTGTTTATTTTTCTAAAATCAATTAGCATTCTACACCCAGTAACAATCCTTTGTGAAATAAGTTCATTTTTATCATTAGGAACAACAGTAATACCTACCTTCTTAGGGACACAATGAACAGGGCTCACCCATCTACTATCAGCTATGGCATAGATTATACCAGCTTCCAGAAGCTTTAATATTTCAGTTCTTACCACTTCTTTCATTTTAGGATTCAAACGTCATTGATGGTCAACAACGGGTTTAGCATCAGGTTCCATATTAATCTTGTGCTAACAGAGAGTGGGACTAATGCCCTTAAGATCATCAGGAGTATATCGAATAGCGGCTCGGTGCTTCTTCAGAATTCTCAATAATCTTTCTTCTTCATGTTCTGAAAGGTTAGCACTAATAATAACAGGATATATCTTTTTCTCATCAAGATAAGCATATTTCAAAGTGTCAGGTAATTGTTTTAATTCAAACACGGGGTCACCCTTAGGTGGAGGAGGACCTCCAAGAGTTTCAATACGCAAATTGTGTTTAAGCAGAGGTCGTTGTTCGAAGAATTTTTTATCCATTTCATTTCTTTCATGCATATGCAAATCATTTTCATGGTCTAGCAAATATTGTTCTAGTGGATCAGTAGGAGGCACGGCAATAGAAGCAAGACCAATTATTTCGTCCTTACTAGGCAATTCTTTTTTATGAGGTTGTCTATTGAACTTGGAGAATTAAATTCATGAGACTCATCACCAAAGCGAACACTGACAGTTTGTTTATGACAATCTATAGTAGCATTGACTGTGTTCAAGAAAGGTCTACCAAAGATAATGGGACAAAAGTAATTTTGTGGGGACCAAGAACAAGAAAATCAGTAGGGTATTATATTTTCCCACACAAGACTTCAACATCTCTAACAATCCCAAGTGGTGTGATGGTGTCTCTATTAGAAAGTTTAATAGTGACATCTATGTCTTCTATTTCAGTGGGTGCTATATCATTCATAATATCTTGGTATAAGGTAAAAGGAATAGCACTCATGCTAGCACCTAAATCACATAAACCATGATAACAGTGATCTCCTAATTTAACTGAGACAGAGGCATGCCAACAACAGGTCTATGCTTATCTTTCCATTGGGTTTGGCAATTCTAGAAGCTTCATCACAGAAGTAAATAACATGCCCATCAATATTTTCTACCAGTAGATCTTTAACCGTAGCAACACTAGGTTCTTCTTTTATTTGTTCAGCAGGTTTAGGTGCTCTAATATTACTCTTGTGAACCACAGCTGAAACCTTAGCATGTTCCTTTATCCTATCAGGGAAAGGTTTTTTTTTCAATATAAGCAGTAGGCACAACTCGATCAACATTGTAAATTATAGTTTCATATTTAGCTAAGACAGGTTCTTTAATTTCTTCTTTGATAGGGGGATGATATTTAAACCACTTCCCCTTAGGGAGATCAACATGAGTAGCAAATGATTCACAGAATGAGGCTACTATCACAGAGTCAAGTCCATATTTAGTGCTAAACTTTTGAAAAGCATCGGTATTCATAAAATATTTAAGACAATCAAACTCAAGCTTAATACCTGACTCTTTACCTTCGTCGAGTTCCCAGTCTTCAGAGTTGTGTTTAATTCTTTCTAAAAGATCCCACCTGAATTCAATAGTCTTCTTCATAAAAGAACCAGTACAAGAAGTATCGAGCATGGATTGATCATCACGAGAAGCCGAGCATAAAAATTTTGAATAATAATTTCTCTTGAGAGCTCGTGTTTGGGGCATGAATATAACATTGACTTAAGCCTCCCCCAAGATAGAGCGATACTTTCTCCTTCACGAGGCCAAATTTTTTATATATAATTCCGATCACGATGAACTAGATGCATAGGATATTTTTTTTGGTGAAATTCCAATTTTAATCGATTCCAATTCCAAGATCCAATATCATCGCATAGCCTATACCATGTCAATGTCTTTCCCTTAAAAGATAAAGGGAAAACCTTCTTCTTAGCTTCATCTCCGGATAAACCTGCAAGCTTAAATAATCCACAAATTTCATCCACATATATGAAATGCATATCAGGATGTTCAGTTCCATCTCCTGCATAAGGATTAGCTAGCAGTTGTTCTATCATACCCGAAGGAATTTCATAAGCAATATTTTCAGTAGGTGTAGTAGGTTGAGGGGTAACTAATTGTGGTTCCGGTCAAGGTGAAGATACCCCAAACAAACCCCTCATAGGATGATTGTCCATAGTAACAAGTGACAATAAATTTCAGCATGTAGTAATAATTTTTCCTTACCAAGAGCGCTTCACTCCCTGGCAACGGCGCCAGAAAAGAGCCTTGATGACCCACAGGTATAGGGGATCAATCGTAGTCCTTTTGATAAGTAAGAGTGTCGAACCCAACGAGGAGCAGAAGGAAATGACAAGTGGTTTTCAGCAAGGTATTAACTGCAAGCACTGAAATTGTCGGTAACAGGTAATTTGATAGCAAGATAATTTTTAACGAGCAAGTAACGGTAACGGTAAATAAAGTG